>NW_026542613.1:1438542-2157813 GCF_028750875.1 Macrosteles quadrilineatus
GTCCCTTAAACTTGGCTTGTAAAATACAGCCTAATCTCCTTAGGGGAGAAAAGGTTTGGGCTATTGCGACTCCTAGGAGCCGGGCCATGCGTTCGCCAACTCGCCAGGCCGGAAGTTAGAGAGAGAGAGAGAGAGAGAGAGAGAGAGAGAGAGAGAGAGAGAGAGAGAGAGAGAGAGAGAGAGAGAGAGAGAGAGAGAGAGAGAGAGAGAGAGAGTTTTAAAATTTATTTTGACGTTGGTTCTGAAATAATCGCAATTTTTGGATCGTTCCAACTTTTCTTGTGTTCAAAACTACACCACGTTTCTGTTGGTGAATTAACTCCTTTCATTTTATAGGGAAATTATTGGTTACTACATTAATATAATTAGCGCTCAAAAGGTAGGCCAGTCAAAAATAACAAATTAAAAACCCCAAACATTATATACAACAATAGAAAGATCAAGTACCTAATAACACACTGAGTTAAATTTGAAAAATATAAAATATTGAAAATAAAATTGGTTAGTACACTACACTATACTTACAACCTATACAAATAAACACAAACAAACCACTGAAATGATGCTACACTTTGTCACCAATTAGAGACTTTTAGAAAATCTGCCTCCAAGGCAAGACAGGCTACAGAACATAACTAGACATCTAGTTTTGCTTATGAAAGATCTTAGAAAAGTTACAATTTAACAAGACCTCTAGCTCTGTTATCAAACTCTAACCACTCACCCTCAAAGTCCCCCTCGGTTATCGACGTGATGCTGTTTTCTTGAAGTTCCAGTTTCTTGAGAGTGTCAAGAATTGAGAAAGCCTCTTGAGGAACACTCGTCAGTTTGTTACCACCGAGATTGAGTCGCTTTAGCTTCCTGGAAGATGAAATAATTAGTCAAGAAGATGTTTGGAAGGATGAAAGTTGTTGAAATCATCAATTTTTGGGGGTTTGTTTCATTTTTGTGGCTAAAGTATCAGCTCTGATCGGTTCAATAATTTTATTTTATTATTTACTTAGTATTTTCACAGTGATTAAATTAGGGGGGGATTCTCTGTAACATCCCTTTTCATCACTCTTTATTCGAAAATAGCCCATTTCCATACAGGTGAGATCTTAAAAAATCTTCAATTTCCATACACCTAAAACAAATAGTGATCAGCTTACTTTTCATAAACATTACTTTCGCTACACAAACAATGACAACAACAACAAAGTTACAACTGAAGTTCCCGGTTAGCTCAAAAGGACAAACAAACAGAAAACAAACACTAAAGCTTGGTTGATGTTCAATCAGCTGAATTTTACACTAACATTAATTGTAGAGCCGTTTTGTGTTTGGATTGGAAAAATGTATAGATTACGAAATATCGGATAATTTATTTAAGTTTGATGAAGTAGTTTTTTTTTTTGATGAAAAGTATCGTTCAATACTCGTCACGAAAGTCCCATTTCGGGGCGAGATAGTGTTTTACATGCGAGTCCCTTATTTTCCACCCGTTCTACTTAACTGATTTATAAAATTGAGGTGTCATTTAAAAGCTTATGTGCCAACGGAGTTACGAATGTTAATTCAAAAATGCCAATGTATGGCCTTGAGGCCATCGCCCCCTAGGTTTTGTGTTATTTCTGGAGAGTTCTTTTGAAGGTCCAGTGTTTCTGATTAAGTTTCTTTATAAACAGTTTTAAATGTGAACGAGGGGCCAGTGAACAAATTGTACATTTTTATACACTTTGGTTTCGAGGAAACATGAATAATTAGATATCCTTTCGATTTCCAAAGATGTATTTTTAGACAGTTATAAAGCGAATAAAACTAATAAATTACAAACATTGTATTTGGTGCTTTTTAAATACACACCATAAGGATTGATTTACCTACCTCAGTCAGGCTGCAATTATAAGAAAGTAGTCTATTTAACATTAATTTTCATTAACAGTGTTATCTCTTGTTTACAATTTAACCGTGGTCAAACATTCAACTATTAGTTTAAATTTACATTCACCATATTAAAGGAAGTTTATCAGCATCACTGCATTCCCCAATGTTTAATATTCATTCACATCTCCTTTATTAACTATTTAATTTATTCTGTTTACATAGTTAATGATA
This sequence comes from Macrosteles quadrilineatus, assembly GCF_028750875.1. Taxonomy (NCBI): domain Eukaryota; kingdom Metazoa; phylum Arthropoda; class Insecta; order Hemiptera; family Cicadellidae; genus Macrosteles; species Macrosteles quadrilineatus. The sequence goes on from NW_026542613.1 coordinate 1,440,640, forward strand.
AAACTCTAAATTAATTAATTATGAAAAAGAAAACTATGGGGTGTTTAAACATACTTGGTATATCTATTATACATACTGCAAAGTTTACACTGTGAATACTAAACTCCAGTTAAGTTTAAGCAAACAAGCAATAGCACTTCCAAGCACACCTGGTAACAGTCATTAAGATGAACGGATGCTTGCAGCATTGATGGTATTTTCATGTCATATGCAAATATAATGGCTTTACAGAGTACCATTCAGGGCCTCAAGAGTAATTATGAGAGCTAGTTTGAGTATTCATGTTTGTTTTCGTGACAAAAACTATTCAATGTATGCAACTAATTGTTTAGCTCGGTTTTCTCTTAGTATTTTATTGTTTTAAACAACTTTCGCGGTGAAACTAAAGCTGAACATGCTCATGTGTAATTTATTGATGACGGAAATTTTGTTTATCACATTGTATAAATAGTTTTGCACACTTAAACGCTAACGCTTGTCTAAATGACATGTACAATAATAATAGAATGAAATAAAATAAATTCGAAGACAAATACGGAGGTGGCAACTACTAGTGGAAGGCCACCACGTCTGTCACTGCGGTGGAAGGGGCAGTGATCTGTAATGATTGGTAAGCAGTATTTGCAATGCTTGTAGAATACAAAAATCCAGGACGTTACCTAATATTTTTTTCAATGGAAAAGGCTTAAGGTGAAGGGGAGGTTTTTGTATTATTTTTAAACGGAAAATTGTATGTACTCTTACTAATTATCTGCCATAAGTTCTGCGTTGTAGCATTCTAGTGGTACATGTTCAAACACTTCAGTCCAGTAATCACGTTAAATCCGCTATTGAGCTTCGTTGATAGTTAAATACACGACACTTACAATTTAACACATGGTAGCATATATTAAATGATTACTTTTGGTGGGATAGGCTTAACAAGGGTACGCAACATTGCCGGTTCACGAACAGGAAGAAACCAAGGTTAAAATTGAAAAAGTTTTTAAAAGAATCACTAAAGCTCTAATAATGAAATATAATATTACCGACTAAGATCAGTTTTTACTTCACCCCGGCCGAATCAATAAAACAACTAACACGGGCAGCTGTCTCCAATATCAACCTATCAAAATATAGTAGTCTTTCTCAAGATGAAACCGGCAACTTTCAACCATAGACTAACCAACACAAGTAGATTTCTTATACCGCTGTAAAAATTTGAATCTCGTTTTTTGTGTCTAATTCATGTTGGTGACACTGGGTACTAATATCGACAAAATTTTGTTTCTATTCTTTTAAGGTTATATTGAATATTTGTGCTCTACTGTTTGGTTATATAACCAGGGGACGAGTTATTGTTTGTGATTGGATCGTTTAATTTGGTAAAACGAGGTTTTAATGACTTAAATAACAAGAAACAAATTGTAAACTAAATTACGACCTCTACACCTCACCGTACAGAACAATAAAATTGTCTTCGACTTATCCGTAAGGATGACAAATCTACTAAAGGAGTATGTATCTATGATTCAACAATCTAAACCTACGTTACACACTTGGCCATCAGTAGACATAAAATGGGCAAACTGAAACCCCATGCATAAATGGTAAAAAAATCCATTTTGTAAAAATAAAATTCAATTCGACCGCCGAGCCCAAGCGGGAGAAGCGTGCAGATGGCGGAGTATACTTACTTGTCTAATCCTTTGAACGCGTCGCTCTCGATGTTGGTGATCTTGTTCTCGTAGAGGGTGAGAATCTCAAGGGTGTCCAACCCCTCAAAAGCCTTGGAGTGCAGCGCGTTGACACGGTTATGGTTCATGTTCAGTATTAGAAGGTGGTGAAGGTTGCGGAACGCTGGAGACGGGACTAGATTTAACTTGTTCTGGGACAGATCTAGCTGAGTCAGTCCTTTACCTGCAAAAAATAGGTTATCAAATGGATTGTGAAGGAAAGTGTTATAGAAATTGATTTATCTGTTAGCTAATCTACATAAAATGTGGTATAGAGTTTCGCAAGAGTATGCATACGTGTAAAACTAGTTGTGTCACAACATATAGAGTACAGGGCCTAGAGCCAGTTGCCTAAAAACTTTGACGAGGGTCATTTTACAGCCAGAGGCTTGGTGGGGCGAGTGTCACGCCAGGAACTGGTTCCACGCTGTGGCGGGTTTGGGGGTGGATAGGTTGACCAGGTGGGGGGGGGGGCAGGATGAGCAAAAATTGTTTGAGGGATAAAATGAAACTATTATAACATAACCTAACCAAACTTGCTGATTATGAAAAAGTCGAGGGTTTACCAATCGAATCGATATTTTCAATTCATAGGGTAGCCCAGTTAATTTTTCTTTGTACAAAGGAGCTTTCATTGAATACTTTTAGTGATTGCCAAATCGTATACTAATCTAATTTTTGTCAATGAAAAAAAAAAATCTGTTCTTATCATTTAAACGTAGGCGCTACTTGTAATTAATGTATTCAAGTTTGTTTTCAAAAATCAATACAATTACAAACGCAAACATTCCATTACTATGTAAAACGACAGAACAACAAATGGATATCATGATTGATATTCTGTGTTATTTCTGATTCAAAACCCTTCTTCAAACCTTCTAAAACAATTATTTTCTTATTTCGTTCAATGCTAAAATAAAGTACAATGCCCGATTAAAATACATAGTCTTAAGTTTAACATGAGTTCATAAACCTCCAAGAAGAGAACTAAAATTTCTGATTAATCAGAAGCAATAACTCAAAAATAATATTAATAGCAAACCGAAAACCTTACAAAATCTAGATTTCACTTCTATTTTAAGTAAATCCATGTGTATTATTAACTCCATCAATATGCATATAACAGGTGGAAGTAATGACATGAGTACGGATACAATGACAGTCCATTAAAATGTAGATTCATGCGAATGTGTCTGCCATACGTCGGTTGATGGCATCATAATCAAATCATGTCTTGTCTCAAAGCTACAAACCACTCCTCAGATGCAATATATCTGTGAGTCAGAAATATTATGTGATTGCTTTTGATTCTGAGTACCTCTTTGAACGAAATCGGGTACAATTTTAGTATGTTCAAAGGGAAATATTTTTGTTTGCTCTTTTCATAATTAACTTTGTGCTAAATTTAGCTCTCAATTTCTATTCGGTTTGAAAGTTTCAGAGATATACTTTTTCAAAAATAAATAAGTTAGTCTAACATTGGTACTTGGTTCCACTTAAAGCTTAAAACCTTTATTTATATAACATTACGTAACTGCATTTAGTCTTTTGATTTTACCAACTATCTTGTTGCTTAGTTAGGCACCTGACCAAAGTTAACTAAGGATAAATATATATTATCAAGTTAAAATTGAAAATGTTCCAAAATTCAATCCATCCCCTTATTTGAATATTGAAAATATATGCAGCTGCTAGAAATGTCAAGATAAAATCTGTATAGCTCTACCAGTTCAAGTTTGAGGTGCTGACTTCCTGATTACTTAACACTATTATTCTAGAGGTGAAATACCTTTTTGATGCCACTGTAATCCGTGGTTGTTGCTTTTTCCCAAGGATAACAGCTACCTCAAAGGATTGATTACCTCTAGAATAAGCTCAAACAAGTTCATATGGTAATGTTTTTTAGAGAACGAAGAGCTTCTGATAACAAATTGGATTCACAGGCCCCCCAACCGTGGTCCGAGGGTAAAACTATTCAAACTTTGCTAAAATGTACCTTTTAAACATTTCATAATGTTAATGGTGATCTTTGGAGAGCAAATCTATTAACAAACCATTCGTTTTACCTCCTCCTTATCCATGGGGCCTACCCTTCGTTGTAAAACCGTAAAAACCACTAAAGTTTAAAATACCCCCGCCGCAGCAAACCTGCCGTCTAAGCGAATTTCCATTTGGCCGAATTGATTTTCAATTGATCTATTTAAATAACATTAGGTTTAACGAGTACCTAGGTTTGCTGCTACAAGGAAACTAATAAAGTAGTGTGTTTTTAATAAAATATTGATAGCTTACTATAAAATAAATACATTTGCCAAGTTTGATCAAAATATATCCATAAACAAGCAAACTACAACATTTTACAATATTCTCCATAAGAATAACATGGGAGTTTTAAATTTAAAATTTTTTTAGTTTTCTCCGTAACCAATAACCGTACAAAAACACTTTGATATACTGAATTGTTCGTTTTTTTAAGCTCTTTAAGAAGGTTTAGAGAAAAATTGGGAAATTTTGTGTTTTGAGGGTAAAAAGTGAGAAAAACCAATTTTTACCCCATAAAACCCCCCATAAAACCCTGTTCCCATGGTCCGATCATGCTGGATCGCGAACTCATTCAAGTTTATCCCGCCTTACACCTTCAAACCAAATTTAATCAAAATCGGATAAAAATTACTCAAGTTATCGTGTTCACGGACACATATATATATATATAAATCTATATATATATATATATATATATATATATATATATACATATATATATATATATATATATATATACATACATATATAAAAATTTGAACGAATGGTGTTTTTGGCCTCTGGGGACCTCAAAACGAAAAAGTAAATCGGTCCCGGGCCTAAGTCTTACCATGAGACCTACGGTAATAGCTTATTCCCTATATGGGAAATTCGCTAAAAAGATAAAAAATTCAAAAAATGTTTATCCTCACCCATAGAGCTAAGAGAAGACTCCTCAATGACCGACAAGGAACTATTGTGAATGGTCAGATGTCTTATGTCGACCCCGAGAAACACGAAGCTCTGCAGCTTGGGAAGGTTGTTGTGCCTCAGCTTGAGGTAGAAGATGACTATGGAGGGCTTTCCCTTCAGCACCGCCATGGCTTTGCTGATGTGTTGAAGGTCGGTGAACTCGCAGAGGATGTCCAGACCGTTCTTCTTGGGTGTGCAAGCGCAGGGCTCCAGCTCACTTCTGGGCGGGCAGATCTGGCTGTTCTGGGCGTTTGTGACGGCGATGTAGACGCCCACCGCGACGACGGCCCACAAGTAGCCGACCATGCTGAGTGCTGCACTATGAGGTCTTCATTCTGAAACAATACGTGAAAATGTTTTGAATGTCAAAAATCTTTTCAAAAAGTGTTTGTGTAAGATGTAAATGATAAAGAGTCGTGATGGAATATGTTGAGAGTATAGGGAATCTCATAAAAGGGGGTATTGTAAAACGTTTTAGCGTCCAAAAAATACTTGAAAATAAAACTAGATACGGAGAATTTAAAGAGATGGGATGACGATAAACGTGGAAAACTAAGTTGAATACATTTTTAAGAGTAATTTAGGCTCTCTATTTTGAGATGACAGTTAATCAAAGTTTTTGAATCAATGTAATGAAGATAAATAAAAATGAAATAAAAAAGAAAGATTGGGTCACCTGGAATTAATTTCAAAATGACCATTATTTATTAGGATGTTGAAAAAGAGTGACATACACACAAGAAAGTAATAGTACACCTTAGATTTAGAGATAACTGATAACCACAGTAAAAATGGAGGGGTTTTGTGGATGTCCACGTTATTTAGCAATCAACTGTAATACCTCAGGTTTATGAAGAATTCGGTCTAAATAGCAAATAAGAAAGAGCAAGAAAGACGTCTCAAATAGCAGTAGAAATACTTAAAAAAGAAAGTTGTGGATCATTTAACCAAGAACTATTTGAGTGATCAACACTGGTGTCATAGTAATTGTATAAGGCACATTTACAGAAAGACAGTCATTGGGGAGGTTGAAGAGATTGTCTGTGTGAGGGTACATTAAAATCTTAGTGATTTAGGTGGTGCATTTGGTCGTGGGTTCAGGATAAATTGGGTAGTTATTTTAGGTTCTAAAAGGCATTTTGTTTATGTGCAAATCGCCCCACTTCTAAAAACAGTATTGTCTAAACCACTCAACTAATAGTTCATATGATTTGAATTGTAATTTACTTTCTACTTAATCTTTCCATCCTAAAAATCTTCTATTATTTATCATTAAGATCAAGTAGCTTAATGATAAAAATACCTGAAAGCTATAGCAGATTACACGTTGACGGATTGTGCCTGAAAATTTGTTTAACAAGAAAAGAGTTTATATCGAATACAAAATTTAAAAACTCCTAAATTTATTACACATTGATTTTAATACTGAAACACAAGAGTGAACTAATTATTAATGAAACTAATTTGGATACGTAATTAAAAAAATCAACTTCAAAGCAAAAATTAACATTACTGCACATGAAACACATTACCTGAACAATAATTAGTGTATTGATATATGCGGGCAATTATTTCAAAAGGGCTAACACAAATAAAATCAAATGTAAAACGTGTTTATTGTTGGAAACAGTCAATAAACTGACTCAAATAATTGATGTGAATGGTCGGCTTCACTCGTGCGTTGATGGGCGAAATAAACACCAATTTAACATTGGCATTTACTGAATGGACTTTGTCTCTGTTTGATGCAAACAACGGAATTTTTATCGATATTTATGTTTCGATAACAAATTGAGTATTTTCGACGACGGTTGTTTGTGAGCAAAGTTATAAATGTAAAAGGTTTAATTACCAGGGGATTATTACTTAACGTGTTTGGGGATGGTTGTGAAAATTAAGGGTTTTGACACAAATTAAGCAAATCCTTATATAATACGTGAAGGCGATTTCTACGAAACACTACTCCTCCGTTAATAATGGACGGATTTTTAAAACGATGTGTCAAAATTAAGTATTTTTTGTGTAGACGCTCCCTTCCACCAATTCCTGTAGCAAAAGTCCTCGGGCTTTTGCCCTTGCCCCACAGGCAAGGCCACACTAAAAAAAAAAAAAAAAAAAAAAAATAGGCCGTAATGCTCGTCTAGCGTGACGTCACGATAGAAGACGGCAATGACGTAATGTTTGCCGTTTGATATCAGCTGCTTGTTAAATTATTTTCATCGAAAACAAAAATGTAACTTTAATTACGTCATTGCCGTCTTCTATCGTGACGTCATGCTTGACGAGCATTACGGCCGGTTTTTTTTTAGTGTGGCCTTGCCACAGGCCATCAAAATCCCAATGTATTTCTTATGAAGAGTAGATTTAGTTTATTTAACAGACGAATAATTTGTATCAATTACGGCTGTTCATAGTAAACACATATGATACACACAAAAGCGTTCGTTTTCAGTTTCGACGACTGGAGTGGATTGAGCGTTCGTTTTCAGTTTTGATAACTGTAGTGGAGTGATTGATTACATTATTTCTGAGTTGATTCTTTTAAGTAATCGGAAACTATGACTGTTATTAGTTTTGAAATGTCGCCTGGAATACTTTGAAATTGCTCGAATTCGAGCAACAGGTGCACTAGTTTTACAAATTGTGCTTATTAGCTGCGTTTTATACTTTTGTAAACAATTAAGGAATGTTCTCACCAGTTTTATCGGTTACTACCCAACTTAGTGGCAGTTTATATAATATGTATTAACCTCCGCAACAGTTTAGCACCTTTACAATGAGTCATTTCGTGTTAGCGCTACATTTAGGTTATAATCTATTCATAAGCTTTATGTTCACTTACCCAGACAGTATCAGTTAAATGTATTGAGGTAACAAATCGTTATTATAAGGCCATTATTTGAGAGATTATATAAGAGATTCGACAATATTGTAGTATTTTTTATTGATTTGGAATTGCGTTTAAGTAATTTACTTCTAGTTTGCTATTATATGAAGCAATATATATATATATATATATATATATGGTATATACATATATATACATGGTATATACATATATGGTATATACATATATATGGTATAGAATGTTTTAACTGTTTTTGCATCTAAATATTTATATTTTAAATATTGCTTTCTAAATATACTGTTGTAAATAGAAGCGTTAAAAAATGTTTCAACAATCAGTGGAATGCCTAATTCGTGATAGATTTCATATTACCATAACAGTTTATGGCAGTGCAATTTTAAAATCCGTACTCAACCTGAGTTTTTTTATTTGATCATTTTATTAGCATTTCAATTGAAAATAGTTTTTATTGGCGCGGTTTTATAATGAGTATCCGTTGAAATGGTGTGATAAGGAAAACATTTTGTACAACCAAACTTTGTTATGTAATGCGACTGAGGGGTGACAAAGAAATTACATAAATTTTGAATTTGAGAAGCCTTTTATACAAATAAAGTTATTTGATGAACGGTAACTTTTCTACAACTAAAAACTTTAGATATTTAGTCTACCTTTACCATACCTACTACATAAATTCTATTCCTCCTTTATTGTTTATAATAGCTGAATAAAATGTTGTTAGTAATTTCAGTTCTAAAAAATAAATGCATGAAAAAAAAGAAAATTAGAAAACGGTGAACTACACATGCAGCTATTTTAGCTAACGACTGGCCAGGGCTTGAAAGCTACTTGATCCAAGCCCTTTATTCTTTTATGTCAAAGCTTAAAACCAATTAAGGCACTCTTTTATCAAACTGTTCAACGCCTGCAAGACCGTGGTCCCTTTGAAAGTCGATTCTCTTCGATAAAAAATCCCTGCAGTAAACTTCATCAATAAAGGTAGCCGTTAGAGAATATTCTCACTTTTGGAACATAATGTTTTCCTTTTACAATTCCCCAGTCAGAAGCAAAGTCTTTTTATCAAAGAAGAAATGTTGCTTTTTCGAAAATGATGTAGAATTTATAACCACCATAAATGTAGAGTTTGCCTCAAAAGATTAAATGTATAACACTACTAGGCCTAAACAGATGCATTACAATTTACTTTTTTTAGTAACAATTTGCTATTAAAATATGAAGTTTACTGTTTTGAGTCACACTTGTAAAGTTTGGGTTTTCTAAATGGTGTCGTTAGTCACATATTGTGTAATACTTTAAACTTTGTTTATGATGGCAGAGGTTTTTTATTGCCTCAACAGTTAATCCTAACCTGTTTTTTTTTTTATTATTATTATGCTCAATAAGTCTCCAATAAACGCTGAAATCACTGTTCTCAAAATAAAGTGATAAAATAGATGATTTATAATTTTCTAAATCAGATTTGGGATGTTCCTATTTCAATATCAAACATATCCCTTCCGAAAACTATTTTACAGTTAGTACATTTTTTTTATTGTCACTAACCCACCATATAACTGTCATTAAAAGAAGGAACTCCAATAACACTAATAGGCACTAATAATATTTATCGTAAAGAACCAATTACAATTCAAAATAATATTTGTTAGCACAGCAACGCGCGCCGGGTAACTGCTACTTTACTATATTGTAATAACACGATTTTACTACATCTTTCCAATCGCGAATAACCTTTTACACACTAAATCATATGAAATAGATTCAATTATTAAAACATTTTTTGATTTATTAGGATTTCCGAAACATTTTTCGTTGATGGAATAAAGATTATCGACTCTGGTAGAAATTGAGACTGCCAAAGGGGATCAAAGGATTTATTGCTGTTACTGGATTTCCTTATAAATCGCAAAATCCAATAAGAGTTTAAAGCTTTTAATTGGTTCTGACGTAACTGAATAAGTAAATGTTTTTTGTATTTAAACTCCAATGCGTAAAAAATGGATTATAGTCTACATGTGAGGTAATGTGACAAATATGGCTTCAAAAACTTTCTTTTCGTAGGCTAGGTTTTAACAAAAATTTGGCTTTTGGAAGGAAATTTAATAACCAAATTGACTCTTTATGTTTACGTTGTCTTGGGCATAAAACGTGTCATGTTTCAGTTAAAGTTTAATAAGAATTGGACAAACTTGTTAATAAATCTTAAACTATTAGGTAATCATTATTGGTTTACATAAAATTCATCATTGACTTAGGTTAACTACATTATTTTCTTGTAACGTTCAATGTGGTTCTTATTGTTTACAATAAAAAAATATTTTTAAACAGTTAGATTCATTGTTACTGATTCTTATTAAGTCACTGAAATCACAATTATTATGAATTTTAACTATTTTCCTCCTTGGTTTAACTAAAGATATGGATAATGGCTCTACACTTAATGAAAATGACAAATAAACTGGAAATAACACCCCCGCCGTAGCAAACCTGCAGTCTAAGCAAATCTTCGTTTGAATTATTCGATTTCATTAAAATATATAATTACAAATATCAAAGATTTCCTATTTGCATAACAATAGTTTTAATTAGTACTTACTGCCAAAGGGTATCTAATAAATATTATTTTTTATTAAAACATCATTACCTTAGTACAAAATAAATTACTACTCTGTTCAAAATGTGATCAAAATCATATATCCACAAAAAAGCAAACTACTATAATCAACATTCTCCATTAAATTAATGTGGTAAAGAAATTGGAAAAGGTTTTATGATTTAAGGTGAAAAATGGGAAAAGCCAATCCCAATCCCAAGGTCAGGTCATTATGGTTTTCAAACTCTTTGAACGTAGGTTTACACTTTTGCAACAAATGTCATTGAAATCGGATGGGTTTTACTTGAGCTAAAAAAATTAAATCGGCCCCTGGTCTAGGTCTTACTATGAGACCTCAGTAATACCATAATTCCTATATAGAAATAGAGAATATTTGCTAAAATGTATCTAATACTTCAGTCACTGTGTTTATTGTCTTAAAAACCGAAAACCCTGTTTTCAAAACCAAATATTCTTCCATCGACGTAATTTACAATCTTTTTACACAAAGACTAATTTATATCAAACTAACAAAACACACACTTACCTAGATTAATAATAAATCCAAAATGTGCTAAACTAAAAAACCAAAAACACGCTCACAACACTTGCACGTACGTAAGCCTGGGCGGCTGGCGGTGACCAATTGATGCACAATGTCAAGTCAGCTAATACTGATAATCTGTGATATCCTGAGCGAGAACAGTATGGGACCCAGCGCAGACCCCTGAGGTACTCCAGCACTGCTGCTCGCCTATTGGTGGGGAAGGCTATTGTTGAAATATGACGTCATAGGTGGGTTAAGACGTCGATTGTTGTTGCAAAACTTAGTTTATTGTTGGATTTTGTTGAAAAAAACGTAGTAGATTGATAATTTTTGTGTAGCTGGTTTGAAATTGTGAAATAGTTTTCCTTTTATAAAAAAAAGATTTAAAAAGAAATTTTGGTTTACCTAAAAGTTTTCAACAGAAGGGTTTCTCCTTGTATAGGAACACAATACAACGAGACAGTTACTTCCGGGTCTTGCTTATCTCGTTTCATTGTTATGTTTTAACACATTTATTATAGTTTTGTTTATTTTTATGTCCTGAAACGTTATGCTACTGTTTTTCTATTTCCTTATATGAATTTGTATACTAATGAAAAAAAACATGCTACTGACTATACAAATACTTTACCTTAACTAGTGTAGTGTTGAGAGATAAGATATGATGGTTCGGGAACAATTTTATTTACCATTGTTAAAAGTATGAGAGTTGGTATACTCTACTGAAACAAGTTAAAATAATTCAAAAAAGTTGCATAAGTTAGTTGTCCATGCTTAACAAACCATTTCCCCAAACTATAGTATAAACTCAAAATGAAACCGAGGTACGTTTCCTAACCGAGGTACCTAATGCAATGTAAATGTTTTAGTTTCCGTGGACGTATTGTCAAACAAATTTCGTTATTCTCCTTCTTTGCTTGTGATATCGTAAGACAAACATAACTTTAAGGGATGCGTTTATTTAAACGGGATATGTTATTACGGTTGGAAATTGAATCGTACATATTTGGTAAAAATACTTGCCCACTTGAAGGATTTAATCATCTTTTAGGTACATAGGTTTTCAAATAATTTTAATATAGTACTATCAAGTTTCTAACTTTCAGAAATTTATTATCTTTTCAGTTCGGCCTACATATGATTGAAAATTTAAGAAATGTGATTATATGTAGCATTTCATGTGTTTTAATCATATTGTGTTTTAAGTTCGATTGTCCTAAAGTATTTAATAATAGTTTTTTTTCATTAATTTGCAAAATAGTACCTATGTCGAAAAGTATAAAATTGCAAAGCAGCTAATGTACCAACCACTGGGGAGCGAGCTGGTGTAGTGAATAGAGCGCGGGACTTCAGTCCCTGAGGTCCCGGGTTCGATCTCCGCCAAGTCACCAATGGATTTTATCTAAGTTATAATGCCGCAACCCCTAGGTCTAGCCTGAAGTAATGTGAAAAACAATCCCAGGCTCGTGTCTAGCGTCCTAGGACGAAAAAAATGTACCAACCACTCAAAGTATAGTTTATAAATTATAAAATTGGTTCGTTGTACCGTTAAATTTAAATTTGAGTTTTGAACCATCAGTTCTGTAAACGTAGAGTTGACATAAAAGTGGTGATAAGGAAAATAAAGTAGCATCAATAGCTAAAAAATACAATAGTTACCATAGTGGTTTGTTTATACTACCTTAGGATTATACACAGCTCAGAATAGCCATGTAACCTTTTAAACATATGTTTGATTGGATCTGGGGACTTCAGCTTTTATAGAGGTTGCTCTTGAGATATACAATTACAGGGTCAAATAAAAATAATACCATCATCCCTTGCAACTAGTTTAAAATCTTGATATGGAAAATATATTGTATAACAAAGAATCTAGCTAATAATTTAATCTAGGTATTGGATGTCATAACAACATTTGTATACCTCAATAGGTAAGGTTGAAATGTGGTTTGACTAGCGTTAAAATCTTAGTATAGAGCTACTGTCTTAATAAATCGTTCGGTCAATTTCATAGATGTTTTAAACTTAAATAAACTATTTTTCTCAAATGTAACGATATAAGTACATATCAAAAAGTTACTAAAATACATCCGAATCATTAACCAAACTGTTGAACCGAATCATTAACCAAACTGTTGAACCAGTTCAGTTTTTCCTAATCTGTATATAATGACATATTTGGAAGTAGGAGATAGAATTCTTAAGTAAAGGTCTCTAAACCTTACGTTGCATTACAGTATAATAGAAAATAAAATTTTATATGGTATGATATGTTATATGGTTGGGAGATTTGCCATCTTCAACTAATCTATAAAAAGAAGAGCCAATTATTTATTAGTTACACGTTAACCAGTTAATCTTCATTTCCCATAATTCAAACCGTATAAAGTTACCAATCTGTGGTGGCGTTTAATTTTTATAATCTTTACTATAATGTTAATTATTAATAAATGAAAAAGGAGTACTAGGATTGTAACTAAACATTCAAACAAAAACAATAAGTGATTGAATAAATTCCCTTACTTTAAGCTACGAAGGTTACTACTCGCTTTAAGCAAAAACCATCAACCTAATTGGATATCCTGGTTTATTTGGTTCTAGTGTTTTTCATCCAATTTTAATCCAGCCTTCACTAAACTCACTGAATATCGTTTCTTTTCAAATAAAAAAAAGATCAAATAAAAAATTACATTTTTTATTGAAATGGCATACATTTAAGTTGGCAAAGACATACACCAAGTTCTATAAGTTTTTTTTTAAGTTTTGTCCATTCAATTTGACTTAAAGGTATTTTTTTCCATACTCAAATACTAATACAAATAATTATCAAAATCAGACGAAATAGGAAACACATAAAATGACAACTTTAAAAATCTGTTACTCATTACTTTTGGATTCGTTGTACAAGCAATAACCACCTCCATTTAAATTAAGTAATGTTAATAACTTATTTCTAATCAAATCTAACGGTTTACAAAAGATGACTTTTCATCTGTAATTGCGAGAAAACAACACTAGTTTGTAGATTAAACCATACATGTTCTACATTTGCCTTGTACTCCCTCATTACCAAATGCCTATACACTCTAGGTTGTCAGGAGTGGTTTTGGGAACAATCACAGTAATTAGTGCGGCTGCATCAATAATGTGAGTTTCTCTTCACATCTACATGGGATTTTTATAGGTGAATCTGTTGAAGTTCATTTGACATACTTTATCCTGAAGGTTCTAAATAGAGTAAGTTGTATCACTGACTTATAAAATAGAGTATTTATGGTTTATAATCGATTTTTGTAATTAGATAACACGGTAAGAGCGTAATAAAAACTCGACATTTCTAAATAATTGACTAGTAACAAATATTCGTATGATAAGTGACTGTGTTTTTTTTTTCAAGGCCATCAAATCGTGTCATAAGTTACAGGCTAATATCATCTAATTTTTTGTCTTTGAGTTGTTTGAGTTTTGAATGAAATCAACATGGGGTATGATTATTTCTGATTTAAGGTTTAATGGTATTTAATGTAATATATCAAACACATTTTCAGTAAGTAAGTAATTCTACTGCCTATTTCCCACTATGGTTGAGTGTAAATGGTGAGTGTATATTTTATGTGTAAAGCCACTAAACAGTTAGCGAATTCTGGCTTGCATTGTAATAAATGATGAAAATGAAATAAAATGAAAATGATTTATTTAAACAGGCAAAGTTTGGGCCACGTGGCCCTCTCTTACACCTAATGATTGAACTAAATAGAATTCTCATTCTTAATAAATATCAACATATGTAGGCCAACAACTATTTTACATTTTATGAAAATCGTAGCATTTGCTTCAATATAAAATAATTAGTAATAAATATATCATCACCCAATTATTAGGCCGTAAGGCGTTTAATATATTAATAGGTATCCTATGAAATTTACAGTAACATATTGACGTAAAATGTTTTAATCTCAGTAACATTGTGTAGGTTGACATAAAAACAGGTTGAGCAAAAGAGTTGAGTCAGTACAATATATCCTCAGTGGTTGGACACCTGGTTAGAATACACAATGGCAATGCGACCTTTCAACTTGTGTTTCATCGGATTTGAGGACTTGCGTATGCTTTTAGTGAAGTGGATTTAATATTTTCCCCGTTGGTGACTTTTTAACCCTCTTTTTGCCTCACAAAATATATATATTTCGTCACAAGAGTTGGCTACGTAAACCTATCAGAAAGACTATAATTCACATAGCTTGATGAAAAAGCTGTAAACACGTAGTTGTTACACAATTTAACCTAACATTTAAACAGTTTTATTGTAAATAGTTACAAAGTCACGTTAATAGTATGTATTCTTAATAAATCCATGAAATAAATCAGTCTTTAATCATAAATGGTCTTGTATGTATAATTCAACATAAAGTCAAGTTTATCCTTTACATTATTTTATCATTTTTAGCTATTTCCAATTTTTTTTTAGCTGTTATCACATCTTTAGGAACATATAAGTAAAGCTTATCGACTGGTCAATCTGTTTAAACAATTATGTTGACACAAACAACCGAATGAAAATATCGATCGATATATCGATTATTCGATACATCGTTTGGTTAGTTAGGTAAGGTTAACCTAACCTAACTAACCAAACGATATATCGAATGAAACAATCGAATAATTGATATTTTCGTTCGGATGTTTGTGCCAACATATATGGAAGACCTTTATCTCGTCCATAATTTGCCTATATGTGCTAATTTGTGTTGTATGAAAATCAGAATAATTTTTTTCTTCAAAAAAATACTTATTTTTTTTGTAAAAAATTTAACCACAGAAGAATATTTTGTTTTAAGTTTTATTTTATTTAACTAACTCTAAAGTTAAAAATTCAATAATTACGTTAGTACGTTTAAACTTTTGCAAACTTTAACTGAATTAAATATTTTTCAAACGTAAGAGCGCATCGAATCTCAAATAATACATGATGAATAAGTATAGTTGCTTCTGACTTGATTATGAAAGGTAATGTTAAAAGGAAAATAGTGTGAAAAGTGATAAAGCGAGGCAAACTTTAAGTTGATATTGGTTGAAGTGGATGTTAGGATAGTTGGATGGTTGGTTTACTTATCAGATACGTGACTTGGTATATAATACCATTTAAGTTGAGAGAACTCGCAGTGAATAGGTGAGTAGAAGCTAATAAACTATTATATCCAGGTGCTTTGCGAATAATTTTTTTTTAATTACCATAAAATGGAAGGAAAAAATGCAAATGCTTTAGACTTTAGATTTATCAACAAAACCTTTTGAAATTCTGCTCGTGTGTTTCCGGACGTTACTGCAGCTAAAATAGCAAATTATCAATTTTCATATTGTAATAGCTTGATTAGTTAAAATGTATTCATTTCTACATGTTGAACACGGTACACTAGACAAAAAACTAAAAATGAGTAAAAGTAAGAAATATGATTTGAAATACGTACAGGTTTTTCAACCCAAATTAAAAGTAATGTTAAACACATTTCAATGACAAAAAAAACATATATTTTGGTATCACTGTTTTCTTTACTTCATTGCCGATCAGCTGATATGCGTTGTTGCATAGTTGGTGTAGTTGGGAATTAGTTGTGAATAAGACACAACATACTGTAGCGTTTCCCAAAGTTCGAAGAGTTAACTTATAACAATACGTTAAAATTTAAACTATTAGTTTAATTAACCAAGAAAGGTTTGAAATAAGATTTTCAGGTTGTGATTCTACTGTAGTACATAATACAAGTAAACCATTATTGACGTATACTAATTTAAGGAGAATAACTTTAAAAACCCATAAATAAATAAGCATCAATGCAAATCAGCTGATTGGCAATTAACTATAGAAACACGGATACCAACGTAAGCTTGTTCTGACATTAAAATGTGTTTCAACTTTTAATTTGACATGTGTTTGAAAATAAACACCCTTTATTAAAGTTAACTTGTTTACAAATCCATGTGTTCAATATATACAAAATAGATTGTCTTTGCAATAAAATAAACATTTTGTGTACATCTACTTTTAATACGTTTTAGAATGAAGTTATATAAAGTAAATGAAGAGAGGACATAAAGGAAATACAAACACAAGAGCTGAGTGTGAAATTGCAATATTTGCCACAGCGGTTGGTTTACACCTGCTTAGAATACACAATAGCTTACGACTCTCGTCAGAATCGCAATGTGAACTTTCAACTTGTCTTTTATTGGATTTGACGAATCGTGTACACTTTTATGGAAGGGACTTTTAATTATCTTTGCTAAAATTGTAGCTTTCGGATTCTTCTCCCAGAGTTATTTAACGTTGAAGTTAATATCTAGATTAGTTCAACTATGTATCTAAAGAAATCGGGAACTATTTTTCTAATGAAGGAAAATTCACAAACATTCTACAGATCTTAGTTGTAGGACGATAAACAGATCTTTTACAAAGATTACGGAAAAAATAATTTCGAATAACATACCAGGTAATATTGTAATAATATAATATTTGGTAATATAATACATCAGAAATAAAAGAGTATACGGAGAAGAGTTTTCGATAAGAATTCTAAATCAAAATACCAGCTTCGATTGAAACTTTTTCCAAAAGTGTTTTCAGTTGTGCTTATTTCCTATGATAAATAAATACGTATTATTTGCTAATATTTACCAAAAGGATTTAAAAACATAATAGAAATTAGTAAAAAGAGAGTCTCAGCTTGGTTAAGGATTTCTAGACCCACATTTTTCTTACCAAGATTCCTCCAATAATTACCTCAAAAGAAATAGTACCGCACAATGAAGATACTGTCAAATAATTATTAACTTGATTTGTGACCGACTTGATTGCGACCGTGTTTCAATGCAACATATATTCCATTGCAATAAATAGCTTTTTTACGAAACTTTGAATGTTTCAGTAATTTTAATTAGTTTTGGTCGTGTAATAGATATTGCAATTGATTATTATTGATATTATATGTTATTGATTGATATTGTTATTGATATTATAATAGATATTACAGTGACGATTAAGACTGTTTGCTAATAGAAAAACCGGACGGACGGAACTAATTTCGCACATTTTTAAAGAGAAAAATGTAGGATGCACCATTGTTTTGTTTTTTGATTCACTCAAACAACTTAAATACGATGAAATATACTCTTCAAACAGGCCCAAACAACACAGGCTTCAACACTAATAGTACTGTAGTTCAAACGAGTAGGGCCTAGAGTCCAAATACACCATTTTGAAAATGAGTTATCTATGTTTGAGAGGATAAACATTTCTATAGTGGAATGAAAACTTA
Source organism: Macrosteles quadrilineatus (assembly GCF_028750875.1). NCBI lineage: Eukaryota > Metazoa > Arthropoda > Insecta > Hemiptera > Cicadellidae > Macrosteles > Macrosteles quadrilineatus. Next base: position 1,458,668 of record NW_026542613.1, read on the forward strand.
GTTTAAACTAGAGTTTGTAGTTTGATATAGCCTAACCGAGATTGATCGTTCCATAAATCTATTAATCCCAAGCGTTTAAGAGGTGATAAAGTAAGGTGCTGCGAAGTTGATATTGGTTGAAGTTGAAGTTAGGATAGTTCGATGGGTTAACTTACCTATACGTGACTTGCTACTTATATAAGCGGAGTTTGAGAGCCCACAGTGAATGGGTAAATAACCGACCATAAACTATCTGAAATTGTTTTATATAACTGATTTTGTATTCGAAATAGGTATCCCATCAGTAAAAAGTATCAGCTGTAGCCAATTCTTTCATAAAAATGACATCATTGAATCAGCCCACCACAGAGTGCGCTAAAAGCCAAAATTCAATTCCCTGCCTTTATTTTTGTTACTGAGATAATTTATGTGTTAAAAGGGTGCTTTCAATGACAACAAGTTGCCTACAATTTTGACTTTGCTAAACATTTTGTGTTAAAAAATTTGATTATTTTTTGTTTCTAAAACTGGAGACGACTTTAAAATGAGGGATACAATGTATAGCTGTATCAGTGGTACAATAAGCCAAACATCCGTTTAAGTCTTAAATACAAAAGTTTTCAGATACAATTTGCATAAATTGAAGTTGAGAAATACGTATATTTAACACAGCATCCATAATCTTAATCATTTTTATACATATTCAACTTAGTTGTGAAATACATTTTAGGATTTTGTTAAATTAAAAGTATACCTTACCGGATGAAAATTCAGTGTTATACTTAACACGTTTTGTAGGGTTATAAACCTCATGACCTGAAGAAGAATTTCCCACAGTCATTGTTTATTGAATGATCATTGAATAAACAAACAGCTGTTTTTTTTATTTTTTCAACGCCAAGACGATCATATTGGTCTGTATGCATTGAATGCATAGAAACAACTCAAACTTTATCAATACTGGATACTAACATCAAACTGACATCAATTTGCTGGAAGAATTTTTATTAATTTTTTTTTGTTAAACAATCTATCTATATATTAATAGGCAAGCATGTTTATTTAAAACCTTTTTTCTCAGCTCGTGTGCATCGCAGGGAAAACCGTTAGAAATATATTTTCCTGTAGAAGTGCAGAATCCCTTTAAGAATTTAAATAGGCTCAAATATATAAGCACAAAAAATGAGTTTGAAATTAAAAAAAATAACATGGGCTTTATGGGTTGCCATGTTGGTGACGAAATAACAACGAAATATAAACAGAAAATCAAAACAAATGCAAATTATTCCAATCACATGTTTTATTTACAATGTGGGGTCAAATAGAGAAGCCTACCTTTACATTCCATCTCAATGTAAAAGTTGTCACCAGTATTTTTATTTTTTATCATTCGTCGTAGTTGATGTGACCTACCAACAGATTGCACTGATCTAAATGACTAATTTCTGTTGAATACACGATGTTTTTTACCAAGTTAACTATTTGAATGACTAATTATGAGCTATACAGGTTATTAATTTGCTGTAACTGTTGTGACCCATCAACTTCGTCTTTGTCAGCAACAAAAAATAAGGTAGAAAATAGAATTTAAGAACAGCATTCGGTGATGTTTTTTAAAAACATACTTCAGTACCCAATAGTGAATACGGTGTACATTACATGTTTTGGTCGAGTTTTCGACCACTGGACAACCACTAGTACACCTTATTATGCAGTTTGTATGCTACCTAGTTCTTATGCGTCATTTTTTAAGTATGGATAAACCCTTATACCACCTGTAAAATGTTCGTAAAACGTTTTAAAAAATAAGTTTTAAGCAATGAACACTTTGGTGAGAGGCTAAAGTTAAAAATTTAATATTGTAAGTTTTAACGGAGATAGATTAAATATTGCCAATTTACTATTCATTATTCTATCTCTTACATTAAATATTTATATTAAATATTTTCTATGATCTATACAATTAAAAATACGTATTTCAACACATATTTTATTTTAAAATTGTTGGTTGCAAATGCAACCAACTATAAATTATAGTGAAAACAAACAGAAATTCCAGAAATCCTGTCGAATAAACATTTTATCCCGAGGCAGTTTGCTTAGTGACCTGTTATGTTATTAAGTCTGCTTGATAAAAGTTGGAAAAAAAACATAAAAAGTGGTTATTGTAATAATTAGCTACTTTGGAAAATATAAAAATGGTAATTCATAGCCTAATTATTTCTTTATAATTGTAATGCTTGCAACCACAGCTTTAATGCATCGTAACAATAAATTTACATTTTGTATGAAATATGTTTCCTTTTAAGCAACAGCAACGTGAAACTTTCAAAGAAACATAAGGATGTTGAAATTCACCAAGCACCGGAAGTTCTCCGTGTAACTGCAATGTCAAGACAGCTGTTTCCGGATCTTACAACAATTGTTTGAATGTTTTTACGCCTTCGTTTTGTTATGCTTAACAATACTTGTATTTCAATGGGTTCAAGCTTTATATTTTAATTTATTAACTCACAAGGTATTGCATTTTAATTTTTGAGTTAGTTACATAATCTTTTTGAATGCTAAGATGACCTTCAGTAATATAATTTGTCTTGTCAGTGTCGATTATAATTTTAGACTACCACCATAAAAGACCCAAAAAGCCCATCGCATAGTATTTGATTTATCTTATAAACGAAAACCACAGCGCTCGCTTTCGATTATGTACTGTTGATTATAATAATCCTGAGAAAAGCCAGTAGAATCCATACATAAAGCGCAAAGTACCCATGAACTATTGAGAAAACCACAAGTCACAACCTATAAACCATATACTTAAAATATTCGTCATGAAAAGAAACCTTGCGCAAAACTATACATTTTTTCATAAATTGACCTTTAAGGTCGTAATTGATTTCTTAAGGGAACTTTCCTTATTTCTTTTGTTAAAAATACCTCTGCTGTACTTATTTGTATGTTATTTTTTCAATTTTTACCTTATTAAAATCAGTTGTGATTATTTATTTGTATTGCTGTACTCTGTTTTATTTATTTCAGCTTTACTTAATCAATCAACAGTTTTATAAAATCAAACGGGGTGAAGCCCGTGGGTAACAGCTAGTTATCATAATATTAAATGGATCCTGGTAATTTCATTGTGGATGTAGCCTCCGGATTGCCAAATAATATTAAAAAGGTTTAAATACCTGCTATCAAGCAATCCATTTAATTGCAGTTGCAACTAGTTTCGACTCCTATGTGGAGTCATCATCAGGCGGTACAAGGACATCTTCTTTCTTCATATGAAGAGCGTCATATTTAACACGTAAAAATAAATAAACATTTACACACGACACAAAACACGTTACGGACACGAAACATTTACTGATCAGTTACGACAACAGACGACGCTAACCCGACGGAGTTTAAGTCCAGACTGCGGGTGGTCATTGCAGTGGTGTACGTCCGGTGAACGGACGTACACCACTGCAATGACCACCCGCAGTCTGGACTTAAACTCCGTCGGGTTAGCGTCGTCTGTTGTCGTAACTGATCAGTAAATGTTTCGTGTCCGTAACGTGTTTTGTGTCGTGTGTAAATGTTTATTTATTTTTACGTGTTAAATATGACGCTCTTCATATGAAGAAAGAAGATGTCCTTGTACCGCCTGATGATGACTCCACATAGGAGTCGAAACTAGTTGCAACTGCAATTAAATGGATTGCTTGATAGCAGGTATTTAAACCTTTTTAATATCCTGGTAATATTGTTATATTTAGATTTAACACATTTATCTTGGCTTTGGAAACAGCTGATCTTAGTCAAATGACAGAAAATCACCAGGCATATCACACCATTCTACATCATCCTTTGCAAAAATTAGCTAAAAAGACACAAAAGTTTAACAGACTTATTAAAAACTGAGTACTTAAACCCCCCCCCCCATGAGTGGTACTCTTTATGGTAACATGATGACATAATAAGTTCTTCAGTTATAATATAAAAAATAAACTTTTCTTCACCTTTTTTATACCAAGCACCCTTATATTGAAATGTATATTGTTGACAAACGTGTGCGTATTTTCAAAGGAGGAATATTTTCATTTTCAGGCACGTAATGCAATTCAAACATTTGAGTTTCCGCAAGCACAATTTTTGCACACATTGCGTTATACCCCTTCTTTGTCTTGTTAAATCGCAAACTCCCTTTGGTTAGTCCAAAAGTGTAAAACAAATAAAATAGTCACTATTCAGATGTATATGGTTGTTTCTAAGGGTTGAATAAAGGTGTTTAAGAAGCTTAGTTTTACATAAATATTTAAGATTTTAAATTCATAAGAATTCGTAAAAAATACGAACTAAAAGACAAATTATATGTTGAAATTGTCTATGCTTGCTTCCCACTTAACGGTCCTAATGGAGAAAGAATTGCGTGGTAATCTTTAAAATTGTTTTTGATAGGTACGCTCATACGGACAATATTTGCATTTAAGAAAAGTATAAACGCCTTCCTTGAATTCGTGGAAACATAGTTGTATTTTTAAGGAAGAACGTTTAACTTGGAATAATCTTTGTAATAAATGCCAAAGATTTCAACCAGGGATACCTTTTTGAATTCTTCTACTTGTACTGAGCTGACCAATTTTATTTAAGTAGGTACCATACCTATAATTACCTTACGTAGCCTACCAAAAGGATGATTTGAGTGTCCAACAAAAATAGTTCATGTGTATATTTGTCATGTATAATATTGTATGTTCTTAGTACCGTAAACGAAAATTTTTCTTTTAAGTCTTGTAACAAGTTTCAACTTCATTATTTTAAATTACAAACTGAACAACCACCTACTCACAGATTATATGTAGCACTGGAAACTACTCGTACGCATTCTTCAACCTAAAGCCACGTCCCTATGGAATAAAGTTTCGAACCTAAAACCACCCAACTACAGACCGTAGATTATTTCTAAAACCCGCTGATAACTGCTCATTGAAAAGACACTGAAAACTACCTACGTGCAGATTACATCTCCGAGCTAAAAACACCTGCGTATAGAATTTTGAGTTTAAAACCCCCCCTACATGGACCATATGCCCAATTTTTAACTCATAACAACCTACAAGTTAAGTGCACTCAAAGTTTTTTGTACCTAAAACTACTCAATTTGACATGAGAGGTCAATTTGGTAAAGGTTTTAATGGATTCCGTTCTGAAAGCTACAAAAAGTATTCACATCCGAAACTCGATTTACGCAGAAACCATCACATTAATCGGATTCACTTGTTTGGGTTTACAGATGTTTTAATCCTATCCAGTCCAGTCGTTATTGGGTTGGCTTTATATGGAATCGATTGCATCGAACTTTGACATTTTCTTTTTGACAGACTAAAGATGGTCGTGTGAATAAGTCTTGTACTAAAAAATGGAATAGTGTCAACCTAACTCTTGTTATGAAATCCAATAATGTTTTAATGTGTGACTAGAGGACCCATGCTGCTCCGCAGCGGTAAAATAATTATTATATCCGAGAAATAATCAAATTTATAATTTTTATTGAGTAATACAGTATCTTGAGCTTAACGGATTCAAACGATCAATATCTTAAATTAAATCCTATAATTTACTGATTATTTTGTGTCTAAAACATATAGAAAAACATTAACAATACTGGAGCTATTGATTTTTAACCATATATCTTATGAAAAACAATTTTGATATTGGTTATTCACCTTGCGTTTGATTGAAACTCGTCCGATTTAAATAACTAATAGCTTAAATGAAAGCCAGTATTTAACTGATGGTTCTTAGACTAAAATATATAGGATTATAAATTTATAACCGGTAAAGGTACATCTTAAGTTAAAGTAAGAATTATAAAATAAATCAAATTATGTGTTCTGGTCGTGTAATACTGTAGGTAAATATTTGTAGATGATTGATGGCAAATTTGTGCGTGCGAGACCTCAATGATGAAAATCGGTCGGGCAGAAGAGGCAAACGAACTCGGCGAAGAAAAACCAAATTTAACTTCCATAAGAAATACATGGAAAGCGAATTTCGTTTGTGTATACACCGAGTGGGAAAATAGATAGGCCTAAATATATGCCAATGCTTTATAGCAAATATGTGCCTGCATACCTTCAATTTGAGACCTCAATCATGAAAATCGGTCGGGTAGAAGAGCCAAACGAACTCGGAAAAGAAAAACCAAATTTCTTAAATATATAAGATTGAAAGCTTCAAACAGCTCATATGATTGTTTAGAGAACGGGTATTCAATTCCGGGTCCCAGGTTCAAGTCCAATGAATTTCTTATGGTGTAATGCAAAATCTTACTCGGAGTTTCTCCCGCATTTCAAGCTGTGGATCCTGCTAACCGTACATAAAGAATTCTCTCTCCACAAAAAATATGTTTGTTGGTTTATGTTTAAGTGAAAAAGAAGCACACACCTAAGCTTAATTGGTTTCAGTAGTATTAGAGGCTGACTTAGGCTGCGCACGTACAGTTATCCAGTAAGGCATCTTTAAGACCCTTCTTGTGATATTGGTCTGACCACGCAGTCTACGTGCTCTACAGATAAGATTCTTCATAAAACATCTATACCTCTTGATCAATACCCCCAAACAAATAAAAATACCGATTACGAAAAATAACGTTTTTGTTATAGTTTTAACATACAACATAAATTGTCCGGAAGTCCTTAGTTACTCACACAGCCGCCATTTTGTTTTTTTCAGTCATTAATTTTTTTCTAAAGAATGGTTAAACGTACGAAATGGAAACTTTGCACAGACATTTATGACAACTATACAAAGCTGCAAAAGAAATTTTCAAGATTTTTCAAATTCATAAAACAAAATGGTGGCCATTTAAATTTTGTCTCTCAAATAACCCAAAAACCATCGATTTTACAAAAATTTTAAATGGCCGCCATTTTGTTTCATGAATTTGAAAAATCTTGACGAATTTTTGGTAGCTTTGTCTAGTTGTCATAAATGTTTGTGCAAAGTTTCCATTTTGTATGTTTAACCATTCTTTAGAAAAAAATTAATAACTGAAAAAAACAAAATGGCGGCTGTGTGAGTAACTAAGGACTTCCGGACAGTTTAAATATGATATTTAGCTATGTTTCTTACCAAGGAGCAATGCCCTAAAATATTGGTAGAGAGTTCCGGGACACCCTGTATAGGAACGGACATGACAAATTGCTGCCATAACTATACTATTAAAGATTTACATAAAAAACTTAGCCTATTAAAAACAACACAAGATGAATAATAAAACGAAACGTAAATGACATTAGATCTGATCATATTCCAAAATATTTGCAAATAATTGTAAAATAAATGCTACAAGTGCAGTCGTACCTATCTAAAATAAAGATGCGATGTTAAAATTAAATTGCTAAAAGTGTATGCAAATAAATGTTTACTTAAACTATCAACATCTTGTATTACGATTACCAACACACAAGTACTTTGTAAAAGCACAAACGTTAGAAAAGAGTCTTAAAGTTAGTCCAAGTCATAAAGTTTCTCGGTTTAAGTACATTAACTTTATAACTCTTAATAAGTACTTTTATCATCTTATGAAGTACTTTTAAACACTATTCTGTAGTAACTTAGCACTTGTAATTCACCTGAGGGAGTTTAGTGGTTATGAGAAAGTTTACTGGATTGTAATGGTTGATGTAGGTAGAATTTATAAGTACGATTTACTATAAAGTAAATTTATAATGATTTTAGCAATAAATTATGTTATGTGTCCAGTAAAATCTGTGGCTACGTAAAAGTTTTTGTCCAATTCGATTTGTTTAAGCCTTCAGTTTTTTTTTTTATTTTTTCAATTTTTTTATTATTCCCATAAGTTCTAGCACGAAACTGTTTCCCCAATACTTCAGGTTAGGTCTAGATGGGGTCGCAGTATTATCACCTAGTTAATATCCATTGGTGATAGGTAGGATTTGAACTCGGGCCCCTAGCAACCGAAGTCCAGCACTCTACCACCAGTCAAACTCGTTCCCCAAGCATTTACAACTGTGGCATTACTTACAAGAAATGTTTTATTCGAACAGTTTTGCTTGTATTTTTTATTATTTGTATAACAGAGCAGACTTTTAGGGACTCTTTAAGGAGATGTGGAAATAATAGGTGATAGTTTATCAAGTTAGGTTTGAATGAAAGGTAAAAAAATACTAATTGAAAAATTATGCGTGTCTTTGTATGAGTTTTTGTTGAATATTGTACTAAGTACTTATAAAAGGCATTAATTCATCATTATATTAATACCACTAGTAAATATTACATATAGTAAAACAATTGTGATTTTTTATGTATATAAAGTGTGTCTGGCAGCTGACCATAGAGACTATGAATATGAAATGTTTGACAGTTAGACTATGTGTTATTGGATTACTCTCTGCTAGAGTAGGGAGTTTGCGATTTGAAACTCTGTATGATAATCTCATTTTACAACTTTGTACACACAGACAGACCAGATTACCATGTTTTGAGAGGAGGAATTGCGGTTATATTGATGAAATAGTCTTCATTTTAGGGTCATCAGCAGTTATAGTCTTCGCCGAATTCATATGTTCACACCTAACCAAACATAAGGGTCTCAGAGAGATATTTAAGCACTTCAGGTATATTTTAAACACAATATTTTGAATATTTAAGATGATATCTTTCGAGATTACAGCTAAACTAAAATCAAACACTCATATAAATGTAACAAAATGCATATTTTGCTTTAAGCCCTATCTATTGTGTCGACAGTCCTAGGTTTTGATCTATCAATATTCGTTACCAGGAAGTCATTTGTTTCATCTGATGCATAGCCTGTCCGAATAACACCCCACACTGTTGATCGTGATAAACTGCGAGAATACATACAAACTTTTACTTTCCATGAAAGAAGTAATCATTTTCCCAATTACCTTATTACCACTTTTTTGTCGTAGTCAAGTTTATAGAAAAACTTTGTCACGTATATTAATAGCTAGTAATTAATAGTGCCTTAAAAGTAAACCAAATACTTGTACCATTTATTCTAAAAAACACTATGTGTTTTTGAATATTCGATTAGTTGTTTTAGAAATACATTACTTACTTAGAAAGTTAGGTTGATGTTTTCAAGTCATCTTATACGAAAGGTTTACGTTATCATTACTAATTAGTTTTTATTCTTCCCATCTAATGGTTTGTTTAATGTTTTAGGCTTCGTGTAATCTAATAAGGAGTCCCTTAAAAGCTAAGGCACTCGGGTATTAAATATTCATACTAACCACATTCTTACAGCTGGTCTTAACATGGAAATGTTTCGCTGGACTTGTAATGAACACTTAGTAAATATGAACTGTATATAGTAAAAACAAGTTGTAAATATATTATTACATGTTTTATTTGACGTATTTGTGCTTCAGGTAAAAAAGTATAAGAAAAGTAGAAGAAAATTTGAAAGAAGTAACACATTGAATTGTTTTTTATTGTAAATAATAACATCCTCCAATAAATATTATTCAGTATATAAAAAAAATTCGGTTCGTTGTATCGGTCCGTTTAAATGTAAACCTATTAATGAATTGAAAGTTAAAAACTGTCAATTTTAAGTGAACAGATGTGCAAATACAATATACATATAAACGTTTGGGACAAGACAAAATAAAATAAATTCTTGGTAAAACACAATAAAACTAGTTTCTGCCTTTAATAAAATATATTTCGTTGCCGGAATCGCATTGTATTGTTTTTGTAAAACACGCGACTGAAATATGCCATAATTGTACAACTTGATCTTGATTGACCAATGTTCTTATTGTGTGACCTGTCAAGCTATAATAACTGTAATTTAGAGAGGTTATTAAGTTAATAGCTTAACGTGTCGATTTGACTTACAGAAATTCTAATCATACTTCATTAGGTGCGCACGTAAACAGAAAGGGGTAGCACATATGATTGTGATACAAGATAATATAATGTTGGATTGGGTATTACACCTACATACAACTGTACCTACACTAGAAACGGCAACAGTCGATCAAGAACTGTAACTGTGTTCTTTTATGTAATTTATAAAAGATTTTACATAAAATGTATAGCTTTATAAGTATTTTTTATGAAACGTGAAGTTACTACTCTATTACAAAGAACCTTCCAATTTTATATTCACTTCAAAATTAATTGTATTTTATTTGTTTTCTCAAAAATATTTTCTATCGATTATGTACTTCAGTTTTTCAGTACATCATAGCTTTATTGGCCATCATCACTTTTCTAGTGATGCTGACTTATTTGCGTATTTTAAATAATTGTATGAAACTCTAATTATTTTTCCAGCAAATAAATGGGATAGATTTTCTTACTTGCATACTAAAAGTGAATTACAGTTTTATAGAATAGTTATTTGTGTAACTAGTGGTGAAAGTGGCACTTTGCTGCACACGAGAGCAATGTTTACGCACGAGCCGCAGGCGAGTGCGGAATTATCTCGAGTGCAGCAAAGGCCTTTTTCACTCGTGTTACACATTATATTTTTCCTACAGTCACTATAAAGCATATAAATAATTAGTCTTTCAAACACTATACAACACGTTTTTAGGTTCAGCTGGCAACACAAATGGTGCCCTAGAGAAAGTAGTACCCGCGGTTCGTATCACTCCGCTATTTTTCCTCAGCAAGAAATGTGCTCCGCAATTTGAAAATATAGTTCCGTATGTTTTTGTAATTTGAAGTGGTTTCCGCGCCAAAAAAAAAATGCTTTAAAGGTATTTCCTTGATTATTAAGATCGTAGGAATGTTTTAAAAACGTTTAAAAGAAAAGTCAAGAAAGTTCAGAAATACCGAAACTATAAACACGAAATGACAGGTTAAATCGTAGTTATAATAGTCAATCAGCTGCTCATAGTATAATTATCTTTAAGTGTTGCCAACCTATTTCCAAGCGTACACGGATTACGTGCATAATAGAACCACGCTGTTTTGTGTTGTTTCGTTGGAATCCTGATGTGCGGCAAAGTATAAACCGTACGACAAAGTATAAACCGTACGACAAAGTATAAACCGTACGGCAAAGTATAAATATGCAGCAATTAGCAGCTTTCTGTACTATAAACAGTACAAGGAAGCCAACTTTGTCGGGTGACTGTAGGAAAAGGTTTTTTATATCTCTCTTTTTATTCATTTTGTCATTTTCCTTTTTTTGCTGTTATTAGTCCAGATTACTCGCACAGTAAAACATAATCAAGAGAGCAGCAGGTCAGGTCGTGTATCAATGTAACACATGGCCTGTCTGTGTCTGTGTGTGTGTTTATTGTGTGGGGATAGTAAATCACACACCGGAACCTCACATATACACACACACACACACACACCTATTCACCTAATGGGAAAATTCATCATGAACACAAAAAAAATCGAGAAAAATAATGTTGTCGGATTTGGTATACTCATAATTTTCTTTAATTTAGATAATTTGCCCTGTGGAAACAGTTTCTGGTGATGGGTCAAATTGAAATTGACGAACTTATAGTATGTTGTAAGTCGTTATGACAACCCAGCAGTTTCGTTGGTATAAGATGATGCATTTAAATGATGAACGAAGGTGTTCTATAATAGTATTTTAAGGTTTCAAAGAGTTGTTACAAATAGCGTATGAGGTATATATTTTGTTAACAATTCAGTAAGTCATCTTGAAAAGTGGAAAACCCATAGATAAATATTACAATTCAAGTCAATTTATTTGAAATATATTGGGTGTTAATTCAAAGTTCTACTATAGAAAATGCAGCTATTTAATTCAAACACAAATTATTTTAGGTAGTTAAAATAAAATTACAAAACAAATTGCACTTAGCATACGAAGTACATAACTAATTAAATAAAGAAAACCCCTAATTCAGCTAGAAACATAACTATTGTTGTAATTTTACACAAACAGCCACTACATAAAACATTGCAAACAGTCAGAACACATTTGTAATTGTTTAAAACCCACAACAAACCAAACCATGAAATAGATGGGTAATTTACTAAAAGGTTTTTAAACTGTGGATTCAAATTAAAAAAAATAAAATAAACTCAGGGTCGCAATGTTTTCGTGGCTCTTTTTCCTCGGGGAAAAGGTTTAACAATAGCTAAGCCACCTATAATGCTGTGACAGCCGGATAAAACTAATAGCGTTTTTTTAATTTAAAGTCTCTCTTTTTTTTGTACATTTAGGTGAACTCTAGAGGTTTCCATTAATGTAGAAATGGATTTAATTGTTAAATCATGTTTGATGGGATACTAAGTGAAGGGAAGATTTTATGTACCTAAATTTTGATTGCTAAAATCCTTATGTTTTTGTAGGAAAAAATATTTTAATCCAACCAAAATGTTTGTTGAAAAGGCAGTTTTATTTCATTTTTTTATTATTTATAAAAAAAATCGTTGTGTGTTAAACAGAATGTTTTCGTGAAAAATGTTTATCGATCAACAGAAGTCTGAGGAGACTGTTGTAAGAACAACTAATATGGGTAAACACAATTTCGGTTAGTGTCAAAGATTTAAATGATCCATAAGCCAGGTTAGATATGCTACAGGCGTCTCATTCCCCTGTAATGAATATGATACTATTTAAATACTACTATACAATACTACTATACTATACTATACAATACTAATTAAAATGAGCTCCAAGAGAGTCTTTAACAAGGTAATTTCTGCTTCGAAACTCACAAGCTTGATTTCAAACTGTCTCTGAAAACGCAGATGTTTTAGTTTAGTGTCAACAAGGGTAAGTTATAATCTAGGGTTTGAATTTTTGCAATTCTTATAAGTAGGAGGATAGTATATTTCATTACTAGTACCGAAAGTTACGTTTGTCGGTGCGCGCTGAAGTTTCATAGAATAATTTTTAGAACATTTTTTAGTTTGAAGATCAGTTTATGTGTGGTATTTTCCCCTAAACATTAAAGTCAACAAAAAAGGTCGAGACCACATAAGTTTGCAGTTGGTGGCAGCCAATCACAAGACAAGGCTAGTGCGACGTTGCCACATCACCCGTTGACAACACTAATTAAAATATAATAAGCAATATTTTCAATTCAGCTGGTATTATTAGATTTGGCAACACCGCACGGTTCTCATTGGCTCATTCAAAACCATATGGTAAATAGGCTCCTCCCTCAACTGCAAACTTACGTGGTCCCGATGTTAAGTGAATGTTAAATTTTTAGATAATGTAAAAACATAACAGAATGTGAGTTATAAAATTACATAATTTCTTTTTTAGATAGGTAACTTCAAAGTCTTCTTTGGATTCGGCAACTGGAACAAAATTCAAAACATGATACGGTCAAAGTTGCAAATTCTTGTTCCTGAGTAGGTAAAGAGAAATATCCCAACCGATTTGTATTCAAGCTTTTAAAACGAATGCATTATTGATGATCTGTTCATTTTAAAGTTAAGCCCAGAGGGGAGTTGTACCACCTCCAACACCCGATTTAGGCAAAAACCATTACATTAATCGAATACTCTTGTTTGTTGGGTTTACTCATGTTTTTAATCTTACCCTCGTCCAGTGGATGTCGAATTGGCTATATCTCGATATCGTTTTAATTGATGTAGGAACGTACAGTTTTAATACTGTTTATAAACGGATAAAATGTGAAATCCTAAAGACTTTGGATAAAATACACCTTTGAACTGTTGTGCTTTTAATCAATTAAAATTAACTTAATATAAACTATATAAATTTGCTCAAAAGCCTAAAGGGTTTAGGTTTAAGAATGAATTTAATAAATAATATATACTTTATGTCAGAAATAGTCAACACAGTAGATTTTATTAGGTCTAAATTTTAGTCTTATTTATCGTCTAAATGCCAGTAAATTTTAAATTATATGTCTTAAGTAAAAAGTATTAGTTCCAAGTCAATAATTACGTTGTAAAAACTTTTTAGCTATAGTTGGTGTTTATAAACACCCAACAACAACTTAATTAGGCTGTCATTAATTTCAGATTGCAACAATGCTTGGCCTAACTATCAGCTGACTCCTTACAAAGCTATAAAGTAAAAAAATATTCGGACAAAACCAGTTGCAAAAGTGAGAAAACGTTGTTTTGAAACTGCATTATTATTTTTTGGATAATCGCAACACTAACTTATTCAGATTTACAAGGTAAACAAACGTTTATTCAATTTTATTTTTTACTCTACTTGGATGAAAAAAGACCACAGTTGAAGAGTATTTTATACTTCAATCCTTGTACACGACACTTATACATTAACACAACTTCTTTCTGTCATAATTACAGTTCTTAACTCCTTGCATGGCAACAATACATGTTCACCATTCAAAGAACTCATACACGAGTTGCAGCCACGGCATGTTATTATACAAGTTCTTTCAAATACAGCCTTTTCTTCAACCTTTAACACGACACTCATGTAGGCACAATATGTTACGTTTTCATGGAAATTGCAGTTTGATAAAGTTTTTTTTATCACAATTTTATTTACAATCTGTGTTTAACACTCCTTACGTGGACCATATGCCCAATTTTTAACTCACAACCACCTACAAGTTCAGTGCACTCGAAGTTTTTGTAGACTTAAAACTACTCAATTTGACATGAGAGATCGATTTGGGTTGGTAAAGGTTTTAATGAATTCCGTTCTGAAAGCTACAAAAAGTATTCACATCCGAAACTCGATTTACGCAGAAACCATCACATTAATCGGATTCACTTGTTTGGGTTTACAGATGTTTTAATCCTATCTCGTCCAGTCGTTATTGGGTTGACTTTATATGGATCGAATCGATTAGTTCGATCGATGGATCGAAATTTTCCTTTTGACAGACCAAAGATACGTGTGAATAAGTCTTGTACTAAAAAAATGGAATAGTGTCGACTTAACTCTTGTTATGATATCCAATAATGTTTTAATGTGCGATTTAAGGCTTTAAACAGTTCATATGATTGTTTAGAGAACGGGTATTCGATTCCGGGTCCCAGGTTCAAGTCCAATTAATTTCTTATGGTCTAAAGGTCGATTCACACACATCAGTCCAGTCATAGTTCCGTTACAGTCCAGTCACAGTGCCATCCGCAATTTCTCAGTCAATTGTCCGTCAGTTGGTTTCAGTCAGTCTTCCGTCTCTAAAATTCACAGTAATTTATAGTCAAAATTTTAAAGTTATAAACCTATATTCTATCAAATTATCATTGTCCATCTTGTTGATTGTTACAAACAGTACTCAAAATACAAACGGAACCATTTAAATAACAATAACACTATATTCTAACCTCAAACAGTTCCGTCAGGCGTCCGAACAATCAAAAAGTATCGTTGGAAAGAAATCTGAAACTGACTGACGGACGCCAGCAGAGCGACTAACGGAACTGCAACGGATGAGTGTAGATAGCGCAATAGAAAATCCATTAAAGAATATTTTTGTTAACTTTGACGTGCCTGAAGTGACTGGACTGCGACGTGCCGTAACTGATGTGTGTGAATCGACCTCTATGCAAAATTTGGTCGGTGTTTCTCCCGCACTTAACGCTGTGGATCCTGCTAACCGTACATAAAGAATTCTCTCTCCACAAAAACATATTTGTTGGTTTATGTTTAAGTGAAAAAGAAGCACACCCAAGCTTAATTGGTTTCAGTAGTATTAGAGGCTGACTTAGTCTTCGCACGTACAGTTATCCAGTAAGGCATCTTTAAGACCCTTCTTGCGATATTGGTCTGACCACGCAGTATTTCTACGTGCTCTACAGATAAGATTCTTCATAAAACATTTATACCTCTTGATAAATATCTGTAATACTGGTGATAGTTAGGATTATAGGTAGTGGATAGCTTTTACATATGTTTAACAAACTTGAACGGTTGTTAATATTATCAAAGTTACCTGTGTGTTTAACAAAGTATGCAGAGAATTCAGGGAAAATTCAGGGAAAAATAGATAGAAATAGAGATGACAACACGACTAAATGAAACATGGACTTTAAATGGCTACCGATCTAGTCATATTTTAAAATATTTGTAAATCATTAGAAAATAAATGCTACAAGGGTATAAATATGTGATGTTAAAATTAAATTGCTAAAAGTGTATGTAAATAAATTTTTCCATAAAACTATCAACATCTTGTATTACGATTACCAACACATAAGTACTTTGTAAAAGCACAAACGTTAGAAAAGAGTCTTGAAGTTAATCCATGTCATAAAGTTTCTCGGTTTAAGTACATTAACGTTATAACTCTTAATAAGTACTTTTATCATCTTATGAAGTACTTTTAAACACTATTCTGTAGTAACTTAGCGCTTGTAATTCACCTGAGGGAGTTTAACTGGTTATGAGAAAGATAACTGGTTTGTAACTTGTGATGTAAGTAAAATGTTAAAGTAAGATTAACTAAAGTAATATATTATAGTTCGTTGTTGGTAATCAATTATACAAAGTGTTCCGTAAAACCTGTGGCCACGTAAAAGTTTTGGTACAATTCTATTTGTTCAGGGTTTTAGGATTTGAATTCTTATATTTTCTACTATTACTTTTAGTTTTTAGGTTGGAATTGCACATTATTTTTTGCTTGATCTAGAGGGAGTCGTAGTACTTTATTATTACCTACATGAATTCCATTGGTGAATGACCTCCAAGTTCCACGCTTTACCACTAGTCCAGCTCGTTCACTAAGACTTAACAGCTTACAAAGCATTTATTTCATCAGTTTTGCTTCTATTTTTTATGGTATTTGTATTACAGAACAGACCTTTAGGGACTCTTTTTAGGACATGAGATAATTGGTGATAGTTGATCAAGTTAGTGGAAAAACTATGTTGTCATTGTATATGTTCTTGTTGAATATTGTTCTGTTTGATTCAAACTGATAAAAGGTGGTGGAGTAATGCACCATTGTAGTTGTTACCACAGTAGTAAATATTACACATAGTAAAAAATGTGAATTGTTAACGTATAAGTGTGTGCCAGCTGGCCATAGAGACTATGAATATGAAATGTTTGACAGTTAGACTTTGTGTTATTGGATTACTCTCTGCTAGATTAGGGAGTTTGTTTGAAACTCTGTATGATAATCTCATTTTACAACTTTGTACACACAGACAGACCAGATTACCATGTTTAGAGAGGAGGAATTGCGGTTATATTGACGAAATAGTCTTCATTTTAGGGTCATCAGCAGTTATAGTCTTCGCCGAATTCAGATGTCTCTACACCTAACCAAACATAAGGGTCTCAGACAGTTCATTTAAGCACTCCAGGCATATTTTAAACAAAATAATTTGAATATTTAAGATGATATCTTTAGAGACGACAACTAAACTAAAACCAATCACTTATATAAATGTAACAAAATGCATATTTTGCTTTAAACCCTATCTATTGGGTCGACAGTCCTAGGTTTTGATCTATCAATATTCGTTAACAGGAAGTCATTTGTTTCATCTGATGCATAGCCTGTCCGAATTACACCCCACACTGTTGATCATGACTAACTGCGAGAATACATACAAAATTATTTCCACGAAAGAAGTAATATTTTTCTCAATTATTACCTTATTACCACTTTTTGTCGTAGTCTAGTTTTATAGAAAAACTTTGTCACGTATTTTAATAGCTAGTAGTAAATAGTTCCCAAAGATTAAACCAAATACTTGTACAGTACCATTTATACTAAAAATCACTACATGTTTTTGAATATTCGATTAGATTTTTTAGAAATACTAGAAATACGTTACGTACTTAGAAAGTTAGGTCGATATTTTCAAGTCAGTTTAAAGGAAAGGTTTGCATTATCATTTCTAATTAGTTTTTATTCTTCCCATCTAATGGTTTGTTTTAGGCTTCATATAATCGAATAAGGAGTCCCTTAAAAGCTAAGGCACTCGGGTATTAAATATTCATACTAACCACATTCTTACAGCTGGTATTAACAGGGGAATGTTCTGCTGGACTTGTAATGAAAACTTGGTAAATATGAACTGTATATAGTAAAAAAGTTTTATTTCTCGTATTTGTGCTTGCAGGTAAAAAAAGTAGAAGAAAAGTCGAAGACAAGTAGAAAAGAAGTAACACATTGAATTGGGTTTTCCTGTAAACAATAAAAACTTCCAATAGATATTGTTCAGTATATTAAAAATTGTTCAGTTCATGGTATCGGTCGGCTTGAATTGAAGCCTATTGATGAATTGGATTTGACAGACAGTCGATTTTACTTGAACAGACGTGCAAATAAATATATTTACAAACGTTTGCGACATGTTTTAGATTTATAGGTTGATACCTTGTTTCATCAAGACGAAATAAAATAAATTCTTGGTAAAACACAATAAAACTAGTTTCTGCCACTAATAAAATATATTTCGTTCCCAGTAACGCATTGTATTGTTTCTGTAAATCACGCAACTGAAATATGTCATAATTGTACAACTTGATCTTGATTGACCAATGTTCTTATTGTGTGACCTGTCAAGTTATAATAACTGTAATTTAGAGAGGTTATTAAGTTAATAGCTTAACGTGTCGATTTGACTTACAGAAATTCTAATCACACTTCATTGGGTGCGCACGTAAACAGAAAGGAGAAAACATATGATTTTGATCCAAGATAATATAAAGTTGGATTAGGTATTACATGTACATACAACTGTACACTAGAAATAGCACCAGTCGATTAAGACACATTCTCAAAAGCTATGCATAAAATATTTAGCTTTTTTTGTTCTTATTTTTTAGAACATTTAAGTTACTACTCAATTACAAAGGACCTTCAAATTTTATATTTACTTCAACATTATTTTTTATTTGTTTTATGTACTTCCTATTTTCAGCACAAGATAGCATCGTTGACTAAGATCACTTTTTAGTGACGCTGACTTATTTGCGTATTTAAATCATTTATGAAACTATAATTGTGTTTACACCTAATAAATGCTATGTATTTTCGTACTTGCATGTTATCAAGTCCATTACAGTTTTTAAAGAAAGGGTTTTAATATCCATTTTTAATTTATTTTGTCATTTTCACTTTTTGTACTGTTGTTAGTCCAGATTACTCGCACAGTATATCATAATCAACAGAGCAGCAGGTCAGGTCATGTATCAATGTAACACATGGCCTGTCTGTGTCCGTGTGTGTGTTTATTGTGTGGAGATAGTAAATCACACCAGAACCTCACATACACACACACACACACACCCATTCACCTAATGGAAAAATTCATCATGAACACAAACAAATCGAGAGAAAAAATAATGTTGTCGGATTTGGTATACTCATAATGTTCTTTAATTTAGGTAATTTGCCCTGTGGAAACAGTTTTCTGGTGATGGGTCAAATTGAAATTAACTAACTGGGTTTAATAATAATTATTTATTAGGTGGAAAGTCGCTATGACAACCCAGCAGTTTCGTTGGTGATGATGCATTTAAATGATGAACGAAGGTATTCTATTATAGTATTTCAAGGTTTTAAAGAGTTGTACAAATAGCGTACCTATGAGGTATATATTTTGTTAACAATACAGTAAGACATCTTGACAAGTAGAAAACCCGTAGATAAATATAAAAATTCAAGTAAATTTATTTTAAATATATTGGGTGTTAATTCAGCGTTCTACTATAGCAAACACAGCTATTTAATTCAAACACAAAATATTTTAGGTAGTTAAAATAAAATTACAACACAAATTGCACTTAGCATACGAAGTACATAACTAATTAAATAAAGAAAACACAACATTCAGCTAGAAACATAACTATTATTGTAATTTAACATAAACAGCCACTACATAAAACAATTAATTGCAAACAGCTAGAACAAATTTGTAATTGTTTAAAACCTACAACAAACCAAACCATGAAATAGAAGGGTAATTTACTAAGAGGTTTTTAAACTGTGGATTAAAATAAAAAATAAAATAAATTCAGAGTCGCAATGTTTTTGTGACTATTATTCCTCGGGGAAAAGCTTTAACAATAGCTAAGCCACCTATAATGCTGTGACAGCCGGATAAAAGTAATAGTGTTTTTTAATGTAAAGTCTCTCTTTTTTTAGTACATTTAGGTGAACTCTAGAGGTTTCCATTAATGTAGAAATGGATTTAATGGTTAAATCATGTTTGATGGGATACTAAGTCAAGGAAGGATTTAATGTATCTAAATTTTGATTGCTAAAATCCTTATATAGTATTAAAGATTTAAATGATCCATAAGCCAGGTTAGATATGCTACAGGCGTCTCATTCCCCTAATTGGTGTTCTGTCTCATGAATGGGTAATGAGCTCCAAGAGAGTCTTTAACAAGGTAATTTCTGCTTCGAAACTCGCGAGCTTGATTTCAAACTGTCTCTGAAAACGCAGATGCTTTAGTGTCAACAAGGGTAAGTTATAATCCAGGGTTTGAACTTTTTTAATTGTTATAAGTAGAAGAATAGTATATATGTTATTATTAGTACCAAAAGTGACGTTTGTCGGTGCGGGCTGAAGTTTCATGAAAGAATGTTTAGAATATTTAGTTTCAAGATCTGTTTATCTGTTGCGTTTTCCCCTAAATATAAATAAATATATAAAAGGCAAAGCCCTCACTGACTGACTCACTCACTAACTCACCCACTCTCTCACTCATCACTAATTCTCCCACTTCCCATTTACCTAGGAGGCTGACATTTGGTACACTGATTCTTTAGGCATTAAATAGGAAAACTAAGTTGTTTTTATTCTGATCGGACTCTCGGGCTCCGCCCCAGTGGCTCTGGAGTTTCCCATGTTAACCTTAAGAGTACTCATATTTAAATGGAATTAATGAATCTTAACAGCTGTTTCAATTAAGCAAGTTGGTTCTGTATGTTTTATCTATGGTTCTGTTCTATGATGTTCAATAGAATTAAAGTTACAAGGATTACCAATAGGGTGCAGCACTATTATTTTTTTAAATTTATGACAACAGCTAATTTGCAACCAAAAAGTGAGTTAGCGTAGCGAACGAACTTCAACCAGGACGTGATTGAGCCATGCGAACAAGCTCACTTATGAAGTTAAACGGGGCGAAGCCCGCGGGTACAGCTAGTACTGTATAAAAATCCACTAAGTGAATGTGAAATTTTTAGGTCATGTAAAAACATAACAGAGTGTGAGTTATAAAATGAAGTAATTGTTTTTTTTTAATAGGTAACTTCAAAATCTTCTTTGGCTTCTACAACTGGAACAAAATTCAAAACATGATACGGTCAAAGTTGCAAATTCTTGTTCCTGAGTAGGTAAAGAGAAATATCCCAACCGATTTGTATTCATGCTTTTAAAACGAATACATTATTGATGATCTGTTCATTTTAAAGTTAAGCCCAGAGGAGAGTTGTACCACCTCCAACATTCGATTTAGGCAAAAACCATTACATTAATCGAATACTCTTGTTTGTTGGGTTTACTCATGTTTTTAATCTTCGTCCAGTCGATGTTAAATTGGCTTTATCTCGATATCTTTTAAACTGATATAGGAACGTACAGTTTTAATACTCTTTATAAATATATAACATGTGAAATCATAAAGATATAGGGCAAAATACACCTTATGTTTTTTTTTTTGTGTTGTGCTTCTAATTAAAATTACTTAATATAAATTTGCTAAAAAGCCTAAGGGGCTTAGGTTTAGGAGTGAATTTAATAAATAATATATACTTTATGTCAGAAATAGTCAACACGGTAGATTTTATTAGGTCTAAATTTCAGTCTTATTTATCGTTAAATGGAAGTAAATTTAAAATTACTTGTCTTAAGTAAAAAATGTTAGTTCCAAGTCAATAGTTGCATTGTAAAAACTTAAAAACTGTTTAGCTGTACAGTACAACAACGACTTAATTAGGCTTTAATTAATTTCAGATTGCAACAATGCTTGGCCTATCAGTTGACTCCTTACAAAGCTATAAAGGTAAAAAATATTCGGACAAAAACTAGTTGCAAAAGTAATAAAACGTAGTTTTAAAACAACACCATTATTTTTGGATATTCGCAACACTAACTTATTAAGCAATACAAGGTAAACGTATATTCAATTTAATTTTTTACTCAAAAGAATAAATCAAGTTGGGTGAAAAAATACAGTTGAAGGGTGTTTTATAATTTAATCCTTGTACACGTCACTAATACATTAACACAACTTCTTTCTGTCATAATTACAGTTCCTAACTCCTTGCATGGCAACAATACATGTTCACCATTCAAAGAACTCATACACGAGTTCCAGCCACGGCATGTTATTATACAAGTTCTTTCAAATACAACCTTTTCTTCAACCTTTAACACGACACTGTTCATGTAGGCACAATATGTTACGTTTTCATGAAAATTGCAGTTTGATAAAGTGTATACTATTAACTGTTTTGAATCTTGTGTTTATTGTTCTTAGATTTGTTGCAGGTTTAGTGTGATTATTTTCACAATCGTTATGCATAAAACTAGATTTTTTTAATCAATGACATGTTTTATGGAATTTTTTATTGTAATTCAAATTTGTTTTTCTTCAATTTCTTTCATTTTGTTTTTCTTGTCAGCAAAGCGGTTTCTAGAAGGTTTTGAGGTTATATTAATGTTCAACGGTTTTTGGTCGCCATAGACTACTACCATTTTCTATTTTTCTACTACCATTTTTTCTTTTTCCATAGCTACTACCATTTTCAGTTTAAAGGAGTTTTTAAGCATCCGTAATATTATTAATGGAATTTTTTCGTACTTGTATCGAATTATTTCTCAAAACCTATTTATATTAGTGTGGAAAATACCATCCATACCAATTAATTATATAACAAAATAACGTTTTAAAGTAAAAAATTACAAACCTAGCGACCCATAAGAAAACTGTAATTAAATTGACGTTGACTGATACCACAACTGCGTGTAGGTGTTATACAAATGGCGTGTGTATTATCAAGATATGATTTTTTGTAAAAACTTGTTTTGAAAACGCATGTTTTTAAAGCTATAATTGGTATGTTTCCGTCGTTATTGTTGTATAGTGTTTCAACATATATAAAGTACACCAATAAGTAGAAACAAGGACTTGAAAGTGGATTGATTACTCATTTTTAAATAAGAAGGTTAAGTCTCCAGTAGTTTGAATATTTCCTAACTAAATTACTTAATATCCAATACCTTTAAAAGCATAACCAGTTGTTTGTATCCTATTTATGACTGCTCATCTCACAAGTAAGATAAAGGCTTATAGCCTGTTGAAAGGACCACACATTTAGTCACTTTCCCTGTCATTAAAAATAATTATTCTAGAAATGACTCAAATACTTATAAAATATTTAAAAGCTAAAAATGTGGACCAACACATCATGTTTAAATGGAAACCACTCAGTCAAGTTCTTGCATTGGTTATAGCCGAGGAAGATTATTAGGTATTGTCTTTTCAAGTGACCATACCTTGTTAAGTAACCAAAAATGTTTCACAAATAATTGGGACGCCGTAGAGAGCGGCAAATTATATTTTCAAGTAAAGAGACTGGACTCACGAAATTGTAAATGGAATTGTTTTTGTTATTTTTACGTGTACTGGATAATGTGACAACGCATTTCAAAGAAAAATTATTATTTTGCATTTGTTTTGTTTTGGAATAATAAACTCATTATTTGAAATTTAAACGTTTCACTCACAAACCAGGTAATTGACTGATGTTGTTTCATTACATTACATGAAATATGAAAATTTAAAATAATTTTCTTTGGGATAATAAGTTTAATATAGTTAAATGTGACACAGTTGTTGATTTGCACTTTGTAGAAACAACATCTGAGTTTTCAGAGACAGTTAGAAATCAAGCTCGCGAGTTTCGAAGCAGAAATTACCTTGTTAAAGACTCTCTTGGAGCTCATTACCCATTCATGAGACAGAACACCAATTAGGGGAATGAGACGCCTGTAGCATATCTAACCTGGCTTATGGTTATATGGGATTATTTAAAATATTTGACACTGTCCTAATTTGAGATGTATTTAGTTAATTGTAACTATAACAGTTGTTTCAACTCCGTTGTTGATAATTGTCACAGTGATAGTCATCACCTTACTAGGTTACATAGGGTACATATGTTACTAGGTAACCTACATACTCATAGGTTACCTCGTACATTAAAACACACTTGTAAAATCACGATTTCTACAATTTTATTTAAAAGTAAGTGATGAGTTAAATTAATAACACTTTTTGTGACCATAAATATTGTATTGGCCAATGATAGATTGTAATAATTTAGAATGAAAGGAATTGTACACAAGTAAGTGTATAATAAAATTAATATTTGTGGTTAGCAACATGTAGTCCATCATGTGTACCTGTAGTAAATTTTCACCTAGAAGTCGAAAACCACAGATTTTTTGTATAAACCGTATATTGAAATTATTGTGGTTTTATGGTTGTATTTGGTAGGAAAAATAATTTTTGTTCATAACTGTGTTGATGTTACCTTGAACATATTCTAGCTATTTTAACTGTTTTGCAGTTTTAGGTTTAACATATGAGTAGAGCAGTTGGTAGCCAATACACCAGATAGCGTAGATGTTGCTATTTATTGATATTGGGTCTTTGTAAAACTACTATTTTTGAGATCTTACAGTCGGAAGGAGATTTTTGAAAGGAGTTTGAAGTGATGTGCTTATTTAGGGCTTTAGATTTGATCTGAAGGTAATTTTTGTACCTACAATGTAATAGGTCTCGTGAAAAATAATGGTCACTATTAATATTGAGCACTAAGGTTTATTTTGTTTACTGTACCTGCCAGCATCCATCTTATGTTTCAATGTATGAAACATATGATACGATAACATTTAATTCAGATTTAATTCATTCTTAAAACGTACTATGACCAAAAGAAAAAAAAAGAAAACTAAATTAATACCTTAAAATTATCAATTTTAAAGCATTGTTTTATGCATGCCATATATATTTTTTTAAATAAATATTTCCAAGCCCTATTTCTCTTAAGGTTATTCATTGGACGCCATTAAAAAAATTGATAACCACTAAATCGTTTCCAATACAATTCCGATGTGAAGATGCAATGTTATATAATCACTGATATCCAATGTCTAACAATGTTTTTTTGGTTATATAATCATCCAATGTTATTATATACTTATTATTATTATATAATCACTGACCTGAATCCAATGTTATATGATTCAGGAGATTTCCTTGCAATAAATCTAAGGATGATTTAGAGTCGAGGGATCCAACGCGGGGAATTGAAATATAAGTACAAACCAGATGTTACAGCACGGTTCTTATAAATACGTTCTCAAAGTTAAATTAAGTTAACATTGTAAAATGTAACATTTTAAAATGATTGCAATAGAAATATGGAATTTATATATCTATGTACAAATGCTGTAATAACAATTTTTTTTTTTTATTACATTATGTTGGTGAATCATTTAAACAAATTAATTTTCAGGTTTAAATTTGTTTGAAATTTTAAGGGCACTTAACTAAGTTTTGTAAAGTAGAGAAAATCTTCCCGTTTTTAAGTGAAGTGTTGTATATTGTTTTGTGATATTTAATAGTTTAAAGGTGGGAAAACAGGGACATTCATAGTTGGGTTAGGATGGATGGGGTAGATAGGTAAAAATAATAATTGGTCGCTTAAAATATTAGGTTTTCCCTTATAAGAACACGTGAGGTAGTTTAAATTAATTTATATATATAACTAAAAATATCATACTTCGTGGTAATAAAAAAAACACATGATTGTGTAGTTTTAAATATATATTATAGTTTATAACATATAGCATAAGCCTATTAAGTGTTTTATTACCACAAAACTATTTATCTCAAAACTCTCTTAAATGTACACAATTCACTTTGCTAGAAAAGACATTTCATTCGAACTATCTATGTAAGGTCTACAGAAACACATCATACTCAATTATAAGATAAACAGTAACAAAGTTAAGAGAACACGTTGTTTTTGTAATTAATCTTTTAACTAACGGAATAAGTCAAATAATGTGAGGTTCTGGTGTGTGATTTACTATCTCGACACAATAAATACACACACAGACACAGACAGGCCATGTGTTACATTGATACACGACCTGACCTGCTGCTCTGTTGATTATGTTATACTGTGCGAGTAATACCTTGGTCAGAAACCTTGAAAATTGATTTGATCATCATACATACTGGAATATCAGTGATAAATAGTAAAGTATTTCGGTTATTTGCATGATTTTCTTGCTAAACATAAAGCCACACGTCTAATTAAAACCCAGAGTAAGATTTGGTAATCTATCTATCTATTATTAGGCAAGCATGTTTCCTTAAAACCTTTTTTCTCATCTCATATGCATCGTAGGGAAAATCTACGCACACTGTTGGAAAGATATTTTCCTGTAGGTGTGCAGAATCCCTTTATAAATTAAAATAGGCTCAAAAATAAGCACACATAATTAGTTTAAAAATTTGAAAAAAAAATTAACATGGATCTTATGGGTTACCATGCTGACGAAATAGCAACGAAATATAAACAGAAAATCAAAACAAATGGAAGAAACTCCAATCACGTGTTTTATTTACAGTGTGGGGTGAAAATAGAGAAGTCTGTACATTACATATTTTTGGTCGTGTTTCGACCACTGGACGACCTCTAGTAATAATAATTATGTAACAATATTGAATTAATAATTTGAATCATTGTGCAAAACAGAGAGGAATACACTGTTAAATTTAAAAATCATATTATATCACTTGAAAATAAATAGTTTAAAAATACCCGTAGTCATATTTGGTAAACGTTTTGGCAAAATAACTCAGCTATGCTTTAGTTACAATTCAAGTATTTAACAATCAGATTACTTCCTGGTAATTACCCAAGAGGGATTACTCTTCCCTGTTAATTACCTCGTTAGTCATTACCTCCTGTGTTGTAATGAGTAATTGTTGTATTAACTATTACTTTGAACAGGTTTATTACTTTGACCTGATGGGTAGGCTTCCGTATCTGTTGGCACAAACAACCGAATGAAAATATCGATCAATACATCGATTTTTCGATATATCGTTTGGTTAGTTAGGTAAGGTTTATCTAACCTAACTACCCAAACGATATATAAAACTAAACAATCGAATAATCGATATTTTCATTCGTCTTTTTGTGCCAACAAATACGGAAGTCTACCCGAGCTGATGTTAGGATGAGTTATCGTTGCATAAAGTCAGCTGTAGGAAGCTTGATAAACATTTACAAGCACTAATTCTCCCTAAAATTACAAATCATCACCAAATTTTATATTTTTAATGCTTTGCATACTTTGAACACATAGTAAAGTATGTGATCAATACCAGGTTTAATGTTAAATAAAATTAATATGTTCAGGGATTATTCAATATTCCTCTTAATCGTGACAACATTGACAGCTGCGCTAGAGTGGCTAAAGCACAGGAACTTCTGTGTTCAAGTTGTAGGTTCGATTCCCAACAAATAAAATTGTTTCCTTCGACCACTTTAGATCTGCCATCCACCAAAGACTGTTTGTCAACCTATCATAAACACAATGTTGGGCTCTGATAAGAATATTAATTACAAAACAGCCAAAATTCTGTTAGTTTATCTTTAGTTTTATCTCCTACCGAAATATCAACGTAGTTATATTTTCATTACATAAGACCATTCAAACAGTATGTCTATACACTAAGTGTGATATGTTACATAACATGATTCATTGTCTGTCTGTATCCGTGCACTGTTCATTATGATCAACTGCTCCCATACGTTCAAAATGAATATAAACGTAAACATTATTCTTTTCATTTGACAGGAATTTTAAATTGGAGTCATTATACATTTAGCGAAAATTATCGATAATTTTTTTATACTACTGTATTATGTAGTCTAATGTAGCAAAACGTTTGAAAATTTTGTCTAATGTGCGTAAAGTGACATAATGGTTTTTTTAGCTGTCTTAAATCTTTTGTGTATATTGGCATTTACTATGTATAACTCACATATGTTTTTTTCTGATGAATATGGAAAGAAAAACTTATAGAGATGAAAATGTAAATTAATAACATTGTATGATATCAAATGGCAGATGATATAAGACATGTGAGGACAATATAATTATACTCATCCCAAAATTGGGTCAAGAAATGTATAACACGTCTTACTTCACACCAATCTGTACGTATAAATTCTTACACCAAGTTAATATTTTGCCTCTGTCAATTCCGGGGAAGTAATTAACAATCGGATTAATTACCAGCGATTACCCAAGAGGGATTACTCTTCCCTTAATTACCTTTACACTCTCGTTACTTCACTATCTCTGTGTTGTACCGTAGTAATGAGTAAGTAATTGTTGTAGGAATTACTTTGACGTCTTCCAGATGTAGTGGGAAGTTAACACTAGCCAAATCTTGATAGAGGAAGAACTTTACACATTTAAAACAATTTACGCTCACTGAAGTGTACTAAGTAATTTTTAAATTAATTTAATCTTTAAAGTAAGAGTAGTACTATAAATGAAAGGGGTGACTAATATTTATGACTTGGTGACAAAAAAGTCTTGAATTATTTTTCAGTAAATTTTTATGTGCCGCATGTTAAGATTTCTAATTAGTTGTTTTATATCTATAAACGTTTTCTACGGTTTAAATTTTTTTAAATGCAACACAATTCTAGACCCTCGACGTTTTGGGCTCTATGTAATCCAATAAGTGGGTAAGCGTCTTAAAAGCTAAGACACTCATATATTAAACATTCATTTATACTTTCCGCACCGTTAAAGCTTTGGGCATTAACACTGAAATAGGGAATGTTTGGATAAAAGTGTGGTAAAACGTGGGTATATATATCATCCAAAATTTGACCTTAGAATAACTGAAATGTGTAAAATACATGAAGAAGCTTTATTGATATAGCCTCTTTGTAAAAGTATAAATTCTGTATGAGCTATAAACAGTCTGTGATACAACTAAAATAATGACGTAAAGTGTATTGACAAACCTGAAAATCCTGAAATCAAATAAAAAAATATATGTATAAAATAAAGACATATTACGTAATAATTAATATTTTAAACTCAAGCATCATTAAAGATTTTAAAGACCCGTTGAAACTTATTAATCTTCAAACCTTAAATAATGTTTTAATTTGTTCTCATCAACCTTTTCGAGTAACTGTTATTGCCTAAACGTAGGCTTCTAACAAAGGTCTGTTAAGATAAGCTTGTTTCATTTACCAAGCATGACATAGGTATAATATAGATTCAGTGAACCGTGCGAATCAAGAAAGATTGAATAAGTTCCCGTTTACATCAAACTCCTGCTGACGGAATCACCCCTAGGCTCTACTTCAGTCTTGCTATGTTTATAAACCACTGTATTACGCGTGTATTTTGGTACCTTACATGATATAGTCTTCAATATTCAAAACTCATAAAAGAATCTCCGTTCCTACAAATTTTCACTTTCGAAACATTTACAATCATTTTTGTTTAAGGATTTTATTTGCGAACTCATATTGTATTTAGAGCCATTTACGAAGGTAAGAATATTTTATATAAGCTCACACAGATAGGGGCGAGGGATGAAAATAAATTAATAAATTAACTATTAACATACACCAATATCGTATCAACGATTTAGAGAAGCCAATGTTATATTATGAAGAACTAACTATTAAATTAGTTATGGTGTGTTACAAGTGTACACCTTATGTAAAATTCGAAGCAAATTAGAGGAAAAAAGGTTGTATATTCTATATTGTGGAAGGATTGGGGTTCAATTGAACCGTAATATAACATAATTAAACCAGAGACGTACACGATAGTTTACAGATATTTTCTCATATTTGGAATCTCGGTTTTCAGTTAGCGTATCGATTAAACATATTTGAGAATTTTTTAAATGTAATTTTTCGTCTTAAAATTTACATACTCATAATACAGTTATTTAACGATCAATTGTATCTTATAAATCGACACGTGAACCTATTAGATTTAATGAATGACCATTATTGGCAGGTCCTCCAATAAAAGAACCTTCATCAAGATAAAGACTTCAATACAATTATGACGCAATACCATTTTGCGTGTTTAATCTAAAAGAAAGCAAAGCATTTGATTTTCAGAATCCATTTCATTAACAGGTGACTGAAAGATTATTTTATAAAAAAGCGCTTTCTCAATAATGAAACCACTGTATTAAATGTCAATAAACATTTCAAGAAATTATTTATCTATTTGATAATATAAATCCAGTTACTAACTGATATACAAGTGTTGAAATTGTATATGCATTCAAGATACTTAAAAAGTATGTTTAAATCTTTAAATCAATATTTTGGCAAAATCGATGTAATAAAATTAATTCTCGAACTTATAAATTCTCTAATATTGTATATACTGTTTTACATCGTAGAAAGTGTATAATGCTCGTCCTGGCTTGCATTGCACTTTTAACCTAACATTCCCGTGTTTTAATACTCTAAGCTAAGCTGGAACGATGTGGCAACTATGAATATTTAATATCTGAGTGCCTTAGCTTTTAAGACGCTCCTCACTTATTAGATTACATGAAGCCTAAGCCACTAGATGTTCATTAATTTATACAAAAAAATGTGTATAGCTTTAATTATAGTGTATTAATTTACGATATTATATGTTAGTGTTAGAGATGTGTATTACGTATTAGAAACTTAAAAATGAAAAATTATAAGCAATTTTTGTTTCAAAATGTACTTAAAATATAAATACTTTAGCCTTTCTAGATCATGTTTATGAAAATGATATGGATTGCAAAGAGCATATTTTATTACTCAGCTCGAAAAAACATATCACAGTCAGCCAATAGAAAACAGGCAAATAATATCGACTACAAAATACTCATACCTTGACAGACAATTCTTAACATGTAGGTTAACGTGTAGTGAAAAACTTACGTTTCTTTTTATAAACAATTTTGCCGGTTATTAGAGCTCCACCACCGTTAGGTTTATAAAAGCTTATTTGAGGTGGTGATAGAAAACGTAAAAAAAATCCACACAAAATAAAAAAAATACATCCAAAACAAAAACCAATAGGCCTGTAAAACGCAAATTATATTGAATAAAAAAAATAAATGCAAGACTCGACCACTCGACATGACTGCCTTTGATTTAAACTTCCGTTTGTACGTTTTAGAATTTTCCCGTCTTTTCGGACATAAAAAATACTACAGCCTGTTAGGTTAAAGCTGAACAAGTCGTTTTAATTTTCACGTAGCTTAATCGTATACAAGCACAAAACTTCCGGCCCATGCTCTGCTTGTTTCTCGTTTCATCACCTAAAGCTTGTTTCAAGGGACGTTTATATTTTAATGAGCCTCTCCCCAACGTCTCTTTACATATTTTGCTTTACAAACCTAACAATTTGCTGTGCTAAAATACTACAAGTCCGTATCAATTACATTTTAGGTAGAAGCATTTTTAAGTTTACAGTGAATTCAATTTGAATGACTTGTGGGAACTCATGTGTTGATTCAACAATGGTTGAATATTGCTAAGTTTTCCTCGTGTTCACGTTAGATTACAATATTTGGAATTATTTACATTCATATTTTAGTTTGTTGCTTCTCCATAAGATATATACAAGGTGTTTGTTTTGAACGCAACCATTTGTTTAAGTACGACAATTGACAATTGGATACTGAAGTAGACACCCCATCCATGGACCAGCTGTCATCAAATTTTCACTAAAAAGAACGAAGTTGTGTGAGCCAGTCACCGATTGCGCTAGTGTATAAAATTATATTTTCTACCTTATGTTTTGTTGCAGACCGTACAAAGTACGATGAGTCATAACAGTTGCTGTAGCTCAGAATAAGTCGTTTCATCAGTTTGACTTAGTAAAAAACATTTTGAAAAAGAAAAAAAAAAAAAAAAAAAACACCGTAGGAAAAAAAATTGATAGACATTTTTTATTTAAATCAGCGCGATCTGTTGGTGCCTCACATCAACAGGACGAATTTGATTTTGCAGGCAACAACTTTAACGGGGATGAAAGTACGTCAAGGTACCAACGAACGCTGTTTAAGGACGAAAATTTAAAAACATTAATAAAAATAGCTAATTAATTGAAGGATAGTTAAAAAAAAGTGTTCCTATGAACCACATGCGAATAATTACAGTAAACATTGCTTTTAAATGATTTATATATTTGAGTGATCCACAAGTAGGTGTAGGTCTCGCCCGTAGCTTGTTGAAGAACTCTTGAAAACTGGTGGGAGGAAGAAAATATATTGTTGAGCTCAAACAAGTGTAACTTTTATCAAATGTTTGTTTGGTTGGTTTAAACTTACCTGAAAACCATGTTTCGTCAATAGTTCCGATATTGTAGCATAGACAAATTGCTGTAGACATCGTTATATCTACAGAGTATACTAAATTTTAAAAGATACTTTCATCTGACACTAATAAACACCTAAGATATAGTAATCAACGTATTTCTTCGTGTCTTTGTTATCATGGGAAACGAAACAATAGTTCGTACAAACTAGCTTTCACAAAATTGTTTTCGCATATCGCATATCTTTCATATAATTTGTTTTTACAAACTTATATCGGCTTATTTTATTCAATTATCTTTACAGTTAAATACTGAATAAATGACTGAATTCAATTCGATAGTATTAGCTGATCAAAATATTTTCTGCACAGCAAATTATACGAAAATATAGTTATCGTTATAATTTTATACTAAATTGTAAAACAAAAAAATACAACATCATGTTTCAAGAATACAGTCGCTGGTCAGAAGCAAATTGGCAATAAATTCACATTGTTTAGGTATTTTAATTTAAGATTTTGTTTTCTGTAATGTGTGTTTAGCAGTGCAAATAATTAAATAGATTATTTATTTTATTTTAGTTTTAGAACAATAATATTCTAATTAACAAACCAAAAATAACGTTTTTAGACAGATGTTTTTGAATAAACTCATACTTGTTCGTGTTTCTGAACTTAATACCTTAAATAATGTAATCGAGGTATACTAAAGCAAAAGTATTAACAAAATGAGAACACCTTCTAACACTACCATATCGTTAAAGCAATCTTTAGTTTACAAAGGACAAGTTTATCACACTTAAAAGAACAGTAAAATATTGTGGAGTAATTTTGCATTCAACAAAAGTGCGGTTTAAAGGCCAGATCCAAGGAAGGACCTGTTGCCTGCAGGATATAACCCACCTGTTGTGGGTTGCCCTCCTTTTGGCGGATCCATAAACAAAGGATGCGTCACTCCGTGTCAAAGGTCACATTTGTCTTTGTTTCCTTGTTTATCACTATACGTTCAGGAACATATTTCATATCGGTTGCCCCATTTGGGAAAGGAAATATTGTGTCATTTCGTCATACAAAATGGTTTCCAATAAATTCATTGCCGGGATAAAGTATTTTCCATTGGGTTAAAAATCTGCTGCATTCAAGGAAATCAGCTGTACATCATTCAGCCCACTTATGCTGGGCAATGAAAATTGTTCCAAAGTAGATATTATTTTATCGTGTGTTTATTACTGAGCTGGGAAAAAAACTGGAGGTAGCACTGAATAGTTGAATTGCGAACGTTGGCTACCATTTGCACAGAGTAGGTATATTTTAACCAGGAGATGGTGGGTTTATGAGATTGAACTGATTACCCTAGTTAGTACCAACTAAACAAAATTACAGCGTATTAATTTTCTAGTAGAGCTGTCAGTGCTACTTCCAGCAGTATTTCTATTTCAATAGTATTTCCATTTTTATTTCGTTGTCAGTATTTCTAGCTCAGTGGTGTTAATCAACCTGCCAAACTGTTTATTTCTCTATGATAAATACCCCTTTATCTAAATTTGCACTGATTTAGAGGCTAGCGTAATACAACTTTTTATATTATCGTCCAAGAAAGATTTCTTGAATTATATTAAGACGGACTAAAACTAGAACACAATAAGTATTGAATGATTATTATGGTAAAAATATAAAGACGATTTTAGGTTATTTGAAATCCACATGATCTTGAAAATATTTTAAAACCGCATTATGTTATAATAAAAGCCCAATTTACGTAGCAAAGGTCACAAGGATGAAAAATAATCCAAACTATTTCAGAGTGACATTTATGTAACGTTTTATGTAAATCGCTCCGGGTACGAGTTATGTTTTAAGAACTGTGACAAAAGAGGAAACTCTTTCTTGATGTTCTTTGTTGGTCTAAACCTTCCGGTCTTTTGTTCGCGTAGACCCTCCTCCCGCTGTAAATTTGTGCGAAAATTCTCTTAACGGCTTAATGCTTTTATCTATGAAAAAATCTGAAAATCCGTAAATATTTTAACTACTTTGCAACCAAAATGCAAAATTGTTTACATTTTTAACATCCCTTTGGTTTTATTACCAATAAAAATCGTCCAACCTGAAACAAAAAAATAGATGTTTTAACTTTACAATTCAATTAGTAGTTTTAGTATATTTTTTAGTATTTTTCTTAAGACGTGTACATTTTACTCAGAGTGGCTAAAGACAGTACATTTTCACTTCCCACAATTCAACACAAAACTTAATGAACAGTTAATCTAATTTATAAGATTAAAAAAAATACAGTATTTAGGCCTAAATGTTAGGTAACTCTTACGTAAATGGTTTTATAGAGTAAGGGAAGGTTCAGTAACGACGCCCAGTTGCGTGTGTGTTCAATGTATGTATGCGTGTGTGTTCAATGTATGTATGCGTGTGTGTTCAATGTATGTATGCGTGTGTTTGGATGTGTGTGTGTGTAAGCTGTGTGTGTTGTAATGTGTGTGTGTGTGTGTGTGTATGTTCAATGTGGAGCTCAAAGGCTTAAGTCTTGGGCCGTGTATTGAACCTTACACTGCGTTAATTACCTGCGTAACATGTAAAACAACTACTTTTGTGTAAAAGCTTATGTAAAACTTTCTTTACTTAGATACTTTTCAAAAATTAAAATTGGAAAAATGTGCTATTCTAAATAATAACAGATTAAAGTGTTCTTGGAAATACCTATTTTTGGTTTACAATCCTATAAAAAATGCATGGGTTCAATATATATTTTACTTAATAACCTGTTGCTTGATTATAAGAGCATTATATACTGTTGAAAAAATGTTTTTAAACAATGTAGTGGTTACCTTTCCTACAATGTTTAAACTGTGATTATTAAAATTGATCCATTTATTGATGCTAGATTCAAAATGACTATTTTTATCTCTTGAATTGAGTATACTTAATGTATTAAAGAGTATTGAATATTGATTATGCTTTAAAGCGTTTACTGATGTGTAAAAACTTTTCTTATAAAAATTTACCTTTGGTAAAACATACGTTTAATAACTGTTTACCTTGAATACATAATGACATTCCTTGTAACACAAGAGAATAATATATATTTTAAAATCACGTAAAAATGAAATCCATTGAAATACAGGGACTATTGCCACCAACTCTCTTTATGTGTATGGGACTATTCTTTTGTAAAATTCTAATAATAATTCACAGATTTAATTTTGGTTAACACAATGATTTAGATTAATATTCAGCTAGATCAAGTTAACAATTTTGACAGGTTTGTATCCAGACACGGACGGTAATTATCAAGTCAATAATCGTCCGACAAACTTGATCAAACTCAATACAAACTTGGCAGACAGGCAAATGCCTGCAACTTCAACTATCAAGGGGAAACTGATATTGTAATGGAACAGATTACTAATACGCGAGCGTGTTGAACTGTGAGGTTAGGTTTAGTCACCATACTGTATTGCTCTTTGATTATTGGTCAGTTTAAGAACAGAGTAAATTTCATATTTGTGAACATCTTGTACAGTCTTGATAAAAATATATTAAAACTAAAATATCGAAATTGAAAGTTTTCTGATATTAATTTGCATATAAATAGCTGTACGAATATCGTTGTTAGCTTCTTATATTATTTTGTAATAGCGAATAGATAGGTTCACACTTCTATTTACAAAAACTCGGATGAAAAAAAAAATTAAAACTAAACTGACATACGACAACTATTAGCAACACTGGCTTTAGAGAATTTAAGATTTTACTGTTCAACATTATGATATTTATTTGTGTCATA
This sequence comes from Macrosteles quadrilineatus, assembly GCF_028750875.1. Classification (NCBI taxonomy): domain Eukaryota; kingdom Metazoa; phylum Arthropoda; class Insecta; order Hemiptera; family Cicadellidae; genus Macrosteles; species Macrosteles quadrilineatus. Next base: position 1,494,752 of record NW_026542613.1, read on the forward strand.
GATTATTGGTAGCAAACCTTTAGATTAACTAACCTCTTTTAGATTAAGGTCTTCTCTTTCATTCCCCGTGAACGTGGAAATAAAGAAACAACTAACCATTACATTAAAAGTTAGTTGAGTGTGAAAGTTAAGAAACATTTCTTACGAGGAGTCTTATAATTCACTTTTGCTTAGGAACAGCTCTCGGGCTAAGCGTAATAATTGTGTTATCCGGCCTTTTGTGTGACCCAAGTTAAATAGAAAGTATTATCTCGTTAAATAAAACACTGTATTTACATTTTAATAGCTTGAAAGGCAAATATTGTAAATAGTGAACATTTAATCGGTGTTACTATAAAAACTCCATTCCTAGCGAGATGAAGATTTGAATGTATTTTGAAATAAAGTAGCATTGAATCAGTACAAAGTTGATGTATCTTGTAAAGAGAAAATAAATTAGTCTAGGTTAAACTGTATGATAATATTAAGCAAAAAAACTTCTCAATTACAATTATAATATGAAGTGGTTTCATGTTTACTGTTTTATTGCTAACTTTATAACGATCATAATGAAGCGAATGAAAGATCACAATGAATGAAACCTAATATCATAACTAAATTCGGAAAAAAACACTAGTATTGTATAAAGTTATAATTTTAATTGATATTTCAAAGAAAATATTTCATTAGTTGTTCATAAAAGACAAAAACCAACTAACCATTGTATTCTTCAAAATTAAACACAGTTGCCTAAATAAATTTTAAATATTAAAAGAAACAATTAGTTCAGATAATTCCTGGCCTTCAACACCGAAGGACCCAAGAGTGGCATCCATTCTCTTTACGCATGTAAATTTAGTAAATTCTAGTGTAAACCATAATTTTCATGCATCTAGTCAACCTACTATTTCGTGGTGGAATGGCCTCTGGATCGTCTGAATTAACTATATAGTGGTTTAAATTATCTTGTTACTGTCAAAACGATCCTTTGTAGTTAGTAAGACTACAGCTGTTTCATGCTACGAATGGAGCACATCATCAGGACAGTCGCGACTCACCCTCAACCGGCGCCGTATCACGTGTGTTGTTACCGTCGTCTGGTCGACCAATATTAAATGTTTCGTGTTTCCGTGTGTTATGTGTTTTGTTCTCTATTTATTATTAAACTTTTGACGAACTCCACTGCGAGGAATATGAAGACTACTTGACATTCTTCTGACCTGATGATGTGCTCCATTCGTAGCACGAAACAGCTGTAGTCTTACTAACTACAAAGGATCGTTTTGACAGTAACAAGGTAATTAAACCACTATATACTATTTCGTATTTAAAGGAATAAGGTGCCTTGCACTGGTGAATAGATAATCTTTTAGCACGGCACTATCTTGTATCTACCCGAGTACCTTTAGCAAGGGAATTCCACCCTGTACTAATATATCAAGTAACATTACACTAGTGTAAGAGACAGGTACATTTGTCTTGTACTCTGAAACATAAATACAAGCAGTACCTTGTGTTCTGCCATGTAACTGGAGGAACTAAGGTAATTCTACCTAGACTAATATACCAAGTAAACTGGGTTCTTGTTTACCAAAGTGTTTTTCATTGTAGTGGGAAGATTTTAAGCCTTGATACATAAATAGAAATATTTTGATTACCTCAGTAGATTGAGAAACAGTTAAGGTAACGTAGTTAGTTAGTTATAATTTTTCTTATTTAAAGCTACCGTACACTTAAGGACAGACTATTAGTCCAGGACCTGACTAGGGTTCTGTGTGCATGTCGTGTATAGAGAATTGTGCTTTTGCATTTCAATATAGGTGTCTTAGGAAGTGTTTTCCACTCGGGTGTCAAGTTCGCACCTGGTACGTTTTCGAGCTATGACGTCATCAAAATGGCGGCCATTGATTTTTTGAAATCGTATATTTCGCAAACTATTTGTCGGATCGGAATGAACTTTTTTTGTTTGAAAGATAATTTTTAATGCTACCTGTTTTACATTTACACATTTGTTGTATGTTTAGTACATTCTTCGTAATTTTGCAAAAACCTGTATTTTTTAATATTTTTGTGTCATTTTTGTTTGTAACGTTTTATTGATACAATTTATCAAAAACCACCAATGAAAAAAGTTGTAGAACGTTTAAAAATCTCTACAAAAATACCAAATTCGATATGTTTTCCTCAAAAGATTACGTCAAGAAACTAGATAAATCTCATAAAAACACCAATTTTGGCGAAAAAACGCCTATTAGTCCGGAGTCTAGGGCAGTTCGCAAGTCTTATAAAGACAGTTTTACCATTCAATGTTGATGTATGTGTCTAAATAAGTGTTTTCAACTTGGGTGTCACGTCTGCACCCACTGCAGTTTCCGGTTATGACGTCATTAAATTGGCGGAAAGGGCTATACTAAAAATAACTATATTTTACATACCATGTATCGGATCGGAATGAACTTTTTTTGTTTGAAAGATAAGTTTACATGCTATCTTTCTTACATTTACACTTTTGTTGAATGTTTAGTACCTTTTTCGTAATTTTGCAAAAACCTATATTTTTAAACATTTTTGTGTTATTTTTGTCGATAACGTTTTATTGATACAATATATCAGAAATAACCTAATGACAAAGTTGTAGCACGTTAAAAGAGCTTTACAAAAATACCAAATTCGATATGCTTTACTCAAAGGATCACGTCAAGAAACTAGAAAATCGTACAAAACAACCTAATTTGGCGCAAAAACGCATATAAATCCGACATCGATGGCTGTGTACAAGTCATATATAGACAGTTTTACCATCCAATGTTGATGTATGTGTCTAAAGAAGCGTTTTTAAATCGGGTGTCACGTCTGGACCCACTGCAGTTTCCGGTTATGATGTCTTTAAAATTGCTACATGTTACGATTTCACCAACTATTTTACTTAAAATAAGACCAAAACCCTCTTTTATGCAAATAAAAGCACAACAAATCAATGTAATTGGTCCATAGGAATGTTTCCACTATATAAATACCCACGGTGTAGCAATCCTGCCGACTAAGCGAATTTCCATTTGCCTGGATTGATTTTTAATTAATCTATTCAATTAACATTGTTTAAGAGTACCTCAAAAATCAATCCAGGCAAATGGAAATTCGCTTAGTTGACAGGATTGCTGCACCGGGGGTATTTATATAGTGGAAACATTCCTATGGACTAATTAAATTGATTTGTTGTGCTTTTATTTGCATAAAAGAGGGTTTTGGTCTTATTTTAAGTAAAATAGTTGGTGAAATCGTAACATGTAGCAATTTTAAAGACATCATAACCGGAAACTGCAGTGGGTCCAGACGTGACACCCGATTTAAAAACACTTCTTTAGACACATACATCAACATTGGATGGTAAAACTATCTATATATGACTTGTACACAGCCATCGATGTCGGATTTATATGCGTTTTTGAGCCAAATTAGGTTGTTTTGTACGATTTTCTAGTTTCTTGACGTGATCCTTTGAGTAAAGCATATCGAATTTGGTATTTTTGTAAAGCTCTTTTAACGTGCTACAACTTTGTCATTAGGTTATTTCTGATATATTGTATCAATAAAACGTTATCGACAAAAATAACACAAAAATGTTTAAAAATATAGGTTTTTGCAAAATTACGAAAAAGGTACTAAACATTCAACAAAAGTGAAAATGTAAGAAAGATAGCATGTAAACTTATCTTTCAAACAAAAAAAGTTCATTCCGATCCGATACATGGTATGTAAAATATAGTTATTTTTAGTATAGCCCTTTCCGCCAATTTAATGACGTCATAACCGGAAACTGCAGTGGGTGCAGACGTGACACCCAAGTTGAAAACACTTATTTAGACACATACATCAACATTGAATGGTAAAACTGTCTTTATAAGACTTGCGAACTGCCCTAGATGCCGGACTAATAGGCGTTTTTGCGCCAAAATTGGTGTTTTTATGAGATTTATCTAGTTTCTTGACGTAATCTTTTGAGGAAAACATATCGAATTTGGTATTTTTGTAAAGATTTTTAAACGTTCTACAACTTTTTTCATTGGTGGTTTTTGATAAATTGTATCAATAAAACGTTACAAACAAAAATGACACAAAAATATTATAAAATACAGGTTTTTGCAAAATTACGAAGAATGTACTAAACATACAACAAACAAATGTGTAAATGTAAAACAGGTAGCATTTAAAATTATCTTTCAAACAAAAAAAAGTTCATTCCGATCCGACAAATAGTTTGCGAAGTATACGATTTAAAAAAATCAATGGCCGCCATTTTGATGACGTCATAGCTCGAAAACGTACCAGGTGCGAACTTGACACCCGAGTGGAAAACACTTCCTAAGACACCTATATTGAAATGCAAAAGCACAATTCTCTATACACGACATGCACACAGAACCCTAGTCAGGTCCTGGACTATATCTTGTAGGTATCGTTGTTTAGGTGTTTAATATGCGACGTTTAGCTGTGTCTATTAATGTCACTTGAGAAATATATCATAACTGGTATTATGGTTAAAAAAATTACATAACAAAAATAATATTTAGAAATATTTCTCTGGTAAAAATTTAGTTTTACGTAAAATGTGATGGCCGTAAAACTAGGCATTGGGTTAATAATTAAGGTGAAAAATATTTTCATTTCGTTAAATTATTACGTCACATTTGACTCAATTTAAAGGGATAGTAAAGATTTTTGAGTTTTGAATATTACATTGTTACAGTTAATACTGTTTACTGCCAGGGTATTAGCTAGGTAGTTCTAGATTTAATTTAAAGTAAACATTATTCATGAATTTTAGAGAAACATTATTTTTAAAAGAAGAACAGTAAAAAATATATACTGTGCATTAGTAATACTTCAACTTCAATCAAAACCCATATAAAAAAGTGAAAAAACTAATTTGGAAAAACTAAAAATAGAATTTAAATTAATTAATCAAAGTGTTAAATCAATGTTACATGACAAACATTAACTATTTTAGTATATCCTACCTTCAGTTCAGATATACACTGTAACATATGTAACGGACAGTAATGAACAAACACGGTAAAGGTCGTACTACCAAAGACAATTAACATCTGTCTCAGCTGTCAGACAATGCAATAATGTGTCATCGCATTGGACTTGAGATGTATAGGTTTATATACAAATATATTGATTGTTTTGACAATGATATGATTTATATACGCGTTCGTTAAGCCCAAATAATGTGTTTCATTCGGATACTTTAAAACACTTTTAACAACCCTTAAATTTAATGGAATTCACCCTACAAAGTATAACTTAAAATACACCAGGTATAAATGTAAATATAAGTTAAGTCATATAACACCTGACTATTTTACATGTATTATGTAAAAACCTTAAAACGAAAAAGTAAAATAACAGATTCATAAATTTTACTAGAACCATACACGAACTGTACTCAAATATTTCCAAATGTATTCATGTGATTAGAGTTGTCTTAAATCTCGTAGTTTTTACAAATCAAACAAATTAAACCAACCATAGCCGAGTACTTAGTTTGTATCTAAAAAAAAAAAAAAAAACACCAACTAGTTATATTCGAAGTAATTAATTGGCTTTAGAATAATGAGTTATTGGAATGAAACAAGTCTGGCAAAATCTAATGATCTGTAGGTGTTTGTAAAGATACATCGTTTTACTGGAGTGGTGGTTCATTGTTAATTAAATATGTAATTTGAAATAAACGAACCGTTTATTCGTGCATGTTTGCCTCCCAGATTATTCCAATTGACATTTACTTTTCCATCACAATATTACCTTCTGAAAAAATAATCATATTAGTTAAATAACAATAATTACAATAGGTTTCATTGCTTATTACTCAGGGTGGTTTTGAAAATTGACATTAGGGACCTTTGGTATACTTGTTTAGTATTATCTTTAGTACTTTTACAATATTTAATGTATTTGTGTACAATTGTTTTTTTTTTTTTACTCTACTTCTCTTTCTTCTCTCTCTCTCTTTTTACTCTTTCTTCGATGACAAAAATCCTTAATTCAAATTCCATTACGTGTTTTAAAACAGTACTCAATTAAAAGAGTAATTAATTTAATTTAACATGACAAGTTTTGATGTAATAACCCTTTAACCTAGTATTTTTTTGGAAAAAAATATCTCCAACGTAGATCAGTATCAACGCGAAATGTTTTATTATTGGAGATCCGATATAAATTGTGATATACACAACGAGACAGGTTTTAATTATTTACTATTTAGTAAATAACTAAAACATTTCTCGTTGTTACTAAAAATCATAGTCTATAGGTACTGATTTCAGCCCCTATGGACTATGATTATGATGATTTGATTTCATATCATATGATGACTATGATTTGGTTTTGTTTGGGCTAGGGTCATATGAGTAAACATTTTCTACGAATGACAAATTTATTTCCTTAATTATTCCTATATGCATTACATTATAGACATAATTGTTTTTAAAAATACATTTAAAGTCAACCCAACTAGACACAATATACAACTTGGCTGTTTTATTGTGCAAGTGTTTACATTTTTAAAGGACAATTATTTGGAAAACATAAAACATTTAATTTCTATTCATTGTCAATTGCTTCGAAGAAAACGCTATCAGTATTTAGGGGATTTACTGAACGACTAGACTTTTTAATTATTAGACAGATTTTTACCTTATTATCTTTACCTTATTTTGAAAAAAAAAAATTTTTTACTACAAATTGGATTAAATGCTTTTATAATGTTAACAACTTTTAAAAAGTTCTCGTAGCTAAGTTGTATATCTTATTCATACTGCACAAGACAAAGTTTGCGTGTCGTGAAGGCGAGATTGACTTCTAACCCTTCATTAAGAACCATCAAACCGAGCACGAAACATTAGCATATTCACTGTTGCATTCTGGAACGATTTTGCTCCTTGGTTTGAGTGCCCAAGAGTCTATAGCTTTTAATTGAGTAAAGCACCCAAGAGTGTATTGCTTTTAATTGAGTTAAAAGCTATTGAACTATTACTATACCATTTTTTTACAAAAAACATATTTTTGAATTTAACAGAAGTATTATAAAGATTAATATTGGCAGAACGTAGATAAATGATTATATATAATATTAGGTGAATGAAATGATATAGTGATATGATAATGATGATATGATAAGTGATATAAGTAAAGTGATTGATATAGTAAAATGAATATTAGAATATTGGGAATCTCCTAATAAAACTAAAATTATATCGTCCTATTTATAAACGCTGCTGCTGTTTCATTGGTAGAAAAACGACTATGATATTAAGTTGCGATACAAAGTTTCCATCAGACATTGCCGTACGTGTAAAGTAATTATGTGTAAGTTATGTGTTTGTGTAAGTGTGTGTAAGTATGTGTAAGTATGTGTAAAGTATCCGAGAGTATGTTTAGTATTCTCACTCAGTTCACCTCTAGGGAAATATGTGTTGTTTCAGTAGAAACATAAGCTTACAATTGATTACAAGTTTCCTAACCTTATATGAGATACGAAAGGATTTAATTGATTACACCCAATGTGAAGCATATTTTTTTCGAAAAAGTTGGCGACCTCTTTTAACCTAGGCTTTGTGATCTAGGCAATCATTGACTTTAAAATTCTGTATTTTGTTAACTCTAACGGACTCCGAATACTAGAGGAAAATATTGCAAATTGTGTGTTATTTGACATTTTACTCATTAGAATGCACTAAATGAAGGCCAAGTGATATCCTAGCCGTGTCTGAAAAGGAAAACAAATTTTATACATTTATCTTTCACATTTAATTTGATTACTTCTAAATAAAATTCAAGAACACTTAATTTGACTGTTCTTATATTGTAATGTATTTTTATGTTGTTCTTTGAATAATCATTCTTTAGTAATCCTGCATAATATGTAGATTTTTATTGTCGTCTGGTTACGTTTAGGGGCGTTTCTGGACTAATGGCTCTACATTTTTTAAGTAAATTTTACAGAATTATTTTTAATCTTTGCCTATTATGGTCAGCTATTGTTTAGCTTCAATTAGCTAAACTGTAGATTTAACACTTCTACGTACCTTTTTAAACTCCGGGGACTACGGCTTTAAACTCTAATGTGGTTAAAAATCTTCTTGGATATTTAATACCATTACAAAAAATCAAGTATGAACATCACTGTATTCTTTGGGTTGCTACAGATGTAGTGATCGAACATTTGTAAAACAGCAGTATACAACTGGTGATAGCTCTTGATATTTCCTAATGACAGGGTTTGAGAGTCGTAAGACGTTGTGGCACGCAAATGTAGTATTATCAGGAGGAAAACTTCGCAAATTTGCAGTCGTATTTACAAGGTCGAACGGACATCCAAACATAGAGAGATCTAACAATTGAAAAAGCCAGTTCACTATTATGTGTCTTAAACATAAATTTTGTGTTGAGCACTTATAAGAATTTAAGGGACATTGTTGTAAAAATATAAAATATATTATTTTGAGCTATTCGAAAATTCAAAACATTAATATCCCACCTTCTCGTCCTTGGACGCTAGATTCTAATACTGAACAATTTTACATATTATTTTATAATATTCATTGAGACTCGTTATATCATATAAATACCTCTGCCACAGCACACCTGCAGACTAAGCGAATTTCCATTTGCCCGATTGGATTTACACTGTCTCCTTAAAAATATCACATTTATTCCCTATTTAAATATAATTATTGTAACGAGTACTTTGGTTTGCTGCAACAGGGAGGGTAAAAAAGTGGTTTTTGTCAAATGTTAATAGTTATGATAAAAAGAATAGTTAAGATATGAATGCATTTTCCAAACTCGGTCAAAATGTGTTCATAAAAAAACAAACTACAACAAGGCTACTACCTAGTACTAACAAACTACGTAAGAAAAACATAGGAATTTTAAATTTAATTTTTTGGAATTTTCTCCGTAACCATTAGTCACATAACCACGCTTTAATATGCTAAAATATTTTTTAAGCTCTACAAAATGGTTTGGAAAGAAATTGCTAAATTTTATTTTATTTTGTGTCAAAAATGAGAAAACCCAATTTTTACCCCATAAAACCCCACATAAACCCCCGTTCTCATAATCGGATCATGCTGCTTCGCAAACTCGTGGGAATAAATGTAGGTTTACACGTTTATACCAAATTTTATCAAAATATTTGCTCGAGTTATCGTGCTAACGGACACGTATAAATTTAAACGGATGGTGTTATTGGCCTCTAGGGACCTTAAAACGAAAAAGTAAATCGGTCCTGGGACCAGGTTTTTCCATAAGTACAACGGTAATAGGTTATTCCCTATATGGGAAATTCACTAATAAAGTATATTGGTGATTGGCAGGATTCGACCCCGGGACTTTGGGAAATGAAGCTCGCACTTTTACACCAGCTCACTCCTCAATCCATCAAGTAGTGTATAAAAACCTAATCCATCTGTTGCTTAAAGATGAAATACAAAGTAGTAACATAAATCAATAGAACTACGTTTCACATGAAAAATCATCGTATGAAGCTTTATCATAAAGTATGCATACTCTAAACCAGGCGGGGTTTGTGTGAGTTTTAGTGTTTTGTTCACTTTCCCCGCTAAAAGCCTCCGCGTCAACCCAATTTATCTTGAGTATTAACACCCGGAAGCCATTCATATTTTGTATTTGCCAAAACTTTGTGAACATTTTTCATTTAGATTGAAATTAATTATGCCACATTTCCGCTTTTCCAAAGAACATTACATTTAAAATACTTGATTTGTAAATGAAATATATATTTATAAATATCGCAAGTCTTTGATTCATTGTCTTCCAATTTATGCAGAAAAATATGAAAAATAGTATCGTCATAGAAGGTTTTTTGTCCTAGGACGCTAGACCTAGGGTTTGCGGCATTATCACTTACACTAAATCCATTGGTGATTTGGCGGGATTTGAACCCGGGACCTCTTAAACCGAAGTCCCGCGCTCTAACCACTAGACCAGCTAACTCCCTATAGAGGGTAAAAGATAATTAAAGTTTAGTAAGTTTATTAGGTATAAAGCCTAATTGAAAGAGGATTAAATATGTTTGCAAATAAAAATAATCCCTAATTCCTTCTAAAAACAAATTTTGTGTGTGTTTTATTACGATTTGAAAGTTGCAAAACTGTAAACTTTTCGTTACAACTTTTACACTTTTGCACTTTTTATAACTTGTCGTGACGACCATTCATGACCTACGTGCTAATTTTCATTTATATTACTTCTTAAAATTCGTCCCTTAAGTTTTAGGCTAAAAAGATTCCCTTATTACAAACTATTGTAGTATGACTATTTTTCCTGTTTGTAATGTCCTCCATTAAATATTCCTATTATCAAAATTTGTAAACATAAAAAATTAGAAATTATGAAGATTTAAATTTATTATTGAGCGGGAGCAATACCCGATGCACATGACGGTATCCGCTATTCGTACTAATAATAAAAATACTGTGACAAACGACATTTTTCTTCCCTGAATTAATTTATAACTTTAATACAAGTCGTTAAATTTTTCGTAGAATCATTGAGTATTACGGTAGTTGATGAACTATAAGGAACTATTTTATCTGATACATTATTAAACTAAGAACCTATTGTACCTTGATAGAAGTTCATACTACAAACACCTTTACGTGTGATTAAAATGCAAATGGATTGAGTCTGCTTCGGCGATGGTTACTAACCAATGCATACTAATGCAAAACTACCGAGACAAGAGTAAGAGTTTAACATGAAATTAGACAGAAGACGATATGGTTTAATTATTTATTTGTTTCAATGGAAGATCCATTGAGTATAGATTTTACTTACGACCGTTTTTTTAACTAGCCGTTTCAGACCAGTTCTTAGAATTGAAAGATTCACTTAACATCATTGTTTACTTATTAGAATTGTTGTGTTACTTAACAACACGGGTAACGGACCAACGAGGTTCAAGGATTGAGAGAAGAAGAAGATAAATTGTAATGATTCGAACTTCAACTAATCAGCTGTTCATGTGTAGTGTTTGTGAATAAAAATGAAATATTAAGAGAGAAAAAAATAAGTCATGTTTTCAAGAAGAACAGGAATCAATAATGTTTATTTGTACAGTATGAATCATTTTTTAAATCATCAGCTGTTCTAAGTAAAGGCTTAAGAAAATTATTAGGTGATGGAACTTAACATACTCCCGGCCTTGAAGTGTCCTCACTTCAACAGTTAGTTTAGAACAAAACACATTACGTAACACAAAAGTTTGTTGTAGGCCGGCTATAGTTGCTGTTTGCAGTTTTCTACTTCTCATTTTCAACCTATACCATCTTTGCTGGGAAACAACTTAAAAACTGTTGCTGGAGACCACCGAAGTCCTAGCTCTTTGAAGTGTTGATCATCAGAGTTTCGAAGGAATTTCAGAGTTTTATGATGAGATTGAACAGAAGTGAACAAGTGTTGACAGTTCATAGCACATTTCTTCAATTCAAAGCACTCTTGTTTCAATAATCCAACAAGTTGAGATTGGAGGATGAGCGCTTCCTCTGTAGTTTGTGATGAAGAGTAGCCTTTGTCCAGAGCTTCATTGGAAGATATGACCACTTGACTGGATTGCTTGACTGTCTTTACTGTAGAGGTTTCACTCTCGGTTGTGTTAGCGGTGGCACTATCTGTTGGTTTAACAGCAACACGATCGGTAGGATGGGTGATATCATTATCAGTAGGATGGATAACAGTACTGTCTCTTGGGACGACAGCAATGTTGGTAGGTTGGATGGCAGCACTATCACTTGTCAAGGTAGTTGAGCTCACTGTTGTATCTGTATTCGTTGGTTGATCAGCACTGTCACTTGTCAAGGTAGTTGAGTTCACTGTTGTATCTGTATTCGTTGGTTGAGGTTTTGTCACTGTCTTAGTGGTATTTCTAATCATCGTGTTTGCGAACTTAGGTATTGTGATTGTCACTGGCCTCTTTATTGTGATGAGTTTTGTTCCAGGTTGTATAATGTCGTTGCCTTTGATTTGAAACTGACTTGATGAGTTCGGTTCGATTACATGCACTGCAGTAGTTCTATGAGGTTGAGCTGAACTGCAATTAACCTTGGCCAAATAAGGGTCAGAACAAATTTTTGAAAGCAGCACTTTAATGTGGCTGGTGATGAGGATGTATAGTTCACTGATTTGGTCTTCATCTTCAGCTAAAGTTTCAATGTTCAAATCATCTTCACTTGATGTACTTACAATTCGATAAAAATAAGAATCAAAGTCTTCTTTCTTCTTCTGGGTTTCTTGCATGAAAGTCTTTAAGGCTTCGTGTTGCACAACTGTTAATGTTTCTTCTTGTTCAACATGTTGATCTACGATGTTTCTTATTTCGTTGAGACGAGTTTTAATAAAAGATGTGAGTCGTGTATAAGTTTCAGTTTTAAAATCACTATTATTTGGAGATGCCATTGTACAAAGATGATGAGATAAATGTAAAAAATTCACAAAGTTTAAATGAGTGGGTTAAGAGTTCCAATGTGGAAATAAGAGTTCAAATGGGTAAGAGTTCAGAGGCACAGAAAACAATGGGTAAAATGAGGAAATATTGATCTATGAAGAGTTTTAGTGGAAGAAAGTAAATCCAAATCGCTTAAGTAATATCTTGGATCGAAGGACCATTAAATAATGTGTAGTGTTTGTGAATAAAAATGAAATATTAAGAGAGAAAAAAATAAGTCATGTTTTCAAGAAGAACAGGAATCAATAATGTTTATTTGTACAGTATGAATCATTTTTTAAATCATCAGCTGTTCTAAGTAAAGGCTTAAGAAAATTATTAGGTGATGGAACTTAACATACTCCCGGCCTTGAAGTGTCCTCACTTCAACAGTTAGTTTAGAACAAAACACATTACGTAACACAAAAGTTTGTTGTAGGCCGGCTATAGTTGCTGTTTGCAGTTTTCTACTTCTCATTTTCAACCTATACCATCTTTGCTGGGAAACAACTTAAAAACTGTTGCTGGAGACCACCGAAGTCCTAGCTCTTTGAAGTGTTGATCATCAGAGTTTCGAAGGAATTTCAGAGTTTTATGATGAGATTGAACAGAAGTGAACAAGTGTTGACAGTTCATAGCACATTTCTTCAATTCAAAGCACTCTTGTTTCAATAATCCAACAAGTTGAGATTGGAGGATGAGCGCTTCCTCTGTAGTTTGTGATGAAGAGTAGCCTTTGTCCAGAGCTTCATTGGAAGATATGACCACTTGACTGGATTGCTTGACTGTCTTTACTGTAGAGGTTTCACTCTCGGTTGTGTTAGCGGTGGCACTATCTGTTGGTTTAACAGCAACACGATCGGTAGGATGGGTGATATCATTATCAGTAGGATGGATAACAGTACTGTCTCTTGGGACGACAGCAATGTTGGTAGGTTGGATGGCAGCACTATCACTTGTCAAGGTAGTTGAGCTCACTGTTGTATCTGTATTCGTTGGTTGATCAGCACTGTCACTTGTCAAGGTAGTTGAGTTCACTGTTGTATCTGTATTCGTTGGTTGAGGTTTTGTCACTGTCTTAGTGGTATTTCTAATCATCGTGTTTGCGAACTTAGGTATTGTGATTGTCACTGGCCTCTTTATTGTGATGAGTTTTGTTCCAGGTTGTATAATGTCGTTGCCTTTGATTTGAAACTGACTTGATGAGTTCGGTTCGATTACATGCACTGCAGTAGTTCTATGAGGTTGAGCTGAACTGCAATTAACCTTGGCCAAATAAGGGTCAGAACAAATTTTTGAAAGCAGCACTTTAATGTGGCTGGTGATGAGGATGTATAGTTCACTGATTTGGTCTTCATCTTCAGCTAAAGTTTCAATGTTCAAATCATCTTCACTTGATGTACTTACAATTCGATAAAAATAAGAATCAAAGTCTTCTTTCTTCTTCTGGGTTTCTTGCATGAAAGTCTTTAAGGCTTCGTGTTGCACAACTGTTAATGTTTCTTCTTGTTCAACATGTTGATCTACGATGTTTCTTATTTCGTTGAGACGAGTTTTAATAAAAGATGTGAGTCGTGTATAAGTTTCAGTTTTAAAATCACTATTATTTGGAGATGCCATTGTACAAAGATGATGAGATAAATGTAAAAAATTCACAAAGTTTAAATGAGTGGGTTAAGAGTTCCAATGTGGAAATAAGAGTTCAAATGGGTAAGAGTTCAGAGGCACAGAAAACAATGGGTAAAATGAGGAAATATTGATCTATGAAGAGTTTTAGTGGAAGAAAGTAAATCCAAATCGCTTAAGTAATATCTTGGATCGAAGGACCATTAAATAATGTGTAGTGTTTGTGAATAAAAATGAAATATTAAGAGAGAAAAAAATAAGTCATGTTTTCAAGAAGAACAGGAATCAATAATGTTTATTTGTACAGTATGAATCATTTTTTAAATCATCAGCTGTTCTAAGTAAAGGCTTAAGAAAATTATTAGGTGATGGAACTTAACAGTTCAGACCAATTTAATTGTTGAGTGTTGCAATTAGTGTTTGGTACAATGATTCGTTGCATCACTGTGGCAATGAAAGGTTATAAACAAAAACATAACCTCTCTTAAGTAATAATTGTAAATAGTATTGGGAAGTTATGTGTATAAAAACAGATGAAGGTAAGAATTTACCAACAAATATTCGATTAAACAAATGAAAACAGTTCAATATCCTAAACATCTATTTGCAAATTTATTCATTCAGTAAATGTAAAAGTAATTGGTGTCTAGAAAGCAATAAGTATTACTACAAAATACAAATAATTTCCATGGTATCGGAACAGTAGGGTAAACCACGTTTGCAACATATGACCTTAAAGGCAATAAATTACTAGTTCCTACTATCATAAATAAATAAATAAAATTGTCTTTATTGGTTCAATCGTTAAGTTCATGGTGTAATTCGATCCAATATTATTGCTAACCCATCATGTTATGTCCTTAAGTATATTTTCTCGATACCTTCATAGCTTTATTAAGTTGTAGAAGCAATACACTTATTCCGTGACATGGAATTGACATAAGATATTTTGAAGGGTAAATAACTCAAACTGTTGCTCTCTTGGATAACACTTGTTGCTGACGTTTTACTCAATGGAATTGTCTTAAATATGTCACTATTATGTGAAGTTGTAACTGTTTCACGTTGATGTTTTATAAAGCATTACAATGGGTGGTAAAATACAATTCAGTCTAATTTGTTTTTTCGAGGGGAAGAAAAAATATTTAATTAAGTATATTATCTTCAACTGTCCACAAGCAAAGTAGGTTCTTCCTTTCAAAACATTTCCCATGTAGGGAATAAGCTATTACCGTAGGTCTATAGTAAGATTTGGACCCGGGATGAATTTACTTTTGCATTTTGATGTCTCTAGAGGCTAAAATATCACCTGTTCAGATTCAAAAGTGATGAAATATATTAATATATTATTGATGTTTTTGTCCGTTAGCATGACAACTGGAGCAAAAATCATCCAATTTTGATTAAATTTGGCAAAACCCTGTAGAAAGAAGTACGTTTATTCGAACGAGTCCCCAAACCAGCAAGTACTACATAAAGCTTCAAATATAGCAACTATTTTATTTTACAATAGACATTTTCAGAATATAGTAGTGTACTAAAATTGTTCTAGAGGTAATCATATACGAAAAAAAATCTCTTAGCGACTGGAAAATCGTGAAATGCACTTATCGTGACAAGAGTTAGGTCTGATCCTAAAACTAGACAAAATACAAAATGTGAATTTGTTACACTACAAGACCCAGTTATAAAAACAATGTTGTAAAAATTATGATTGAAACGTAAATAAAACCAGACAAATAACAAAAATTAAAACGTTTTTTTAAAGCTCAGCTGCTTTGGTAGAAATGGCAGAAAACACATTGTTAAATAAGGCTGAGAAAGCGAAGCCAAGCTTCTTAAATAAACACCTGTCTGTCTCACTGTCAAGGTGTTTTACAGGTTTAAGGGGATTCGTCAAGCAGATTGTTTTTCCTTCAGAGAAAACGTATTTTTCTGATGTAGATACTTAAAATTGTATTTACAAAAAAATTTTTCGTTAGAGGGCTAATAACAATTTATGACTTCAAATTTAAGTTCAATTGTTTCAGAAACGTTGCCACAACTTCCACAGAACAATAAGTTACTCAATTCAAAGTAGGTCAATGTCAATGTGAGGGTTTTTTTGTGAATTTGGTGAAAAGGTTTTGATTGGTGCACAACCAATGAAGAAATTAATTCTATTCCACAGACAGTTGTGTTGGTAACGAGTAACAACACGTACAACGTTAGTCGTAGCTTACGTTTCCTACGGGCTTCTGTTATTGGATGTATCTTTAACAGTCATTACCCTAACAGCCTCTTAAGCTGTAGATTATTTCTATGGTTGCGTGGCAACGAAAATATTTACTGATTAGTTATGTATTTTCACGCAAAAATATTTTGATATAGATTATATGTTAAATAATTTAATAATTAAACATTTAGTACCCTTTAGGTTTTAATTTATTGAATGACTAACATGTTTCGGCTCTTAATGATCAAAGTTATGAGCAAAAATATGCTGGCTAATGTATTAACCAAAAACCTATTTAGTTGACAGACAGCTGATCAGCTGATCTACTCGCATGACTTGCTAGTTTCTCATTGGTCCATTGTTGTTGTTGAATCATTCGCTGTATTTTCATGTTACTACGAGTAGTCTCGGTTGTGTCCTTGTAGTGAGTGTACGTATCTCTATCGCGTAGTGTTCGTCAGTGTGTTTTAGTACATTTAGTGTTAGTGTATTTAGTGTTAGTGTCAAGTGACCTGTGACGACATGGATCTTTGTTTTGACGATTCATTGCAGTATTTCTGGTTAGTGTTTTCAATTATTCACAAACTTCACTGAATTTAGTCTTAATTGTGATTACAGTACTAAATATAGTTCTATAATTTATACTAGCGTATTTTGTCTCGGTAGGTAAATAAATATAGTTTGTTGGAAGTTAGTGTTTTTTAAATTAAAAACAAAATACATTTATACTCACAGTACCGGTAGGCCTACGTCAAATGATTAAATTGATTTTGTGTTTAATTTACAATTTGGTACAGATGATTTCAGGTTAAAGAACGACCTGATTATTTAATTATTTTATGATTATTTATATGACCTGCACTGTCTTAATGTATATTACAATGATATTTTTATTTAACATCAAATTAGCTTAAATGCGAGTCCTTTTCAAACATCACCATTGATTTAATTGTACGAAAATTTCTTTGCAACCTAATAATAATAAAAAACCATAATTCTGGTACAATGAACCTACAGATTAAACATGTTTCCATTTGCTAGGCTAGATTTTCAACCTAGACCTGGGACAGATTTAATCTAAATAAACTGGTTCTGCAGTAGTACTTTGCTTGTTTATGGATGTAATTTTGAACATATTCTAGAAGTTTTTTTTATATTTTATTCAAAGCTATTAAAATTATAAAACTTTTTTGTGAAAACCCAATCAGGCAAATGGAAATTCGCTTCGTCTGTAGGTTTGTTGCGGCGGGGGTGTTCATACATTAATGTGTATTGTGCCATAATCTTTACAGCGCGATTTACAAATAATGGCATCACGGACGATACCAGTAATAAAATTTAGTCAGGGAAATATGGTATTTAATTTCACAACTTTCATCCGTACAATATAACGTACCCTTCTCAATGTAAATAGATGTCCTTCATGAATTGATTAAAATATACAGTAAAATATTTAGAGTGTAAACTAAACAAAGATTTAACTAAGAACAGACAGTGCATCGAACATTTAGTACGCTTACTTGATTTTGAAACCAAAATTTTTCGTATCCAATACAGTGGAAAAAACTTACGGTGAAAATTTCTTTGAATGCATTTGTAAAACAGTTTGAGCAAAGAAGTTTGTTTGGTAGTTTACAGGAAGTTATTTCCACAGTTTTAATTGAATCGTTTCTAGGAGAAATTGAGTTTCGCAATGTTTTCGAAGGTGTAACATCAACTGACGGACGTCCCTTATATTCCTCTATAATGTAACATTCACGACGGTGTTATATCGATAATATTGATTTTCAAAAGTCTTTGAATCAGCTGTTTTTCTTAATCGTGTGACAGAAATTGGTTTTTCAATACATAGCATTGAACATTGACTGACCTAATAAGTTTCGTGGGATAACAATTTTTTATTGCTTAATATTCATAGAGTATGATTCGTGAAATGGTTTACACTGGTAAATTAATGTTAATTTGTGATTTCACCCAGTTAACTTGAGATGGAAATTTATTTAAAGTAAATTGATTGCATAAATAATACTTTTCTTCAGGGTTAACGAAATCATTATTATCATATCGTTTATACTAAAAAATTGATGAAATATCGTTACTTATTAGGTGGTTTCGGTTGTTGTAAAAAAATATGTTTACCGAAACTAAACGCACAAATTACCACTGACAAGATATAATCTAATTACTTATTTATGTATATTTTTTGTAAATCATATAATAGCCCCCATATATAATATATGCACGGTTGAAAATCATTAAGTTGAATAGGTTTCAAACGGTTGAAATATTGAAATGTTGTACGATTCAATGCTTAAATAAAACAGAGGTCACACTGTTAAAACAAGTTAGGTTGCAAGATAGTTTCTTTTTCCATCAAAAGTAACAATAAATAAACTTGTAACAGTTACATTAAGAGTAAAACAAGTTGAGTGTGAAAGTTAAGAATGTTTCTTAAGAGAAGTCTTATAATTCACTTACCTTTGGGCAAAGACTCTAGAGTTAAGCACAATAATTGTATTACCTCACCTTTGTGATGTTTGTTAAACGAGAATATTTTATCGTTTAGGAAAACTATTTAAACTTACAACTTTTAAAGAGTAAAATATTCTTAAATAATTATTTTATCTTGAAAGTCAGGGTTTTAAAATAATTTATTCATAAATATTCCACCTCAAAAGCTCGTTTCTTTAGTTCGAACTCTTGGTTTTGATACGTTATTGGTTCAAAAGTGTTTAGCTATGCAAAGTCCTTATGCATATTGCAGAGGGAAAATCAATTCAATCAGGTCTAGCTAT
Source organism: Macrosteles quadrilineatus (assembly GCF_028750875.1). NCBI lineage: Eukaryota > Metazoa > Arthropoda > Insecta > Hemiptera > Cicadellidae > Macrosteles > Macrosteles quadrilineatus. The sequence goes on from NW_026542613.1 coordinate 1,513,881, forward strand.
TATTTTAAGAACATATTTTTCGTATATTTAATATTTTAAAACAAAAGTGTATAGATTAGTGTAATGCTCTTGTTCATTAACTGTATAATCTCGTCATATTTATGTGTAATGTTGTAAACAAAACCACAGACAATATAATACTTTAAACATGGTGTGCATTTTAATCATTCGTGTTTGATATTGCATCAAAATGACACATTTAAAATGTTTCCAGTTGTATTTACGTCTAGTTGTCTCTCGTAATCTTAAAAGTAATTTAAATTTGGAGATCAATTCAAGATGAAAACCACCATATTAAAAATGTACTATTTAAAAAAGGTGATATGGTTAAGTTAGGTTAGATTTTAAGAAGGGCTATACAAGGTTAGATTAGGGAGTGTGCAAACCCGTTCCCATTAGCATTACCACTCAAAGTTAACTATAAAACCATAAAAGTGAAAATAATAAACAATTCGGTAACTAATAGTGGAAAAATAACACTTTAGATCATACTTGTCCGATTAAAATAATAAAGGCAACCCTCCTTGGCTTTTAATTTTGTTTTCAAGAATGTTTTCCGGTAGCAGAAAAATCTCAATGAAAAAAATATAATAAGAAGCAACACATAAACCCAGATTCTTTTACAAAGCTGTTACATTGAAGGTCACTGGGTCTGTGAGGGTGAGTTGCCATGGTAACCATTCTCTCACTTTCTCTCTTGGCATGTAGTTGGAGTGGGTTCCTGTGTAAATTATATATTACAACCGACCCTCTAGTTTATCCAGGGGATTTCATAAGACAGAAAGTGAAATTTGTTAGGTATGAAATAAAAATTGAAAACATAAGGTTTATTGTTGACTTTTGTGTGAGATCTAAGTGGCTGTACGGTATATATTTTCCTAAAAGTTTTATTTCTGATTTTAAATTGCTTTCTTTTAGATTGCTTTGGAAACTAATAAGTTTATTAAGTAAATTGAGTTTTGGGACACAGATCTATAGTCACAGGTGTACAGTCAGTGTACAGATACACACTATGTACAGTCCCAATTTAAAAATTTTAATACCAAACATTTATTATAAAATAAATTAGATTAAAACAGTTGTTTGATTTAGTTAATTTAAATTTTCCACAAAAAGCCGTTAACAAATAAAAATATGGTTTTTGGAGGATTTTAACATGATATTTTACTTTGGCTTTGGTCCAGGAGAAGGATGGTAGAGTCAGGGGACAATATAGAATCATGCATAATGTACACACTCACTACCTTTACATAACATTATCCCTATTACAATTAATAAGCTATATTTTAGATTATTTTCATTATACTTGTTCCCATATTTCATACCCATGATTGTATACCTTTACAAGAAGTTTATTGTGAAAATTGTAATGTAGTTTTTATAATCAGTTTCTTGTGTTGGCTCATTTACATTACCGTTGGGAAGGCGTAGGTTTTGTATGCAAATATAAGGAAATTGCCTTCGGGTATTTTGTACAGTAAGTACAAAAACTATTCCGTTTTGTTTTCATTGTAAAAAATTGCTCCTCGTTTAACTAAAAAATATAAAGTAAGTTAATATAATAATAACTAAAATGGGTTGTAACGATTATGAAGGATAGTCATGTCAATTTATCGTGGTTTAAAGGATAACTAACATTTATGAGATAATAAAATCCTTTTCATTCTCATTGAAAGTATAACATCCGGATATAAATACAGGTTGTTTTTGAAACGCAAAATATGTGGAGAAATATACGCCAAACCTTTATAAATAGTTTCTTATATAGGGAAACTTGTGATCTGATTGCTTCCTAAGAAAATAGTGTGCTAAAGTGAGTAAAATACAGTCGTATTAGGTTCTAATAAGTTAGGTGCTGTTTTTATTTATAGCTATTAAATTATTTTCTAGGGGAAATAATTAATTATTATTGTATTACTCTTAATGTAGTGAGTTATCCGTATATATTCTAATTATCTTAAATTATCTTAGGTCCTAAAGAGTCTGTATTCTAGATAGGACCCAAAGTGGTAATAATAACTAAGGTGTTAAACGTAAGTTGTTTTTTCCTAAGACGCTAGGCACGAGCCTGGGATTGTTTTTCATATTACTTCAGGCTTGACCTAGTGGTTTCGGCATCATCACTGGTAAAATCTGGGATTTGAACCCGGGACACCAGATACTGAAGTCGCGCGCTCTAACCACTAGACCAGCTCGCTACCGGGAAGGTGTTGAAATAGCATTATATGCTGTAGGCCTAATTTTGTTTTGCTATCAATAAAAGAGTATCTTTTAAGTAGCTCAAATTAAGGATACATCAAATGTATTCATTTAAGAATTGAGCACTATTTAGCATAATTTGAGAACAAGACCATCCTACCCTAAATCTAGTTACTCTACACTAGCTTCAGAGTATTAGTACCAAAGGGGAAACATTTGTCTTGAAACATAAATACAAGCAGCGATATCTTATGCCAGAGTAACTCGAGGCAAGATAATTTAACATATTATGTGATTTCCAGAGTAACTTGAAGAACATATATCCGCACAAGACTAATTTATCAGGCTACCTTAGAGCGTTGAACACTTAAATTATACGACAATTATATTTGTAACCACACTTTCAATGTTCGTTTTATATAACTAAGTATGGATAAGGTATATTTTTTTTAGTTAACTAGTAGTAAGTTATTCATTTTTTAAATTCATAGTAAAAAACTATTAAAAATTCAAAATAAATCAATTGTAATTTTACTTTTGGCGTCCTTATAAATCTAAAACGGTGAACTAAAAGTTATTTGACATTGAATGAGTTAAAATGTCGTCAATTAATCTTATATTTGTCGTAAATTACTATATTTTCGGGGTTAAACTCTATTTTCAAATATTTCTCTTCAGTTGTCAAATTGCCAAACATATCTTCCTGCACTTGCCGTTGTCAATAATAAATACATCACACATACATACGAAAACATTTAGATTTGCAAAATTATATAAAAGCGCGCGAGGCAGACTAATGATAAAACCAGACTGCAAAAAGCTATTTACTTTTACGTTTAATATTGAGTTAAAATATAAGTCCAAATAAAAAAATATATTTTAGCTATCTGATATCTTGTAAAAATGTCAAAACTCTTAAATATAAGGTTATTTAATCTCTAAATTTTAAAATCTACCCCTATTTATACGAAAAATTAACCGAATATTTTAACTTTAAGGAACGCGGCAGCGTTCCGCCCCGCCAAGTCCCCCAGCGGTACACAGCTGCTGCAGTGTATATATACATGACGTGACAAAGTGGCTTTTTTACTCGTCTATAGCTCTGAAGAAACAAAAGCTATTAAAATAATTGATCATCCACTGGATAGGGGCAATCATTCTTGGCAAAATAAAAAAAAGAATTTTAAAAAAGGTTGTGTTTGAGCCAAGAAAAACTAGTTTGAAAATTCACAAATTTTCCGTGTTCTCCTTCTTCTCCTTAAATGTTGACGGACCTACAGCCCAAACCACTGGCTCAATTTTAATGTTTTTTATGTTGTTTGAAAGCCCTTAGCGTGTAGATGTGCCTTTTGAGGGTCACAAGTCGGTGCGTTGACCCATAAACCCTTGGCAAGCACTCAAAGTACGATTTTGGCCCATTTAAATAACATGGGATTAAAATCAAAACAAAAGAAGGATCAGCTGCGATTAAATCTCAATTAATTTAAAATGTTAGAGAAATTCATAGGATCAGCTGAAAAATTATTTTAAAACTTTTATAAAGTATTTTTTTCAGGTATACCGAATGATTTGAGCTACTTACTATATAAAATTACTTAGAGCAGTGATATTCCCCGATACTTTCCATTGAAAAATGCAGTGTACCGATGGTACACTGGTACAGCAGCTCGTCATTTTTAACAGTTTAATACTACTTATCAAAACATATGAAACCTAGGAACTTGAAACTTAGTACTAGTAGGCTACTAAGGTTAGTTTTAACATTGTTTCTTCATAATATTGCCAAAATTTATTTAACTAAATAAGGTTAGTTTTATGTTTTGATACACTAAAACAAATAAAACAATCGGGAAAATCCGTCTACGTATGTTAAACAAGAAAAAAAGTGAATGTAAAAAGTGATATGTAAATTTAGGATAAAAATGAGTTTTTCAATATTTGTTTTGCCTTATGCTATTTCTAACAAACCTAATCTGTTTGATTACATTTTTACTTCTCTAATAAGGGCTCAATTTACACTAGTCTTTAGATATACGGGTTTAATTATCGGAACACTTATGTAACACCAATGCATTTTATGTGTAGTTGTGCCCTGGTCTATATACAAGAGAAAAGAGGATTTTTATTTTAACTGTTGTGTTAATTTTCTACAAAAATAAATACAATCTAACAAAAAACCACTAAGTGGTAACACTTCCCCCGCCAAGTCAGCAACCCAAAAAAGACAATAAATCACCACTTTTCCGCCAAGTAAAACAATGTAATGTATGTAAGTTTGGCCACTTGGCGGCAGACTTTTGCTTGATCACTTTAAAAAATACCATAAAATTAGTTCCATTGAGCAAGTATCTCTCCCAATAGTACATTGCTAGATGAGAGCTTATTTTACAAAATTTGACCTTATTTGTGTCATTTTTCATAAAATCATAATAGTGATGGTTTTATATTTACTGATTACCTCGAAATTATTATACTTAGTTGGACTAATTAATTAGTGAAGTTGATTTGTGAAATTATCCACCAACGTAACTTTAATGAAAAAAAACAAGCAAAAGTCTGCCGCCAAGTTGCCAAACTTACATACATTACATTGTTTTACTTGGCGGAAAAGTGGTGATTTATTGTCTTTTTTGGGTTGCTGACTTGGCGGGGGAAGTGTTACCACTTAGTGGTTTTTTGTTAGATCGTTAATAGAAACCGGTTGCTATTCTGTTTACCAATTAATATTGTGTGTTAAATATATTTACTCTGTTTAAGTTAGTGGCATAAAAGATTTTTGATAAACGACAGTCCCCTAGTATTTGTTCTATCTTATGCTGACCTGTTGTTTTAAAGCACCATTAATTGGTAACCTAATGGCATCTAATTCTGACAACGATAACGCTTGGATTCGAATCAGTGACCTTCAGATTTGGAGGCGAGCACTGTAACCACTTAACTACTCAGACCATTAGAATAATCTTACAAATTTAACGTAAATTTTAGAACCTCGGAAAATACCATACAAATGGTAATTAATTGCTTACAGTTAACCAAACAACTTTTATTATAACAGGAAACGTTACACAGTGTGTGCTCATCTGTGAATTTGGAATCAATTAACTTATCTAAAAAACGAGTTTGTTGTGTCAATTAAAGTCAACATCCGGAATCAGTCGACCGATTATGTTACATGTTTGCCTCTCGTTTACAAATAACAATTTATTTGATTGAACAATGATTCCATTATTGTTCATACCGGTTTGTTTTTCAAACGAATTAACCTAACTATTTTACAGCGTTTCTTTACTTGTACAAAACTGTAACCAGACTTGAGGTTATTAGAAAAAGATGCAATTGAATATGTCAAATGTTAGGAAACATGAGCATTTGGTTGTCTCTTGAAAACTTTTACTATTTAATATTTACTATTTAAAAACGGTTTTATACCTTCAGGTGACTCATAGATCAGTAGTGGAAAGCTGGTCATCCCCCAAAAACATATCGGAAAAATATATTAAGTGGGGTTAATGTATGCTTCCCTATTGGTTTTACTACATTCTGTGTTTAGCATAACTGTCATTGTCTATAGTAATGATCCATGGTAGAAATAAGTCTTAAACGTAATTATTTTACAGCATTTTTTTACTTTTCCAAAAATGTTACCAGACTTGAGGTTACTACAAAAAGATGCAATTGAAAGTAGGGGGCTTTGGTCACCCCTGGGTCCATGACTCAGCAGTTTTTAAAATTCTGAATTGCAGATTTTAAATTGCATGACTCAGCAGTTTTTAAATTGGAAAAGTTTGTCTTAAGCTTTAGGAACATCGTTAATTTATCTATCCAAATCTTAGTCATGGCATTTTTATTTTTTTTTGTAATATATTCTTATTTTGAGTTGGTAGTTGTGTGACTATGCACATGCTGGAAAAGTAGCATACTTAATCTTTCATATTGTTGCTGCTGTTCCCTCATTAATTTGTTTACTTCCCGTTTTAGAGTTCGGACATTTACGGCATCAGTGTCATTTACACCATCACCTAAATTTCGTATTTGATTATTAGAAGCATCGAAGCTCCCAGGATTGAAAAGTTCGTTTGGACTCTTATTCTTCATCAAACAATGGTTTTTTAAATAACTTAGATTTATAGCATCATTATCTAATGTTGGTTCTCCAACATTTTGCAATATCCGATTCTTCATGTCGTAATTACCACTAGGAGTTAAGATTAAGCTCTCTTGGGATTGATTGATATTTTCTTTCCGAAGAACATAGTCTTCATGACGTCCGAACTTGTCTACACTCATTTTTGTACTGAATCCTCAACACGTGTGTAACAGAAATAAATACTTCTTGAAATTAGGTCAAGGTCATTCAGAGTAATTTTAAAAAAATAAACATATTGACCTAACGAATTAGGTCAATATGTTTATTTTTTATTTTTTATTATTTTTTTTTTATTTTTTTTTATTTTTTTATTTTTTCTTATTACAATTGTCACACATACCATTTTCTAAGAATACAATGTCTAACAATAATAGATGTTTCAAATTTACAATTAATTATTTACAAATTTACAGGACTAGAGTAGTTGAAGTGTTAATTCTGTCGAGTTATTTCCTGTTTGACCGTGAGAGACAAGACATAGTTTTCCAGCTTCAATCGACTCCACATCTTCATTTTGAAGCAATGTAACAAATCGCTTTGGAAGATAAATTTGAAATCGAGGCATGTCTCCTTCCTTGTAAGGCGCTTCACTTAATGCTGCAACGATTCCATCACCAACAGATGTATCCACTTTTTTCATAAAGTGAATTATGTACTGTTTCTTTTCCTTCAGCTCAAAGCATTTTTTAATCGGTAGTATGCTTGATTTTGATTGTTGATTAAATAAATCCACCAACGTCTGCAGTTTTGAGTCAGCCATTATTTGTGTTGAATGATGATATTAGGGATGTTGAGATAATACTGTTGAGCTCCTGGCTCCAAAACTCTATTTATGCCTATACCCCCACCACTCTATCCCCTCCACTAAGGCTCACTTTATTTCACTTTCTAGTGTTGCTTTTAAACCATAAGCATTAGATATGGCACAGTTAGAAAATCTATGTTTGTTGCATCTAACACCAATGCATATTCCAGGAAAATTTTGCTCTTTTCTTCTCATAATGTTATAAACTGTTGCTCTTGAAGGGACATACAATGATAAAAATTCACACTTTTCTAAACCTGATGTAAAAATAAACTTGTACTTGCTACAATATTTTATCAGTATGTTTTCAAGTTCGCTGTATTCCACAAATCCTTCATGCCATGATAAATGATGGAAGAATTTCGAAAGCCACTTGTTGGTTCTTGAATTCTTTTCATTAAGATTATGAAATGGAAACGGTGCTTTAAAAAGAAAGTAGTTTGTTACGCCAGATTTTAGATCTAAAATAACTAATTCTTTCACTATGTATTCATCATTGTTTCCTCTGAATGCTTGAAACTCGATTACACAAGAGTTGTGTTCAGATAAACAAGAAAATTCTTTCCATCGGTACTTTTGTGCATCCATCATGAATATCTGTATGCAACTGCAATTTTGCACAGTTAACTTCAATTATATGTGTTTCCCCCACCACTTGTTAAATACATTGTGTAAAAGCTTCTCTGTTTCATTAACTACTTCATAATCATTTCTTCACTTTTTATCTTAACTGATTCTTCTTCCATTACACTCAAGTCATTTATTGTGTTTTGAGGGAGTGTACATATCAAGTTACGGTACAGATAAACCTCTTGTGGCAATCTGTTGTATATTGAATTATCTAACGGGCTATAGATCAAAGGAGTGTCCTGTCCATCTTCAATCGTATTCACCAAATAATCTTTAATTGTTGTTTTAGATGACTCTAGTTGGTGCATGTATCTTTCAATAGCAGGTATAGAATTAATCAATATTTCCAATTCATCTCTGTTAAGAAGCACCTTATCATCGTGGGATGAAAGGTTTCTAACTCGTACAAATAAATCACCACGAACTTTAATATTACCAACTTCAATATCAGAACTTTCCACAGTTATATTAGTTTTCTTCCCATATACTTTGTTTATGAGGTAGCAATGAATTAGGTGTATGGATTTGTTAAAAGAGTTCCATGAATCTTCAAAAAATGTTATTTGTTTTCCTCCATGATTGAGTAAAACACCTGGTGAATAATCCAGAAATTTACAAAATCCAACCGTAACATTTTTGTTGGTGCATACGGATAAAGGATATACAATGCGCAAAAATATTTCACTCAACATGAAAAAAGGAATGCACTCTTCTTGTTTTTTCCTACGTTTGTTTGATGTTTTCTTTTCAATGATTATTTTCTCTTGTTGGTTATTTTGGATCATTTCATCGGGAATGGTTGTATCATCTGTGTTATCTTCATTGGTTTTTCTTTTCAAATTTTGCGTCAACAAATATTGTTCATTGTTAGAATTTTCAAGATCGTTTTCTTTTAGAAAATAACTGTCATTTTCCGACTCGTTGTGTAAATTTCCGAAAACCTCCATTTTGTTGAAACCGATGTTTCCACGATGAATGTGCTTTCAAGTCTGAACCTTTTCATGTGTGTCCACTCATATTTATACCGATTTCAAGATATTAGGATGGGTATAGGTGTCATATTACAACACTTTTTTTACAATCCCTGTAAGCGGGGTGTATGTGACAATTGAATCATGCAAGATCAAACAGTAAGCCGTAGTGTTTGCAGGGATATTATCTTCAAACTCTAGTTCCAAACGAATGTCAACTGTTGATGATTTTAACGATTCATTTTGTTTTGAACAGTCAATAACAATTATTGGGGCATCGGACGCAAACATTTTAGGGTCAAGCAGGGGTGAGTTTGTTTTTCCATAGTAGGATGATTGAAATCTTGCATACATATCATACAGTAGAGAAAATCTGTTTTTTGTAAATGTAACATTTAAGTTGTCATATGGAAAAAACTGAGAATTGAGAAACAACTTGACATTTGTAAGATTACAATGGTCAAATTTTCCTGCATGTTTAGTTATTTCATTTCTTTTTCCAGTTTGCAATGCAAATATAACATATCTTGGTTTCTCTAGTTGAGTAGAGGTTTTTATGCTCCATGTGTGTCTTTGTGTAGTTGGGAGAGATGGGTATTCGTGCATTTCCCAACTCCTAAAGGGTAACACAATTTCCCGGTCCGAATTTAACTGCTTCAGAATAGCTAAGCGATGTTCATCAGCTATTTTAAGATGAGGTACTCTCCAAACAATCTTATCTAGAAAAACTTTCCACTCCAATTTATCTGAGGTTGTTCCATCAGGTGCAACAATCAAATCATTGTTTGTTGATGAGCGTAATAAAACTAACTCATGTTTTATATTAATTATTATCCTTTTATAGTCCTCTGTAAATCCAAGTAGCATTCAAAGTGGCACGCAAAAATCAAAGTATCCATTGGACGAAGGTGTAAAAGAGTTATGAGAAGGTAGTACCCAACCAGATGTATGTAGACTATTAGTTTCCTTGGATGATAAAGAAACAAGGTTTTTTAAAGTACTAGAAATGCCTACTCGCTTAGTAGAGTCTACTGTAATCCCTGATAATTCATACCTGATTTCTTCGAATAGATACGACATTGGATTGTTAATAAATGGCACAGTTGAGCCTGCTGTCATTCCATCTTTTTTAGTTACCCTACCTTCTATGTATAGGTAACTTTCACAAGGTAATGTGTAAGCATCCTGTTGTTGAATTGGTATACGAATTTCATCGTTATTTCCAAATTTTGATGAAGCGTAAGGATGATGAGTGTGGTACTCTTTTTCCCAAAGGCTCTCGTCGAACAGAGGTCCTTGGCGAATGTTCAATACGTCCATGTTCACTTACAATCAATCCAATTTCTTCCAAGAAATTTATGTTTTCTCTCGTTAACTGGTTGCTAGTTGCTGAAGAAATGAGAGCTTCCTTTGGAGACTCTCTTCTTATAAAGCTTAGCCCCATTGATTTTTTTCTTTTACGTTGTGGCTCTAATGTGCAGCCTCAATGATATATCTTCACCTCTAAAGTCCACAGGGTTATCGTCTTGATCTAATATGCTCACCTCAATGTCTGAAATAGAAGTGGTATTTAAAGGCAGGTACACGAGGTTATGAGGTTTTTCAATTATTTTAAATCCTGGTGCAACAGTCGGGTAAAATGTGTGTAAAATATGGTGGTTACCACCGTTTTTATACGATCCTTGTACAATATTACACATTATATTTATTGTATTCACTTTTATTATATTTACTGTATCTGGTCCGATATGAGTTTTGTTAGGCTCCAGTATTTCAGTCGATGGGGGAAATCCTAATAACATTCCCAAAGACTTTGGTTGTTTAAAATCAATGTAAAATCTTGATTTAATTTCTGTTCTTAGTAAACTATTATTCGCTTTAATTTCAATATTTTCTTTCCCCATTTTCTTTTGTAGTTCCTCATTAATGGATTCAATTTCATAAGAACCTGTGCCCAACGTAACTGTTTCCATAAACTGTGACCCATCACTGGAACGCTTTTTCTTGTAATAGTGAAATTTATTGTTTACATCTTCCGTTATGTTTGGAATGGAATTGTATGTTGTAAAGTCCAGAAGGGTGACCTCCCATATTTTATCTTGTTGTAAATGTAAAGCAGGAAATAGAGTTGTCCGTAGACTTGATGTTTTTCCATCAATCGCCACTGTATATGATGACATCTTAAAGCATACTAACACTTGTCGCTAGAAACTCTAAACATAAATGACCACAGACAAGTGTATTGAAGTTTTGCATCCTATCATAGTTATACAAAATTTCATCCGCTCCAATAAAATATTTTTGAAGCTCTAGAGGTGGAGGAAGATTTCCAAAACTATCAAAGTAGTAAACTTTATTTTTAAGTTTCTTATAACAAACCCAGTGAGTCCCCGGACCACTTGATGCATCTAGATTAACTATACCCGTTTCATTTTTCCATATTTTCTTCGGTAGTCCATCTCTCATGAAAACACCTCTGAAGAATGGGATTTTCAAACATGTTGCATACATGATTAAATCTTCATTTGACAGAGCAATATTCGGTATAACTAGTTTGTTTTCGTTATTTCTTATGCATGATTGTAAGGTTTCAGGTATAATCCTTTTCCAGATTTTATCATGGTCCACACTGATGTATTTTTTGATGTTTTTTTTTCTTATTGCATCTTTTTTTCTTTATAGTTCCACCACGTTTTGTAGTAACCTTTCGACTTTTTTTCCGATGTTTCCTTCCACCTCCTATTGCTGTTTTTGCTTTCATGGCAGTCGTTACAGCTAAAGCTGCAGCTCGCTCACCAATACTTGAATCCCCCGCCTTCACTCTATCCCAGGCTTTTTCAGCCAAAATCCTGTCAGCAACAGTCCTGTTAAACGAATCCGAATATTTTGAATAAGCTATATCGTGGTCTTTACAGGCTTTATCTAGTTTATTTATTCCGGGGTCCCCTCGTGTCAATCTTTCTTTCAGTTTAGTTCCAGGACCACAATACTGATATCCACCAGGTAAATGAACCTCCACAGGTAACGAGTCAATCCCTGTATTAATCAGTCTTCCAATTGGGATCTTGCGGAGAAGAGATTCACTTGCTGTTATAATTGTAGAAGCTAAACCACCTCCTTTCTTGTGAGTGACCTGTCTACAACTGACCATTATAATATGTTGTCTTTCCTTATATGTGTTACCATAAAGTATTCAGTAGAGACCAAGTCACGACTGAATGATCTGTGAACGTGTACTAATTTATATATCCTTGATTTCTAAGTTCTTGAGTTAAAGCAATAATTTCATTATCAACCCCCGTGTGTCCTGCTTGCTTGGCTTCATGAAGTAAACGCATCCTATCAACCAGTTTATTAATATCATTATAATAAATTATATTAGTATTATATGCATTTTTCATTGATATACCGCGTCCAGACTTAGTATTCCGTGGTGGAAATAACTTCACAATAATCTTTTCATATTTTTTTGATTTGTTACGGTATACTGGAGCAAGCGAAGAATACCCTTTTCGATGAGCATTTGTTGCTTTCATAATCTTTTTAAAATCTGCAAGATCCTTGGAAGTGTATTTTGTTGGATCTGTTTTAAAAATTAGCTCAAAAAGGCCTGGTGTGCCAGAGTAAGTCTTTCCTTTGATTGTGAGGTTGTCATTACCACCAGTAGATATTACACTGTTACCAATCATTATTTTGTTATTTTCAACTCTAGCACCGTATACATGACATTTTCTCATTGGATGCTTTCCTTCCAGCATTTTCATAATATACTTTCTTGTTAAAACTCCTTTTTCACCTATATCTGAAGCTATTGCACTGACATTTGAAATAGAATTATCCACAAACACACGTGTTGCTTCTTCATCTACATCATTTGACTCACTTTCACCATTTATCTCTTCATCTTCATCATTTTTGGTGCTATTTTCTTCAGGTATATCATTGTCTGTTACATTGCTACTATTGGTATCATCTTCATCATCATAATCAGTTTCTGATTTTTCTTCTTCTTTTATATGCCTGCTATCACTTGGTAGAAGTGAGATCAATTCATCATTTTTCGGAATTTGTCTTTCAAATTTTCTTGAAATTTCCTTAATAGGATTTATTACCGGTTTGAAAGTTGTTTCGAAGTATCGTTCTCTTTCCTGAATTCCTAACTTCAAATCACGTGACTTTTTCCTTATAGAATCACTAAGAAACTTTATTTTCTCGACTAAGTCTTCTCGTTTGTCCATGTTAACTCCGTAAAGGTTAGTATGTAAATGAAATCAAATCAATCTCATACCATGATATATTGGTCAAACCCTATTCTGTATCGGCCTTGTTGAAGTGGATGATCTTTGCTGATAACTAGGAAACCATACTGTTCACTCCATGCTTGACAACAGCATTCCTTAAATTTGGAAAACGTCATATCACAGCCAATATGGTCATTGTAAATGTGTTTTAGGTTCATATCATCTTGTTTGAAAATCACAATCAAGTTAACATTGTCTCGAATTAATTGTTTGGGAATTTTACTATACGTCTGTCCAATATATATCGAGTCAATGTGGTTATGTCTTCCCATGGCGAAATAACTTGATATTGATTTGTGATTTTCAGATGAAACATCATCAAATATAAAAACTGAGTATGGTTTAGCCTTGTTTGGCGCAACAACAGAGTTACTTGAACTAAATCTAAAATATCCAATTCCATCAGCGTCACTTAGGATCTTTTCTAGTAACTGGTATTTTGGTTGCTCTAATGATTTTGAAAATATATAGACATTGTTGAAGTGCAAACCATTTGCCTGGGTTAAAAGATTGAAAACAACATTAGTTTTACCACAATTTGACGGGCCTGATATTATACACCTAATTGAGTCAGGTAGTAAACATCCATGTCTACTGAATTTTGATGATTTTAAATTATCAACTGTCAAATCGTCAATGTTAAGAACATTCAGTTTCTTTTCATGTTGCATTATTCTAAAACTCATTTTTATTTAACTGTGTACATTCCTAGAACACCTGCGAAAGAATAATTTAAACTCTCATATCAAGTCCTTTTTAGACACCCAAGAATCATGTGATTTATCGAATCCCAACCAACGAACGTATACTTTATCTTTCTTTCTTTTTAATATTTTTTCTATGAGATAGATATTCCCAATATTCGACTTCAACAATTCATGGCCATAGAAACTACCTTGAAGTATTTCACCTTTATTATCTTTAAGAATGTATGTCTCTGGAATTGTAGGCTGTACTCTATAAATATTGAAGACCTCATTAGTCCAATTTGGCAAATATCCTTTTGTAAACACGTTTTTGTATTTGCTAATTCTAACTTTATCACCAGGTAAAAACTTCTTTGGAGGTAACTTTTCTTGAGTCGGTGCAGTGTTTTTTTTTATTCTTTTCATGACAACATCTTCATTTTCCTTATTCACTTCAATAGGTTTCATTCCTATAGTCCTATGAAATTTGTTGTTATAAGTGTTGATAAGGTCTGCTAAAATATTGTACCATACATAGTTTCCTTTCAGAGAAAACCGTTTGAACATTAGCGTTTTTAGCGTTCTATTAAATCTTTCAACGATTGCTGCTTTCATCTCACTTTTTGTTGAATAATGGTTGATCTTATAGCGATTCATGAGGTTTGAAAATGTTTTGTTGAAGAACTCCTTTCCATCATCAGTTTGTAAGTGAATCATTTTGACACAGCTCGATTTTATTAATTTTTCCATAGCACTTGCTACTGTTTCCCCTCTTTTATCTTTTAATGGAGCTGCTAATGCCACCTTTGTAAAACAGTTTATTAAAGTTAATATGTATTTATAGTTCCTATTTACTTTGCTGTATGATTTCATTTCAACGAGATCCGCTTGATACAAATCATTTACACCTTTCAATACAGTATTCCGTCTAGGATAATACCTCCTTGCAGGTTTGTGAAGCTCATTTACAATTGCTCGTTTTGTATGATTCATATTTTTTACCGTTATCTCCTTTACTGTTTGACGACTATAACAATACTGTAAGCAAGCTCAAATGTTCGTTGTAATTATATCACTCTTCTATGGAAATATCAATTGCATTAACGAAGTGAGTAGTGTCCATATGGCAGAGTGTGAATACCATCTTGTAATATAACACGTTTATCATCATATGGAGAAAGCGATTTCTTGGTTTCTCTAACACTAAACAGTTGATGGTTGAAACTTCGGATATTGTTGAACGTTGCAGTGTAAGTAATATGTTCTTCCAAACAATGTTTGTAATTTGCAAAAGTAATGTTTTTCTTTACAAATGAATTTTTTATTCCTTTTGCTTTCTTGATACAGTTCAGTTCTTCAAATTCAATAGCATACATCTTTGAAGCCAAAGCAATTATTTCTTTAAGCAGATTACCATTCGCTTCATCCTTAAACTTTCCTATTACCTTTTTATTTTGATTGTCATACAGTAGATGTGTTTTGGGATAATCTGAAAAGTCGAAGTCATTATTGTAAGGAAATACTTTTAAATCATAGTACATGTCATCTGTTTTAATCCAATAAATATATGAGTCTGTATCCATGTAGCAAATTCCTATATTATCTCTTCCGAAATATTTCACCATTTTGTTGTAGTGAAAATCATACATTAGGGTTTTTGATATATCCAAAATACTCATTCCTACATACAAAGGTCTATCCATTTTAATACTAGTTTTATCCATGCATACTGCTACTAAATTTTCATTGATTATGATGGATGTATTAAAGTTTGGTTTTGCTGCAAGTTTTTCTAACTTTCTTGCATCGGTCACCAATTTAACATTTTTATGTTTCCTCTTGTTTTCAAGAGTCTTTCCAAATATAGCGTTATTCATTAATTTATAGAAGTCTTTTTCAAATGTAGAGTTTGCTTTTGTTCTCCTTGAAGTATTTGAATCAATGTATGGCTTCAACCAGCAAGACTGTTTGAACTGAATAGCTCTATGTATTTTTGAAACCTTAAGGCCTAATTGTATTGCCTGTTGTATAATCAAGTAATGCGCTACATATTTTGTTTTGTTGCATAAAGTAGTCATAAGCTTTTTGTGTTTTTTCCCAGGGGGTGTCTCTGATCGCGGTAGTAAAGGTAAATCATAGTGATGATCATGTAAGGCCTCGTTGTATTCAATATCACACTCTAAAAAGTAACCCACCTCACCATCAGGTTGTATTTGCAGAATATCACCTATATTGCAGGGGTCAACCCATTTAAATTCACCATATGGTAGTGGCTTGGACATCGCCCATCCATATAAGTTATTGGCATCAAAGTAACCTAGAAATATAGACTCTTCATTTGGATTATAATCGGCTAAATACTTATTATTCGCCTTTACTCTTCTAGTGATACTTTGGGTTATACCACCTCGAATTCCAGATTCAATCATCAATAACATATCAATATCAGTCAAGAGCTGAAGGTTGCATTTGGTTTGTTTTAACATGGCCTGCCATGCTAATCCAGGTGCTGTACAGTAATAAAGTGGATCAAGACCATAAGCCTTAAAACATGTATTCCGAAACTCCTCCATTATGTCACATAACAAAGTCACATCTAATGAAACTTAAAAATCATTGTATTCCCCCAAATTTTTAAATTTCATTTCTTCCCAAACACGGCATGCATGTTGATAATCACTGGGATCAATATCCTCCTCTGTAAGCTTACTATAAAATTTTTCAATGGGTGGTAATGACGTTTCATTAAATCGTTCAAGAGAATCAATGTAATCATAACAAAACACACCTTTTCTTATTACTAAATCAAGTTTATCCTCAGGAACTAGTTTTCTGGTCTCAACCAAATTACTTCTCTGAAGATTTTCCGTAAGTATCTGTAAGCTGCAGGACATAAATTTATATGAATCGATAAATTTTAGTTTCATTTTTCCAACTTTTTTGCTGAAGCTTATAAAATTCTCATTTGTTGTTGCTAGGACATCAATCGATCCGCTATCTCTTCCAAGCTCAGGAATGATCATGTGGGAATCATATTTCTGTAGATTATGTAGCACTACAGGAATGAATTTTGGTAGCTTATAATTAATATTACACGAATTACATGCAGGGCCCCTGTATTCCCCGGTTAAATGGTCATGATCTTTTACCTTCGGATTTAATTCTGTAAAAATTTGATCACAAATATAACAGTGAGCTGCAGCCTCGTGTATCGCTTGTTGATAATCTGTTAACTCTTCCATTGGAATGATATGACTGTACAGTATTTCTACTTTTGCTGCAATATCATAAAGCTCATCGATAAAGTGTTTAGCTACATTTTCACCTCTATATATCTTGGGTTTGGATGTTAGATCATAGTATTCCAATTGATCATCAGTTAGAGTGGATTTTAACATTAAAGCATAACTATTAGGTTCATGCTTTTGGTATTTAAATCGAGACCCTGCATTATTTACATCATCAACCGATATTAAGGTTGCTTCGAAATCAGCATACAAAACTATTGGTATTCGATATTGATGACTTACTTTATTAAACATTAAATTGGCTCTATCATGTAAGGGTAGATCTATTCTAACTTCTTGATGTTTACCACAGATTCTCATGTGCTCGGACAACCAATTGACTCCAAGTCTATTATTTGATCTACTTACATAGCAGAGGCATCGTTTGCACACAATTAAGGCGTGTTTATTTTTCCTACGAAGCTGACGAGCAACAAGACGGTTAAAATCTTTGATGTATACATAATGAGAGACATCTCCATCCTTAAGTAATAATAAATCAGAATGATCTCTAAGCTCAGTATTTACAATTTTTAAAGGATAAACATTTTGCCTGTCATCCAATCCAAAAACGTTTACTGACACCCCAACATTGCATTTCTCAAACTTGACAATATCTTTCAAGCTAACAGGATAGTTAACACCACTGAAATTATATTTGTTGGATAAACTGGAAAACTTGTTTATATTTTTAGGATGAAAATTTGGTTGATCGTGGATGAACTTTGTTAACATGGCGTATTTGAAACATTCATTATCTTGATTTTGAACATTAATACAAGATTTGGTGTCTGAAATCTTTTTAGGGAGTGGAATGTAACTACTTCCTCTATCTCCATAGCCTTGTTTATGAACTCTCACATCCATTGAGTTTACTTGCGATAATGACCACCCTGAACCTCTAGATTCATGTTCTGTTAACTTGATTATAAGTTCTTGAAAACACTCCTGAACAACATCTTCTAGATTTGTAGTTTTAATTATAGATCTACTCCTTGCAATAAATCCTCTAATAGATGTTTCCCCATCAATATTTGTAAATGTTGCATCCAATAAAATGTTAAATTTTACACAGTTCAATCGTTTCAACTCATTTTTTAAAGTGTTAACTATTACTGTTTGACTATTAGTTAAGAATGTTTCAATCTGGTAATTGTTTACATTTCTAATTCTGTAGTGTCTTACAACAACCCCATCAAGTGATTCAGCGTAAGTTTCAATAACCCCCCTATTTGTATGCTCTGATTGATTTATACATATATCTTGTCTTTCCTTAGTTTTCAATCCACAGCCAGTCTTCTCTCTCTCATTAGAACTACTTGCTGATATATTGTTTGTGTTTATCATTGCATTATTAGGGTATTTGGTGGAACATGACATCTCATCTTCATCAATTTGCATAGGTTCTTGTACTTCTTCAATATTACTATGTAATTCTTTATGATTATCAAAAAGGATATAATCCTCAAATAACTCTCCACATACAATACAGAGATAACTAGAATGGGCTGGACCAATATAACTGTTTGTACTCGAACATGTCTTACTATTTAGGTCGTTATCAATTTGCATAGGCTCTTGTGCCTCTTGATTGCTATGATATAGCTCATTATGAAAATCAAAGAGGACACGATCCTCAATCAACACTCCACATACATTACAAAGATAACTCGAATGAGCTGGACCAATATAACTGTCTATACCCGAACATGCCTTACTATTTAGGTCTTCATCATTTGTGATTGGCTCTTTTGCATCTTCATTGCTATGATATAGCTCATTGTGAAAATCAAATAGGACACGATCCTCAATCCATACTCCACATACATTACAAAGAAGATAACTAGAATTTTCCAATTCATGGTGATTATGGGAAGAACGTACTAAATTACTTTCATGTTTATGGGGGTGCATTAAATCTATATGTGCAATCAACAGCCATTCATCATCGAAATTGATACCACACTCCGGACAGATATTCATTATTCACGAATGATAGTCTCCATCGAAGTGACCTTACATAGCATCATACCTCTATTTATAATAACCACCCCTCTCTCGTTTTTACCCCCCCCCCAAACCCCCCCCCTCCCCCATTCCAGTAGGTTGTTATGACAAATAAACGATTATATCAACCAGGCTGTAATATCTTCGTAAAAGTTTTGTAACACATAGTGGTAATATAATTTGCAATGAATGATAAACACATGAAAAAACTGTTTCGACCTAATTGGGTCTCATCAGGTGTGAGGTATGCAGAAAACATATGATTGTATAAGTTCAATCAGCTGTTTCAAAAAGCCACTCAGACGACAGTTTTTTTTGTGTTTTTTTTATTTTTTTATTTTTTTTTATTTTATATATTTTTTGTTAGAAGAAATCGACAGTGTATATGATCCAAATCTAAACGAATTCGAATCGCTTTGTAAGACTGTTAAATTTCAAAGTTTTTTCAGTACAATTTTCTGGTACTATCATTACTTTTGGTAATGTTAAAATAATTATCTTCTTTTCTGCTTCTAATTTCATTTCTCTTTTACCATTAAATTCCAATACTTTGTAAGCCAATCTTTTGTTTAGTTTGTGAATCTTAATTTTGATTCCATCTTTTTGACTCTTTGTGTGGTGATTTGTCATTTTCAAAACTCCAATTGTTTTTTCTAATTCTTGAATTTTGTTCTTCATTTTAGTCTCGTTTTCTTGTTGTTTATTCAGAAGGAAGTCCAATTTGGTAGATATTTCTTGATTTGCCAATTTTAGATCTCTGATTTCTTTTTGCTTGTGGGCCGAATTAATGTTTGATTCCAGACATTCTTTTTTGTCTTCTTTTTTTAAATGAAGAGAACAGAAAAGTGTGTCAGTCAGATTTGAACACCTCTCCCCTCTTCTAGGTTTTTTTACAAAAACATACCTACACTGATTTTTGGATTTCGGGGAAATTAAAATTGATTTTCTTGGAGGAGCACCGTTTTCTTCATCATCGGAAATAAATTCCTTGCTTAGCACACGTTTCTTTGCCAGCTTCTTTTCTAGCTTCCCATCTTCATGTTTGTTTTCACTCTCCGTTTCATTTAATTTGTTAACAGATGTGGATTCTACGGCGTTTTCATCAGTTTTCTTCTCGGATTCT
Source organism: Macrosteles quadrilineatus (assembly GCF_028750875.1). Taxonomy (NCBI): domain Eukaryota; kingdom Metazoa; phylum Arthropoda; class Insecta; order Hemiptera; family Cicadellidae; genus Macrosteles; species Macrosteles quadrilineatus. The sequence goes on from NW_026542613.1 coordinate 1,534,037, forward strand.
GTTTCTGCCACCGCTTCCTCAACCATAAGTGCCAATAAGTCATTTACCGATGTTGTTGTTTCGTTTTCGTTATCGCTTAAATGCAAATCTTTCTCTAGTAGACTTTTTCCTTTATTGTTGTCAAAGCTTGTTTTAATTTTATTTTTAGTTGGAGCTAGTACGGGTCGTGGCATTGTTGATTTCCTTAGACAAGGATCATCCATCTTGCTGTGACTGGAACCAAAAACGGAATAATTGCAAGACAACATCTCTCACTTAATATACCCTAACCCCCTCCCTACCTTTATGCTTGCTCATCACTAATGATAAAAATCTTTAAATGTATACCAAAAAGTAGGTCAAGGTCACGCATTTGGTAAAAAAATAAAACCCCGAATGAGGTGGATCCGTTAAGCAACCGCTTCCTCATTCGGGGTTATCAGTGTGCTTGACCATGTCTAGTATTAATATTAATATTCTTATCATTGTATAAAATAAAAAAAAGGTGCACCTTAAAAAAAATTATGAAACATTATACAAGCTGACATGATCAAGCTCACTAATAGGAATGATAGGAATCAGGAATAAGGGAAGTTAAATATTTTTATCAACACAAATTTATATTTAGAAATGAATTAATATTTATTTAAGTGTAAAATTTAAATGATAATTTTAAAGATTGTAAGCGTAAATCATAAAAATAATTCTAATAAAAATAATTTTTAAACTAGCCTCTAGGGCTTTGTTCCTCTTGGTTAATTGTGAGAAATCAGTTTAAAGGTTTGTTTAGTAGTTATTGATTAAATAGTTTTAAATGTAATTGTTTTAATATAGTTTATTTTAAAATCTTGCTAAAAGTCTCTGGTCATACCCGCTTTTACAGCATTGTTCCTCAGTACCAATGGCAAGAATTTTAAGTGTTAGTAATTTAATAAATAGCTTATATTTTATGAAAATTAAAAAGAAAATTGAAAAAAGATTGAATATACTTTGTTTTTTGGAATCTTTCCAAAAGTCTCTGGTCATAACCGCCTCTAGGGCATCATTCTTCTGGACTAATGACAAAGATTCTAAGTGTTAACCTGTCAGTTAATAATTAATAATAAATCAAATAAGTTAAATAATATTGTAAGTAATCCATCTTAGAATCTTGCAGCTCGCAAAAATAAGTTAAATAATTTTGAAAGTATTTCGTCTTAGAATCTTGCTGCAAGTCTCTGGTCATACCCGCCTCTAGGACATCGTTCCTCTGGACTATTGACAAGATTTCTAAGTGTTAACAGTTAATAATTAATAATAAATAAAAAAAGTTAAGTAATTTTGAAAGTATTTCGCCTTAGAACCTTGCTGTAAGTCTCTGGTCATACCCGCCTCTAGGGCTTCGTAACTCTGGACTATTGACAAGATTTCTAGGTGTTACAGTTAATAATTAATAATAAATATTTAAAAGTTCAATAATTGTTAAAATAGTTCATCTTAGAATCTTGCTGCAAGTCTCTGGTCATACAAGCCTCTAGGGCTTCGTAACTCTGGACAATTGACAAGATTTCTAAGTGTTAACAGTTAATAATTAATAATAAATATTTAAAAGTTAAATAATTTTGAAATTAGTTCGCCTTAGAACCTTGCTGCAAGTCTCTGGTCATACCCGCCTCTAGGGCTTGGTAACTCTGGACTAATGACAAGATTTCTAAGTGTTTACAGTTAATAATTAATAATAAATAAAAAAAAGTTAAATCATTTTGAAAGTAGTTCATCTTTAAACCTTGCTGCAAGTCTCTGGTCATACCCGCCTCTAGGGCTTCGTAACTCTGGACTATTGACAAGATTTCCAAGTGTTAACAGTTAATAATTAATAATAAATATTTAAAACTTCAATAATTGTTAAAATAGTTCATCTTTGAACCTTGCTGCAAGTCTCTGGTTATACCCGCCTCTAGGGCTTCGTAACTCTGGACTATTAACAAGATTTCTAAGAGCTTACAGTTAATAATTAAAAATAAATATTTAAAAGTTCAATAATTGTTAAAATAGTTCATCTTAGAACCTTGCTGCAAGTCTCTGGTCATACCCGCCTCTAGGGCTTCGTAACTCTGGACTATTAACAAGATTTCTAAGTGTTTACAGTTAATAATTAATAATAAATAAAAAAAGTTAAATAATTTTGAAAGTAGTTCGCCTTAGAACCTTGCTGCAAGTCTCTGGTCATACCCGCCTCTAGGGCTTCGTAACTCTGGACTATTGACAAGATTTCTAAGTGTTTACAGTTAATAATTAATAATAAATATTTAAAAGTTCAATAATTGTTAAAATAGTTCATCTTAGAATCTTGCTGCAAGTCTCTGGTTATACCCGCCTCTGGGGCTTCGTAACTCTGGACTATTGACAAGATTTCTAAGTGTTTACAGTTAATAATTAATAATAAGTATTTAAAAGTTCAATAATTGTTAAAATAGTTCATCTTAGAATCTTGCTGCAAGTCTCTGGTCATACCCGCCTCTAGGGCTTCGTAACTCTGGACTATTGACAAGATTTCTAAGTGTTTACAGTTAATAATTAATAATAAATATTTAAAAGTTCAATAATTGTTAAAATAGTTCATCTTAGAACCTTGCTGCAAGTCTCTGGTCATACCCGCCTCTAGGGCTTCGTAACTCTGGACTATTAACAAGATTTCTAAGTGTTTACTGTTAATAATTAATAATAAATAAAAAAAAGTTAAATAATTTTGAAAGTAGTTCATCTTAGATCCTTGCTGCAAGTCTCTGGTCATACTCGCCTCTGGGGCTTCGTAACTCTGGACTATTGACAAGATTTCTAAGTGTTTACAGTTAATAATTAATAATAAGTATTTAAAAGTTCAATAATTGTTAAAAAAGTTCATCTTAGAATCTTGCTGCAAGTCTCTGGTTATACCCGCCTCTAGGGCTTCGTAACTCTGGACTATTGACAAGATTTCTTATTGTTTACAGTTAATAATTAATAATAAATATTTAAAAGTTCAATAATTGTTAAAATAGTTCATCTTAGAACCTTGCTGCAAGTCTCTGGTCATACCCGCCTCTAGGGCTTCGTAACTCTGGACTATTAACAAGATTTCTAAGTGTTTACAGTTAATAATTAATAATAAGTAAAAACAATTTAAATAATTTTGAAAGTAGTTCATCTTAGAACCTTGCTGCAAGTCTCTGGTCATACCCGCCTCTGGGGCTTCGTAACTCTGGACTATTGAAAAGATTTCTAAGTGTTTAGAGTTAATAATTAATAATAAGTATTTAAAAGTTCAATAATTGTTAAAATAGTTCATCTTAGAATCTTGCTGCAAGTCTCTGGTCATACCCGCCTCTAGGGCTTCGTAACTCTGGACTATTGACAAGATTTCTAAGTGTTTACAGTTAATAATTAATAATAAATATTTAAAAGTTCAATAATTGTTAAAATAGTTCATCTTAGAACCTTGCTGCAAGTCTCTGGTCATACCCGCCTCTGGGGCTTCGTAACTCTGGACTATTGACAAGATTTCTAAGTGTTAACAGTTAATAATTAATAATTAATAAAAAAAAGTTAAATAATTTTGAAAGTAGTTCGTCTTAGAACCTTGCTGCAAGTCTCTGGTCATATCCGCCTCTGGGGCTTCGTAACTCTGGACTATTGACAAGATTTCTAAGTGTTTACAGTTAATAATTAATATTTAAAAGTTCAATAATTGTTAAAATATTTCATCTTAGAATCTTGCTGCAAGTCTCTGGTCATACCAGCCTCTGGGGCTTCGTAACTCTGGACTATTAGCAAGGATTCTAAGGGATAGTAGTAATGTAAAAATTGATTGTTAGTACCCAAGCACCCCATGCTGCCCTTAGTAAGTCATGCTGTTAAGTGTGCAGTTCGTGGTAGCTACTCTGTCTTTTATCCCTGTGGGACGGCTTCTGATTGGTCAACGGCTGGCCAATCAGAAGCTTGCTTATGAAACGTAATTATAAAACTACTTCAATGCAATATAATGTTGAAGAATATAACATTGTTATAAAACTTAGAGTAAAAATGGTTGAGATGAAAGCAAAGATTAATTTGCACATCTTTATCGTCATATATAGACTTACTGATTACTCCGATGTTTATAATAATTGAAAATTATTAAAAGTAAATCTAACGATTGATTGATTTAAAAATCACCAACAGAAATATTTGAAAACTTTAACTACTTAGCATTTAATAATCAAGTGTTACAATAATATAAATAATCATTGATAGAATGTCTTACCTCATAATAATGTTCACAAAAGAAACGTTAACAATTGTTGTAAAACTGTTTAGAAATGTTATGTGTTAAACAACGTTTAGCTACAAGAGCAATGTTTCTACTTTGATGCACAGCGAGCAACTGATGATCAATAATCCATTGATGACGACGAGCTGGAGCCGTGAGTGAATGAATGACCGCCGTGAGAATGCTGACCACTCGGCGGCGGTGTATCGCATGTCGGTTCCGGGAAGGCAAGTGGCACTTGATCTACAGCCACCAAGCGCCGCGCTCTCGGTAACCAGAATGATTATTTTCCGTCATCATCCACAAAATTAAGTTTACGATAAGTTAAGTTCATATAGACATTTTATTGAAGAATAATATAATCTTTCTACACCTTAAACAAATAAAGTACCAATACTTCCACAAACTTTTCCAATTTAAAAACTGCTGAGTCATGCAATTTAAAATCTGCAATTCAGAATTTTAAAAACTGCTGAGTCATGGACCCAGGGGTGACCAAAGCCCCCTACTATTGAAAATGTAGGAAACAAGTATTTGAAAACTTTTTACTATTTAAATACTGTATCATGTAATCCCTTTAAGCTATTTATCCTATGGCAGTAAGGACTTTTGCTATAAAAATATTGATCTCTCAAAAACATACATCAGAACATATGCTACACGTGCTAAGTTTAAGAGAATATTGACTTGTTTATTAGTTACACTATAATCTGTGTTTAGCATAAATAACCGTCATTCTGATTATAGTTTTTAAAGTAACAACCATAAAGTAACGATCTATATGGTATAAATTTATAAAAAAACCTACGGGTAACTGATAACACTAAATTCTATATACGAGTAAAAACATCTTCGACGGTTAGATATTTACTTTGTTTACGGAGGAAATAAGAAGAGGATATCCGTCTTCAAACAATAGCATTCGTGTTATTTCAAACGAACAATATCCTTCCCAAGACACTTTTGTTGAGTGGGACCGTTATGGGATAGTATTTGTCGAGATTAGGAGAGTAAATATGTATTCCTTAAGCTCTAACATTTAATAAAACTGAGTTAGTGATTATATGTTAAACAAACGTTACAGAAATCTGACACATACTTTCTCCCAGCTTGTCAACAACCTTTATCATGGATAAGCGATGAGAGTAAATAACTATGATATTTAATAGGAAAAATCACAAAAGTTGCATTAACTTTTGAACCTTAATTTTGACAGGAATGAGGGCTTGAATAATTTTATTTAGAATTATATTGCCAATAACAGACAATTTTCGATCAGAGTCTTTTTTTTTCAGAAAAATCTATTTTTCCGTTTTTTATGTGTTTTTATGGGAAAATTACGTAATTTACAATAATTTTCGAACCGTAATTTTTACAGGAATGGGAGTTCTATAACTTTCGTTCAGAATATTAGGTACTTAATGTTTATCAAAATCGTTCGAGCCGTTTTCAAGAAAATCCAAATATCCCGTTATTTAATGGGAAAATCACCATTAAAATAAATACCCCCGCCGCAGCAAACCTGCAGACTAAGCGAATTTCCATTTGCTTGATTGGATTTACACAAAAATGTCTCTTTAAAAATATCACATTTATTCCCTATTTAAATAACATTAATTTAACGAGTACTTAGGTTTGCTGCGACAGAGAGGGTAAAAATGTGTGTGTGTTTTTTTTTTTTTATGTTAATAGTTTGGAATAAAATGAATGCATTTTCCAAATTTGATCAAAATATGTTCATAAACAAGCAAACTACAACAGTTTACTTATTCTCCATAAGAATAAGATGGGAATTTTAAATTTAAATTTTTTTGGTATTTTCTCCGTAACCATTAGGCGCATAATAACGCATCAATATACTAAATTATTTGTTTTTTAAGCTCTACAAAATGGTTTGGAAGAAAATGTAAAATTTTAAGTTTTATGGTTAAAAATGGGAAAAACCAATTTTTACCCCATAAAACCCCCCATAAACACCTGTTCCCATAGTCCGATCATGCTGGTCCGCGAACTCGTTCGAATAAACGTAGGTTTACATGTTTGTACCAAATTTCATCAAAATCGGATGAGTTTTGCTTGAGTTATTGCGCTAACGGACACATCCAGTCAGCATAAAAATTGTTGGAAAAGAAAATAAATTGTTTCAAAATTGTTTCAAAATTGTTTCGAAATTGTTTTAAAATTGTTTTAAAATTGACAAATTTGGAATTTTGTCTATATTAAAATGAGTTTAAAATTGTTGTACAACAATTTCAAAATTGTTGTACAACAATTTTGAAATTGTTATAAAATATTTTTGAAGTTGTTTTAAAACAATTTTGAAATTGTTTTAAAATTGTTGTATAACAATTTTAAAGTTGTTGTATAACAATTTTGAAGTTGTTTGGAAATTGTTTTAAAATAGACAAATTTGAAACTTTGTTAGGGTTAATTTCTATTTGAGTTCATAAATAGCAACTGATTAAATATAACATTAATTGATTAGTTTACTATCAAAAACAATGGTGAATAAATAAAAACAAATAAGTATACTGAAATTCTTCTATTTGAAGTAAACAAATTAAAAAAAGTAGAGAAATAATAAAAACAAAGTCTACTACATTCTGGATTAAAAAAGTAGAAATGGATGCATGGATATAAAAATAAAATATTCATGGACAAACTTTAAGTTCTCTACCAGTCAGCACAGAATAAATTATTATCTTTTCAATTGCAAAGTTAACATTCATATATAGCAATCATTAGTTTGCCTAGGCCTAGACCTAATTATTTAGGAGGGCTTGTATACACTAAGTAACAAACAATGAGGTTATAATAGCAGCAAATTATCATCATTCTAGTTTATAAGATTTAGATTGCTTAAAGCATACAACACAATAAATAAATATGGGGAACAAAAAATATTGAAACCCAAACAGCCAACAATAAAAGACAAAGATACATGAAATGCAAGGACATGATTTTTTGAGACCAAGTAGGCCTGAGTTATGATAAAAAATTAATGCAAACAACAATGCTCGTGGTTTTGTCAATTGAAAGATAAAATGTCCATAAAAAAGGATTTAACTTATAAAATAACACTGTATATTAATTCGAAGTTTAATATGAAACCGTAAACAGTTTTGAAGGGAGTAGGCAACGGCCAGCGGCAAATTGAATCTTCAAGATGAAAGTACAAGTAAGAAATTAAATTTAACAGCTAATATAAAACTATTATTCCCATGATCAAAAAGGTTTGGGATCTAATGATAATTACCCTAGTAATAAATAAATAAGTTGTCAAGGAATGACAGTGATACAACTTTGATGAGCTTTGCTACTGAGTCATAAGTTTTTTGATGTACTTGACTTGATGTGATTGTCGAGATAAAATATTTATGGCTTTGAGACTGCTAATGTGGTTCCTATTTCATAATTACTCTATAGTAATAAATGATGAAAATGTAAGCAAACATTTGATCAAAAACCTTTTATGTTCTTCTAACAAATTTTTATGTCATACTTAAAATGGCCCACACAATTATTTAAGGACAATTACCACTAAAAACTACCCATATTTACTAAAAACAGTACATTTCAGTAAAAAAATAAGTTCATTCCCAGATTTTCCAGTTCGTAGACACTCTGACAATACATTATTTACACATCATTTAAGCGTCGGCGGCTTCATGATCATCATCTTCCTGTTCTTCAGGTGCTCTTTGACACCCTGCCCTAAAATTATAACACACAGATTAATATTATATTTCGTTACTAGGGACCCCTGAATGTTTACAGCTGTTACATTAAGCAAATGGCATTATAGCAAAAGCTAGTCTAGAATGTTGACGTCGGCTGCTTGACTTAAAAAAATGAAAACTTAATTTCTAAAAAACTGAAACCCTAAACTGAAATTGTGCCTTTCACATTCCCTAGTTCTCAGAATTATCTTTCTTTCGACACCAAAATAGTGATAATCCATCAAGTGGTAGATTCAGAATCGTGAAATAAAAAAACCCTGTCAAGTATTAATGATTGTTGCAGTATTTGTCTGAGATAAAGAAAATCACCTGAGCTTTAGTATAACAATATACTATCAAAACTGAAGCATCCGGAATGAAGAGAGAAAGCTAGTAGCATATTGTTTTGTTAGCCTATGTTTTTATTAACCTCACTAAGTGAATTTTGTAATACAAATTATCACACTATACATACCCTTTCTAAGTCTTTGATTTTAATTGTGTCTGTGGCAGCCATGAAGCAACTGATTTCTCTATTTTGCTTTGTTCAATGTTGGCCCATCTCTTCTTCGTCATTTCTTCAAAAAACAAAATGCATTTAATAGAACATTGCAAAAAAAGATTTCTGCAATTTTTGTTGGGTTAACATTTATCAATAATTATATAATAAATGAATAGCCTAACATGTATGTTTGCGCTTAATATTTTGTTATAATTTATAAGTCTACAAATATTTTAAAATAGCCACTTTGTTCTAAATTTTATAAGGATTAGGCCTACAAAAATATAATAATATAAGGAAGTAAATTTGAAAATAAATAAGTTATGGGTGAAAAACAGATTTCGTTCATTAAGCGTTAGCTAAGAATGCATAGCCTAACCATAGCTAGGAATCTGGCCGATAATTTACATCAATATCCACTACCTACTTCTTCAGGATCATCAACCAGCCCTTCAAAATCACTTAAATCTTCTTATAATCGACCACGTATTTTTTATTTTTAACACTAAAACAATGGAAACGTTTAATAAAACACATCAGTCAGCGGTGGTTAACCAAGTTGTTTACAAATACGCACGTCAGCTGTCTGCTAAAATATTTTTGGAACTAAAATGAAAAGCGTCTAGAAACATACATCAGGAGAAAGCTTAGAATCTCCCGAAAACGATACCAATCTTGATCCAGTTCAATCTGATTAAGTCAGTCCCAGAGCCTTCGCCATAAACGATGTTTGTGTGTCGCAAAAGCGACGCTTAACACCACGGCGGATGTGTTGTGCATCGATTACGCGATGCTTAACACTCGGAGGGCTAAATTATGAGTTAACCAAGTTTCAAGATCTAGTAAGTTAACATATTTGTAAACTTAACCCTCTAATTGTCCATTAGAAAACCCTGAAATGTCACGCGATTTTTTGCAATTTGGCAGTGTTTTATATAAAATGCTATGAAAAATTACAACGATGACTTGGTGGTATAAAAGTATAGCCTATATTTTCTTAAAGTAGATAAAATAAGCTTACTTTTGATATAAAATTTGTTGGCCTAAATGTCTGGTATAATAGTTTGGTTTGGGTTGAAATCCAGAAAATATATATAGGCTACAAAAAAAAATTTTAGGTAACGAGATTCGTACAATACATTTAGTCATCAGTAATCAAACATCTAAAATATACATTTTGTTCAAAATTTAATTAGGAAAAATAAAATATATACTTTTATGGGGTTTGTATTGAAAATTGTAAGGATATGTGGAAAAAACTAAAAGAATGTACCCGTGAATGTTTATGTGTTGTAAAAGCGACGCTTAACACCACGGCGGATGTGTTGTGCATCGATTACGCGATGCTTAACACTCGGAGGGCTAAATTATGAGTTAACCAAGTTTCAAGATCTAGTAAGTTAACATATTTGTAAACTTAACTTAGAGTTGAAAAACCCCTGCAGCCCTTAACACAACAAGTTTAAAAATAGGCTAACTTAACTTAAATCAATCCCTAGCTGATGTAACTTAGCTAGGCCTAAGCCTAAATACCTAGTCATATTACTTTTAAGCAGTTACCGCATCAGGCGACAGGCCCTACAATGTCATTTTCTATTTGAGTTGGGGACGCTAAGTGAGTAATTCAATTCAATTATGAGTTTATAAACTTAATGTTAGATGCCTTGTGTAAGTTAGGTCTAAGTTATTTTAGTTTTGGTTACTATAAATCCAACTGTATCATTGAGCAACGACCATTTACTAAAAACCCAACGGTAACTTAAGTTACAGTTTCAGTAACATAGCCTGTTATATTTATGAGAAACAAAAGGAAATTCATTAGAGTTTGCTCACATAGGCTAGGCCAATTAATTCTAGAGATGGGCCATAATCATGTTACCTACCAAATACCTATCAAAGTTATTGGTTAACTTAGACCAGGAACTATTGGAGTACCTCTATTTCATTTTAGGTTAGGCCTATAAGTTATGTTAGTTTAGAATAACTGAATCACCACTGACTGAAAAGGTCTAAGTAAGTTATAACTCACCTTTGTTTGCTGCTTAAGAAGCTATGTAGGATAAAAACAGTAAACTTAATGCACCTAGTAACTTTTCTAACATAAACAAAATGCCGTGATGCCCGTCTGCCCGTGATCATGACAAAATCAAATCAACAGACTGGAGACTGCTGTAGTCAGTGAACTGCGAAACTCTGATAGAGTCTATAAGTAGATGATACTTGTAAGAATGTTAAAACTCATCCAGTATACTTATACAATTACAAATAATAAATAATTTCTTTTCACGACTGTTAACCTGTTGTTATTAACCATTAAACCTATACAGGTCCCGCAATTGATGGTCTAGGTCTAACTTGAGTTTGGCAGTCTGCCCCTCCTCCATGACTCTTTCACTTGATTTTACCACTATCGTACTGTACTTTAATCAAAATCGCGGGGAACTGTAGTTGCTGACGCATTGGCCACATACAATGAATACACAAACTAGTTTGTGTATTCATTGCCACATACACACAGCACAACACACTGACTATTATCCTACAAGTATAAGTGTCCCATAAGGAAAAATAGAAAAAATGCGCGAAAGATTTAAAATTTGGGCGAAAAAAGACAAAAATCATTATAGGCTAAATCTTTTTACAAAACAGACATTTCAAGATTATGGATGGCCATTGTAATTTTTGTAACTTATATTACTGAAAGGAAAGCCGCTTTCATAAATATAATATCCAGAACAATTTTAAGATTGTTGTAAACTTATATCAATACAATTGTGATACGTGTTTTCGAAACATTATTAAAATTGTTTCAAAACCATTTTAAAACTGTTGCAAACTTATATCAAAACAATTTTGATATGTGTTTTCGAAATAGTATTAAAATTGTTTCCAAACAATTTTAAAACTGTTGCAAACTTATATCAAAACAATTTTGATATGTGTTTTCGAAATAGTATTAAAATTGTTTCCAAACAATTTTAAAACTGTTGCAAACTTATATCAAAACAATTTTGATATGTGTTTTCGAAATAGTATTAAAATTGTTTTAAAACAATTTTAAAATTGTTGCACACTCATATCAAAACAATTTTAATATAGTTACTAACCATCTATATTAAAACAATCTTGAAATTGTTTAAAACTTATATTAAAATTGTTTTATATCAAAACTTATTTTGAAATTGTTGCAAACTCTTTTAAAATTGTTGTACAACAATTTTTTTGGCTTTTCAACAATTTTTATGCTGACTGGGCATATGTAAATATATATAAATATATATAAATAAATAATATATATATATATATATATATATATGAATTTGAACGGATAATGTTTTTGGCCTCTAGGGACCTCAAAACGAAAAAGTAAATCGGTCCCGGGTCCAGGTCTTACCATGAGTACTACGGTAATAGCTTATTTCCTATATGGGAAATTCGCTAAAAATTAAAAAAATAAAATAAAAACGACCGGATATACCATAGATTAGGATCTACATACCAAATTTCATCAAAATCGGGCCACAGGTGTTGTCTGTAGCTCTGTACACATCCACACACACAGACATCACTTCAAAAACCAATTTTTTGGGTCCAAAACTGATATATCCACTCAAAATTCATCAAACTCGAAAACATTGACGAAAACAATACTTTCTCCGTATACTATGTACTGGGGGGAAAAGTAAAAATGACACTTAAAACTGGCCTAACCAAACTACAAGCGATATAAGTATAATTTGACTAACCGAAATTAGGAGAATTGCTCCTAAAAGACCGTGTTGTATCTTGAAATTGAAAATACTTCTTCAAAAATAACAATATAAAAAATTAACTCTTTTTATAATGTTATTAACTCTTTTTATCTTACTAATATTATAAATGTGAAAGTTTGTGTGTTTGTTTGTTTGTTTGTTTGTTTGTGTGTTTGAAGTTCAATCACGCATAAACCACTGGACGGATTGGGCTGAAATTTGGCATGATGATAGCTTACATTCCCGATTAACATATAGGCATATTCTTATCTCAAAAATCCATTCGGGCTCCGCCCCAGTGGCTCTGTAATTCCCCATGTTAACCTTATGAGTATTCATATTTAAAGGGAATTAAAGAATTTAGTCAGCTGTTTCAACTAAAAAAGTTGGTTCTATGATATGGAAAAGCATTAAAAAGTTATAAGATTTACCAACAGGGTGCAGCACTATATTTTATTTTGCATTTATGAAAACAGCTACAGTTCGGCCGCTTAGAAAGCGACCTCCTCTAGCATTGGTTTAGCATTAGTGGGCAGGTCGTTTTCTAAGCGGCCGAACTATAATTTGAACTAAGCAGCAACAAAAAACTGTGATTCCCAATGAGAACTGTCAAAGTAGGATTGTTTACAGTCATGTTTGTGTTTTTCATTTCATGAATAATTTGTGATATTTTGCGAATTGTTGATAATTTTTTTTTTCTATTGTTTAGGTGAAGTGGTAGAACATTATGGCTATGGTAGATGTGTAATACTATAGAATACTGTAACTTTAAAAAAGCAAATTTAATCAAACTGTGTCCTCCCTTATTGCAAACGCAAAGCTTTAGTATAACTACAATAAGCAATTTATACTTATATTCCAACCCCGTACGAAGGACGGGTACTCTGCTAGTAATGTTATAAGTCTACAATTAAAATAGTACTGTATGTAGAGAACTACAACAACAATGTTTTATAAATAAATAGTAATACAAGGAAAGAATATTTTATATTTAAATGACTTATTTTGAAAGTTGGATATTCAAAAAAAAAAACTTAAACAATTTATAAGCATCAACACTAAAAGCTGTGTTACTAAATGCGACAATGTTATTCCAAGCTGGAAACTGGAAATGAAGACAAGTCATAACTAAGTTATCAAGCTCTTCAACAACTTTTATCTGCTTCTTAAATTAATTATCGAGTTGTTTCATCTGTTTCTATCTGTAGTGGAATTTTAACTTAAATCCCAAGTATTCTTCAACGTTTTCAAAGTGGTTTTATTTCAATTTCCAAAGTAAAGAGAGGTTGATCAAAGTTTTTGAAAAATATATATTTTTATAAAATTGTTAAGTTTTGGTTGATTATGTTAAAAAACACGTACCTGTTTTTTTTCTTTATACTGTTGTAATAAAATTGAACCTCATACCTCATATTAAGATAATAGATTAGTTACAAATGGTATGACTATAGTTTGAAAAATAATGAGTGTACAGGCATCACTGATGTTTCTACAGTTTACTACTTTTTCTACTTTTTTCTACATTACTTTTTTCTACTTTTTACTAGACTAAACACCTGATTCACTTTCATTATAATAACAATAATGTACTACAGCCTTTTTAACCGTTTGAGAACTTAAGATGCCAAATACTTAAGGGTGTTATACTATTTATGTAATTTATTTCGTGTTAGCGAATTTCCCATATAGGGAATAAGCTATTACCGTAGTACTCATGGTAAGACCTGGACCCGGGACCAATTTTTTTTTCGTTTTGAGGTCCCTAGAGGCCAAAAATACCATCCGTTCAAATTCATATATATATATATATATATATATATATTTATATATATATGTGTCCGTTAGCGCGATAACTCGAGCAAAAATGATCCGATTTCGATGAAATTTGGTACAAACGTGTAAACCTACGTTTATTCGAACGAGTTCGCGAACCAGCATGATCGGACCATGGGAACGGGGGTTTAGGGGGGCTTTTATGGGGTAAAAATGGGTTTTCCCCATTTTTGACCCAAAAAACATAAAATTTTGCAATTTCTTTCCAAACTATTTTATAGAGCTTAAAAAAACAAATAATTTAGTATATTGAAGCGTTATAATACGCCAAATGGTTACGGAGAAAATTCCAAAAAAATTTAAATTTAAAATTCCCTTGTTATTCTTATGGAGAATAAGTAAACTGTTGGAGTTTGCTTGTTTATTAACATATTTTGCCCAAATTTGGAAAATGTTTTTATTTCTTACTAACTATTAACATTTTACATAAAAAAAACTTTTACCCCCCCCCCCCCCCTGTTGCAGCAAACCTAAGTATGTGTTAAACTGATTCTATTTAAATAGGGAATAAATGCGATATTTTTAAGGAGATATTTTAGTGTAAATCCAATCAGGCAAATGGAAATTCGCTTAGTCTGCAGGTTTGCTGCGGCGGGGGTATTATATAAATTCTATTGTTTAGTTAGGGTATAAATGTATTAGAAATGAGCAAGACCAGATAACAGAATAAAAAGGCTGATATATTAGGGATCATGATGAAAGCGTGAAACCCCCAATACCTAAACATATTTTGAAAATAGACAGGATTAACATGTAAGGAAAGCTCACGTTCCACCAACATTTACATTGAGTCTTATCCACTTAGTTAAACGATAGGGGAAGATTTAGCTCAAAGTATAAAACGTCATAATTTTAGCTGTAACTGAAATTCTTGGTTGTTACACTGTTACATTTTATTCCACACATATCCAAGTGAATACGTGCCTTTAAACATTAATTCCTTTATTAAACAGGAATCATAGACAATTGCCATTTTTCAACAAATCTTTTGAGAAAAAAGGTTGAGGAGACCCGTTGTCTTTTTAAAACATTATTTTATTATTGTATGATATAATGGCACTATATATTTTAGTAAAATAAGTTAATTGAAATTAATGAAATTCTACAATAGCAGTAAGAAATCGTATTGAGATATAAGTCTTCTTTTAATGTTTTCATTATTATTTTAAATTGTTCAAAAATCCATTTGCATTCAGACCCTCCTGAAAAACATGTTTTTCATCCTTTTATTTATATCTGTAACACATAAAAAAACATTATTTTTGCTGTTATTTGCGTGAATGGTTAATATCATGAAGGTTCGTAATTGTTCACACCCAAACAGATGACTTATACAGGCTTTGCTTTATTGGTTTAAACTCTTAAAGAATGATTTTGAAAACTATGATCACAGTACACACCATAGTACTTATACAGACCATGAGAGTAATTTTACTAATTATGATAACAGTAAAGTTACTCCTTGTCGGGAAGCGAGCTGGTCTAGTGTTAGAGCGCAAGCCTTCGGTGCCCGAGGTCCTGGGTTCAAATCCCGCCAATCATCTATGATTTATGGGTCGAAACGCTCTAGGACTCTGGTTATTTTATTTAAGAACGTTGTTCAGCCTGATGGACTAACGGTTCTACTCATTTCATTCATATAAATAAATTATTCATAATTTTTTTTGTGACACGAATTGATTATTTATACTTTCAGGTCAATATTCTAACATTGTGTTGAGAAAAACTTTGTTTTATCTTATTTGTGTGCTGTTATAAGTTTAAAATGAAATCAGAGAATAGTTATTAATACAGCTGTCCAAAATATATTTCAAAAGGAATAAACATACTTATATGAATCCTTCCTAAGTAGTAACAGAGTCCAGATGAAAATATCAATATTGTAGAGTTTGTACCAGGTATTATGCGTACAAATGTACAAATATACCAGAGTCTGTTTAATGTTTAGTCTGTTTCTAACTTCATCTCCAGGGAAATATGTGTTTTTCAGAATAAATATGACCTATCATTTTGGCTCTCCATTCATTTACGAGCTGTGTTTGAGGAAATAGATAATTTACTAAGAAAAATCCAACAATGATATTATACAGGGTTAGTAAAAAGTGTGGAGACCCCCTGTTATTTTTTTAACGGCTCATACTAGAAAAACTAAACTCGGCACACCATTATGGCATGTTATTAAGTACTTTTTGGGCACAACCGCCACTTGGTGTTCATCCCCAAACTGGGAAATTTTGGGGTAAACTAAAAAATTTCAAATACAAAGACCCATCGAGTGACCCCTCATTTTGAAGGTCCTGGTAAAAGAAAACCAACAACGCAAACTAGAGGTCTCTATCTCAGCTCAGTACAAAATGGCAGCCAATTGAAATTCTCATAAGTTCCCAAACCCAAAATGGGGGATTTTGGGGGAAACTCAAAAATTTTTAATGATAAGCCCCATCGAGTGACCCCTCATTTTGAAGGCCATAATAAAAGAAAACTAACAACGCTAACTATAGGTCTCTATCTTAACACAGTAAAATATGGCAGCCAATTGAATATAAAATTGCAAGTTATTTCCAATTTCTAAAGATTTCAATCAGCTTCCATTTTTTACTGGATTGAGATAGAAACCTCTAGTTTGCGTTTTTGGTTTTCTTTTACCAGGACCTTCAAAATGAGGGATCACTTGATGGGGCTTATCATTTAAAACTTTTGAGTTTCCCCCAAAATCCCCCATTTTGGGTTTGGTAAGCAAGTGGCTATTATGCTTAAAAAGTACTTCATAACATGCCAAAAAGGTGTGTAGAGTTCAGTTTTCCTAGTGTGAGCCGCTACAAAATTTACAGGGGGTCTCCAGACTTGGAAAGCTGCAAGTTAAATTCAATTTCTGAGAATTTAAATTGGCTGCCATTTTTTAATGGATTGAGATAAATACCTCTAGTTTGCGTTTACCAGGACCTTCAAAATGAGGGGTCACTCGGTAGTTCTTTGTATTTGAAATTTTTGAGTTTCCCCCAAAATCCCCCATTTTGGGGATGTACACCAAGTGACGGTTATGCCCAAAAAGTACTTCATAACATGCCATAAAGGTGTGCCAAGTTTAGTTTTTCTAGTATGGGCCGTTAAAAAATAACAGGGGGTCTCCACACTTTTTACTAACCCTGTATATTGGTAGTTTTTTTCTTAGTATTTTATTTTATCAAACATCGCTAATAAGTGAAGCATTTTAATAGGATTAGCAGACAAAATTATTTGTTTCGCAGACTGTATTTTCTATATCCAAAGGTTATGAATATATTAAGAGGGTGATTGGGAACGTGAATAAATTGTGCCGCACCCTCCATTTGTTGTGATATAAGCTCCGTCATACGCCTTGCCAAAAAACGCGTTACATCTTATAAACCGTGGTTTAATATGTAATCCGGTCATACAACAAATGTGAAAGTCTTATGAGTAGGTTTGATTAGATTTATGAATAAGAATTGTCATACATTTTAAAAGTTTATTCTAAATTAGGCCATATTAGTATCAAAACACTTGTTGATAAACACATTTTATATAATGTTTGCCAGAAAAATATTTTGACTTGGATACGCTTTTAAAATTCAAACCATTTTTACCTTAAACGTCTGTAATAATTAGTTAGCTGTATATGACACAACTATCGTTTTCTCAGCAAACAATTCGTAGGATTAAAATTCTTGAGATTAAAACTTTAGTTGATGGATAACCAACTAAAGTAGATCAGAAGACAAATACAAACATTAAATCCAATTAAATCAGACGTCTGATAAACTTGGGTTGAGACAACTAATTTTCCCACTTTAAACAATCCTTGACTCGATCAATAGACATTAGAGACGGTTTTAGACACAGTTTTGTTGTTTATAATCTGATTACATGAACAATTGTAATGTTGTTTTTTGATAGCTTTCGGCAACATCAAAATTTGTTGGGTTGTTCAAATAATGTCCAGAAATTTCTTATGCAATGTAACTGTTTCTTGTGTGGAATTTCAAGTCTTGAAGTAAAATAATAATGAGACTTCTAAAGTTAATACGACTGGGAAAATGTATACGGCATTTGACAATATTTTTGCAAAATACGATGAGTTAGTAGGTACATTATTTTGATTCGGTGGCTTAGTCGGTAGACCATGGACTTCGGGCCCAAGGCCGCAACATTGTGGATTTAAACAATAGACAATGTTTTTGTCTATAATTGAAATCCTTGTTTGTACTTAGCACATGTTTTCAAGGTTCAAGTGTCGCCAATGAATTTCATACCATAACGTCACGACCCCTAAAGGTCGGCATTAAAGTATGTTAAAATCATACCCGGGCTTTCCCAGCATCATAGGATCAAAAACATTGGAAATTTAATCTCACTAAATTATCATACTGATGAAACTAAACTTGTCCCTCACAGGAAAACTTTTGGTGATGTTCTTCTATAACAACTTGAGAACTGCAGTTTCTTAAGTCATTTACTTACGATTTCCACAGTTTTAATTGAATCGTTTCACGCAGAAATTGAGTTTCTCGTTGTTTTCGTAGGTGTGAAAGCATTAAATGTTGGATTCCATATTTTCATTACATTGTCTATACTGCTAATAACTGCAAAGGTGTAGCGTGTAAACCCTTTACAAAATAAACCCTTTACAATAGCACATTTACATTTCAATAATTCTAAAAACTAACGTTCATCATAAGTGCTCCGCTTACCGTTTTGACACTTTTAAATAAAATAAAATTGAATACCCCCGCTGCAGCAAACCTGCAGTCAAAGCGAATTTCCCTTATAAAATAACCACTAGATCACTCACTGTTTGCCTAATATGTGAGCATTCAAGGCTATTGATTTATCCTTAAGAGTAAGCGAAATAAGATTTAATCTATAATTTGATGTTGGATGTTATTCAATCTATAACGCCTAACAAAACACAACTGCAGAACACACGGATAAGATGGTAGCTGAGTAAATAAGCGTTGCGTGATATATGGGAATAACATTGTGTACAATGGAAAGGCCATGAATATATTGAATGCATTATATTCAAAGTATGTTAACTTAGTTATAGAAGTTTAAGAGCTAAAAATGTTATGTTGCATTACTGTATGATGAAATGATTTATTCATATTTTGAAATGCATGTTTATGTCCCTCCCTCCGAATCCTAGGACGCTAGGTTCTACTGCAGAACTGTTCTTAAATTTGTTAAACTGCTTCAGACTGATTGTAGAGGGTAGCAGAATTATCACATGTGTGATAATTGGTATTGGCAGGATTGGTATTGGCAGTATTGGTATTTGGCAGGATTGGTATTGGCAGGATTGGTATTGGCAGGATTGGTATTGGCAGGATTGGTATTGGCAGGATTGGTATTTGGCAGGATTGGTATTGGCAGGATTGGTATTTGGCAGTATTCAAGCTCGGGACCTTGGTCTCTGAAGCGCTCTACAACTACACCAGCTAATTCCCCTTTTTTAAATACCTTAGTGAATTCTTATTGAATTCTTTTCAGACTCTGAACAATTGTTTCTTTTAAATTTATTTTAATTTGATTGGGCCTTTTACTATGTTTCAATGATAAACTTTAAAGACGTAGTAAATTCGCCATGTAAATTTGTTGGCTTTTAAGTAATAGCAAGAGTCAGCGTGTAATTTAGAGTGTTTTGAATAGCGATTACCCAAATTTGCTTTTTGTAATTTAAAATAATATACGTAGCTCTATAGATAAACAACGATTAAAAGCTAAGGTTTTCTCCCATAAAGTTTGTTTGAATTAGTAAATGCTAAATGTACGATACTAAGCCATAAATAAATATATTTCC
Organism: Macrosteles quadrilineatus; assembly: GCF_028750875.1. Lineage (NCBI taxonomy): Eukaryota > Metazoa > Arthropoda > Insecta > Hemiptera > Cicadellidae > Macrosteles > Macrosteles quadrilineatus. The sequence goes on from NW_026542613.1 coordinate 1,553,907, forward strand.
ATTAAAATAATACTGTTTGTTAGCACATTTCCTCAAATTTCACAATAAGTTAATATTGGTACTCATAGAGATACGAAATAGTATAAATGCTGATCACTCAAATTGTTTTATAATTTGGAAAGATCAAACACTAAGCATAAAGTTGTAGCTAAAGGCTACCCAAATACGCCCTAATGTATATAATAAACTAAAATTACCATATTCTTAAATGAAAAGTTTCACAATTTATAGCCTTCCGGGAAACCCAAAGCACTGTTTGTGTTGAGAATATTATGCAAATGTTCTTAAAACTTCCCCAGGGAATGGCATTCTTAGTTTTCATTTCGTAGAGTTTTGTTTTAAAGATGAAATTATGTTTGATGTTGTTACATTATCTCGTATAATGTATAATATTGCTTAATTCAAATATTTAAACATTTAAATAGATTTAATACGTTTAAGTATTGATTTAGTAGGTGTAAGCTTAGTTGATCAAGGATGGTATGTTGGTTATGAATTGTAATAATTTCAATGCATGAAAAATCTTAGGCAAATAACACACACACATATTTACAGGAATTGTTAGCAGCTATATAAGATTATCGTCTTAAAGATATGTTTTTGCTTTTAAATACATTTTATAAATTTATGCAATTCATTATGGGGTAGATTAGTGTTTTTAGTGCTCACCTCACAAGGTCGCCGGTTCGGGACCGCGGCAGTGGTCCGAAAGTCAGTACTCCGAAAGGCGCTAGTCCGAAAGAAATTACATGGTCAGTCACTGCTTCGAATGGCATAAGTCCGAAAGGCACTGGTTCGAAAGTAACAACTCTGAAAGTCACTAGTTCGAAACATTTTGTGCATCCAGGCACTGGTCCGAAACAATGTGTGCATCCAGGCACTGCTCCGAAAGTCATAACACCGAAAGTCACTAGTCAGAATAGAATGCAAGGGTCAGGCACTGATCCGAAAGAATGTGCGTGGTCAGGCACTGCTTCGAAACATGGTTCCCCCTCGCAGCGAATGGGTGGAGCTATACAGGTGTGGAGTGGGAGCACAGTTCGATTCTGAGAATAGTATGTATTTTATCTTTTTGATGCTTCGATCAGGACCCCTTAATTACATAGAGATAATACATCTATTACTGAGTCCAGATCATTAGGATTTAAATAAATAATAGTCCTGAATAATGAAACAACTGAACTTAGTAACGAAGCTACAATGATCATATCACTCCATTGTACACTCATCCTTCTCTCATTTGGGTTGTAATACGCATCCCTATCTTAATTGATTATGCTAATAATAATGATAATGATTTTCACTTTTATCATTTACAAAAAAATACGATTTTCATTACAGGAATCAAGTAAAATGGTTAAATTAGGTACAAGTATATATTAAAACTGAAGACAATTCTTATCTTAATATTAGTACTTATAACATTTTAAACATTAAAATTATGTCCAATCTTAACTGAATCAATTGACTTAAAACTATCTCACCGTTGTTTCCCCATGACAACGTTTCCAAACCATAAATCAATGTGAGTTACATTTGAGATGGGATTTTCCGAGCACGTAAGTCCCAGAGGACGTAGATGGCAGTTTGTTATATAAAACTGAAACTTATGGTTTTTATACCTAACTAGTGTAGTGTAGCGGAAAAGATTTAATATAAAACATATCTTTGATAAGAAAAATGTTGAAAGTATGACTTTCTTTACTTTATGATAGACTAGCTGTACCCGCGGGCTTCGCCCCGTTTAACTTCATAAGTGAGCTTGTTCGCATGGCTCAATCACGTCCTGGTTGAAGTTCGTTCGCTACGCTAACTCGCCTCCAGGTTGAAGTTCGTTCGCTACGCTCACTCGCCTTTTGGTTCCAAATTAGCTGTTGTCATAAATTAAAAAAAAATTACTTTATGATAGATATTAGAAAAATATGACGTTTAGCTTACCTTACTAACAGTTAGGCTGTTTTTAGACCGTTACCTGAAACGATAACACAAGTTAGAAAAAAATACGATATAAATAGTTAGTAAATAACAAATAAAATTCAATAAAAATTATAGATTCACAGATTCTAACCTTTAAGTAAAAAATACTTGGTATAAAATAAACACCTTACCTTAATTACAAAGAAATTTATTATGAAAACAATATGGAAAGTAATCCATTGAAGGTTTTGTTGCCATATATTAGGGGGAATAAATTTGTTGGCCCATCGGTTTTAAATGTGTTAGCGGTGTTTATTATAATTTACCTATATAAATAAGAAAATATATGCTGCTACCTTTTTGTTGGAACTTGTTTGATAACAATCTTAGACAGTTTAATTTCAAATAAAAAAAAGATATTTTACAATAACATACTTAAATGATCGTATAGTTAACATTTAAATGAACACTAATTAATTGTAGGTTTCCAGCTGTTTTGTGCATAGTAAAATATCTTTTAAACTGAATGCCAAGGATTCATTTTAAGGCTGTAAGGATTGTGAGATGTTGACTTATTTTCTCTTAAAGGATTTCAAGGAAAGGTCAAACGAGCGCGCCATTAAAATGTAGTCTACAAATACTGTTGTGAGGTGTTGACACCTCTTTGATGTGAGATTTGAAGACTAGACGGACTTTAGCATTGTAAGCTCCTTACAGTTGAAACTTATTGTTATTGGCTTATAGGATGGTACAAAAATATTATTTTTTCCTGCTAAACTATGTCTCAAAACCCGGGGTTTGTATTTATATATAATGATAGTTTATGATAACTTTGGATGATTATATATGAAGCTCATTCAAAACCTTAAATTTTAAATTTTAAAACTCATACTAGGAGACCAGCTTTCTTGAAATATCTACTTATTTTCAGTACTTCAATCGGTTTAGATTTTCTTCGTCTTTATGGCTAAAAAAATAGCTTCAAATTGATATCATTGAACTTATAAATATTTTCCCGTAATTAATTCTACTTTATAATTTTAACTTAACTATCCTGTAGATATTTTTATAAGTTTTCATTTTACTGATGGTATTATCCTCTTGTACATTTTGAAAGTGTAAATTTCTTATGTTATGGTTGGACCAGTATCTTGTGAATATATTACATTTCAATACGATTTGTATTGAGATGTTTTATATTAAGGCACAACGTATTGTCCAATCGAATACATCAGCATAATCTATTACAGGTGTAGAATGTATTATGTATACAGTCCGAGCAGTAGGCAACACTGTAAGCTTACACCAAACAGCTGATTGTACGTGTTGGTACAAACACCTGTTTGTACGTGTTTATGTTCAAACCACCTGTTTGTGCGTTGTACATTACACTAAACAGAGGAACAGTTTCATTAGTAGTGTGTTTAGTAGTGTTTGGAATCGGTTTACAGTAGACATAGCACCATTGCACTAATGTAACAGATAAGGAAATGTGCCTAAAATGTTTAAATTAATCTTTAAAGAAACAATTAGACCGAAATCAAATATTTAAAACAGTTTCTGACATAAATATATTTCTATATTATTTATATTTCTGCAAAGGTGATAGAAGGCTTATTTATAACTTACATTTAAAACTGTAAGAAACGTTTTTGTTAACACTTTTTAAACACAGCTAACAAAATTAAAACCAAACCTCTATCACCTCTAGGTACAATTTGTTAAGTTTATATGAGTTTCTTTCACTCTACTTTCTATTTAATTATTTAGTTTCAAAATATTTTAAGACATACCGAAATGTGATCATATTCATGATACTGAATTATTCTCAAAGGAAATGTCGTACTGTGTGTATGAATAATTTCAAAATATTATATAAACCAGGTTTTCCTCCTTAGAAATTACAGTGCCATTTAAAAAAAAACTGGCTTTAGTATTAATTGAAAAAAAAACTTGTGAATACAATTTAAGATGGAATCAGTATATGAATTAATATTGGTGGTTAGCGTATTTTAAAATAAAATATTAAGAAATGATGTAGTAGGGTGTATGTTTTAGTTTGGTTGAAATCTTTCTCATTACAAAATTTGTTTCATACCTTGACAAAACATTGTAAAACAATGCAAGCTACTGAGACCTGGCTAGATACAAGAACTCATTATAAATGAGACAAAGGATGGCTGTTAGAGTTAGTGCCACGCCGTTCTGACAACCCTGACAAATGTACAACATTAATATCGTCTCGCACCTCTAACTTGTAAACCATTGCAAGCTACTGAGACCTGGCTAGATACAAGAACTCATTATAAATTAGACAAAGGATGGCTGTTAGAGTTAGTGTCACGCCGTTCTGACAACCCTGACAAATGTACGACATTAATATCGTCTCGCACCTCTAACTTGTAAAACATTGCAAGCTACTGAGACCTGGCTAGATACAAGAACTCATTATAAATGAGACAAAGGATGGCTGTTAGAGTTAGTGCCACGCCGTTCTGACAACCCTGACAAATGTACAACATTAATATCGTCTCGCACCTCTAACTTGTAAAACATTGCAAGCTACTGAGACCTGGCTAGATACAAGAACTCATTATAAATGAGACAAAGGATGGCTGTTAGAGTTAGTGCCGCGCCGTTCTGACAACCCTGACAAATGTACAACATTAATATCGTCTTGCACCTCTAACTTGTAAAACATTGCAAGCTACTGAGACCTGGCTAGATACAAGAACTCATTATAAATGAGACAAAGGATGGCTGTTAGAGTTAGTGCCACGCCGTTCTGACAAACCCTGACAAATGTACAACATTAATATCGTCTCGCACCTCTAACTTGTAAAACATTGCAAGCTACTGAGACCTGGCTAGATACAAGAACTCATTATAAATGAGACAAAAGATGACTGTTAGAGTTAGTGCCACGCCGTTCTGACAACCCTGACAAATGTACAACATTAATATCGTCTCGCACCTCTAACTTGTAAAACATTGCAAGCTACTGAGACCTGGCTAGATACAAGAACTCATTATAAATGAGACAAAAGATGACTGTTAGAGTTAGTGCCACGCTGTTCTGACAACCCTGACAAATGTACAACATTAATATCGTCTCGCACCTCTAACTTGTAAAACATTGCAAGCTACTGAGACCTGGCTAGATACAAGAACTCATTATAAATGAGACAAAAGATGACTGTTAGAGTTAGTGCCACGCTGTTCTGACAACCCTGACAAATGTACAACATTAATATCGTCTCGCACCTCTAACTTGTAAAACATTGCAAGCTACTGAGACCTGGCTAGATACAAGAACTCATTATAAATGAGACAAAAGATGACTGTTAGAGTTAGTGCCACGCTGTTCTGACAACCCTGACAAATGTACAACATTAATATCGTCTCGCACCTCTAACTTGTAAAACATTGCAAGCTACTGAGACCTGGCTAGATACAAGAACTCATTATAAATGAGACAAAAGATGACTGTTAGAGTTAGTGCCACGCCGTTCTGACAACCCTGACACATGTACAACATTAATATCGTCTCGCACCTCTAACTCCTCTCGCACCTCTCGTTTGGCTACCTTTGTTTAATCTTAGTAAAATAAGGCTAATGGTTTTATGCAAGTAATCTATTAAGCTGACGATGTTAAAAATTCATCTTATTTTTTAATATTACTCGACGCATAAAATATACTTCCTGGTATTTGTACTGCTTTTGATTACAATATACAGTACACTTATGTAACTGTAAAAACAAATGGTAGATTATTAGTCTTAAAGTAATTTAACCAAGCTACATACTATTTTTTAAATTTTTTTTACCAACTACAAGAACATTAAGTACTAAAATTATCTGTCCAGTGGAACCAGCAAAGCAGGACTGAATTTAATGCATTTCATTTAAGTGCATGACTCTTGTTCAAACTATGAGGATGGAATCAAATTCCCTCATGATTACTGCTGAAATGAACTAATTTTCACTAAGAACGTGCTAACCTTAAGTTGTTTTGTAGCATGTGAACGAGTGTTTGTACTAATAAAATCTGTTTTAGTATGTCGTGCGTGCTTTTTAAACTACAGTATGTGCGTCCTTTTGCCCCTTTACGTACGAACTCTTTCCCCACCTACGGGGCAAGAGTTCGCCCATGTTACTTTTCGTAACATTATTATTTTTAATGGTACATTAATGATAATTGTTAAAATAAAATTTAGTTTGGTTATCAACTAACATACTACTAGTTTCGTTTCAATTGTTATTCATTTGACCTATTTGTTGGTGGGTTAATTTTTATTTGCTTACTCTTACTCCAATCCTATATACAAATTTCCTACAAAACAATATTAACGGTTATGCTTATATACTTTTATGAAGCAGCCCTAGTTAAATCCCACCAAATGGCACAACCATTTTATTCCATAAAGCCTTTACGACGCCCGTCCATCCATATAGAAAATGATACATCTTCCAAACGAAAATATCTGTTTCTGTTTTGATAGAATTTCCCCAACTAAAATTGTGATAATAAAAGTAATATTTACCGTTTTCAAGTTCAAAATTATAAATTCTGCAGTACTGGGGTTATAAATGAGCAGGTATGATCATTATAACTAAAGAGACGGGTTGTCATGCCTTTGATAAATGTACAGCATTAACGTCCCCCACCATCACCTGTTCTTTCTTTGTTTCATCTAACTTTGTTCAAGGTCATCTAAGTAGCTAAGACGATGATCATCTTGGTAGTTATTACTATTAACATTTTTTTCCTGTTTAAGATACCAATTTTTTTTACAGCAGACATGAAGTTTTGGTTATACTCCACAAGTGAACTACGTCATGCAGATATTTATTTTTTTTTTAATAATCAATGTAATTGAACCCGTGACTCCAGAAGAAAGTTCCCCCGTTTTGTGTAGTAGACCATACATTTGCTTTGGTAGTTTTTTTTTTCAATTAGTAAAAGCAGCCTAGGTGTGTAGAAGCTAATAATGTGTAGAAATCTTTTATGGTATATGGCAATAGGTGGTTTAATTTAATTTCTAAATATTTGCATAGTAAAATTATGAGATTTGTGCGTGGTAATAATAGGAATAATAAATTACCAACCAATAAATATTTTATAATCTAGACAAAACCTTTTACAGAATAATCTGCGGTATAGTGTTTAACTAATTTATTAAACTTTTATATAGCATAATTATAATAACACTGCAATTATATTTCATTTCGTAAAGTTGTGGCGTAGTAAATTTCCTGACTTAGTAAATTTTATGTTTACAGCATTATTTTCTACAAAATTATAACGTGTAAAAACCTTCACCTTTGTTAAAGATACGTTTATCATTAACAAGCTTGATAACCATCAAATTAAAATTGGTTAACTAAAATATAACATTATACTCGTAAGGGTAACGGATTAAAGGAATAATATTTAAAAAAAAATTCTAAAAATAATTAAAACCTGTGACGCGTAACTTTTGTAATATTAACTAAATTAATGAGTTAGGCTTTTTGTGTGCTTGTATTTGGGCAGGAACTGTGTTTAATTATAACTAATTGTCTGGCTTAGAAAGATTAATGAGTTTTACCAACGTAGAACGTGAGTTTTTGTTTCTCCTTGTGAGCAGCAATGCTTATTTTGTAAAGAAAAAATAATGAATTACAATAATTTTCAGCTGTTAGAGGTGTTAAATCCGATGTCTAGGATTGATTTTGATGCATTCGTCTACTAAAATAGGATGATACGATAAATTAGTTAATTTGAACTAAAACAATTTCTAAAATATAAAAATTGGATGTAAAAATAGTTAGTGAGATTTGAACATAACAAACAATTCATGAATGGTCAGGTTTAGAAGAGGGATTAAAAACTAAATGATTTAATCTACTGGAATAAAATCGTAGCCTAATATTTTATACTTAATAAAAATGCTACTATTAAATGGAGTATGGTACAGTATGTCCAAGATTCAAGTAGTATAATGAATAATTTAGTTGAAAAACTGGATACCGTAGTTTTTATCCATCAGTTTGTATTGATAGTTGTATTGTATTGTAGTTGATAGTGTATCGATAGTTTGTATTGATCAGTAAGGTATACATACTTTGACCAATACGTAATAGCTGTGTGGGCAGTAGGGTAATCCCCCATGAGAGAACCAAACTTGTGCTATTTAGATAGTTCTATACGTGCAGTGGCTTCAAAGATATCACCCCAACGTCTATATATACTATAAAATATTGTTTGTCATTTTAACTTTTTTATTCTTTCATGGACGATACCACTGATAAGTGATCTGTTGATAAGAACGTAATAATAATTTTAAAACGCATAGTTATCTGTTTATGTAGCCAGAGGTGTATTTAATCAGTAAAGACACGCAGTATTAACGACACTGGCTCGTTAAAAGGAAAATCTTTATAATTTTCAATTTTTTTCTGTAGAAATAGTGTCTGAGTTGAATATTTATGTTGCTTTCCACTTATTGAGAAGTAGCCAACGAACCATCCTGTTTTATGCAGCATGAAAGTAGTTTACTCTAGCTTACGGTTCACATCTGGAACATGTTAGATATCAATGAAGGTCAATTGTATATAATTTAATATACTGAAACACATATTATTTTTAATTTATTGAATTTATAAACAATTTCAGCATTAGTTTTCGTCTATTGTTTTGTATATTAAATACACTCGTTGTTATCAGTATTTTATCAAGTAAAATTCTATTAGACATGTCTGTCCTTTATTTTACAATCGTACCTAATAAATCTAGTCCGTAAACTTCATAGTATTGTTTGATAAGGCATAAACATAAACTACATCACAATTAATTAATTTTGAATTTTTATATTAGCTAAAGAACTAAATAAACTGGGGTTTTGCATTGAAGTACAAAATCTACTAAACAAAAGTGAAGAGTGCAGATCTGAGGACCTCTTTTAAGGACGTTTGCAAAAATTCTCAAGCAAAACTGTGCTAACATCTCAAAGCCAATAAATTTCAAAACTTTTTTCCCATTAATGTGTTAACCTACCTCTGTTTCGTTAATCTCGTAATATGTTGTAGAAAACCTTCTGATTAAAATGGAATGGCAATTTTATAATTTTCTCTGTTGCTACTCCAGTAGATAAAATGAACAAACTTGCCGGCAGAATGTTCTAAATCTACCTTCATGTATCTTACAAGTAATGCGAGCAAGGATAGCCTCTGTTTTGTGGGATACTAAGTTATGTACCTGTATCACGCAATGCTCTTTCACTTGGGCGTCTAAAACCTTTTACATCCCTTTAAATATTACTTTTTGGTCTAAAGTCAATCATTTATAAAACATCTACTTTTAGTAAATTTCCCAAATGGGTAATAAGCTAATATTGGTCTCATGTTAGAAATAGAAGTATGCATTTCGTCAATCATAAAATATAATTATCCAACAGTAGACGCATTAATATTAAATCTATAATTTTTCGTCTTCTACGAAAAAGTTGAAAGATTACGTCTCAGACGTATAATACTTCAATTATTGACAAATGTTAGTTAATAGAGTTTCTAAATGTATCATGTGACATAAGCTGGAGCTACAGCTGTCAATTTCAACACCGATGCAATTTCTGACATGTTTCACATATATTTTAAGTAAAGATGAAAGAAAACCAATATCTTGCCAATATTGTTGAATAGTGGTTTTCAATTGATAAAACATTATAACGTCATACTACATTTAAAAGTCTGTAGTGGTAAAAGTTGTAAAGAAAGGCTGCATTAATGCCCTTTTATTTATCAAGCTTCTAAATTATGGTCTTATGTCCACACATGAATTTTAATGGATCATCCGCCATTTGAAAAAAAGCTAATCCTTCTAGCTATTGAATTTCACTACTACGCACTCCCTGAAATTGGTATACTTGGTTGTACATAGAGTCCATAGATCTCACAAAAAACCGTACGTTTTGTGTAAAATATGGAAACTTATTATTCTACATGTTTGTGGCAGGTTAGCTCCTGAGTCTAGAAAAGGCAATTCAGACCTAAGAACCATATTTTTTTCGTATTTTAAATTTAAAGAGCAAACCTTAAGAATGGGATGTAAGCCTCCATGTAATTATAACAAGGGTAAAAGTCATGATAATTTTCAGGACAACCTTTTGTAATGCCATTGACTATTGGGTACACGAGTACACATCCCAAACCAGCTGTTGCCATTTTTTTTTATTAAAAAGAACTTAGTTTTGTGAGCTAGTCAAAGAATGCGCTAGTGACTAAAACTCTATTTTCTACCTTATTTTTGTTGCTGGCCAAGTTGATATAAGACTGGTCATAACAGTTGCTACAGCTCACTAGTCATTCCATTAGTCCAAATTCGTAAAATTCTATTATCTACCTTACTTTATACTGCTGACCAGGTTGATGGGTCATAACAGTTGCTATAGCTCAGAATAAGTCGTTCCATTAGTTTGACTTGGTAAAAAAGTTGGTGTATTCTACACAAATTAGTAATTAAGATCACAATCTGTTCTGTGCTCACATAAGCTACGACGATTTTGATTTTAAAACTGGCAATCTATCGAATTTCGACAACAATCGTATTATGGAAAATGTGAAATCTTTAAGCTCTGATAAAATTAAAGATTCGAGAAACAAAGTGCAATGTTCACCTCAATACTCTATAAGTTATTACTTTACACAACGGTGAAAAGTTCAACGGTGTGTCGGATATTGGATAACTAGAGACCAACCAATAACAGAAGCCCAGAGGAAACATAAGCTACGGCTAACGATGCACGTGATGTGACTCTAACACAACTGTCTGTGGGGAACTGAATTAATTATTTTGTGGTTGTTCAATGTGCGTTGTTTGAAGACAGCCTAGTGGCTCCCAAAACGGAATTTAGAAATAGACAAATAACATGATTTATTAATTTATAAATAAGTTTTTACAGATAACTTTTTAAGCTGTAAAGAATATTTAAACCCGAAAATGGGTGACTTTTTGATATAATAATCTACATCTAAAAAATCTAAATGCAAACCTGCAGACTAAGCGAATTTCCATTTGCCTAATTGGATTTACACTATTATATCTCCTATAAAATATCACATTTATTCCCCATGTAAAAAGCTTTAGTTTAACAAGTACCGTGCTTAGGTTTGCTGCAACAGGGAGAGTAAAAACTTTCTTTATTTGTAAAATATAAATAGTTTAGTATGAAATAAATGCATTTTACAAATTTGTTAAAGTATAATCATAAACAAGGAAACTACAACAGTTTACTTAATCTCCATAAGAATAACATGGGAACTTTAAATTTACAATATATTTTAAATTTCTCCGTAACTATTAGGCGCATAACAACGCTAAAATATACTAAATAATTATATGTTTTTTAAGCTATACAAAATGGTTTGGAAAGAAATTGCAAAATTGTATGTTTTTAGGGTCAAAAATGAGAAAAAACAATTTTTACGGGTTCCCATAGTCCGATCGTGCTGGTTCGCGAAGTGAAAAAAACCAGAGTACCCTGTCATTATTAACAGATTATTAACTTTTGAAACATTATTAACCTTTTGAAAATATAAGTATCCGAGGTGGTGTAAAGATTCGTAGATAATCGTACTCAGATGTTTTAGAGAAATTTAAGAACCCTATATTTTTTACAATTTACTGTAAATCATAACTTATTTCTGTACGTTTTATATTTTTAACTCCAAATATATTACTCGAGTAGTCAACATACAATTTCAAACATAAAAAAATGTACTTAATGATTTTTAAGTAAGGGCCAGAATCCTTTCATCTAAAAATGACAATTTACTAACGACAATGTACAAAGTGAGGTTACAGGAACTTTCAAGGAGATGAAGTGAAACATGGTAAACTTTGTATACCCTTGTGGCCAAGTTATCAAAGTTTTCTCAATTCAATAGTTAGTAGATAGTTAATAGTTAGTAGTAATTAGCCAATAGTTAGGATTTAATATAGCCTAAAAGGGTCAACAAAATCGATTTATTTAAAATGCTACAAGTAGATTTATCATCCTATTGTAAAATATTATAATATATGACTTAGATTATAACCGGTAAAAATGCGTCTGTAATTTCTTCAAATCGAGTAGTGACCTGAACAATAAGATTATTATCAATACACGCCTATTCTGTGTAAGTCGTACTCGTTTGGCTTGTATTCATATCTGAACATGGTTTTGTTGTTTGTGCTCACGCAATATTCTAATTGTTTAAAATTATACCTTTCTAATCGTGAGTCAAGGACTTATTTCCATTTAAATCGTAAATGTATTGCACGATTGCAATGCATTTTGTGTTGCCTTTCTTTATATTTTGTAGAATTTTCATTGTTTCACTTAATTACAAACCGATCCTAATTTATTTATTATCTTAATATCAAAATATTTAGATATTTTTAGAAAAACCCAGCGGTTAGAAATGATCACTTTAACACCTACGAAAGCATTGCGAAACTTGGTTAAAACTTCAACAATTCAATTATAACTGTGGGCATAGTACTTCCGTTCTCAAGTTGCTACAAAAATATCAACGGTATTTTCATTTGATGGGACATTTTTTCTTACTGACTTATTAAGTATTTAGTAAATAGAATATATGACTCAAGTTAAAGTGTTATCAAGTTATTATTTAGATAATAACATTTTAAGTTATTATTTAGATAATAAAAAAAACACAAATTTAATGATATGTGATTTCAGTAGTAAAAATTCTATCAACAGATTATCTAGTAAAATTAATGATTTTCCGAAGCCAATATGAAAAAATCGTTCTAATAATTTGTTGTTAAGCCCCTATGCATAATTTTCTTCTGTAGTTTTATCGGCTAGTAACTTATTTATAGAAAAGGAATACCGTAAAATTTTGCACCGAAAAATGCTTAGTAGAGGACACAGGATATTCAAATGATGACTGCAAAGTTCCTTTACTACAGTAATATCATATTCGCGTGTCTGAAGGACCTGACATTAGGAAATATTAGGACTCATGGCCACTAGAAACTTAGTCTTTCAAACGGTTCGAAACTGGAAGTGCTAAGTAGTTAGCAGCGTTTAAGCAATTAAACATAAAACTCTTTTGACATCTGTTGGTGATTAACTTTGTAAGAAGTAGTTTATTTTAGCATTGCATAAAGTTTATAATACACATAACGGTATATTAAGTTAATATGACCCTATACTAGTTATATACTAGTTAGGAAACGAACAACTTTTATAAATTTAACATATTGACCATACAAAATTTGTATTAGCACGTAATTAAGTCTGCACAGAACCTTATTTTACAATCCAAAAGACAAATTCGTTTGAAAATGATAACATCTCGTAGTTTAATTTTGATTCTAACTTGTTATCATTAGAAGAGTTTAAGAGGTTAAGAAGTAAATCTGTCATATTCAAACGAATGGTCCTTTTTGAGTTGTAATCGAGAAAATATGTTCTAATAACAAAGAATGTCAAGTTAATCATGGTTTTGTGTCCATATTTTGTATGTTAGTTGCTCTCTTGATAAAAATACAGTTATAATAACCAAGAAGGCAGTAACTAATGAGAAAACACCCATTTAGAGATTCATTTTCCTACTTTTTGTAAACAAAATTTAAAATAAACTGAAAGGTCTAATTCAGCCTAAGGTGCAAATTATTCACGAATGAATTAGTAAAAAAATTATAAAAAATCAAAACAAATGTATATACTATAACGAAAAATAGTTTTTTGTATTTGCCACCAACACAATGCATATTTACTTCACCACGTGCTTTGGAAATGGGGAGTAAAATGTTACCTAATGCTACGACTGAAACACCAACACATATTTCCCTGGAGGGAGAGATAAACACTAAACACACCCTGGGATACTTTCCCCACACAGAACCAGAAAATACCTATTCCGCATTATGTGCTTACTGTTGAACTTGTTTTAGACTATTGCTGTCATGTTAGTAAGGTGAGCTCTTCAATGTAGGGAAGGTTCTCCTTATCTGGAAGATATTATTTAGGAAGGAAAGCCTTACAAAGGAGGGGGGTTCCTCCACTTATAAAAGTCTGATAAACATTAGGAATGATGAGTGCGTTGCAGTGAATCTAGTAGAGCTGTAGAGCATAAATAAATTTAAACTCAGCTGTTACCCACGGTTTTTACCCCGTTTGACTTCATAGGTATTAATAAAATTATTGATTGAAGTTAAGCTGAAATAAACAAAATAGAATACATTAATGCAAACAAATAATCAAAGGTAATTGAGAAAATAACAAATAAATAAGTACAGCCGAGGTATTTTTAACATTAGGTATATGGAAAGTTCCCTTTAAAAATGAATTACGACCTTAAAGGGCAATTTGTTTTGCACAAGGTTTCTCGTCATGATGAACATTTTAAGTATATGGGTTATGGGGGTGTGACTTGTAGTTTTCTCAAGAGTTCATGGGTACTTTGGGATTTATATATGGATATAGATAGTTTTAATTAGGATTATGTGAGGGAAGAATGAGGGAAAGGCTTCCAACAACAGAGTCACACAGCTAGACACTAGAATTAATCCAACGTCAATTAATTGTTGAAAAACAATACACAATAACTATTGTGACGATGGTGGAGGGAGGGCTCTTGTGCGCATGCGCGTCTAGTATGCCACTCTAATCGACACAATCTTCACAAAATATCCGTACATGACTGAATTGAATAATGTATTTAGTAACCATACATTCGGCCTGTATTTTTTTCTTTTATTCACAAGACTATGGACGTAGTAAAAATAGTTCACACATAAATAGGTTTTGGTAAACGCTTAACATGAACGAAAAAGTGGTTTTTGAAAAGTATTTCGTTTACCGTTAGTATTCAAAGTCAGTATAACTGCTACCAATGTTTTGTTGGAACAAAGGCACGTAAGGAACAGGTATAAACAATTCACTAATCACAACTCCCCACAGTAACAAGTTGTAATGGACAAGTTACCAAATCCCTTAACACAAACTGTCACTTGGTTTGTTCTACACACCTTACATTTGTAAACGTAACAACATGATTCAATATTATTCAATTCAATTTCAATATAGCAACACATTTTAATGCATTTTAAGCATATGAATTGGAGTATGAGTTGAAAATGGACAGTATTTGTAGCTTTGTTACTAATAGAGACTAGCTGTTCCTTGCCAGGACCATTGTTATTGAAAAGATGATTATGCAAAACAGGATCCTTTTTAAAAACATAAACGATTTAATATTTTTTCCTAGGCTATTATACACATGGGAACATATCTTTTTGCTGATTAGTTATGGGGAAATACATGTTTCCTCTTCATGTTCTGGATATTTTTGATATTTTTGTATAATGGTTGGAATATTTTAGTTCATAGATTTTTTTTAGTTTAAATGATTTATTTTGTTATTATTTTATTGTTGCACGAGATTAACATAACATGATCGTAATAAAGAGTTTAACATGGGTTTTATAAAATAAATTCACTTTTTTTGTATGTAAACATTATTCACAATATATTTAGCTAGCTTATAAAAAATCTGATAAAATACAACCAGAAAATAATTTGAGACATTTAAAACTATTAATTAGTTTGTTATGTGGTCACCTATTACATCCGTTTACCATAATTTCCAATTACAAGCAGGAAATTACATTTTGTGCCAAAAGTTCCCGTTACATCATGGCAAATTTAGTATTACTATTGGCTATTGCATTAATAATGAAACAAGCAATTTCTTATCAAGCATTGTAATTCATGGTAGCTTTATGACGAACATAATAAGGTACGGAAATACATAAAGGCAATTTTCTTGTGAATAGAATACAAAAAATGTCTTTGCATCCTATATCGAACTGTTGATTTAAGTAGTTAAAACCACATTTTCGTAAATCAAGCTCTATAAAGATTCATAATGCAGTTACTAGAAAAGTTTGAATTTGAAACCAGATACTATTGACTTAACAACAAGGGGATAGAATTCTTATAACAAAATTAAAACTAAATAAATTTACAGACTAAGATAAAACTTATAGAGCTGGATAACAATATTACGCTGTTTCTTCTTACCATTTTGCACTTTTTAGGAAAATGTAGTGAAAATTATAAAAGTTTGTTCTTCGAAAGAGTCTAAAATTGTATGGAGTGTTTTAGTACTGACATACTAAAAAATAATGTTAACATAGTGAATTGAAAGGGCTTGGATTTTGCAGGAGCCGTAAAAAGTGTCTGACTTAAGTTTGAAAAATCCTTATTACAAGCTCAATAAATTTTCTTTTTCTAAGTTAAAATACTCATACTTTACTCATTCTCTTAAATATTATCGTTCACCTTTAGAAACTGGAAAATCAGTCTGTATATTAAGGGGTTTAAATACCTAAGTGAATAAACTACATACAATAAAATGTTTGATCACTCTGAAATGTTTGAATGTTTTTTAATTAATTCTGACAAATCGTATAAAACCATAAGCCTTATAGCAATAAGTTTTTAATATAATAGTTTGTGTAGCGAATGTTGACAATTGTAAAAGAAAACTTTGTAGATTTTTTCAGAAATATAAAAATATATTTTGGTTTTTATAAAAAAAATAAACACATGCACTAAACATTTTATTCTGATTAGGGTTTATGTTAGGAAGATTCATTTCCGTAGAAAAGTTAATATTAATGAAAACATATTCAAAATATACAATATAGAACTAACAATACAATAGAACTCTTAACATATTCCAGCCCTACGGTTTGGCCCATCTCTAACTGACTCTTCTGGGGAATATTCGGGGCGAAATATTGTGTGAGCTGTAAACCTTACCCTTATAATATTTAATACAAATTATATTTACAATTCAAAAACAGTCTTTATCATACATATATTTCAAATATAATACTTCGAGATAGTAACTATTGGACGTTTTAATAGAAATGAACATGCGTCATTAATTACTTAAAACCATCAGTAATACACCTAAGCATCGTAACTATCGCCAAGAAACAGTTTCCATTCAATGCACCTAATATTTTCAAGTAAAACAACGACTGATAATTAAACTATTAAGACGTCAACAGCACTATTATAAAAAGTAGTAATTGTCTTAGTACAGGGTGCAGTAGATAACTCAACAATGGAAGTAGGTGAAAACATTTAGATCTCGCCGGAAGATGCGGCAGACAGTTTGTAGATAACCAAGCAACAACCAACAATTAGGCGTCCATTAGGGGTAAATTGATGGTGTTTTTGTAGCCGACTGATATAACTCTGAATGCCGTGGCAATTAGCAAAATTGGATCACATAGTGCATAGGGCTAGTGCAAAACAAACCTTTCTTAAATGGGAATACAGTTAGCAGTTGCAACCATGTTAGGTCCAAATTGTTTTCAACGTAATACGTTCGAAATTAACTGTGAATTATGAAAATTTTAATTTTAAAGTAATAAACACATAATCGATATAAGCTATTTAGTTGATTGATGGTACTGATAAAATAACAAAATAACGGATATACCACCGTTTACATATTAGTAAAAAACAATTCATGATCAGAGAAGCATTTAAAAATAGTATTAAAATGGTTTGGGTATTTTCTTTATAAATTTAAAACATAATTACTTGCAGGCAATTAAATTGGTTTTGTTAATTCTATATTTGCATTTATTCTTACTTCAAAATAATATTTCGGGATGGTGGACAGCAATAAAATCATTCTTGAAACATCCGCAAATAACCTTTATAAAAATTCTTCATTGTAGGTCAAATACTATATCCAAATTTGTAGTTTTAAAATACGTAAACAACTTGTATGAAGCGATCAATAAACATTCGTTAAAAATATATTATTATGCAGTAATATTTTAGAGAGTAAAAAAAACAGATCTTTATTTTGCGTTTAATATTTTTAGTCGGAGTTTATTCATATGTTAAATAATATGCATTTGGGTTAAAAATCATCAAGGCTGTGGAAAAAGTGTTATTTTAAAAGTTTCATTAAAGGTTATTTGAAATAAAATATATATCATTGATTAAAAGGTATCATTCCTTTAGATAATTAGGTAGAAAACAGTATTGTCTAATCTTATATACCCAAGATATGTCGACCTTTGGTAGCATTACACCATAGCGTAGAATTACTAGGTATATTAGTCAGAGGTAGAATTATCTTAGTTCCTCCAGTTACTCTGGTAAACAAGATGTTACTGCTTGTATTTATGTCTTGGAGCTTCAAGATAAATGTACCTAACTCTGAGACCAACATGAACCCCTTATGTTAACCTAAAGGGAATGTGATAAGATTCTCCAAAATTTTTCTTTTAATTTTAAAACAAAAATTTAAGTCCGCATCTTAAGATATCAAAATGTAGAAAATTAAATTAAAAATTCAAATTTCTACTTATTCTTTTCAACAACCGCTAAAATTGCTACGCCATTTTACGCAAAGTTTAATAATAGATATTGTGAAGGTAACTGAATTTCTCAAAAAGCACTTTCGGCAAACGCAAGAAAATACATTTCGTGAAACTATATGTATAGTTAACAGAACCTCACATTGCAAAATTAGGATTATAGAAGACATCGTTACTAACTGTGTTTCGTAATATCGTTTAATACTGGGTGTGTTTCTACCTTGATGTTATGGTGTTTAATAGGAGATATATAATTAGGTATTGTTAAATTTCTTATTACATAATATTATTACTGTTTATTTTTTTTAAGATTTATTAGAAGAAAAATAACCATCTGTTTTTACAAAGCGAAGGGCTCACGGGATAAAAACTACAATATTAAATCTCGTTTCAAGTTCAACTTTACACTAACAACTGCTATTCGATTCCTATAAAACTTAATTCAAACACTAAATTTTTTTATTTATAAAAAAAATGAAGATAATTATACTGACAGAATAACGATATACCTACGAAATTTGCTGTGAAAACCCTTGAAATGAAACTAACTATTAAAACCCAAGAAGGAACTTAAAATTCAATTTAAATGAGTTTCACTTAAACGTTACAATATTTCTGGTTCATTAAAGGTTACAAAAGGTGAGGTAATACAATTATTGAAGTTATCTCGGGAACCTATTCTAAAGAAAAGTTAACCGTAACTATTAATTTCAATAAATGTTCTTTCAAAATACATTTCTACAATTCAAGTTTTCTGAACCGTGATTAATTATGCACTGTGCACTAAAAAGGGCAAAAGTCTTCTGATTCACAGATTTTAAATTTTAAATATTTAAAAACCCAAAAACAAAATAAAATTGGAATATTTAGTTAGGTAAAACTGAGAATAATAATTATTAATAAACAACGAAATATAATTTCGATAACTTGCATAACGAAATGGGCTAATTATTCGTTGTATGGAAGAAATATTAGTTTGCCAATGGTATTTCAAAACTAACTTTATTGTATAGAGATGAAGATAGAGAGAAAGGCTAATAAGTAAGTATTTAAACTGAACTATTTAATAATTTTCCACCTATATGTTTTGGTTACATATACCTTAAAAATTTTAAAATGGCGTAACTTATTTCTTACCTTATAAAACGATTGAAATGTTGGGGTAGCATAGTTACCTGAAAAAAAAATATTATTAAAGCACTCGCATTGATTTGATGCATGTATTTTCGGATAAAGTTACGTTAGAAGGTACGTGATTGCATTAAAATGTTAGTGATGAGAACTATAATACAAGGTGATACATAATCTTTGAAATACTACTTACAAAGACTTGGGCTACAAAAATAGTTTTCCAACTAAGAAAACCCAATTTTTCTGCGGACTATAAATCAGTGTGAGTTACATTGTAAAGGGAATTTTCAGATCACGTACAGCCCAGGGGACTCAGATAATGAAATGTTTGGGGTACATCTACTTTGCAAAATAGTTTTATTGGTCTTGAAGAGTATTAGTTGGTCAATTATATTAACTAAAATTGAATCGCAAATTAAAATGCTTTTTTCAGAATATGGCTCTTTTTTGTCTACATAAAATTTTGACCAAAGTTGTTAAAACAACCATTGCGTAGTGGAATTTTTAATCAATATACATATAAATCATATTTGATGAAAATTAATGTTTAAAAACATAACAATACATATTATGATTGATTTTGTGTATAGATTTTTACAACGCAGAGTCACCGAAGTGCGAATTATATAATGTGATTCTAATCATATTTAAAGATATCCATCTAGTTACTGTCCTTTCCTGGAACAACTTAGTTATGGAACACAAAGTTCATTCTGATTAATGGATCCCAAGTTTTACATGGGTACAGTACATTAGGCTTGTTAAACCCTACAATTAGTCAAAATTATACACAATTTCTGTGGTAATACGTTCAGCATACCGAATTGAAAATTGGTAATAAAATAATATAGGTATACTCCATGTATTTTGATAGTAAATCATCATTCGTTTTAGCAAAGATTACATATGCTACGCAATTTTGTAGTAATCAAAACGTAATAGCAGATTTTATATATTAGGCTTTGTTAAAGCCCATCATTTTACCTGTTTACCTTATTGAGGCTTACATTACCAGCATACTTTAATAGTTTAATTTTGAAATCGAAAGGATGATATTGTAAACAAAATTCTATAAATCGTCCTGAATAGGTTTCAATGGTACATCAACAACATTAGGCAGGCTTTCATCTCGTGAACCTGAAGAGATATGTGAATGAAAAATGCATACATAATGGATTCAAGTTTCTCTATACAATATATTTTAGGGTTTTTGTTTACCAAAATGTAATTAAACTATGGAAAGGTTAGAAATATTTTCAATTTTTGAAATTTATGTTTGTTAACATGATAAATTTGAGTACGGTCAATACTATTTTTATTGCAATCTATCAGATTTTTATTAAATGCCTAAGCTAAGACCTGTCAACAGTTCTAGTAATCTACCATTTTACTAAAGTATGATTTTAAAATTATGTTATAGTAGTTTTCGTTAGGATAGTGTTAATGACACGAGTAGAGTGTCGTTAACACTATTTACGTGAGTTGCGTACACTACTTTACCTTCGACAGTGTTTTAGTTACTAAAAATCACTAATCATACTTTTAAGAGAGGTTATGGCTGTAGTTTTTACTTCAAATTGCCACTGACAGTATTACAACGAAACATTGTACCAAACACTAATTGTACCACTCAACAATTAAATTAGCCCGAACAGCTTTTAGTTAAAGTTCGAATCATTAAAATTTAACTTCTTCTCTCTCAATCCTCATTAGTCCGTTACCCGTGTTGTTATGGGTAAAATAATCTTACTAATATTATAAATGTGAAAGTTTGTGTGTTTGTGTGTTTGTTTGAAGTTCAATCACGCAATTACTACTGGAGGGATTGGGCTGAAATTTGGCATGATGATAGCTCACATTCCCGATTAATATATAGGCATATTCTTATCTCAAAAATCCTTTCGGGCTCCGGCCCAGTGGCTCTGTAGTTCCCCATGTTAAACTTATGAGTATTCATATTTAAAGAGAGTTAAAGAATTTAGTCAGCTGTTTCAACAAAAAAGTTGGTTTTATGATATGCAAAAGCATTAAAAAGTTATAAGATTTACCAACAGGGTGCAGCACTATTATTTTTTGAACTGCAAGAAAAAAAACTGTGATACACAATGAGAACTGTCAAAGTAGGACTGTTTACAGTTCTGTTTATGTTTTTAATGTTATGAATAATTTGTGATAATTTGCTAATATTTTATAATTTATTTTCCTCTATTGTTTAGGTGAAGTGGTTGAACATCATGGTTATGGTAGATGTGTAATACAGTATAGTATACCGTAAATAAAAAGAAGCAAATTTTATCAAACTGTGTCCTCCTCCTCCCCCATTGCAAACGCCAAGCTTGAGTGTAACAACTGCAATTAGAATTTTATACTTATAAGTCAACCCCGTACGAAGGACGGGTACTCTGCTAGTGTTGTTATAAAAGTAAACAATGCTGTTAAGTGAAGCTTCTCAATTCTAAGAACTGAACGGAAACGGCTACTTTAAAAATCAGTCGTAGGTAAAAACTCGTACTTTACATTTTCTACCCGTTTCACTTACACCATGTTTAGTTTAACTATTATAACATGGTTAGCTTAATAGATTACTTGCATAAAACCATAAACCATCTTTTGCTCATATTAAACAAATGTAGCCAAAGCAAGTTAGAGGTGCGAGACGATATTAATGTTGTACATTTGTCAGGGATGTCAGAACGGCGCGGCACTAACTCTAACAGCCATCCTTTGTCTAATTTATAATGAGTTCTTGTATCTAGCCAGGCCTCAGTAGCTTGCAATGGTTTACAAGTTAGAGGTGCGAGACGATATTAATGTTGTACATTTGTCAGGGTAGTCAGAACGGCGTGGCACTAACTCTAACAGCCATCCTTTGTCTCATTTATAATGAGTTCTTGTATCTAGCCAGGTCTCAGTAGCTTGCAATGTTTTACAAGTTAGAGGTGCGAGACGATATTAATGTTGTACATTTGTCAGGGTTGTCAGAACGGCGCAGCACTAACTCTAACAGCCATCCTTTGTCCAATGTATAATGAGTTGTTGTATCTAGCCAGGTCTCAGTAGCTTGCAATAATTTACAAGTTAGAGGTGCGAGACGATATTAATGTTGTACATTTGTCAGGGTAGTCAGAACGGGGTGGCACTAACTCTAACAGCCATCCTTTGTCCAATGTATAATGAGTTGTTGTATCTAGCCAGATCTCAGTAGCTTGCAATGTTTTACAAGTTAGAGGTTCAAGACGATATTAATGTTGTACATTTGTCAGGGTTGTCAGAACGGCGCAGCACTAACTCTAACAGCCATCCTTTGTCCAAATTTATAATGAGTTCTTGTATCTAGCCAGGTCTCAGTAGCTTGCAATGTTTTACAAGTTAGAGGTTCAAGACGATATTAATGTTGTACATTTGTCAGGGTTGTCAGAACGTCGTGGCACTAACTCTAACAGCCATCCTTTGTCCAATTTATAATGAGTTCTTGTATCTAGCCAGGTCTCAGTAGCTTGCAATGTTTTACAAGTTAGAGGTTCAAGACGATATTAATGTTGTACATTTGTCAGGGTTGTCAGAACGGCGCAGCACTAACTCTAACAGCCATCCTTTGTCCAATATATAATGAGTTCTTGTATCTAGCCAGGTCTCAGTAGCTTGCAATGTTTTACAAGTTAGAGGTTCAAGACGATATTAATGTTGTATATTTGTCAGGGTTGTCAGAACGGCGTGGCACTAACTCTAACAGCCATCCTTTGTCTCATTTATAATGAGTTGTTGTATCTAGCCAGGTCTCAGTAGCTTGCAATGTTTTACAAGTTAGAGGTGCGAGACGATATTAATGTTGTACATTTGTCAGTGTTGTCAGAACGGCGTGGCACTAACTCTAACAGCCATCCTTTGTCTCATTTATAATGAGTTGTTGTATCTAGCCAGGTCTCAGTAGCTTGCAATGTTTTACAAGTTATATTAGTCTTGTAACTCTACAATTAGTCAAAATTAAACACAATTTCTGTGGTAATACGTTCAGCATACCGAATTAAAAATTGGTAATAAAATAAGATATACTCCATGTATTTTGATAGTAAATCATCATTCGTTTTAGTAATCAAAACGTAATACTGTAGCAGATTTTATATATTAGGCTTTGTTAAAGTCCATCATTTTATCTGTTTACCTTATTGAGGCTTACATTACCAGCATACTTTAATAGTTTAATTTTGAAATCGAAAGGATGATATTGTAAACAAAATTCTATAAATCATCCTGAATAGGTTTCAATGGTACATCAATAACATTAGGCAGGCTTTCATCTCGTGAACCTGAAGACATATGTAAGAGAAATATGCATACATGATGGATTCAAGTTTCTTTATACAATATACTTTAGGGGTTTTGTTTACCAAAATTTAATTGAACTGTGGAAAGGTTGGAAATATTTTAAATTTTTGAAATTTATGTTTGTTAATATAATAAATTTGAGTACGGTCAATACTATTTTTATTGCAATCTATCAGATTTTTATTAAATGCCTAAGCTAAGACCTGTCAACAGTTCTAGTAATCTACCATTTTACTAAAGTATGATTTTAAAATTATGTTCTAGTAGTTTTCGTAAAGATAGTGTTAATGACACGAGTAGAGTGTCGTTAACACTATTTACGTGAGTTGCGTACACTACTTTACCTTCGACAGTGTTTTAGTTACTAAAAATCACTAATCATACTTTTAAGAGAGGTTATGGCTGTCGTTTTTACCTCAAATTGCCACTGACAGTATTGCAACGAAACATTGTACCAAACACTAATTGTACCACTCAACAATTAAATTAGCCAGAACAGCTGATTAGTTAAAGTTCGAATCATTAAAATTTAACTTCTTCTCTCTCAATCCTCATTAGTCCGTTACCCGTGTTGTTATGGGTAAAATAATCTTACTAATATTATAAATGTGAAAGTTTGTGTGTTTGTTTGTTTGAAGTTCAATCACTCAATTACTACTGGAGGGATTGGGCTGAAATTTGGCATGATGATAGCTCACATTCCCGATTAACATATAGGCATATTCTTATCTCAAATATCCTTTCGGGCTCCGCCCCAGTGGCTCTGTAGTTCCCCATGTTAACCTTATGAGTATTCATATTTAAAGAGAATTAAAGAAATTAGTCAGCTGTTTCAACAAAAAAGTTGGTTCTATGATATGCAAAAGCATTAATAAGTTATAAGATTTACCAACAGGG
Source organism: Macrosteles quadrilineatus (assembly GCF_028750875.1). Taxonomy (NCBI): domain Eukaryota; kingdom Metazoa; phylum Arthropoda; class Insecta; order Hemiptera; family Cicadellidae; genus Macrosteles; species Macrosteles quadrilineatus. The sequence continues at coordinate 1,578,587 of NW_026542613.1, forward strand.
TGCAGCACTATTATTTTTTGAACTGCAGAAACAAAAAAACTGTGATACACAATGAGAACTGTCAAAGAAGGATTGTTTACAGTTCTGTTTATGTTTTAATGTCATGAATAATTTGTGATAATTTGCTAATATTTTATAATTTATTTCCTCTATTGTTTAGGTGAAGTGGTTGAACATCATGGTTATGGTAGATGTGTAATACGGTATAGTATACCGTAAATATAAAGATGCAAATTTTATCAAACTGTGTCCTCCCCCAATGGAAACTCAAAGCTTGAGTGTAACAACTGCAATAAGCATTTTATACTTATAAGTCAACCCCGTACGAAGGACGGGTACTCTGCTATTGCTGTTATAAAAGTAAACAATGCTGTTAAGTGAAACTTCTCAATTCCAAGAACTGAACGGAAACGGCTACTTTAAAAATCAGTCGTAGGTAAAAACTCGTACTTTAAATTTTCTACCCGTTTCGCTTACACCATGTTTAGTTTAACTATTATAACATCGTTAGTTTAATAGATTACTTGCATAAAACCATAAACCATCTTTTCCTAAGATTAAACAAATATAGCCAAAGCAAGTTAGAGGTGCAAGACGGTATTAATGTTGTACATTTGTCAGGGTTGTCAGAACGGCGTGGCACTAACTCTAACAACCATCCTTTGTCTCATTTATAATGAGTTCTTGTATCTAGCCAGGTCTCAGTAGCTTGCAATGTTTTACAATGTTTTGACTGATTTGGTTAACTTTGCAACGTTGGTTTTCAAGAAATACTTCTTATTTTTGGATGGAAGACTTTAAGAAACATTACACATGTTTAAAAAAAATGATTTACCATATCGTACAGATGGTATTTATAATTTTTAAACTAAACCTATTGATTTGGAAATTTTTTTTTTTATAAGCTGGAGATGTAGAACATCTAAATAATTACTACCGCTAACATAATAATTATTTAGTTAAAATTTATTGCCTCATCACCAAAACTAAATAAAAAAATATATAGAGGCCTACTTTATGATAATGACAGGCCTATAATGCACTAGGATATTCAACCATTAAAAACATGTATTTAGGGTGACGGAAAGCACTTAAAAACAATTGAATGGACTACTAAATTGGATTTTACTTATTTATATTAAAAACCTTGGATGTCCATGGCCGTGACGTCTATTATAAACTAAAGTTAATCAAAACACATACAGAATATATTCTGGATAATAATTTAGGAATCTGCCCTGTGTAGTGTGTAGAAATACAGAAAATTATTTTAAATATTCATTCAAGCCATCTGAATTCAGACAGGAAAATCAACTACCAATCCCCAATCAAGGTAATAGAAGATGATAAATTCTAATAAAATTTATAATCGAATCAGTTTGACACTTTAGATTGAAACGAGGCGATATAAAACAGTGATGGTAAACTTTATAATTTAAATCAGTAATAACTCTTTGAAACTAAAAAGATTTTCTCGTTTCTTTAAAGAATATTGTTTAGAATTTAAATTCTGGTATTATCAGCAGTTTAATAATAGTAAAGTTTTTTTACAACCATACAAATTAGTCGTTATTCTATAGAGAAGCGACTCATACAGGATTGCTATTTTATATTTATATGTATCTTTATTATAAACTGTGAAAATTCTTGTTACGTTAATTTATACAATTTAAAAACTACCTGGCAAGTTCACAATAATCTTAAAAAACAGAAGTAACATGGCAACACCATGTTTGCATGTCTGAAGTACTTCCAAAGCTCAAAACTTGACATTAGGAACTATCAAGACCTATTACCGGCTGTAAACTGTTGTCCTACTAAATAATTTATCTACGTGCTATATTTTTTGAAAAAGGATCATTGAAATATTTAAAACTGGAGAAGAAGAAAGGTCATACGGAAATTTCTTTTGGATATTTATTCATTTTATCATTGTTGTCAATAAAATACTCATTAAAGCACCCTCATATTAACAAGACCTTTAAAAAAATATATAAAAGTCAACTATACTTCCCATTTGAAAATCTTGAGCTACCTCACCCCTACTACCTCTAAGAGGAAAATTTTAAAATTAACCATCATTATCGTAGCCTTTCATATCTAAGAAGGATGATGCACAAATTACCCAACCAATAATATAAAATTATTAAATACATAATTACTTACAAATTAAATAATTTAAATTAAATTAAATAAATTTAGTATTAAATTATTTATTAAATACATATTGTTAGTTTTGTGTGGTATTAGTTGAATTGGCGGAATTAAAATATCTCAAATAGTTAAAACAATAAGGGGGCAAGTTACTTCAGCCGTATGTAAGTCTCTAGGATTTTTTGTTTCAATTAAACTTATAGACTGAAATTTAATAACGTAATTATAAATTTCAGAAACCCAAACTCCTGCCTTAATTTAATTTGAAAATGGCATAAAACCACCAAAGGAAAACGGTGAAAGATCCTAATTAAATTATCAAACTCTTCATCGTGTTTTATCTTTGTCTTAAATTAATTATTGTATCTCTTGTAGTGGGATTTAAACTCATCTCCTGATGGTTGAACTAACATTTGAGTTCTATCATTGTTTTAAAATTATGTTTGTTTATTTCTAAGTACATTTGTTGTCTATTTCAAACATCCCCTATCCAAATCACAGTATTACAAAAAATAATAATCTAACAATATTTATTTTGCATATGCATTTCACATAAAAAAATTCTACCTGTAGCCTATAGCTGAATAGAGCCATTTAAAAAGCTGCACATAAAACATGTTAGTAAAGGGCATAACATTTAAATAATTTCACAACTGCAGTAAATTACCAAATATCAATTAGTCAACTATTTGTTTTTGAACATTCTTAGGGTGGCTTCAGTTCATGAGTTAAAATGTAGTTATTGGTATTTAAATTTGTATTTACAGAACTCACCTTCCCAAGGATTTTATGGTTGGAATCTTTATTTACCAACTATTGTCAATAATCTACATTGATTCAATTTCATACTTCAAGTAGTTTTACTATGGCAATTTTTCTATTAATTAATTATGGCTAAGCAGACAAATTATTTTTAATAATTTACACATACTATTTGATTTTGTTCCAGATTTTTAGGTAGCAATTCAAAATATAACATTATAGCTAAGTGCGAAATCACCAGAACAAAGAAGAGGTTAAGTATGTTAGGGAATTAAAGATCACGTTTTGCTAACATTTACTTTGAGTCTCATCCTCTTAGTTTGAAGGCAGAGCAAAGCTTTGCTTTGAATATTAGACTGGTAATCCGAAGAACAAAATGTTCTTAATATTACTAAACACTCTATATAACTATTGACACGGCTTAAACTGTACATTGAATCGTGTAACCCAATATTACGTTTACAAGTTTAAACTGGAAAACACAATAGTACCAAACAGTAGGAAAAATTTAGAGTAACTATCGTTAAATTATTGAAATGTTTTTATGGCCAAATTTGAATGGTGGTTCAACATTTTTACTGGGATGACCTCTTAGAAGTTATTATGAAAATTGGATTCTTATTTACTAACCATACGTTGACCTCTTCCTTTAATGAAAACGTAATTGGGAATGTAATCAAATTAAAATGAATCTATATGGACTTAAGTATTACAAAATCAAAAATATACCACATATTACTCGCTGCTTGAGTCACAAAGCCTATACGAAGTTCGACAGTAAGCAACGATACAGTTTCTATCAGACATTATTAGTATGTGTAAAATAAGCATGTGTACGTGTTTGAGTATGTGTAAAGTATGTGTAAGGATGTTTAGTATTCTCACCCAGTTCATCTCTAGGGAAATATGTGTCGGTGTTTCAGAAGAAACATTAGCTTCTAGACTACACATCTTCATGCTTAATGTAGAGGATATTATGTAAATGGAACAAATATATTTAAACCATTTTGTAACAATTTTATTAGTTTTATTAGTGACATCACAATGAACTTTTAAATGTACGGTATATTCTGACCCTTGGAAAAAGATGTACGTGATTATTTAACGTTGTATTTTTAGGATCTTGCTTGGGATAAATATTTGAACACGCATTCCTTTAATGGTTGCTGCGGTTTTATTTTGTTTATTTCAAATAGATAGTTTTTTCTTTCGATTTATTTAATTTCGAAATCTTTTTTTAGTAAATTATTCATTGTTTAGGTAAAATATTACATCATAAGTATGTTTTTACATAATAATATTTAACTTTAAAGGCAACTATTGTTTCTAGATCAGCTAGATCTGTTATACCATTGGTGTAAGGTGAGGTTGTTGACGCCAACGATCAAGTACTGTATGGCTTACATCATTTGACCGATACAACAACTTTCATCTATACCTAGGATATTTCATTTTCAAAGAGAACAACGGAGAGTAAGCAAAATAAAATGTTCCATACTTATTACCTTGTAAAAATTTAACCTAGACCTTTTACATTTTTCTTTTGTATTTATTTTAACCGTAGTATTTTTTTAACAAATAAAAAGTACAAAATAAGCGGAAAAATGGATATACCATTACGTTACAACGTATATTTTAGTAGGTACCTAATATGAAAGTTCTTTGAAATAGAATATGATTTAGTACTTTTTAATTTAGTTTCTTATGTGAATTTCTATAGGGTCCATAGTTAAAGTTTTATTTTCAATAAACGAACTCAATTTCAACATAATTAGTCGGCGAAGGAAACGTATTAAGGGAAATAAGTGGAATAGAGCAACTTTATTGGCCATAAATCGCATTAAAGTGAGGAATTGAAGAGTTTAAAGCCGTTCTCGTCTGATTTCCTTGGGGATATCTATGTCATTATAAAATTTAGATCCATCGAATTCTCCTTTAAGTCAGAAAAATTATGATACTGTAATAAACCCATTCCTGAAAATGCAATTAAAATAGTGAGAAAGAAAATTAATAAATGCATACAGCCTAAGTGGTATCTATAAAATGTAATAGGTATCCATTTATAGCCAACCTAAAATAAACAAAGTCCATGTTATAATAGTGTGAATAATTGATAAAAATATACAGCTTGAATTGGAATTGATAAATAAATTGTTAGTTTCGCTTATAACATTTGTTTGTGATTTCATTGATTATACCAAGATTTATTTAGAAACAATAAAATAATATAGTATTCTACATTCAGTTTTATTTTATATCTATTATAAATGTATCGGATTTGTATGTTACTTACAGAGTTAGTAATATGTTATTAGCTGCGTTGTTTGATAAAAACTCGGCATACTCACTACCCTTCCTGTTTAATGTAATAACCCAAAGACAATTTTGAATTTGCATACAAAGCATTTTGCTTAGCAACAGTAATCGAAACGATGTTCATGCCAAGGAACGGTTTAGATTAAGCAATTTTGTCTCAGTTTATCCATAATATTATTATAAAACACAAAAATAATGGTAGATGTATTTATGCTGCAACACTGGTTAGGTGATTAACAGAACCTGAATTTACTCTGTGTATGAAGGTAAAAATAATTGCCAATATACGAGTTTTCTCATATTATATACAGGACTAATGATATTTATATAATAAAGTTTAGTGCTCACTATAAAACTACTATCATATAAATTTACATTTTCAAAAAATTAATTAGTTATTCTAGTAAGAAAGGTCTATTGAATTGTTTTTTTCATTCACATTAAAATATAAAAGTATAAAAAATATAAAAGTTACAAATAAAGTATAAAATGGAACGGACGTAAACATAGTGTTTTTTCTTAAGAAACATGAAATGTAGTTTTCTGTTTATGTTCAAATATTTTCAGTTTTAACTAAGGTCACGAAAGCCAAAGTAACAAAATTATTGCGCTTAGCTCGGAAGCTTTTTCGTAGCGAAAGTGAATTATAAGACTTCTTTAAAGAAACGTTCTTATTTTTGTTCGTCTGTTTAATTTTTCACACAAAAAGTCTATTTATACAAAATTACTTTTGAAAAATATAATGGTTTTAGTGCACTTTTAGTAAATAAAAGTATTACAACACAGAAGCTTGGGGAAGTTTCATTTACACTACTGGTAAAAGTATACGTTTAATTTTACCAGAATATTTACCATAAAACGTCTTATGACATACTTGAAATTGTTTTTGCAACGAAACTCGAAATATTTTTACAAATACAGTAATTATAATGTTGAAAACATAGTTGATAACTGTTTTGGAACTTTTATGACGTATTTCACAAACACTTATCTAGGGCACCTAATAAATGTGGTTAGTTATATCGTACGACGTATATTTTATAAAAATACGCAGGTAGTCGTTATACGCTAGCGTTTCCAAGCACCGACTTCGGGCGGTGTAGTGGTAGCATCATTAGACACAAGAGATGTCTCATTTACTACATCATTTGTCATGTACAAACAAGATGTCTCATTGTGACAGAACATCTTGTATATATATATATATATATATATATATATATATATATATATATTCTAGCTTGGTAAACCATAAACTAGTTTTGGACAATATTACGTACTTTAAACTTTTAGAAACTACTAGCTGTCCGTCGGCTTCTCCCGACAAACTTTACAGTTTTTTGAACCGGCTGAAGTTGTGACTTCACTACGGGCTAATATTACCTTTTACATCATTTTTCTATATGTTAACCGTTAGTAAGGATTGAAGCCATTCTTATATAGCCTTATCACTTAAGCTATATGGGACTAATGCAGTCAAACTAAGGGAGAAATTCTTCATTTGAAAAATTAACTGCCTTTCTACCAAAAGATTTGAATCTAAAGTAAATTAATGTGAGTAAGATGGTTTTCACTAGGTTTCCGGTTTCCTCTGTATGGGCATTCACTTTCTATGCTCAACACCGGGTATAGTTTCACGTAGGTATAAGTGAGTATAACTGTACAAACATTAACACTTTGCAAGATAAATAAATTTCATAATTGTTGAAAAAATATAATTTTACAATAACGAAATTAAGTGAAACATTTAAAATAAACATTAGGAAATCATTAGGGAATAAACTGTCCGTAAAAATGAAGCCATGCAGCGGGAGTGGAGTGGGTTTTATCCATTTATCTCGTCCGGTTTCCATTAACAGTTTTAAATGTATGAGACCATGAATGTTTAATTTATTAAATGCTGCTGGAAATGTTAACTGTAATATTACGAGTTTATTTTAAAATTGCATGTTTAATAAATTAGCATCGTTTATTAGTACTCATCAAGTTTAGTACAAAGTATTTTTTAAACATACTAAAAATACTACTTATCATTGTCGCTATAGTGAGAGTTTGCAAGGAAATGCAAACTTTTGCAAAACTAAAAACAAATAGCAAACAGGTTGTCTTAAATATGCATAATCTCAGTATGACAATATACTCAGGTGGGAATTGTATATAAACGATATTAACGAATGTTTACTATTAAACTTGTTTAATCAATTTCGATCACACACTGCCAGTTTACAGATTAATAACATTTGTATTAAATAATTCATAATCCGGCTGCTTTAACATTGAATGAAGATTTAATAATTTTAAAAGAGTCAATAGAATAGTTGCTATAGCTATTAACCTTGATGTCTTTTTAATGTTGTGGTACAACCCATTGATTATGTCCCGTCCACTGGTCGTATATTCAGGGACCATATTTATATAACCTAACTTCTATATGTGGATTAGGGCCAGGAGGTGGCCTGTTCTCCGTTTCCCAATTATAAAAAGACATCAGATAGAAAAACTCTTTGCATTGAACATTTCTAACCACAAAATGCCAAAAAGATATTTTATATTTTAGTAAAAATAAGTATTTAAGCAAATCAGCCTCCATAAGAGTTACAAGAGTTAAAAATCGCATTAAAAAAATTCGTATTAAGGTCAAAAATGGGGATTTAACATTTAATTCGACACACATTCCACATTTACAAAAGACTATAAGTGTTACCAAAAAAATGAACTACTCCCTTTGATTCAGTTTATGTTCAATGCCGAAAGAAATAAAAAAAATGCTCATAAATGTATAGAATATTGATAACAAAGTTTTTGAACTTTTTTATGTTTAAAATTAAATTACCCTAACATCCTAAACTTAACACTTTTAAAATTATCTCTTTAACTTAATATTTTCTCATAAAATATAGTCATTAAGCTAAACGCAGATAGCTAAATATTGTTTTAGATAAAATAATGTAAATGCAGGTCAATTATTGATCCTACTCCTGGCAAACCAATCGTTACAGAAACCAGATGAGATAAACCTGATCAACTCTGTCACTTCGATAATTAAAACTAGAAGAAAAAACTATTTTCTAGAGTGTAAACCTGTAGCGAAAAGGATTCTTGTTTGAAACAGTGTAAGAGGCTTAAACAACAAAGATTGTTTGTAGACTGATCGAACTAACAGCTGTTAACTAGAGCTCTCTTTAGCCTGTTTTATTACTCGTTATCATCTGCTTTTAAAGTAAATTTTAATTTAATATTTGTAATACAAAAATTATTCATTAATACACTTTTAAAATTATCATATTTAATGTTTAAAATATACTAATAAAAGTTATTTGGTAAGAGTATATTTAAGGATTACAAGTATTTTTGATCCCCGCAAATATCAGTTAGGATTAGTTTGATTGTAATTAGTTGGTAATCACTCGTAAAAATCACTCAACATGTTGCCATGGTAACCGTTTTTTAAGTTCGTGTTCGTTTAGAAATTACCATCGTTTGATTAACTACTGGTACATATACTGTAAATATTAAGAAATATTGTTTTTTAACTATATTAACTGATTTAGTTAGCATCAAAACATAGCATTTGCAAATAAACTAAAATGTTTGAAGAGAAATATTTGAACTTTTTTATAATAAAAAATTTAAACATATGTTATTTAGTATAAAAAAATTGTAGGAAAAAATTGTAAAATTGTAAAATGTTAACAGCATATCTTTATACTATGAACTAACCATTTAATATTCTTTCATAATTTTGAATAAGGAGTTAAATCGAGTTTCACTTAACGTTTAAGTATTTAAGTCTAAGAAAGTTTTCAAAAGGTAATACAACTCAATTTTACTGCTTAGCCCAAGAACGGAGCACAAAGAAAAGTAAGAGAATACGTTGTAAAAACAATTTTTCAACCTTCATTATTGGTTCTTTAAGCTTAAAGACCACAAGTTACCACTTAATGTAAATTTTTTTGACGCCATATTAGAAAGCCAGAGCAATTATTATTAAAAAACATTTTTTATAAAAATCATTTTTGTATTCAGACAGATTTAATGAAAATTTAAGGAGTAGCTCTACTTAGTTTTAATAGTTTTTTTTGTATTTGAGTATAACACACTTTTTTGCATAGCGTTATAAAAATTGTACTACACACAAGAGTTAAAAATAACACTTAAAAATTAAAAACTATTTAACACTTTCACATTATTACTACATTGAAAGTTGTTTAAAAACAAAATGCAGAAATAATAACAGAGATCAGTATTTTTTTAACGAGGACAACATTATACAAATAACTAACTTACCCAGAAATGTAGGGTTGTTGCGATTATTCCAGACAGAGTTTTATTTATTCGTGCGTAAGTCCGGTTTTAGATATTTAATTCACAAGAATACGAATATTTAATTCATTAAATGGCAATGTCAGTTTCAACAGCATAAAAAATATTTTATCTTTTTTTAGTTCACAAATTTTGTTAATCATAATTATTTGTCAATATCAGTCAATAAAAACTGTAAAAGGTATTTTTCAAACGAATCAGTAGTGGAGGGTTACATTTTATATACACCTATATATTTTTAATTAAATACAAAAATGTATGTTGATGCCTAACTAACACAATGTAGCATATTCTGTTAAATGGTAATTACATCTTAGCACTTTTTCTTCTTTGTACAACTTTAGCAACACAATGTAAACCCTTTAAGGTGGTTTTTAAAATGGCCGAATCCTTCTAGTAATTTGAAAAACCGAGTTACATTAGCCAAGGCAGATTTGATTACAAAGAATTCACCCGGAATTCTGTATTTTTCTCGCACTCCCAGGGGAAATATGCCTGTTGGCATACACAGGAATTCTCTCACTTCAACACAAGAGTAATTATTATTAGTTTATTTTAATTTTATAATCAAACCATTAACTTATATAGATTGTATTTATAGATTTCCTAAGGTCCTATAAAAAAATGTACAGTTTCATATTCTTAGGTTATTTAGGAGAATTCTTTGTCGAAATAATGTTTTAAGAATATTTTAAAAAGTCCTGTTAGAAGTGAAATCAAAAATCGTAAAAATCCTAAGCAATTTTAAACCTATACGTTTTTTTAAACTAGGACTACTGGTTATTTTAACGTTGTATAGTTATAGTACTTGGAATTTCAGTAGTTTCATAAAAACTATGACTACTCAATATACAGCTATAAAGCTACTCAGAATACAAACGTATTACCAATAATACAATTACTTCCATAAATACAAGAAATCCATTTCCAAAAATCAAGTAAAAATCCTTGAAGTCAAAAATATATTTAGTCTTAAAAATAAATCGTACACGAGTATCTCAAACTCCTTTAATTTTCTGAAAGGTAAAAAAATAAGATTGAAAATTCCATCCGACGTTAAATATACGAAGGGTGACCGTCTCCTCCGTCAATTATTGAATTATTGATTTCCCCGCTTCACTTACTGATCATTATTGGAATTACAGGTCAATAGTAAAAGGTTGTATTCGTCGTAAACGCTTCTCTTATAATGAAGAATATTTCAATTATTGCTTATAAGCGTATCTACAAAATTTAAGAAATAAGATTTAAATACGAGGAAATATATTACAATACGTAGGTTACGACTATAACATTTTGATTAGTTTCATGTCTTGTAGGGTTGTAATTTTTGTGATAGGACATAATAGGCCTAGAATAGGAATAATAAAGGCATATCTAATCCCGAACATTGTAATTACTACAAACATTATAAATACATTTGACAAAGCATAAAATATTCAACAGAAAGGGATTTTGTTTGTCACGATAACAAACATTCGTTAACGAGGAGACTGTTTGTATTTCACTACTTTGCTTTGATATTTATTTCCATTTAGGATTTTGAAGAAACTTATTTGGTATAAAAGCTTTGACTTTGATCGCTTACGATTCCTAAATACGCCTTTGAAGTAAGATAATTTGTAGTACTACTTTGGATGATATCAAAAGAAATGGATGTTTATACGTTTGCATTTTGATAAAGAGTTTGATAAAAGAGCTTGTTTGGTTCTCAAAAGCCTGAAGCAACATCATTATTGTAAACTTCACCTTAACAATAATATGCATAAAGAAAAAATACATTAAAATACAGAAAAAATACAGAAAAAATACATAAAAAATACATAAAAGATGAGTTTAAAGTTTCTTGCAGTTTGCTTGAATAAACCTTTGCTTGGGTCATTCTGTGTCAGGTAAAGTTGCGGTTTCTTTTTATTTTTGTCACTGAAAGTATTTTAGGCAAATTTCAGATGTGATTGGATCTAGTACTCAATTTTCAGTATTTTACGACAGCAAATGTTAATGCATCTACTCCAAATGATATAGAAGCATCCTCGTGGGAAGTACGCTATTATAAAGAGTACAGTAGTTATTCTATGTCAATAGTGGTTCTTGTAGGAAACATTTTTACCATGTGGATCATTCTGGCTTCCAAAACCTGTACATCAATAGTTTTTTTTTCAAACGTTTTGTTTTTGAACGGGTTTCTTAAAAGAATATCACTAAGAAGTCATTTATAATCTAATAAGAGTGATTTTTCCTTTCGGGTGATCATCTTTGATTGCTCAGAGCACAATTAGGTTTTTTATAATCTCCAAGAGGTTTTCACTCAAAGAAGCTCAATCTAAGCAATCTCCGGTATATGTTTACGGTTGAGAAGTTGACAGTTTAACTTTTGATGGACCTATCTGCGCCTGATGGGTTTCTGATTTAGTTTCCAATCGGTGAGTAAGTGGTTTACAGAAATATATCAGTTTACATAGATCGTCAGGGATTTAAAGTTGAATAAGGTTGGTTGTTTGGGGCTTTGTACAGACACGAAAACTGTACTATTAATTTAAATTAAAAGTGTTATTTTAAGATTAAGTCATATCACACTCAAAATGTGAATTAAATGAGGTAAAAAGGATTGTAAAATAACATATAATAATGAACATTTACTATTGAATATTGATCAAAAATTGATCCAACGTAATGTCACTCTATAGAATAACATTAAAAGATATGTGGTCGTTTCACTTAACGTATAATTTAAGTTCTAAATAGAAATAAAAAATAAATACCTAAGTTCTAGGTAAATAAAACCGTACTTCGGACAGCGTCACCAGTATTTATCTTCATATACACAATTGAGAAAAATACAAAATTTTAGTAAAATATTCTTAGTTGATTTCCCAGTAGGGGGTAAACGGACGAGCATTTTGTCACTGATGCATTATATATTATCCCGTGCGAACAAAAGGTATATATTTTTGCTAAATCGAGAAATAAGTTTGATTCAATGGAGTGAACTCTGAAAATAAAACATTCACCAGAGATACGTTTCCACTACTATTTACTTTACAGATGAATATACAGCGCAAAGTTGACTGCGAACCACCGTGTCCATGGGATTACACATCTTTAATAGATTTTGGTGTTTGACAGGGTTTTCATCTCAGCCCCCAATACAGAAGTCCCACACTTCAACCAACGCACCAGTCACGCTTTTGGGGGAAAAGTCCTCCATAGCAAACATATCACAGTTAGCGGCAAACATAGCCACCTCAGGTAAAGAAAAGTCCACAATCGTTTTTGAAAATCTTTACCTACCCCGGAAGTGAGATTATAAACCAAGTCTTTCGCCGTCGGTTTAACCGGAACTGAGCGTTATCTAGACGTCAGAATTCTCGTGACACCGTGCCACGCCACAACTGTGTCACAGCTTTGTGTCACGCGAAGTACGAATTCCCACCCCACTAAGTTAATGTATGCCGCTAAGTTGTCATCAGTTAATTAGAATGGAGACTTCCAGGGATGATTATATACAGGGTTGTTAAATGTATGTTTTTGTGTCCTCCCTCGCATCCTAGGACACTACGCTTTAGCCTGGAACGGTTTTACACAATCATTTATACTACCCGGTAGTAATACAGCATTGTCAAATGGAAATATTCAGGTGTTTGGCAGTGTTCGAACCCAGGTCATAGGAGACTGAAGCCATGCGCTCCTCTACTTCACCAGCTTGGTTCGTTGTCTTCATTTGACTGAGTTTAGGCAGCATTTGAGGGGTTTTTCAACTTTTACTGACAACGCTGAGATTGTAAACATGTAACCCCTTTATCGCTTAAGCTATGACTATACATAACTATTCTAACACCAAATAGGATTATTTACACACTCTATTTACGTGTAATTTAGTGAGGAGTTTCAGTTTTTGATTTTAGTGTCTTCACAAGTTTTAATGGTTTTACAAATTTTTATTGTACAGCCATTAGCAAATATGTAAACATTATGTACATATATTGCAGATAATCATTTATAGGTTTTACAATCATTCATGTAATTGAGTATTAACGTTAAAACTCGTTGGTGGATTCGACATTTCAGCTAATTACCCTCCATCAGGCATCTCTAACGTGTGGAGTAATTGGAATTAGATTAATTACCGTTCTAGTATTACACCCAGTATTGCTATCTACTATTACCAAAGACAATACTAATAGTGTAGGTGTGTTGAATAAACGTTTTATCAACATTACTGTTATGCATGAAAACAATATACGTTTTAAGGTCATTTAAAAGAATAAACCCCCGATTCAGGGGTATTTAAACTTAGCTACAACTTTTTACCAATTACACACCAACAGCAACTTATAACTAATTACAACAAATATAATTTTGCATTTCGATGGACGCAAGGCAAATTAAAATAAAAAGAACGGTGATTATAAAAAGAGATAGGAGTATAAAGCAAACACAACATAATGGGTGGGGTCGAAGAGAAAATGGGTTAATAGCTCTACAATTACCACAAAGATATAATCGATGTTCAATCTATTAACTAATGTCCAGCAACTGATATCTATTGTGATATTGCTATCACATAACAGTATTAGCGTTCACATTAGCTTATTGGTGTTGAATAAATTGTTGCTATATTACTATTATTTTACAATGTTCCGTTTTATTTTCCAAATGATGAACTTATTTTATAAATAAAAAAATTTTCCAAAATACTATTGGATAAAGTTTTTAATTTCATTTAGTGATGTTTTAGGACACTTTTGGTTTAGGGAAATAATAGAGAATTTATTGTTATAAATGCAATCAAAATCTTTTAAAAGAAACTCAATCAATAATTAATTGTTTATTTTACTACACCGAAAGAACAACTTAGCTGCAAATTTTCCCAGTGCCATAAGTGAAGTTCAATTTCACTTGAAATCGGATTTAAAGACTTTGACGAATAGCGCGAAGCAATATCTTTAATTGTAGAAATTATTCTTGGAATAAGAAATGTATTAAATCAGTTAATTTGCACATATAAAACGTTTATGGTTTTTAAACTAAATTTTCAATTGCGTCTTAAATAAAGAGTTCTCAACGTATGTTAAATATCAAATACATTTTTAACTTATTAATTTAAAACGTAATTCAATTCGTATACAAATTATACGATCTTTTGGAGTGTCTATTAAAAATTACATTAAATTACATTGAACACTGAACCAATTAATAGATATTGTATAGTATCTTTATCATCACTAAATAGTGAAACTATTCTTTTAATTGGCCATAAAACTACGCACGTTATAGTTTAGGTTTATTGCCACTTAATATCGATTTTATTATTTTAACTAGCGCTATAACAGTATTGTAGTTGAGTTTTATCACCACTTAAGAGCAATGATATTCTTTTAAACTGGTCGTATAAATTGCGGGTAAGTGCTACTATCCCTAGTGATACTATTCTTTTAATTGGGCTCTAATAGCTATTTGTGTTTTAAGAGCGCAAAGTACGACATTGCTGCTCGAGAACTGTAGATACTGTTGAGTGTGGACATTCATTTCGAAAGCGGCAATGACTGCTTGTAATAAAAACAAGAATGTTCTTACCACCATAATTAACTTTTCATAAGACGCGTTACTGTTTTTAGTTGGATTTATAAATATTTTAGGTTATGATTGCTTTGTGGGTGTGTTATTTGTTTACTGGATGTTATTGTTTTATAGAAATACAAAACAGTAAATCAGCTGATTTAGCGTCCAAGAATGAATAAAGTGGAAATAAGCTATTTTGCGTACTGTTCACAGATGTGTGTGGCAATGTGATTATTTCCATGCAGTGGTATGAGTATTTACTATTGTTAAGTTTTATTACCTATTGTTGTAATTAGCCTTTTTAAATACTTTTTGTATATGTAGTTCAGATGTATTAACGTACACGTCTTCACCATCTTTGGGTCTTCCCAGATAAAATAATATTTGTTTTAATTTTATACATCGAACATTATTAAATATACCATTAAAATATTCCCTTAAATACTTAACTAAAGTTACACTTATATTTAAATAACACCTAAACCCTTTTCTCACAAAGGAGCACTGCATGATCTTGTGGATCTCCTTAAGGCCATCGAATTCGATTTGTATTCGATACAAATCGAATACATTTGAAAGAAAGGAAAGGAAATGCAATCCTATCGATGAAATACTGCAGCGTATTCGATATTGTATTCAAGATATACGATTGTATTGAGGGTGCCACTAGCCTTTTCTCCCAGAAAGTACTCAAGAATCCGATAAACACCTGTTATTCTCTTTGCAATCTCTTCAGGTTTTCATTGTTAGCATGGTTTAATAGTGGAGAGGAATATTAAAACAGAAAGAAATGTACGCTGGACTGATACATACTTTTATCTTCCGATAGTTTTTTTTCGATAAGATCTAGTCACGACTATCAAATTTCTAAAAACCATTTGCATGATTTGAACACGAGTCCAAGTATAAAAAAACCGTGTTCACTTTTTTCTTTTTGTAACTTAACACTTATATTTAAATTGAAGAAAATTACTAAATTATTTACCGTATAAATATCGTATTACACTATATTAATCAATTATGTTTACTATTCCGTTTCCTAATTGGGATAAAATCTGTAATCAGACAATGTATCACATAAAATAATAGCTTGAAATATATTAAGCAGAATTACATGAAAATTTATTATTCATACATTAAAACCATCGTTCTATCAGTATCAGCTATCAAATTGCCTAATACAACCCCAGGTATACATTTTGACCAATCATGATAGTTTAATAATAATTGACAACTACTTCATCAAACTGTTATAGCCTACACGACCGGATTCCAAACATACACTAGTCGCTGTCGGCTGTTTGTAAATCATTTGGTTCACACTTTAGCAAACAGATTGTTTCGTTTTTATTTAGTAAAAAAATGTGCTATCCAGCCTTAAGCTAGTATGGCAAAAGTGTTAATGTATTTTTCTTTTGGAAACATCAATCTATTTTCACACTGTGGAGTCAAATAAATAGTAGGGATTTATCAATTATTTAATTAGTTTTGTCAAGTATTTTTATAGTGTTTTCAGATGCAGTTAATAACAGGTTGACAAATAATTCTTTGCTCAGTTTTCTAAAAATTGTTCATCTACATCCAGTAAAAATTATATCAACGAACAAACTGTAACTGTTTATTATGTAAATGATTTTAACATCCACTGTATATCTGATGATAGATAAATAAATTAAAGCAGATATTAATAAATCTTTTCCACAACTTGCAAACCAAGGACAAGAAGTGTTTACAACGACGTTGAACGTTGAATGTAACAGTGACACTCCCGCTGAGTCTAAACCGACAACAATTCTGTATCTACAGATGTTCTCAGTGTAACAAATATCCCCATCAACTACGTTATCTGTTTCGTTTTACTACCGAACAAAATATATAAAACAGATGTCGTTCTCTTCTGGAGATGTATCGGATGCTATTGGTCCTTCCTCAGTTCTTTATGTTTATTCTTCTTTCACCTTAAAGTATTTTTCTAAACCCTTTTCGATGCTTTCTTTGGGGTTAATAATGTGGGTGGATGTACCTATGTAGTTTTCAACTATTAATCTATTTGATTCCAAGAAAACAATAATTCGCCATTTAACAAATGATCATGGATCAAGAATTAGCTCATCTTATTAAAAAAAAACTGTCATCACATCCGTTAAACTTGTATTTGCCTTTAAACAAGCAACTTAAAGTTTGTGTCGTAGTAGATATGTATCTGGTTGTAGACACTTGAATCGCCTAATTTTAGTAAAGCAATGTCCAAAAGGTTAACTTCTTTTTCTTTGACCTTAATTTATTCCGGGATGGTTTGTTAATAAAAGATAATAGCATTAACTTGCAGGTTAATTTTAATTAGTCCTAATAATTGTTTAACCAATGGTCTGCAGTTCTTCAGCTCTGATTTCACATCTACTGACATCGAATATTATTATTTAATCAATTTATTTTCCCTCTCACGTAACAATTCCACTAGACAATGTCCTATAAACTTTCCCACTTTCCATAAAAGTTATTTTATCGATTGCGTGTTGTTTTTATTACTCGGTCAAGTTAATCAGCATTATTGTACTGTTGAACAAGTACTGTTCTATTGTTATATATGTAAATTGTCTTTGTTAGGGATCGTTTTTACTTTTTTAGTTCGGGGTTTCGTTGAGCCAGAATACTCTTTGCATTTAAATCTTTCGCTCAAAACTGTTATACATGTGTCAAGTACGTAAACAACAAAACAAACATAATTATTGATGAAAATAGAAAACATCAACGGATACTTTTATATATTGTATGAGATGGTTTTCTTTAAGATCGTCAAGCAAATAGTGTCACCATTAAAAAATAATATATGACCAACATTAGTTACAACAACACTTAAAAAAGTGTTAAAACAAGGAGTAAAGATGATGAGACAAGAAAACACCTAAAGGTTAATAAACGTCTTAGGATGTTTATAATGTAAATTAGTTTCACTTAATGTTGATATATTTCAGAGTAAAAGCACGTTACAAAAGGCTGAGAAACAAATGTTTTCACTTGGCTTAAGAGCTTTTCCTAAATCAACGAGTTTTTCTTAATATTTAATATTCAACGACAAAAAATTTACTGAAGCATCATCATATATTGATATGACCTCTATTTCAGTATTTAAAAGTCAATAATACTACCAACGTTTGCATTTCTTCAACTTCATGTTACGGCATGCAATGTTCCAGCTTACAATATTTATTTTATTAAACGAGATTATTTAGGTTTTCGAACCCACCGAATGGAACTCTATTGCAAAATTTCAATCAAACGAGTTTGACGTTTCTCATTTTGTCAAAAAAATTCGTTTTAGAATAATACTGTAGATAATAAATTTGTAAGTAAGATTTCATTCTCTAATTATGCTTTCTGATATAAAGTGAACAAGGGAAGTAAAGTAAATATTAAATTCACGTATTTATTTTTAACCATTAATTTACTGTTTTCACGAAATAATAAACAGAGTATGATTTTTACCTCCAACATTATATGTTTCAATTATAAACATCGTACATATAGTGGTTACACTAACACGCTTTCTAAATATTTATCTTTAGGTGCAAAGACACATTATCTTAAACTAGTTTCCTTTGTTTGATAAACAAATCCATTTTAATGTTAATAGAATATTTCTATATTTCACTAAAAAACCTTTTTTTAAGTCAAAATACCCTTTATTATTGGCCTAGTCAAGAATTTTAATTAGATGGAAAAACCTAATGGTAGAAAAATTTGTTACGTTAAATTAGTTATATTTTGCTCTAAATTAAAGTAATTAGGGAAATCATTAGGGAGTAGTCACTGTCAGTATTTAATCGCAATGTGCGTAAATTTCACAGTTGGTATAATACATTTTGTCCTGTTTACATTATCTTTTTTAAATCCCAAGTTGTGAAAATTTAATTCATTAAAAGCTAATGACAGTGGATTGGATATAAACGCTTTCATACTTAATATCACGGTATTAAATTAGTCAGATAAAGTGTTTCATAAAATAAACTGTATCAGCATTCTGACACATACTTTCTCCCATAAGCTCTTCAACAACCTTTATCATGGGTAAGCGGTGAGAGTAAATATGATATTTTATAGTTAAAAATCACAATAGTTGCAATAACTTTTGAAACGTAATTGTTACAGCAATGGGGTGTTGTAAAATCTTTTTAGAATTATAAGGACCATAACATATTAATTTTGATAAAAACCTGCCTTTCTCCAAAAATCCTTTTTTTTATTTTATGGGAAAATAACATAAGTTACAATAACTTTTGAACTGTAATTTTTACGGAAATATGTTTAGTTTTCCATAAAATATGATTTTCTTTTAGGTATACAATGTTAGTTTTAGATTACTTACTTTGGTATCTAATTTTTCACGTTTTTCATTATTTGGAAATCAAAAGATTACAAATAAACTGCCTTTAGCGATATTTGATTGCAATTTTTTAAGCATTGAGTCCTTAATCTTTCTCAGAAACTCAGAAGTATACCTACTTATAAAAAGGGTTGCCTGTTTTCAACTAAATTAGATAAATTTATTTTCATATTAAATATCTTAGAAGTTTTCTGTATAAGTTAGTAAAGTGTTTTTTTTTTATATAGGTATTTTAAATTTGTATTATCGTTTTGTTAAAATACAAAAAATAATAATTTCTTCTAATAGATCTTCAAACTATGGGATTAATTGTAACTACAAGTTTGATTGAGTAAATTGAAATTAATTAACAAGTAGTGCGTTGACGCTGTCAACAAGCCACAAAAACGTGTAAACCACCTAATTTCTTTTACAGGAAAGTTCATTTTTTCAAGGTAAATACTTTTGGTTACATTATTTCATATGGTATAGCAGTCCGTAGAGTAAACAGTTGACAGAATGAAATACAAGAAATATGCTGAAAGTAAACTAACCAATTTTCCCTAAGCACGTACGATTTATTTCCAGAAGATTTTCTATCTTCCTTTGACAGTTAAACGAAACAGATAACTGAATGGAATGGGATATTTGTTACAATTGCAACATCTGGAGCTTCACAACCGTCCTTACGCTCTTAGCAGGTCCTAGCAAAAACAAAGTTAAAACAAACACTTAACTTAAATTTTAGCACTGTGTACAAGTAAACACATTCGACGCAATAGATTTGGAATCCAGCCACAAGGAATAACTAATTTGCTTTTATACATTTTTAATTTGTTTATTTTCTGTGAGTCATATTCTGAATTATTTATGGTGTAACGTGCACTCTATGTTATATATGAAAAAGATTTTTGGTAGATACAAACGTTTATCAGGTAACGTTATTCATATAAGTACTATAAATATGTATATTTGATTCTCTATTCCCTAAAAACTATGAAGCATGAATTGATCCTAATACAAATATGAAAATCCTTAAAAATTGTCAATTATATTTTTATAATAACAATAGCTAAAACAACGGACAGGAGAAAATAGTGCATTGTGTTTCTGTTACTAGTTGTTTGGCTGGTACGAGACATGCGGAGAATAACAGCTTTTTTGTAACATCCATAAAAGGCAACTTATAAAGCAAAGTATAGAATTTAATGTAAATTGCGTATTAAAATATGCAATATATATTGTAAATATAATTTGTTAATGTTTTGCTAATTTCTTGGTAACACCCATATTAGAAAGTAAAGCTTTAAAAATCACAAAAGTCTATTTATCAGTAATTTATTGCCAAATATGCTTCTTTTAATCCCGAATGTCACTTTAGAATAAATTAAATAAAAATAACAAACATTTGTAAACGTTATTAATAAGCAGCTTAATTAAGTAGATGGTAAAATTTATTTTAATAGCAAATAAACTTCATTAAGTTCATTAACATTTAACAGAATAAAATCGGAAAGTTGCACTTGTTCCTTCGAGGTTGTTGCTCGAAAGAAGTGTAAATAAATGGAAAAAATTACTCCGAAGAGAATTCCAAGAGCTTGAAATAATATCCCGGAGTATTCTCGAGGGAGCAGGTGGTATATCTTGAATACAATATCGAATACGCAACAGTATCTTATCAATGGAATCGCATTTCCTTCTATAGGACCACTTTAGAAATGTATACGACCGTATTGCATAGCGTTTCCCATAAATCTTGTATCATACTAATATTATATGTGAAAGTGTGTTTTGTTTGAAGTTCAATCTCGCTTTAACTACTGGTCGGATTGGGTTGAAATTTGGTACGATGATAGCTCACATTCCCGATTAACATATAGACACATTCTTATCTCAAAAATCTTTTCGGGCTCCACCCCAGTGGCTCTGGAATCGTCCATTGTATTGTGTTTGTATGTTTGCTTTCACCCGAAATATAAAAAAAACCGAGTAGTGTATATTTTTAGTGCATTACTGATCAAGCCAATGACTTGAACGGCAGACTAACAATAAATATGTGAAAGTACATGGTAACATGGTCAATCACGTTTAACATATTTCACCAATTTAGATACATTCTTGCATGAGTAAAGTTAAAAACACAGGTATAATGGACATGGTGATTGTTTATCTTAATACTCTCCTAATAAGTCGGCTTGACGGCTTCCAAAGATTCTATGCTAATCAAATAAATACACAATTAGAATTGCTAAATCGATATATACATGGTGTTTGAAAATGAATTTATAAGTACTTTATAAAATTGTTGGACGCCTATCTTACTAATATTATAAATCTGAAAGTTTGTGAGTTTGTGTGTATGTTTGTGTGTATGTTTGTGTGTATGTTTGTGTGTGTGTTTGTTGCTCAATCACGCATAAACTACTGGACGGATTGGGCTGAAATTTGGCATGATGATAGCTCACATTCCCGATTAACATTAAAGCATATTCTTATCTCAAAAACCCTTTCGGGCTCCGCCCCAGTGGCTCTGTAGTTCCCCATGTTAATCTTATGATTTTTCATATTTAAAAGGAATTAATGAATCTTAACAGCTGTTTCAATTAAACAAGTTGGTTCTGTTCTATGACGTGCAATAGCATAAAAGTTACAAGGATTACCAACAGGGTGCAGCACTATTAATTTTTGACAACGGCTAATTTCCAACCAAAAGGTGAGTGAGCGTAGCGAACGAACTTCAACCTGGAGGCGAGTTAGCGTAGCGAACGAGCTAACCCGAAGGCAAGTGAGCGCAGCGAACGAGCTCCAACCTAAAGGTGAGTGAGCGTAGCGAACGAACTTCAACCAGGACGCGAATGAGCCATGCGAATACTCATGAAGTTAAACGGGGCGAAGCCCGCGGGTACAGCTAGTTAATAATATTTTTAAATCCATTAGGTATATCAAAATGAAAAATATTTTAAATCCTTAAAACTTCTTAATTTGTTTCAACTAGATATAAGCCTAGGGTTACTTGCAATTATCCTGACAGCGTAAAAATGATAACTAAATAAACTAGATAGTATTATATTATAAACCAGAGGTATCTTAAAATAACTCTAATGGTGAAGGAAAGTTTACCAAAGGTTATTCTTAGTTGTATTTCCTCAGAACGTCAAACTTCTCTAACGTCTCACGTATTGTCAGTTACGTCACGATATGTCGCGTGACAAAACAGCTGATCAATGACGTATCTCTCACTAAACCGTCGCCAATAATTAGAAACATGTGTTTAAGGTGTATATCAAAATTCAATCCGTGCAGGTTGTATTTATTTGTATGCATTTAAATGCAATGTAATATTAAATCAAAATTCAGTTGAAACAATTTTTTTAGATACGTATATCTTGGTAGCAAATGGCAAATGGTTGTTTATCCATCTCCTCATTCTATGTTTCGTCAATTATCGATGTTAATATTTACATGTTATTCTGGTGTTTTAATGCAATGCTCTGCAATGGGTCTACTCTTGTGTCTTCTTAATTAAATAGTAGTTCGTACAAGCGCATCGTTATTTAACAAAAAGTAGTCTAAAACAATTTATGTCATATAAAAAAAGTTTCTTCCATCCGTCTATATTTCCTTGAAAATTAAGATTAAGGCAACTAAATTATAATCATATACCTGGAATAATGTAATAGTACATCTTTCCTTATCAAAAGTCATAAATTGTAATGCAAAGTTTCGTTTATTCAAGAGGTATTTTGTTGTTTCCAAACACGCTTAGAAGATTATGAACTTTGACACCTCAGTTGGCAACTCTGAAAACGGAAAGAAAACTTTACATAAACTTTCCACTTTGCTGTATTCAAATTGTACAATGCTACGCATTTTCACTGATATAAAGTTTGAAATGATTGTTCGATCTCTGAGGTATATTGGTATAACATTGGTCTCAAACGACTTTAATTAATTGATATGTCATCGTGTTTCTTTTCTCAAAGATGACGAAAACACCTACTACTCGTAGGGTTAGCGTGATGTAAGTGGTGTTTTGTCAAAATATTAACTGCAATCAATCACACACTTTTAAATATTTTACTTGATTAATAGTAATCGGTAGAATTTCGTATTTGTTGGCACAAACAACCGAATGAAGATATCGATCGATATATCGATTATTCGATGTATCGTTTAGTAAGTTAGGTAATGTTAAACTAACCAAACTAACCAAACTACATATCAAATGAAACAATCGAATAATCGATATTTTCATTCGGTTGTTTGAGCCAACAGATACGAAAGTCTACCAACAACAACAAACAACCGAATGAAAATATTGATCGATATATCGATTATTCGATATATCGTTTAGTTAGTTAGGTAAGGTTAAAAGGGTAAAGTAACCAAACGATATTTCGAATAAAACAATCAAATAAACGATATTTTCATTCGGTTGTTTGTGCCAACAGATACGCAAGTCTACATATAACCTAAGGTGTATCAATGGATCGTCATGATGAGTTGATGCGAATGTAACATTAGATCGGTAATTGGTCTAATGTCAATTACTCCATGTGATGCTTGATGAGAGGTAATTAGCTGAAAGGTCGGATCCGATAACGACTCGTAAATGTCAATTACTTAATTACCTTTGCCAACACTTTAGACATCTTTTAACTCGGCTCAGATCGTTTTTGTGAAAAAAATTTCTATAACTTGAACTAAAATCAATTTATTGCTAAACTAAAACAGCTAGTTTGTAGATATTTTATTCTGAATTTGAATGCAGATTTAATGTAAATTCTTATGAGAAGAGCAGTGTAGCTTGATAAATAAATTGCTGACACCCTTTTTTACTACGACTATTTAGGTGAATTCCTATGCTCTTATGATTAATGACAGCTGGATATAGTCTTAAACTATTACAAATTTACAAATTTTTCTCAGAATCTTGTACATATTATTGATGGCTTATAAAAAAGAAAGAAAATGGTTTATTTATATTTAATAGTGATTTATTGTAACAAAAACCTTTAGAATTATAAATCTTGTAAATGAAGAGGGTATCGCTTATTTTCTTTTTTGAAAAGAAGTTCAGTAGGCTTATACTAAAAATTTAAAATTGAGCTTTCGCGACACAAAAATCAGTGAGCCATGTAGTAGTTTGAGTAATCTAAAAACATATGTTTTTCCGGTATTCAATTGTTGCCCATGGTAGTTAAAACATGTTGCTGTGTTGAATGTTGCATTGGGTTCAATTACGTCACTATATGACCCAGATACGCCAATCAGGCAATTTGACCAATTTAACTTATTAACCAAGCAAACATTTTGTATGAAACTTTGACTATCATAACTCTACAAGCCGTTCCCGACAGTTCTTCAGCAAATCTGGTTATCAAATTTGCAAACGAACCTTATTAGTAATGAATAATTTTCTGTTTCAGATTTGATGAACAATTATGAGTTTGCAGTAAAACAATTTAGTAAACAACAACAAATACATTCGTTGCAGACATTATACAGTTTAAAATTAAATTTAGTCACTAATATTTCTTATGTGTACAGAATATGTGATAACTTATTCATGATTCGTTTTTAACTGTCTTGATTTTTCTTCTATCTGTTGTAGGGCGAAAATCTAATGGTTTTGAGAGAAATGTGACTAGTTCGAACTAAAACCAAACAAACAAGAAAAAAGTATTTGTCTTTTTTTTAATATAAATGTGAGCTCGTAATAAATTGATCCCATCAATTTAAGATTCGTATGTCTATACTCACTTTATTATTAGAGTTATTGAATTTCGTTTACCTATTATGTACTATATTCAACCAGAACGTGGTTCTGTATTAGATATAAGACAGGTAAAAGATTTCTCTATGGTAATACTTCAGCAAGACAATGATTACGAGGGGGGTGAGGAGATTTTCAAGTACTTTCACGCAATGAACTCTTTGATCTGACATAAAGGCGTTGGATGATCAAAACAACATAATGAGCGTTGGTTTGCACCTTCAAACGCCAATTTGGAGGTAGAAAATTTATCAACAGAGTTTTTTGTCCCACACTAGGGTGCTAGTTCTAGCCCGGAACTGTTTTAAACATTACTTCAGGCTCGTCCTAGAGGGTCGCGGCATTATCACATAGATTTTATCCATTGGTGATTGGCGGGACTTGAACCCAGGAACTCGTGCTCCGGAGCCGCGCGCTGTACTACTAGACCAGCTCGCTCCACTGTATCAACAGACTCTAAAAAAAAATCCATTTCTAATTACCTACTTCAGTATGTACACGTTGAGATTAAAGAATAGTAGTAAGGGATTTATTTTAAAGTAGAATATCAACCAAACTAAGCTTTTAGCATTAGTGTACTTTTCTCTTGAGCTTTTAACAAAGTAAATCCTTGTTTATTAATTAAAATGGAAATTATTTTGCCACGCAGTTATATTCTTTTTTTTATTGCTTTGCCTGACAATCTATTTAGCTGTACATTTTGGAAACCCCGGCATTTTTATTATAATTTTTTAAAGGATTATAATGTGATGACAAAAGACACCTTATTACACTCGAATCTGAGGCTTTTCACCTTTAAAAAACTAAGAAATTAATGTCAAATTTCCAGAGTTTCGGGACAAACCTACGTTAAGTTAAATTACTATTATAGTTTTAAGACCTACACCCGAATACTCATGTCTATTGTAGTAATAAAAAAACGACTAGGTGTAACAAAAATGTTTTCCTCAAAATCTCTTATATAAAATAAATAATTATTCTTTGATAATTATTATACAACACCTCATCCTTTCATACGAAAACAAACCTAAAGAGTGATGACTTATTTTAGCAGAAATCTTCATACATATATACAGCGATTATGCATATCCGAAAATTTATATTGGTTTTGTAAATTCAAAAGTTATTCTTTCATCCAATTAATCATACATAATCACTTTTGAATACGTATTTATTTATGTTGCTGCACAATGTTTTAAATAAAAGGTTTTACGCTTAAACATATTCAAACAAATTATATGAAAATCATGGAACATTTCTATTCTACGTCAATTAATGTATGCTATGAAATCGAAATCAATGTCCATGACTGGTTTTAAAAAATGAGAAAGTCGAGAATTTTATCACTATGACAAGGCAGCGCAGCGTATGAATTAACTATTAGACCTTGAAGGGCAAAGAGTTCTTTTTGCGGCCCAACGAGTGAAAAATGGCCAGTCAAACAGCCAACGATCCTTTTGATGTTTAATGACTAGGTTGGAAAAAAATATCAAACTTTATTTAATATCCAAACGATTTTAAAAGTACCTTAAATTTGGGTACATATTATGTTGTTCAATATAATCTAAAAAAGAAATAGAGAGCATCGGATGATAGATTTGCTCTGTTATAGATTAGGTTTATAAATCTACACTCATAAGTTTATTCTTAGGTTTTCAAAAGTTTTTTCATATAATTTACGTTACACTTTGTTATGTTTTCACGTTGGCAACATTGCGTCAGCATTAGGGTTTCCGTCTGGTGTAGTCTGTACTTAATAGAACAGAGTGGAAAACCATGTTTTATAACCGTACCAACCGCGCGTGTCCTGCTACAAATTTAAATAAATGAGGGGTCCAGTGTTTTGTGCATGTTTTTTTGTTTTTATTTACATACCGGTACATAAGAAGTCTACTAAAGCAAAACAAAATGATTGGTTGAGTGTTCAAAGAGGGATGTGTTCCTATGGAAGAGGTACCTCCTTTTAGAAGGAATGTTTCGTTAATAATGTATATATGCTCCAAACCACAACCATATCACGTAGCAAATCAACTTAACGGTATACTTAATTTGCATCCAGATTACACAATTTTTTTTTTGTCCTAGGACACTAGGCACGAGCCTGGGATTGTTTTTCACATTAGTTCAGGCTAGACCTAGGAGTTGCGGCATTATCACTTAGATAAAATCCATTGGTGACTTAGCGGGGATCGAACCCGGGACCTCAGGGACTGAAGTCCCGCGCTCTAACCACTACGCCAGCTCGCTCCCCCAACAGATAACACAATATAAGGTAATTACTTAAAATAATTAACTAAACAGTTATTATGTTTTTAATAATATAGTTTGCTTTACAAATCCCTTAAAATGCTGGTTTTAGTTATTTTTTTAGATGTTAAAACTTAGCCACACTAATTTTGTACTGAAGTATTTTCATCATGTTTTCATGAAGCTCAATTATTGGATTTTTAAGTCACTATTCGTCACTCACCCATATAATGTAATTTTATATCGAAATTAATTAAACACCCTAAGAAAGAAGAAAACACGGGGTTATCTCAAAGTTTAGATTAAAACACTTTAAACAATTAACTAAAAAAATTTTAATGATACAAATGTGTTTATTTAATATTGTATTAAAGAGACTTCAATCAATCTATGAATCCATAGGTAAGATCCACTTCAACAGAACATCAAACCAAATTAGTTTCCATTTTGATCATAAACTGACAAACAACTGTAAACCAATTAACCAAACATTTATTGGAGCCTAAGTTCGAAACACATCAGACGCAGATAAGTCTATTCAATCTTAAAACAACTTGAAAGTTTTACATTCACCGGAGATTGGTAACCCTGTTTGAGTGGAAATATCCTGTAACGAAACTAAATGCTTAAAACGGATTCATAAAAAAATCAATGGAAATTAATAAAAACAATACAATATGCAATAAATGTATAATAAAAATTTATAAATAAGTGCAAGCGTTTCCAAGTGTAAAAGATGTTTAAGGAATCTAGAAATAATTATTTAATATATAATATAAGTAATACAGAAATTAATGTTCTTTTTATTTTAGTCTTAGCTGATAATTTAGTGATAATTTATGTAATCGGAAGTATGTATTTTGTTCATGCTGTATATTATGTGTATATTATTTCATTTCTTTATTCATTCATTTAATTTTTATAATTTTTCAACAAATAACACAACCAAATTTAGGATTCACTTTTTTCTACTGTATTATGTTTATTATTTTGTAAAGGCGAGCTTCAAATAGTGTTTTGTCATAGTTAACGACAAACTGTAAAAAATATCAATTGCCTGTAAACTTTGTATCCAATTGTATTGACTTTATTTGCCTGTCAATAACAATATAAAAAGTACTCTCATTCCAAAGCACGTCGTAGCAGTTTATTTCAAATCTTGATCCATCATGACCTTTTAAAGATTTTAAACTGATTTTTGAAGGTTGTATTTTTTAAATTTATACACAATGCAAAGTTTAAAATTTCAATTTACACATATAAATAAGAGTCCAATCGTGGTAAGTAAGGATTACGTTTTCACTACTAGTCATGTATACACATTAATATTGATTTATCACCAATTAATTTATATTAATAACAATTAACTTTCCTACCTCGACGTTAAATAACTCTGTAAATCTATTTCGGGAATTTATTAACCCTACGTTGTAAACAATTCCGTTACAAACCTGGAAATAACGTTATTTTTTATAATATAGCCA
Source organism: Macrosteles quadrilineatus (assembly GCF_028750875.1). Classification (NCBI taxonomy): domain Eukaryota; kingdom Metazoa; phylum Arthropoda; class Insecta; order Hemiptera; family Cicadellidae; genus Macrosteles; species Macrosteles quadrilineatus. Next base: position 1,607,574 of record NW_026542613.1, read on the forward strand.
GAATTATATATTCCAATTTACCTAAAAATAGAAACTCATATAAATTTGCGGTTAAAGTCTTTGATGACGCAAAATGTTGCAATCAAAAGTTAAACCAAACGGTCCTGTGAACAATTACAGTTTGTAATTACCAAACTTTGTTACGTTGCAATTTCCGTCCGGATCAAACTTTAAAGTCATTATTGTGGTAAAGTGCCGTGTACAAACATAATGTCTGGTATAAGCCAGGATATCTTACCTGCCAGACAAAATGTATGGATTTCTGGGGGTTTGGAGACTTAATCCTCAATAACTGAATCATACTACTAAACTGGTAAAGATAACTAATGACTATTTTAAGAAAACTTTTGTTAACTAATTAAATAATTGAACCTTATTAAACAAAAGGTTGGTTCGTTGGATCAGTCAATAGAAAAAAGGAGTGTAAAGCATAAGAAGTTATGTTTTAGGTTCGTCTCCTGGTGTTACCAATTAAATTACCAGTACAGTTCATTCTTATTCTGTACCAGCTTATCCTTTACTAAGCATAGTTCGTTTCAAGATCAGGCATTACATCCAACGTATGCGAATAAAAGCTGTAAAAACAGGTAACCAACCTCCTAAAAGAACATTACGGCATTACTAAAGCGTGTTTTTAGTTTTACTTAAAACATGTAAATGTTTGAGTAGTAGATACTGTATTTTATGCTACTAGTAATAACATAACTCATATTTTAAGATTCCTAAAGAGTTGCAACTTAATAATAAAGACGTGGATCTAGTCAGAAAACAGTAGCAGTGACGGTATTGAAATGGCGACCTGCAATAATTGTGTGTAGTTAACAGGTGTTTGTTTGATCAGTGAGTCCAAACAATCACTGATGTTGTTAGTCCCTGACACTGATTGTGCTGGTGGATCTAGTCTCACTACAGTAGTAGAACACAGTATTAATGTAACAGGCTACAGTTGTCTCTAGTTAACAGGTGTTTGTTTGATAAGTGAGTCCAAACAATCACTGATGTTGTTAGTCCCTGACACTGATTGTGCTGATGGATCTAGTCTCACTACAGTAGAACACAGTATTAATGTAACAGGCTACAGTTGTCTCTAGTTAACAGGTGTTTGTTTGATAAGTGAGTCCAAACAATCACTGATGTTGTTAGTCCCTGACACTGATTGTGCTGATGGATCTAGTCTCACCACAGTAGAACACCGTATTGATGTGACAGACTACAGTTGTCTCTAGTTAACAGGTGTTTGTTTGATAAGTGAGTCCAAACAATCACTGATGTTGTTAGTCCCTGACACTGATTGTGCTGGTGGATCTAGTCTCACTACAGTAGTAGAACACAGTATTAATGTAACAGGCTACAGTTGTCTCTAGTTAACAGGTGTTTGTTTGATAAGTGAGTCCAAACAATCACTGATGTTGTTAGTCCCTGACACTGATTGTGCTGATGGATCTAGTCTCACTACAGTAGAACACAGTATTAATGTAACAGGCTACAGTTGTCTCTAGTTAACAGGTGTTTGTTTGATAAGTGAGTCCAAACAATCACTGATGTTGTTAGTCCCTGACACTGATTGTGCTGATGGATCTAGTCTCACTACAGTAGAACACCGTATTGATGTGACAGACTACTGTTGTCTCTTGTTAACATGTGTGTGTGTGATCAGTGAGTCCAAACAATCACTGATGTTGTTAGTCCCTGACACTGATTGTGCTGATGGATCTGGTCTCACTACAGTAGTAGAACACAGTATTGATGTGACAGACTACAGCTGTCTCTAGTTAACAGGTGTTTGTTTGATAAGTGAGTCCAAACAATCACTGATGTTGTTAGTCCCTGACACTGATTGTGCTGATGGATCTAGTCTCACTACAGTAGTAGAACACAGTATTAATGTAACAGGCTACAGTTGTCTCTAGTTAACAGGTGTTTGTGTGATCAATGAGTCCAAACAATCACTGATGTTGTTAGTCCCTGACACTGATTGTGCTGATGGATCTAGTCTCACTACAGTAGAACACCGTATTGATGTGACAGACTACTGTTGTCTCTTGTTAACATGTGTGTGTGTGATCAGTGAGTCCAAACAATCACTGATGTTGTTAGTCCCTGACACTGATTGTGCTGATGGATCTGGTCTCACTACAGTAGTAGAACACCGTATTGATGTGACAGACTACTGTTGTCTCTTGTTAACATGTGTGTGTGTGATCAGTGAGTCCAAACAATCACTGATGTTGTTAGTCCCTGACACTGATTGTGCTGATGGATCTAGTCTCACTACAGTAGAACACAGTATTGATGTGACGGACTACTGTTGTCTCTTGTTAACATGTGTGTGTGTGATCAGTGAGTCCAAACAATCACTGATGTTGTTAGTCCCTGACACTGATTGTGCTGATGGATCTAGTCTCACTACAGTAGTAGAACACAGTATTGATGTGACAGACTACAGTTGTCTCTAGTTGACAGGTGTTTGTGTGATCAGTGAGTCCAAACAATCACTGATGTTGTTAGTTGTAATATATTGGAATCAGCTGATAATTTGGTTTTATGTTTATTATGAAAATGTAAACAAATAATGTTATATTTTGTTCTATGATTAAATGAGTTTAAGTTAGTTCTTGATTTTATTTCACTGGCGACGATGAGTAAAAAACGAACCCAAAGATGTGAAGATATTGGTTGGAACAATAAAGAAGAGGTGCGAAAGAGAATGGAAAAGTTTTCAATAGAACAATATGATGAAAAATTCAACTGGGAGGATTATGAAGCTCACTTCCAATTGATGTGCAAGGTAAAGGGATTGGGTGATGACAGTGATGAAACTGAGGAGGCCAGAAGGGATCTTCTTCTAGCATATGTTGGACCTGTACCCCTCAAAAAGGTATCTAATTTCGTTTTACCTAGGCAAATTTATGACATACCAATGACTGAACTGCTTGATACATTTCGGTGTGTTTATAAACCTAGTAAAACAATCTTTGCAGCGAGACTAGACTTTGAAAAATGTGTGAGAGGAAATGATGAGAGTTTTTCAAATTTCGTCTTACGTTTAAAAGAGTTAGCCTCCTACTGTAAATACGACAGGTATTTTGAGGAAAGAGTAAGGGATAGATTTGCTGGTGGCGTTAACTTTCCACAGTTTGAAGTTGAAATCAGGCAAAGGTGGCCAGAAGGCATAAATAAAGATGGTTCACGTTTAACTTTAAATGAGTTGGTAGATTTAGCTGAAGCGATGGATAGAGCTAAGCGGGAAATGAATATTTTAGATGAAGCTATGCCTGTAATTAACAAGGTACATAGCTATGATAAGAAAAATAGATATTCGGCAAAAGAAACCTACAGCCATTCTACAGAAGATTGTAATCAGTGTGGACTAGTACACAGTGGAGAATTTTGTCCAGCTCAAAAGTCTAAGTGTTTTTCATGTGGAAGGCAAGGTCATTTCTCACGACAATGTGGAACCAAAAAGACAAAACAATGTCACTTCTGTGGGAAAATGGGTCATTTTCCGCGACATTGTCGTTCAAAAAAGGCCTATTTGAACCAAATCAACGACACAGACATAAAATCTGAGGAAGAAGAGGTACAGTTAGGAATTTCTGAACTTAAACCTAATAGGAAAATCCCAAGAGCACAAATTAATGTTACCCTAAATGAAGTACCAACAACCATGGAGTTTGATTCAGGAGCTAGAGCATCGATGATTGATGCACCCCTGTGGAAACAAATAGGATCACCAAATTTGAGGGCATGTAAAACAAAATTTGTCGCTTATGGAAACAATACCCTGGATGTTTTAGGAGAGTGTGAAGTTAATGTTAAAGTTGATGGACAGATTAGGAAACTTAAGGCTGCTGTGGTAAATGGAAACGAATCTCCTTTGTTTGGATTACCATGGATGCTTGCCTTCAACATGAAATTACCACCTAGTGTTACGATTCGTAAGTTGGATAACACCAATAAAGATGAAAATGCTTCTACAGTAACCGAAGAGGAAATTAACCAAGTTATTTCTGAGTTTAGTGATGTATTTAAGAAAGAATTGGGAACCATTAAAGGATATCAGGCGAAGATACATGTTAAGAGTGACTCAGAGCCTAGGTGTTTTCCTGCTCGCAGAGTGCCTTTTCCACTAAGAAGTAGAGTTGAGCAAGAACTAAACAGACTGGTAAGTGACGGTGTTATAGAAAAGGTAGACCCTTCCAAAACTCCTATCGAATGGGCAACACCAACAGTAAATGTTGAGAAGGAAAATGGCACAATTAGAATATGTGGAGATTTTCGGGTAACCTTAAACCCAAACATTGTTACCCATACAACACTTTTGCCAACTTTTGAGGAACTGACGAATAAAGTATCTCGAGGGAAGCAATATTCAGTTGTTCACTTGAGAGATGCATATCTCCAAATGGAAGTATCAGAGGAAGACAGAAAATATCTGGTAATATCCACGCACGTTGGATACTATAGATACAAGAGACTACCATTTGGTATAACCTCCAGCCCAGGTATCTTTCAGGAATACATGGAGAAGCTCCTTGAAGGCATACCACAAGTGGGGGTACTTCTAGATGATGTAATCATTACGGGCCGAAACAAAGAAGAACACCTCATGAACTTAAAGGAAGTATTAAAACGAATGAGTAACGCAGGGCTAAAAGCGAAGAAAAAAAAATGTAGATTCATGCAGAATTCAGTCACCTATCTTGGACACATTATCGATGAACAGGGTATCCATCCAACAAAAGAGAAGATCGAAGCAATACAAAAGGCACCTAAACCTACAAATGTCAAACAGCTTAGGTCTTTTTTAGGATCCATAAACTATTATGAAAGGTTTATCCCTAGGTTGCATGCGCTGTGCTCAAGGTTACATCGACTTACTAGCAACAGATCAAAATGGATCTGGACAGAGAAAGAAGATGAAGTATTTACAAAGGTCAAAATGATTCTTTCGGAAGAAGACACAGTTGTTCCATATGATGAATCCAAACCTCTAGTGTTGGTGTGTGATGCGTCCGAAGACGGTCTTGGGAGTGTCTTAATGCACAAGTGTGAAGATGGTCTGGAAAAACCAATCGCGTATGCTAGCAGAACTCTTTCAGATGCTGAGAAAAGATACTCGAATATTGATCGAGAAGCACTTGCAATTTTATTTGCTGTAAGAAAGTTTCACCAAAATGTATATGGACGAAGCTTCACACTTGTCACCGATCATAAACCCCTTCAAAGAATATTTGGAGAAAACCGGAATCTTCCAAAGGTAATGAACAATAGGTTAGTGAGATGGGCCCTAGAACTGAATCAGTACAATTTTCAAATCAAGTACAGGAAAGGAGATGAAAACGTTTGTGCTGATGCACTATCCCGTCTTCCCATGAGAATCAGAGAAGAATCTACCGATGTAAGAGACATAAAGTTTTTAAACATGGATAAAGTTGAGACATTGGTGTCCTATAAGGAACTCAAACATAACAGCAGTTTGGACAAGGAGATAAAATTAGTACAAAGTTATGTGCTAAATTCATGGCCAGAGAAGGTACCAGATAACATTAAAACATTTAAACAAAGGAAAGAAGAATTATCAGTTGAAGATGGTGTTTTGATGTGGTTTGGTAGAGTTGTTGTGCCAACAAATATGAGAAAAAAAATCTTGAGAATTTTGCACTGCGGCCATCCTGGAATTTCAGCTATGAGATCAATTACCAGATACTATGTATGGTGGCCTAACATTGACAAAGACGTTGAAATGCATGTTAAGACTTGTGAAGCATGTCAAGAAAACAGAGGAAACATTGAAGAAGTCCCGGTCTATCCATGGAACATTCCTGAAAAAGTGTGGGAAAGAGTTCATTTGGATTTAGCTGGACCAGTTGATGGAGTAATGTGGTTAGTAGGGATTGACGCGCTATCTAAGTGGGCAGAAGTTGAATGTTTAAGAACAACGACTTCAACTGCCATAATTCAAAGATTAAGATCGTGGATGAGCAGGTATGGGATACCATCACAAGTAGTAACTGACAACGGGCCACAGTTTGTCTCTACTGAAATGGAAGCATTTTTCAAGAGACATTCAATTCGACATATAAGAACTACTCCTTATCATCCTAGAAGTAATGGCTTAGTCGAACGTCTAATAGGGACTTTGAAAAGGCGTTACAGAACAACAAAACAAGAAATTAATGATTCTTCATTGGCATTGCAAAATGTGTTGTTCAGTTACAGAAATGCCCCACAAAAAACAACAGGACGAGCCCCTGCAGAGTTGTTTCTAGGTCGAAGAATGCCAACTATGTTGGACAACATGAAACCAAACCTTAGACAACAATTAGATCTGAAAATTTGGAAGGAACAACAAAACCCAACTCAAAAGAAAACCTTAAGAGCATTCAGTGAAGGGGAAGAAGTATGGATGAAAAAAGAGAATAACCCTGGTTGGATAGCAGGAACAATAGTCAAACGCAATGGCTTATACTCTTATGAAGTCATGTGTGGTGGAGTGATAAAAAGAAAACATTCGGATCAACTGCGAAGAAGAGAAGGTGCGGTAGACGATGAGGAGGGAAAAGTGTAATATATTGGAATCAGCTGATAATTTGGTTTTATGTTTATTATGAAAATGTAAACAAATAATGTTATATTTTGTTCTATGATTAAATGAGTTTAAGTTAGTTCTTGATTTTATTTCATTAGTCACTGACACTGATTGTGCTGATGGATCTAGTCTCACTACAGTAGTAGAACACAGTATTGATGTGACAGACTACAGTTTTTTCTAGTTAACAGGTGTTTGTTTGATCAGTGAGTCCAAACAATCACTGATGTTGTTAGTCACTGACACTGATTGTGCTGATGGATCTAGTCTCACTACAGTAGTAGAACACAGTATTGATGTGACAGACTACAGTTGTCTCTAGTTAACAGGTGTTTGTGTGATCAGTGAGTCCAAACAATCACTGATGTTGTTAGTCACTGACACTGATTGTGCTGATGGATCTAGTCTCACTACAGTAGTAGAACACAGTATTGATGTGACAGACTACAGTTGTCTCTAGTTAACAGGTGTTTGTGTGATCAGTGAGTCCAAACAATCACTGATGTTGTTAGTCCCTGACACTGATTGTGCTGATGGATCTAGTCTCACTACAGTAGTAGAACACAGTATTGATGTGACAGACTACAGTTGTCTCTAGTTAACAGGTGTTTGTGTGATCAGTGAGTCCAAACAATCACTGATGTTGTTAGTCCCTGACACTGATTGTGCTGATGGATCCAGTCTCACTACAGTAGTAGAACACGGTATTGATGTGACAGACTACAGTTGTCTCTAGTTGACAGGTGTTTGTGTGATCAGTGAGTCCAAACAATCACTGATGTTGTTAGTCCCTGACACTAAATTGTGCTTATGGATCTAGTCTCACTACAGTAGTAGAACACAGTATTGATGTGACAGACTACAGTTGTCTCTAGTTAACAGGTGTTTGTGTGATCAGTGAGTCCAAACAATCACTGATGTTGTTAGTCCCTGACACTGATTGTGCTGATGGATCCAGTCTCACTACAGTAGTAGAACACAGTATTGATGTGACAGACTACAGTTGTCTCTAGTTAACAGGTGTTTGTGTGATCAGTGAGTCCAAACAATCACTGATGTTGTTAGTCCCTGACACTGATTGTGCTGATGGATCCAGTCTCACTACAGTAGTAGAACACAGTATTGATGTGACAGACTACAGTTGTCTCTAGTTAACAGGTGTTTGTGTGATCAGTGAGTCCAAACAATCACTGATGTTGTTAGTCCCTGACACTAAATTGTGCTTATGGATCTAGTCTCACTACAGTAGTAGAACACAGTATTGATGTGACAGACTACAGTTGTCTCTAGTTAACAGGTGTTTGTGTGATCAGTGAGTCCAAACAATCACTGATGTTGTTAGTCACTGACACTGATTGTGCTGATGTATCTAGTCTCACTACAGTAGTAGAACACAGTATTGATGTAATAGACTTCAGTAGTTTCTAGTTGACAGGTGTTTGTGTGATCAGTGAGTTCAAACAATCACTGATGTTGTTAGTCCCTGACACTGATTGTGCTGATGTATCTAGTCTCACTACAGTAGTAGAACACAGTATTGATGTAATAGACTTCAGTTGTTTCTAGTTGACAGGTGTTTGTGTGATCAGTGAGTCCAAACAATCACTGATGTTGTTAGTCCCTGACACTGATTGTGCTGATGGTTCTAGTCTCACTACAGTAGTAGAACACAGTATTGATGTGACAGACTACAGTTGTCTCTAGTTAACAGGTGTTTGTGTGATCAGTGAGTCCAAACAATCACTGATGTTGTTAGTCCCTGACACTGATTGTGCTGATGTATCTAGTCTCACTACAGTAGTAGAACACAGTATTGATGTGACAGACTACAGTTGTCTCTAGTTAACAGGTGTTTGTGTGATCAGTGAGTCCAAACAATCACTGATGTTGTTAGTCACTGACACTGATTGTGCTGATGGATCTAGTCTCACTACAGTAGTAGAACACAGTATTGATGTGACAGACTACAGTTGTCTCTAGTTAACAGGTGTTTGTGTGATCAGTGAGTCCAAACAATCACTGATGTTGTTAGTCACTGACACTGATTGTGCTGATGGATCTAGTCTCACTACAGTAGTAGAACACAGTATTGATGTAATAGACTTCAGTTGTTTCTAGTTGACAGGTGTTTGTGTGATCAGTGAGTCCAAACAATCACTGATGTTGTTAGTCCCTGACACTAAATTGTGCTTATGGATCTAGTCTCACTACAGTAGTAGACACAGTATCGATGTGACAGACTACAGTTTTCGTTTGATCAGTGGGTCCAAACAATCACTTATTAACCACTTATTAACCACTTATTAATCACTTATTAGTTTATTTTTACTCCCTGACGCTGATTGTGCTGATGGATCTATTCTCACTGATTTTTTAGTCCTTTACACTAATAAATCTAGTCTAATAAAAGATGTACACCTCGTACACAAATTGACACAAATATATGACACAAATATATTTTACAGGATATTCTGTGCCCCTTTTTACAGAAGGTACCCTTTTTAACCCTTTTAAACTGTTTTGAGCTAGTTTAGTAGATAAAATTTGTAGTTAAAATTCTACAACACTCTTACCTATTGTTAGTGCGAGTCCTTGGTCTCTTAGATCGATTAACGTTTACCTCCTACCTGTAATGATCATCTAATCGAGCCGAGAATCAATAATAGACTCTGGCTTTCTGTAAGTTTCCCTTCCGAAGTTCAATTTTGTATGACCACTTCTATGAGTGAATATTTCAAATTAATGTTGACAGACTAAGGATATGCAATTATGTTAAAGCTATTTTTAACATTTAAGTTATTTTCGGTAATATTTTAATTAATTCATAACCGAATGACCAATCAAAATTCATCCTATTTTACTAGTGATTGTAATATAACATTTCTGTGCAAGTCGATGGATTACAATACAAATTGAAAATGTTTAATATACAGGGTTATTCTAAATGATGGACCCTTTTTTAATGCTTTATAATTTTTATACTATTAAACTTACCGCTATAAAATACACATCAAACGAAAAAGCAACTCAAAGAGTTTACGCCTTCCAAAGACACATCATTTAACAAAATCGATCGAACAGAACTGTAGATTTAATTGTACAAAGTTAAAAAGTAACCTCGAACTTTTTTTACCACTAGAAATTTGGAGGTTACTTGACGTTTTTGCAAACAACTTTTAAATGGTGAGGAAATCGACCAAAGTGGAAGGTAATATTCCGAAAGAGAATACAATTTCCTACAATCTATTGTTACGCATATCTTGAAAATACTCAATAAATGTAGCCTAAATTTGGCTTAAAATAAAAAAGTGCGAAATTTAATGTTTGCTATGTTTATTGTGTACATTGAAGACGGGGATTATCAATTTTTTTCATTTTGAGGCAATTTTTGGTACCTTTCCTGAGTATTTTCAAAAAAATGCCTAATAGTAGATTGTAGGAAATTTTATTCTCTTTCGGATAATACCTTCCACTTTGGTCGATTTCCTCACCATTTAAAAGTTATTTGCAAAAACGTCATGTAACCTCCAAATTTCTAGTGGTAAAAAAAGTTGGAGATTACTTTTTAACTTTGTACAATTAAATCTACAGTTCTGTTGGATCGATTTTGTTAAATGATGTGTCTTTGGAAGGCGTAAACTCTTTGAGTTGCTTTTTCGTTTGATGTGTATTTTATAGCGTTAAGTTTAATAGTATAAAAATTATAAAGCATTAAAAATGGGTCCATCATTTAGAATAACCCTGTACTACCTATGTGACCTTGGAATGCATTTGCCATGCGAGACAACGTTTTTTACCACACAAACAACATTAAATTTCTTATTTGTATACATAAATTATTTGTATGTGTATAGAACAAACTTTAACCATTATATTTTAATTTGCAACAGTAAGAAAATCGGTTTGTTTAAGGATACGGACAAATTTCCCAAGGGTGTCCAATAAAGATACAGAACACGGAATTGAATACATTGTAATCAGATTTTCCTTGGGTCAGGATTAAATTTTTACTTCAAAAAATGTAACCTTAGATACGTTTAAAATTGATATAGCGTTGACCATAGTTAAAAGACATTTAATTAATTGCGAAAGGGTTTTAATCAATTCATTGCAGATTTCCAGATGTGCGAATCATAGATTATAATAATATACTTTACATAACAACAACAGTTTAATGGCTGATTTTATTTGGAGTAAACAAACGAATAGATGAATAGCCTACCTCGTCGCCCAGTCCTTAAAATACTTCATTCACCAATTTAATACGAACTGTAAAACTTTTTTAACGAAGTTCGTATTAAAGCACATCGTTTGCAATTGTCTTTACATAAATCTTTCGTAATGCCTTGATAAATTAATTTCTATTCAATCAATTATAAAAAGATCCTATTTTTTGTTTAAGCAACTATACAATTAATTTTTCATACAGTTACTTAACAATGTACAACTATTTATAACAATTTTTTTTTATCTTGGGGCCAGTTTGGAATCTTTCTGAACATCTTTCAATATAGTAGTATGGTTACTAGTATTCAATGCTAGTATCAAAGACTAACCAGCTCAAGTAGACTTCTCATCAAATAAAAAATTAGTAAGCTTGTTTTTCGCGTCTAGTTCAAGTTGGTAACACTGGATGCCAGAGTCAACGAAATTTCGTTTCTTATATTTTATGGTTAATTTAATGATTTGGACTTTTCTATTTTGTTATACAACTAGGGAATACGTTATTGTTCATGATTAGATCGTTTTATTTGGTTAAACGGGGTTTTAAATAGCTGAAATAACAAGAAAGATATTTTTAAAAAAACACGGTCCTAGTGGCACTGGACGGAGCTAACAATAAAGTTTACTTCAGCTGTTAAGGATGACAAATCCACTAAGGGAGTATGTTTAGTATGGTCAACTTTATCGGTCCCCACCTTAGGGACTTTAGGGTTGTTAATCAAACGAACAAAAAAATTCTACTGATTGGAGATGGTTTTTTTATGAGGGGAGCATTTGTACTTGAGAATCCTATGCATGCTAGTTAGAACTCTATATCTTGAGCTAAGTACTGAACTGAGTTCTAGCATTATCTTAAATCTAAAATTTGCACTCTGCTAATTAAAAACAAAATGTCTTCTCAATCTACCACGCTACAGTAAAATAATTACTCGACGTGGAAAGGTAATCAATCCGCAACCCCCCTCCACTTCTCCTTTGTCGTTTGAAAGACAAATTTACATCCTCGAATAATGATATCCTCCCACGGGCATCAGAGCTTAACAACTTGATTGGCGTCGGAAATAGACTACGGTACTTGGCTGTCGATCGATAGCAGAAGTCGTTAGTAACCCAACACTTAGTCCATTTGACTCAGCTTTACCTGGCCTTGGAAATACCTTTGCTTTTCACGTAGATTTTTGAAGATATTTAAAGGAATTATTTATAAGTTCGCACAATTGACTTGATTTGTCGTGTCGAATCAACACATTGAAAACTCTGGAACTTTGCATATAGTGCAGTAAAAATAAGAGAAAAATTCCATAAACCTAAAAAAAATTAGCACAACTGGGGAATTTGGTACAGATGTTGGGTGTACCTTTCTTTTGAACATACTAAAAGTCCCCTAAAATTGAAGCTGTGCTACGGCCGCCATATTGGAAAATGGCGGCATATTTCTGTATTTTTCGCTATAGTGACTTTGTTATTAGAGATACAGGAAAAAGCTAAGTATACAAAATGTAGGTCATCTAAAAATACACATTTTTTGTATTTACCATCTTTCTCCAAACCCAACGGTTTTTGAGTTATTTGTTATTAAGTATAGATAGTTTTTTTTATTTATCAAAAATAGGTGAAACACATGGAAATTGTCCGTTACTTTCAAGGATTATGATAATTTATCCTATTTAGTTAAATAGTGTGATACTATAAAATCTTAAAATTAAAGCTTATTTTATGAGTAAAACAACTCTGCCACAGCAAACCTGCAGACTCAGCAAATTTCCTTTTGATTGGATGTTTTATTAATTGTATTTAAATAAAACCAGATTCAACAGGTACCAAGGTTTGCTGCTACAGGTAGGTTATTACAGTGTGTTTTTTTTAGTAAAATATCAATAACTTAGTATAAAATAATCAGTTTTCCAAGTTTGATCATAATAAATCTATAAACAAACAAACTGCAACAGTTAACTAATTCAGAATAATAGCATGGTAGCTTAAGATTTACAATTTACAAATTTAAATATAAAAATTTTGGTTGTGTTTACTAAAAATATGGTGATTATTCGTCACGATTCGAATACTAACCGAAGGGGTTTTCAAAAGGAGATGAAGCAAGTAATTTAAGTACTGTAATATTAACTCGTACCAAGTATCGGAAATATTGTATGGAGTGAGGAAATCAACCATATTTTGTAAACTACGCAATAGTTATATTAATATTTTATACTCATTTGTACCCATTTAATAAATTAACATTTTAATACTTTGATGGAACTACCACTATCACTCTTATATCAACTGAGTGTGATGAATAATTGTCGTAAACCTTGAAAGTAACCGTCGATTGCAATGGGTTTCACCGATTTTTGATAAATAAAACTAACTATACCATGCTTAATTAGTCACCAACATGAACTAGACACGAAAAACACCCTTCCAAATTTACAATGGGATGTCAAGTATAGTTAGTTAGTGTGGTGGTGCCATCAAAATACTAAAATGTTAACTATTAAATGGATAAAAAATAAGATAAAATATTAATATGAGTATTGCGTACTTTACAAAATATGGTAGATTACCTTACTGCATACAATATTTTCGGTGCCTGGTACGAATTAATATTACTTAAATAACAGGCTCCATCTCTTTTTGAAAACCCATTTGGTTAATATTCTAATCGTGACGAATAATCGCCATCTTTTTAGTAAACACAACCAAAATTTGTATATTCAAATTTGTTTATTGTAAATTTAAAACTCCCATGCTATTCTTATGAATTAGTTAACTGTTGCAGTTTGCTTGTTTATAGATATATTTTGATCAAACTTGGAAAATTAGTTATTTTATAGTAAGGTTTTGATATTAAAAAAAAAAAAAAAAAAAAAAAAAAAAACTATAATAACCTTCCTGTAGCAGCAAACCTAGGTACCTGTTGAACCTAATTTTATTTATATACATTTTTTAATAAAACATCCAATCAAATGGAAATTTGCTGAGTCTGCAGGTTTGCTGTGGCGGAGTTGTTTTACTCATAAAATAAGCTTAAATTTTTGGATGTTATAGTATCACACTAGTGAACTAAATAGGATAAATTATCATAATCCTTGAAAGTAACGGTCAATTTCCATGTGTTTCGCCTATTTTTGATAAATAGAAAAAACTAAATATACTTAATAACAAATAACTCAAAAACTGTTGGGTTTAGAGAAAGATGGTAAATACAAAAAATGTGTATTTTTAGATGACCTACATTTTGTATATTTAGCTTTTTCCTGTATCTCTAATAATAAAGTCACTATAGCGAAAAATACAGAAATATGCCGCCATTTTCCAATATGGCGGCCGTAGCACAGCTTCAATTTTAGGGGACTTTTAGTATGTTCAAAAGGAAGGTACACCCAACATCTGTACCAAATTCCCCGGTTGTGCTAATTTTTTTTGGGTCAAAACATATTTTTACTGTACTAATAATTTACTGACTATACATAGTTGCGCCAGAGTTTGCAATATATGATCACATTAATTCCCAAAGATTGTACTAATTTTGAACAAAAGAGTACAAGTGTTTACTTTTACGGACAGATTATTGTCGCAAGGGCGTTTAAAAGGTAGATTGCATGCATTTGAACTATGTTTGAATTTAATAGAAATTAAAAACAGAAATATATTTTAGAAATCTCTTATTTCGAATCATACTGCCTATCAACCTATTGCAATGATCTGATCAATAAAACTAGAGTGCATCCATCCATGTAAATACGCCAAAATTCAGCAAATGATATTAAAAATATGAATTCAAACTAAAATCATGTAAAAATTCTCCCAGACTTAGATACAAAGATTATGCAATTCTTTACGTTTAATTAGCTCAGTCGTTATAGGTACGTCAAGAAAACCGATTTTATGTGTTTATTATGTTTATTAGGTTTTTTTTATGTTTTTGTGGTTTTTATGCTGTTTAAACCATTTTAGAGTACACGTTTGACGAAATGCCAACAGCATTTCACACTGCCCGAATAAATCACTTAGATTAAATAAAACCACAGATTATTTCAACTATATGAAAAGTTCTTTTCCCATTTTTACAGAAGGAACCTCAAAGTTTAAGAAGGTAATTTTGGGCGACCCCGTTTTATCGCGGCCTTTTATGTTTGGTTGTAAACCGACGCTATGACAAAAGGTGTCTTATTTTTCTTTTGTCCCGTGTTTTCGTAGAATTACTCAATGTCAGCGTTAATAAATCTGGCCTTTATAAACTGTGGTTCTTTTCGTGACCCGAAAAATGTCTTCAAAGTAACAGTATTTTCTACGAAATACATGGTTTTATTTTTAATTTTGTAGCTATGTCAGTTGAAGGAGTCGATTTTGCCACCGAGGCTTTGAAAGTGTTTTTTAGACGCGTCATCCAAAATAAATTTTTCTCCTGTGTAATGAACATTATTTTCGTAATACTGCTTTTTAAAACTGTTTAGCCACTTTACTCACAAAAGTTTCATATATTGGTTTTAATCCCAGAATGGTTTACTTTTTGCTTCAAACTATTCTCAGCTGTTACCGATAGACGTGTTAGTTATCACTCCGTCAATAAGGTGTTAAAAATACAATTTTAATTACTCATGTATCTTCTTAGTCTGCCATTATAAAGGGGCTTAATTAAAATGAAGTTTCTAATTTGAAACTATGTTAATCATAAACTAATTCCAATAACGATGTTGAAATACAAATATTACGGGCTGGAACTATTAAAACAGAAAATGTTAAAAATATGTATAGCTGATTTCCTCGACTTCCAGCTGGCGTATGAACAAAAACACTCTTCATTGCATATGTTTAAATCCAAACTAGTAATTTATGTACCTAGGGTAAAGTGATGGAACAACATAGTACAAAACGATGTATCAATAGCGAGAGAAAATGTATACACAAGTTTTAAAATTAGAAAATCTAGAGTACAGCCACAGGTTTTGTAGAATAAAATAGTTCCAACTGAAAAATATACTACTCTATATATTTTATTTACACTGTATTGGAATTCAACAGGTTTGTCTATTTTACTACAATAAGTACCCAAGCAGCGGGTTTTCTGCTGTAATTATATAAGGATATTTCATTAATGTTTTCAGAACAATTAATTAGTTTATTTAATCTATTTCTTACGTCAACAAAACGTTTGATGCATTAGGAATAACTCCGCCAACGAAATGATACATACGTTGATACATAATATTTATATTAATCCTAATGCACCAACATTTTTGTTAACGTAGGAAATAGATGGAATAATTAATTGTGTCTTTATGTAATGAACAAATAGTAACACCTTTTCGTCAATGATATTTAACTTGTGTGGCAAAATTTACAGGGAAAATTTACACAATATAGTTTTGTGGAATATTTACCCTGAAAAATTTTTAAAAAAGATGCTAAATAGTTCATAAAACTAACCAACGCTGTCTTTTCGAATTTTATTTTTCAACCTCGGACTCTCTTTCGTTAAAATTCAGGTCTTACACAAAGGAGACAACATAGATTTTGGAAATGCAAAATAATATTGCAAAAATAATATGCATCTAGGTATACAATTACTTTTAAGAATACTGTGCATTCCCGCGTTAAAATCTGTGTTAGTATTAGAATATTGAGATTAACAGTTGAGTTCAAAGAGATCTGTCGTCAGAGTTGTGCAGCAAAGCGTAATTTCCTAGTCCTACATTTACTACTACAGTCTGCAACTGTAATTTGTGAGCAGTCAGGTAGTAACGTAGTAAAGTTGGAGACTGTAGTTACTAATCTGACATAGTCTCTCTGTCTGTTATATCTCAACTGAGGAGACATGTTCTGTACATGGGCTTAATTATAAGTTTTACTCTGTAACTTGCGGACAGGGTTTGGAAGTTAGACTGTGGATACAATATTGTGTAAGTAGGGGATATAGTTTTAGCGACAAAGAGGATTAGCTATTATCGTAATCATAATGAGAGCTAGACCCAAGACAGTTTTCTTTTAGTTTTTTATGTTATAATTAAATAAAAATTTCCTTGTTTATAGATATAAGATATTCAATTAGTTTTATATATTTTGTGCTTTATCTAATAACTAGCAGAGTACCCGTCCTTCGTACGGGGTTGGCAAATAAGTATAAAATGCGTATTGCAGTTATACTCGATATTTGCGTTTGCAATGTAAGAAGACACGGTTTGAGAAAATTTGCTTCCTCAAATTTATGGTATGCTATAGTATTACACATCTACAATAGCCATAATGTTCTGCCACTGCACCTACACAATAGAGAAAGATTAAATTATTAAAAATTCGCAAAATATCACAAATTATTCATGAAATTAAAAACATAAACATAACAGTAAACAATCCTACTTTGACAGTTCTCATTGCGTATCGCATTTTTTTTTGCTGGTTAGTTCAAATTAGCTCTTTTCATAAATAATGAAAAAATAATAGTGCTGCACCATATACATTTTTAACGTCTTTTCATATCATATAACCAACTCATTTAGTTGAAACAGTTGGCCAAATTCTTTAATTCCCTTTAAATATTCATACTCATAAGGTTAACATTGGGAACTACAGAGCCACTGGGGCGGAGCCCGAAAGGATTTTTGAGATAATAATATGCCTGTATGTTAATTGGGTATGTGAGCTATCATCATACCCAATTTCAGCCCAATCTGTCCAGTATTTTTCGCGTTTACTTGTCACAAACATACATACACCCATACATCCAAACTTTCTCATTTATAATATTGGTAGGATAATGGAATAAGCTAGCAGGTAAAATTACAGTATTAAACAAAAAATCAAAACACATATTTTATGAATACGTTTATATTCTGTTTTTGAATTCATTAAAACTCTATTTGCACACAACTTTGTTACTGAACGTTTTAAAAACAAAGCATATTTCTTGGAATTTAAATAAACTATTTTGGGTCGAGTAAATAAACGTTAATACGCTATTTTCCAAAGATACAAAATATACCGTCGTATGTGTTATTGGATGCAATGTATTTTAAATTTCAACTTTAAGCCACAAAGGATCAACCAAGCTATAGTAAAGTATGTGGTTCAATTTACCATTATTTGACGAGAAGAATGGTGTCCGGAAGATCTCAGATTTATCAAGAAGTCACAGATTTATGTATACTTCCGATTTATTTACAAAATATATAATAAACCTTCTCCTTACAAAAAGTGTATCGTTAAGATTGAAGCCTAAATAAAGAGAATTATAGTTTGATGTTTAATTGATTTAAAATAGTGTGGAAATGATGAATAAATGTATTCCGGTGTGTTCGGATCCTAGGTACGTGTTAACATTATTGAGCAACTTAATAAATATAATGATGGTACATAATTTTTCTCCAAGGGTATGTGAAAAAGTATAAACCGAAACATAATTTACCCAAACAAACAATGATGTTGGTAACATGATATTTTATCAATATCATTTACCATAGTTTGATATGGAAATTTGCCTTTTCTTAGGAGTAAAATCTGTTACGCATTCCTTTAAGTAGGGCCTATATTTGTTTAGAATTTAGTAACACTGGCGTATCTAAAAACATATTCAGCCGTTCATAACAAGTGAAATACATGATAATTTTAAATTGCTATATTCTAAAATCTCAATAAACTATGCGTGTCTACCAAACCCCATATTTCCATTCCAATAACAAAAATTAAATTTTACTACCCTTGGTAAAAATTCTAGTCAAAACCAAACATTACGCTCGACTTATTTACGTTCACCTCTTATTCAAGACATTACAAAATAAATGAATGGCTTTCCAACCCTTAATAGAGATTCGACGCGCACGCGCACAGGTGATCTAATGACAAAGAAAGTACAAAAACCACCGGACACAGCACTTGTTGAATTTAGAAATTTAATTTCCAACAGGACAATACCTTATGAAAGTAATCCTTGGAGGGTATACGCCGGAGATGCAGGAGCACAAGACACAAGCACTGAGCGACACTGGATAATACAACACGTGTGCAAGAGCTGAGACTACTGAGCGCTCGGAGACGAGACTACATCGATATGACTATCGGATCATTCGATAGTCATTCGATATGGTTACTGATTACTAATTTTCAAACACCGACTGGAAAGCTTGTTTTCTATTGGTGAGATGCTGTACTGTTGAATGGGTATTTTCTGGGAGTACTCTTAGAATTGTTTTGATTTATATTCCAAATTAAGAAGCATAGAACTTTAGACCTGTAGCATAAAGTTTAAATTCCAACAGATACAAAACTGATTTCCTGGATGTTTTTTAGCCAGTGATTTAAAGTGCTCTTATGTTAGCTCTAGCGTCTAAACTACAAGTGTATATAATGATTTTAAATAATATACAAGGACATAATATAGTCAAAGTATATTAGTTCTAGGTCCAGGTCTTATTATAACACCTACGACAATAGCTTATCCTTCGTATGGGAAATTGTGGGAATGAAATATGAGATTCGCTTCTCGGGTTTTGGGGTGTCCAGTTGAAATATATCATCACAAACCAACATCTTTAATCTATTTGCCGTCTTGTGAGTAAACAGTACTTTAATTACTTTTAACTGAAATGGCAACCATACGAAGGTACGTGTTTTAAGCCAAGTATGAATGGAGATGAGTGTAGGATGAGTGGAGCGATTTTGTAGTCTTGTTACTGACTAAGGCCGACTATAGTTCAGCCGCAGAAAGCGACTTCCTCCAGCATTGGTTTAGCATTAGCGTGCAGGTCGTTTTCTAAGCGGCCGAACTATACACCTTAGACCTATCCTTAGACACATATATTTCCTTAGTTAATTAATAGCCCTTACAACCAATGGCAACTGAGGGACTTACAATTTTATAGTGGAATCCGAACCACATTTTTTCCTTGTAAATTACGAATTGGTCGAACAATTAGGACAGTACTACGGATAGTCGTAGTACTCACTAGTGTGAACGTTAATCCACACCAGGGAGTACCGCATCCACAGTGCATGCCTAAAATATCCACAAGTGACCTCAAAGTAGTTGGATTACAGGACGACTCGGTCCCTCTACTTGCCTGGGAAAGTCTCTAAAGGTTAAGAAAAATCATTGTAATCCGTAACCAAACTAAATATAAAGCCTACTTTAAACAAATTTGTCAGTTTATTTGATGTTTCACATAAAATGAATGGGTAACTTGAACTGGTTTGTTAGTTGTTTATCAAGTGATACGGCATCAATGACAATCTAGCAATACAGGTCTCTATTGATTGAAATGTACTACTAACCACAGAGGCTTTAGAGGGGTCCCCACATCAATCCGTCACCACTGAGGTTTTTACAGAGGGTCGGTGACAATTCCTAAAACAGATAAGTTCTCTTTTTGAATTGTCGTATCAATTTTTACTCTATCAAATCATGATTGTATCCTTTTAAATTTTATAAGAACAGTGGAGCTGACCTTTTATATAATTTACGTATGAATAATTTAGAACAGTTTCTTGAAAGTTGGATAGGCAAAGCAGTCGTTGAGTGATAACCTGTTTATCTTACAATTTACAAACATTTTACAAGAAATCGTGGGGAGCGTGTACAACTCATGAATTCACTATCTAATCATTAAAACTATAAACACCGATTCATGCCCTTAACTCAACAATGTTTTTGTTATCCTTTTTTAATTCGTATACATAATAATTAAAGATTTTTACTTATTACGTACATAGATGAATGAATGAATGATTGAATGAAATGTGTTTATTTCCACATATTAGAGGTTAGGTCCACAAGGTTAGATACATATATAACCTAGAATTTAAATATATTTTTTTACAAATAAGTTCAATATTGTTTTTAAACATATTACTGGACTCAAAATTAATTTTTTACACCCCATAATGCGTTGTAATATTTAAACCATTAGGACGGACAATCCATTATAAATCATATCAAATAAAAAAAAACTGGCCTCTCAAAGATCATAATTTTTTAATCAAAATAGCACTTGGAGCTGAACACATTGTTATTTTTTTGTATCGAAAATTCTGGTCATGTTAAAGTAATGTTTGTCAAAATTGTTTTTAGAAATTGTTTTCATAGATTTTTAGTATGGATTGTTTTTACATAGTTTTCATAGATTATTTATATAGATTGTTTTATAGTTTATTAGGATTAAGGACAAGAGTTGTTTTGAAAAACAAAATGTATTCTTCTGAAAAACGCTTGCTAATAAAGACCTTTTTATTTATTTATTTATTATAACACCTGTGTAGGATTACTTATTCGATAGTTTTTTCGATAATCTACGGTTACCATATCGACTATCGCAATGTGTATGAGCGACTACAGCGCTCCAAGCGGGGGGTGGTAAAGTAGGAGCTGCGCGCTGGTTGGTCGATACTCAACTGCGAGCGGTTGTAAAAATATTCCTGATCAAGTACTACATTTCAAAATTTATTTTTTTGAAACAATACATCGTCAGCTAACACCTGTAGAATAAATACATTTACTTACGTGTAGAATAAATTTTTAGACGTTTTAATGATAAGCATACAAATGGCTATTCTATTTATTGTAAGGTACTATACTATTATAGAACTTTCTGTATATCCCGGTCAGGCAGAGTTTAAACACATTTTTTATCCATAAAAAACTTACAATTAATTCATAAATTGAATAGCATTTAAGTTGTCTAGTAGTTATTTATGTATTTTTTTTTTATTTTTTGTTTTTATATTATTCTTTCAATCCCTGTTTCTATCTATGTTAAATTTAACAAACAAAACTTCAGATGTATAAATATGCTACATGTTTTTTATTCGGATTAATGCCTGTGTTTAGAAAACTTTATAATTTTTTTAAAAAATTATTGAATTACTTAGCAATTAAAATTCTAACGCAGATAGTTAACACCTAAACCTTAAGCAGGAATCTCGTGTTCCTTTTTGGAAACCACATTTTACACGTGGCACAGTCAACCAAGGGTAGTGGTGTGTATCTAACTCAGGTAATTCAATCTTTGTCACTTGTGGCTACAGTTGCCGGACCACGTATCTTTGAAACAAGATATTATGAAAAAGTAACTTAATGTAAGATTTACTAACACGTCGTGTGTTTCGTGATCGTTTAGTAAATAGTTGTGTCACTAGTTTGCCTCTTTTTGTAATTGTTTGAGATACTGATTAAGTTTTTTAAAAATGAATTATTTTCACTCACGTAAAAACATACTAATCATGCCTAAAAACACATACATTAGTACTGTCATTACTTTGCCTATACAACCGTTAATGAGTTATTCAAATTTATAATATATATTAAAATTTGCTAAAATATGATAAATAAATAAATCAATACTGCAAAAAATTTCATTGTTTGAGTATTCAACCATTACAATCACTAATAATGTTACTGATAATGTTACTTTATAAATACTCTAGTGTTTTATAAAAGACTGTATTTTCCTCAATATATATAATTATGTTAGCACAATGATAAATGTTATTAAAATATAATGAATCGATATTATAAAAAAATATCCTTATCACTGTTTCATCAACATAACCTCTTGTTACTTCGCACGGCTCGTAGACGCCTTCAGACAACAAAACACAATTCTGATACAAAACACATTTTGCAGCTCGCCGTAGAATGAAGGCGAGCTTGAATAATAAATATTTATCTTATAATTATATTTATGCCTCAGTTTTACTATAATCTCCCTAACCTATTCAAACTAACATTGAGTACCTACATTGTAAAAATACTCAAAAGGGGAAAAAGGCTATAAAAGATCCACAATATATTTTGTTTATTGCACTGTCACTTTCAGTTTGAGAAATCTGTATAATTTAATATTTGCGTAATTATGAAACTCAAATACATTTTCATTTAATTTAATTTTGCATTTATTAATTACAAATTATGAGGATGTTTAACTGTTCAATCATTTTAATTTAATTACACACTATGTCCAAATATCTTCTGCATTACAACTGTATCTAAAAAAAAAAAAATAAAACTACAAGTTAGTAACTTAATTTACTATTACGATTACGAATAACAGAATAAAACCTGCTAAAACAGAAATCCCATTCAAAGTCCAAAATGGAATGAACTTCGTATGTACAACTACCGCTGATTTCCCAGCCCTAATTAAATAACATGTTTCAGTTGAAACGTTTTGTGGGTAATTTGTCAAATTACATGACGCAGTTCCAAGGGCGAAGTCAATCCAATGATATTTCTGAAAGCTTCACTAATTGACGAAACTCTCTCAAATCCAACTACACGATTAGTGTTTGTTTATGGTTTAATGGTTTGTATTTGTTCTACATTTTGGATATTTGATTAGCTGCTGTTCTTTGAAGAAGTAGAATATGTATTTTTTACACAGTATAAATAGCCTAAACTATGTTTATTGCTAAGATATATTTTCAGCTATGATTAACTCAAGCTATCATTGAAATGGAAATGTATGTTGCAGTTAAACATTTATGTAGACTTTTTTTACACGATAAAAAAAATTAAAAACATTTAACAGTCAGATTTTTTTAACACATGTTACTATTTGTAGTCTACACGAAATAGCATACTGTACTTTAAGCATAAATATTCAACATATTGTTTCAATAGGTTAATAATAAATTAAGGTAAGAACTAGCGAAACATTAGATTTAATAAATTAGGGATTGAATAAGCCACACTATGTGATTAACTAACTCAATTAACTGCACAGAAATCTTCCCCTGGAATCTCTTTACGCTTCCTAGCACTTAGTGAATCAAGGTAATAGATAAGGTAATTAGATTAAATAAATGAAGGGAAATACAAAAAATTGATGCAGCACTTTCATTAGTGTAATAAAAACTTCACAAAATGTACGTGTATGCATGATCAAGATAATTGTATTTAAGTACTTAAACATTTTTTTTAATATTTTGACACGAGTAGGGCCTACACGACAATGAAGCCAAAAGAAATCACTGAAATAAATTTCAAATTGTTAACAACAGTTAGTAATTCTATTTATTTTAATAAGTGGATAATCCTTCTCTTAACCTAAGAGAACTGTATAAACACCAGCATGTACGATATCACAGCACCAGCAACCACGAACAGCGAGGCTCGGTCGATGGTGAAAAGTCCCAAAGCAGACAACTGAACGGGTGTTTGATGCAGCTCCAGAAGAAACAGAGCGATCTTCTTCTGTTGCTGTTTGGTACAAGCTCTTGCAGTCAAGGTCACGTCAAGTTCTTGTTTTATCTCCTCCACTTCGCCTGACACAGATGATGAAAGGATTGCCAAAAGGACCAATGGAAATATAAAAATAAATAAATACATCATCGCAAGTGCAGGACGAAGATCCAAATAATACTTGGAAGGATCTTGAAGTCCAAAGAGAGTCCAATAGCCATACAGATGTATGACTGCCATAGGGTATACCGTTAGAGCGTATGCTGAGGCTGGGATTTGGAATACTTGGTTTATTTTGGAGTTACACTCAAACACTTGGCGGAGTCCTGTCACAACTTGTTCCAAATTGTCAGATGACTCAGCCATTGTTCTAAGAGCTTTGAGTCTCTTCACGACCAAGTGCTTCATGATGGTGGCGTTGTCGATGTCGAAAGTGCAGGCCCAACCTCCAAAAGCGGCGAAATACATTGGGAATGTCAAACCAGTTGAAGCCAATGCTATAATGCAGGTAAAGAATGCCATCCATTTGTGTGCTACTAGAGCTGTCAAAACAGCATCCGTAGATGTTGCAAGTCCAAGATTTGCTTCTCGTCCAAGAGTTCCAGTGATTTGATGGTACAAGTCATTGACACCTGGAGCGAAACAAGTGATTGATAGATCTGCTAGCATCAAGACAACGCGGAAGTTTTGCAGTGTAGAATTCAAAACTGTAGCCAAGGATTTAACTTTTGATGGGGCGGATAAAAATAGTCCAATCCGAGCAATAATGGATAACACGGGTATGCAAGCTGTGAAAATAGTTCCCAGTGGAACATTTCTTTCAAATATCGTCACTGATATTTGTTGCTGTGGAGTCACAAATCCCATTACTGCAGTTTCAGTAAACATATTGACCATAAAAAACGACTACGGATCCTACAGTTGCCGTTGAATCTACTGCAGGTATACCTAGTGAATACAACCGAAACGTTTTCTAGCAAAACATTGAAAAACTAATATCACAAATGGAATGGTACGAATAACTCAAGAGACCACTTTACATAACTAAATGTTTAATAAATATTGACTTTACATAGTTTTTCTCGTTTTGTTTGAACAATTGACGTTTTTGCAATACATTTCAGTCAAATATTGAATAATAATATTATTGTAATTTAAAAATTAAACCACGTGGTATACGTCAATAATTTTAACTGAAAAGGTTTTAGCGATAGAGTCGTATACAGTTTCAAAAGTAATTTTAACAAAGTTTAGAAGATTTTTAGAAACACAAAAGTCTGCATGATCAGTCAAAGTTAGCTATTCAATGTCGGCAATGCCTCGTCGGGACGGAGTAGGGAAGATAGTCCCAGGGTAAGTTTTGAAAAGGAATACATTGTATTATATGGAGTGTCTCTGAACTTTATTCACGTCTTTCAAAGTATCTTACTTAGGCCAAACGCAAACTAAAATATTACGTCAAAAATTCCAAAAATAAAAGTAAACATACAGCAACTTATTTATTCTTTTACAAAAATTTGTTTTATATGATAACAGGTTACAATGAATTGAAATTTTGTACGTAAGTTAGGTAAAGAATTATTTGAAATATATATATATATATATATAATATATATATATATATATTTAATATATATGACGTTAAGATCACTAAGATAAATGTTTGCTTGGTTAAAATATTTTAAGTTACGTTTTTATTTTAATATCCACGTTGTCCTGAAAACGTTATGATCGTAAATATGTTGCTTCTTGGTTTTATATAAATTTTAAATTATATTTCTAAAGTCTTTGGAGGTTAAATCTTTAAAGTATTTAATGTTAAAATATGAACGACAATAATAAATCAGAACCTAACCACAAATCGGTTATCCCACAGTCTATTGTTGTACGTCAGTTTTAATACATTTATTGACTCCTTTAATCAACGGTATTGGTTATCTCTGACCGAATTACTGAATTACTCCATCAAAGTTTTGTTGATTTGTTGCAATAAGAGAGCTGATTTATATACGTGTGTTTTAAAGATAATACCCCGGGATTTCAAACGGTCGCTGCTCAGGGACTATTCAAGATAATTAAACGATTTAAGCGTCAAATTAAAGGGAAAAGAATAAAGTTTTTTATAATTTTTTCATACAATTTGGAATGTTTTAATAACATTCAGATTTTCATCAGTCTTATACGAGCGTAAAACTGGCAAAGTCTGCACGCTTAGGGCGATCGGCGTGTTTATCTGATGTCTTAACTGAATCTTTTTCGGCACAAAGACTCCATCTTTTATAGATAACAACATAAAGTAACCAATTTAGGTTTTTTAAACTGAAGACTTCGTCGGGCAATCGATTTTTTCGGGCTTATGATGCAGAAATGTAGGATTTCTTCGACAATGTCATCGTTTGTTTTTAGACGGCCGGGTGAATGTCTTTTCAAAACACCTCAGTGCCACGAAACTCATTAAACCAGCCTCAAGTTTCTTTATCATCAAGAAGATTTAAATTTAGTTTAATTTTGCAATGGATATGAACTCTGCAAACTACAGATTACAATCTGTGCCTTCTGTTGCGCCGTAAACGTCGTACTGGCGACTGGCATCAGGCGTATGAGTCACAATAGCGGCCTACCACCCCGCACCTGTTTTACGCTCACCAAGGTCAAAGTTTCCTCCCTTGCTACACGGGAAACAAAACTTAGTTATTTTCTCTTCAATTTGACGAATAAAACGTTTATTTACCTTGAATAGTATCCAAGCAATTACCATTTAAAATCCCGGCATTCTTTTAAAAACACCCTGTATTTCGTCATTAGTACATGTCGTATTTTAAATGTGCTTTAATTATGCACAGGCATTTTTGTGATTAGAGGTTTTTGGAAGTTTACCGATTCTCGTGTAAACTTGAGTGCCTATTATGGACTGATTTACCCATTATTGTCATATTTGGTGACAGTTTGGGGCTGTGAGAGCGTACTTTTACACTAAAGAATACGTAATTGAATGAAGAGTTCTCCTTTTACAAAACACAGTTTGATATTATCTTCTACATGCAATTCTATTTACATAATCATCGCTTCAAAAACTGCTAAAAAAATGTTCATGAATAAAAAACTAAATGGTGGATATCTGGATAAATAAGCATTTTCGGAGATACCTTCATGTACACTTTTTTTCTTTTTTCTAGTATGAGGGTTCATTTCTCTATGTCCTGAACATTTATGGACACAGTATATTTCTGTAATTCACATTTAGGCATGCTATAACAATTGGTGTACCAGTCGAATAAAACCAGTAGATGGTGACAGAACATCAATAACACATTACTAGAGACAGCTTGCTCCCCTATCGTCTAACTACATAAAATATTCTAGCATGTGATTACAGTTGGATAATCTATACAGGGGGTTTTTTTTTTTTAAACTTGCATCTTTATTTATGTAAAAACCGCAATAGATAGAAATATGCTGTTGGCGGGAATCATCTATTGACGTAGGGGGCACAATGTTTTTGAATTAGACGTTACATTCACATTCCCCACCTTTCCCCCCTGCCACCAACTTAATTTTTTTTAAATAGCAAGGTACCCCTTGTGACATATCAAATAAAAGAGCATAAAAAAAGAAAATGTTTGACGAAAAAAAAATTGAAAATCGGTTCATAAATTTGTGAGATATTCCCCCCTCCCCCCCCGGAACTTAATTTTTAATAATAGCAAGGTACCCCTTTGACATACCAAATGAAAGAGCATAAAAAAAGAAAAGTTTTGGTGAAAAAAATTTAAAATCGGCTCATGAATATGTGAGATAATCCCCCCCCCCCTTTTCCCTACCCTAAACTTGTTTTTTAATAGCAAGGTACCCGCCCTTGTGACATATCAAATGAAAAATAAATTTCACCAAACATTTTCTTTTTTCATGCTCTTTCATTTGATATGTCACAAGGGGTACCTTGCTATTAAAAAAAATTAAGTTGGGGGCAGGGGGGGAAAGGGGGGAATGTGAATGTAACGTATAATTCAAAAAAATTGGGCCCCCTACGTCAATAGATAATTCCCGCAAACTGCATATTTCTATCTATTGCGGGTTTTACATAAATAAAGATGCAAGTTTTTAAAAAAACATCCTGTATATTAATTTGAAACTGTATTTCTTTGTCACAGCTATTTTGAGAGAACGGCTGGGCGTAGAAACTCGGTAGAGGTGTCTAAAGAAATGTCTTGGTCTGTAGATGAGCCATCAAAAGAGAAATATTGTGAATTCCCTTGGGGCTCTGCCCCCGTGGCCTTTAAATTCCCATCCCATGTTATTCTTATGGAGGAAAACGGGGGTTTTGTCACAGCTAATTTGAGAGAACGGCTGGGCGTAGAAACTTGGTAGGGGTCTCAAAAGAAAGGTCTTGGTCTGTAGATGAGCCATCAAAAGAGGAAAGAGGTAAATTCCCTTGGGGCTCTGCCCCAGAAGCCTTTAAAATTGCCTCTTCAGATTTGTTTACATTACGACCATATGCATAATATTACACTACTTTTTAATGCAACAGCTGTTAATATTTAAATTGTGATTTATTGCATTTGTCAAAATAAAGTACAGTATTTGTAATGGATTTTTCTGATTTTACAAATGATTTTCTTCTGCATCGTGTCATGTTTTGCAATATAATGTTCTATTACTAAATCAGTGGAAAATTCTAATATCACAGTAACTTTTAAAATTGTTTCTTATGGAGTTAACTTATATCTATTGTATGGGTTGGTTTCTGCCTTTTTTACCACTTCTTGGAGATTGTACGTAGGTGATATTCTTTGGCATATTGCATTTTTTTTTTTTTTTTTTTTTTTTAAGAGGTTGGCGGCCTCTTTTAACCTTGCATTTGCCCCTCCACATAGACTAAGCGCCCGTGCGTGGATCGTTAACAGCAAAGCTAGGAGTGAGCTGGTACAGTACAAAGGTGAACTGTACTGATAAAATGTTATCGGCAGTGACCAGGATCCGAACCCACGACATCACTGCCTTGGGCCCGAAGTCCGCGACGCTACCGACTGAGCCACCGACTCACTATGTAGACGAAACTTGGGTTGGTGTTATTATTACAATGGAAAAGAGCGAGAAATCCTGGACAATTTGATATAGGCTAAAAATAAAACTGAATTAACACTGTGCTACATTTCTTGAGCAATCATTGGAATAACCGATTTGCAAACAATGGAAACATAGAAAAAACATAGATAAAACACAACCAAGTGAAAGAAATAGAAATAATGTTTTTTTTTACACTAAAAACACTATAAAAACCAGATCAGCTTTTTGAAAAAAGATAAGATATTTACAAAAGATTTTGATTATATCTAACTGTTGTGTGAATCGTGAGTATTTCCATTATTTTTAAATCGCCTGTAATGCTTCGCAATTGCTCGAATTCGAGCAACAGGTAGCAGGTAGGTTTGTAATTATTGTGTTAAATTCAATATGTTTACACGCAATCTGTAGAGTTGTATGTAAACAAACTGATCAAACTTTCAAAACACGTATGCAAAAAAATAACAACCACAACGTAACAGCAAACAACACGTATAACAGCTACAACCTATAACAACTACAACGTTTAGTAAGCCTGGTCACATTACACGTTCCTAGTTGTTATAACAGACACATAGAGAATATGTCCGAGTAGTTACCAGAAGTATGATTACCAGACTGCTCACAAATTACCACCACAGTATAAGATTTAGGTCTTTTTCGTTCAAAGAAATTCTAAATAAGGTATTTAAGAGTATTTAAAAATCAAGATTGTCATCTTTTCTGTTTGTGGACCAAACAACGGCATAATATTAAAATCAGTTGTTCCACTTATATTAGCATGTTGCATACATTTTCTGTTAAAAAGACAGCACAGGTATTTATCACTAGCATACAGGGTTTAACGATTTAAATGTATTCAATAATGTAAACTCAAAACTCGAAATTCATTAAACTGGTTTTATTATTAGATTACATACACTTTACGTTAATATTGTGGCTTTAAAAATACTAAAGAATTCATTTTGACACTCTGTGTAAAATATGCCAAACGAACGTTAAAGCACAGGATATTACGAGCACACAGATTATTTTAAATTTCAGACCTTAAACGAGTGAAGCGCACTCTACTGTAAAATGTAGTTTCAAGATACCTACAGGTTTATAGGAGTGCCATCGTTAGAATTGATCCAACTAAATAAAAAAAATAGCTAAACCCATCTTAGTTCATCACCAGCCAAGTAATGTTTGTGCAACACATTTTAGAGTCTATATTACAATTGTTCATGCTTTCCTGTCTACGTACGAGTAATAGGTATTTAATTTTTTAAATTAAAGAAACAACCTTTTCATAACTTTTCATTTGGCAATTAGCAATTTTATTTAAAGATCGTATCAATAAGGGATGCCATGTTTGTCGAATAAGAGAAAAGCTTCCAAAAAAATTGAGAGCAGCACAAATAGAAACCAGTGGTATTTAAAATAAACTGTGGAAATTATTGTTGAAATCACTGAACAACATAAAAGATGACGGGAATGGTTCTAGTGCGTGTGCGCATGCCACTGATTGATAGATTTATATATCAGGTTGTGGATAATCCTTCTCTTAACCTAAGAGAACTGTATAAACACCAGCATGTACGATATCACAGCACCAGCAGCCACGAACAGCGAGGCTCGGTCGATGGTGAAAAGTCCCAAAGCAGACAACTGAACAGGTGTTTGATGCAGCTCCAGAAGAAACAGAGCGATCTTCTTCTGTTGCTGTTTGGTACAAGCTCTCGCAGTCAAGGTCACGTCAAGTTCTTGTTTTATCTCCTCCACTTCGCCTGACACGGATGATGAAAGGATTGCCAAAAGGACCAATGGAAATATGAAACTAAATAAATACATCATCGCAAGTGCAGGACGAAGATCCAAATAATACTTGGAAGGATCTTGAAGTCCAAAGATAGCCCAATAGCCGTACAGATGTTTGACTGCCAAAGGGTATACCGTTAGAGCGTATGCTGATGCTGGGATTTGGAATACTTGGTGTATTTTGGAGTTACATTCAAACACTTGGCGGAGTCCTGTAACAACTTGTTCCAAATTGTCAGCTGACTCAGCCTTTGTTCTGAGAGCTTTGAGTCTCTTTATGACCAAGTGCTTCATGATGGTGGCGTTGTGGATGTCGAAAATGCAAGCCCAACCTCCAAAAACGACGAAATACTTTGGGAGTGTCAAACCAAATGAAGCCAATGCTAGAATGCAGGTAACGAACGCCATCCATTTGTGTGCTACTAGAGCTGTCAAAACAGCATCCGTAGATGTTGCAAGTCCAAGGTTTGCTTCTCGTCCAAGAGTTCCAGCCACCTGATGGTACAACTCATTGACACCTGGAGCAAAACAAGTGATTGATAGGTCTGTTAGCATCAAGACAACCCTGGAGTTTTGCAGTGTGGAATTCACATCTGTTATCAAAGATTTAACTTTTGTTGGGGCGGATAAAAATAGTCCAACCCGAGCAATAATGGATAACACGGGTATGCAAGCTGTGAAAATAGTTCCCAGTGGAACATTTCTTTCAAATATCGTCACTGATATTTGTTGCTGTGGAGTCACAAATCCCATTACTGTAGTTTCAGTAAACATATTATTGACCATAAAAACGACTACGGATAATACAGTTGCCGTTGAATCTACTGCAGGTGTACCTAGTGAATAAAACCGAAACGTTTTCTAGCAAAACATTTAAAACTAATATCATAAATGGAGTGGTACGAATAACTCAAGAGACCACTTTACATAACTAAATGTTTAATAAATATTGACTTTACATAGTTTTTCTCGTATTGTTTGAACAAATGACGTTTTTGCAATACATTATTCTGAAATATTTATTAATAATATTATTGACATTAAAAACGAAAGCACGTGGTATACGTCAATAATTTAAACCGGAAGGTTTTAGCGATCGAGTCGTATACAGTTTCAAAAGTATTTTTAGAAGATTTTTAGAAACACAAAAGTCTGCATGATCAGTCAAAGTTCGCTATTCAATGTCGGTGATGCCTCGTCGGGATAAGGCGGGAAAGATATTTATATATATTTACAACTACAAGCTCGTTGAAAATGCTCTTAATTACATCAACTATTTAAATTCAAATTATGCGCTGGTTGAGTTTCACAACCGAAAAATAAGCCAATGTGAAAAACAGTTTGAGATGTAACAGGTATTCAGTAACTTCGTCAAATTATCAGTAACTACAGTCTCTAACTTGAGCTCTGATTACTACCTGACTGATCACAAATTACCCTTACTGACATATCCTGGAACAATACATTTAATACATTCAAATGGACTTTTTTACACGTTTTATTACAAGTTTATTACTTTATTGTTAAAGTTAAATACATATTAGGTTTCCTAAGGCTTTTTGTTTGGCTGTAGCCGATCACTGAATTTTTTATTGATTTGTATTTTGTGAAAAATAATCTATTATTTGTTTAATATTTAACCTTTAAACAAATTATTTACATGGAAATTTCAATCATAAAAAATATTTAATCCCAACAGAATAGAGTAAAGTTATCTTGATTTGTTTTATAACATTAACACGACAAGTTACATGTAATGCTAGATCTGTCACATTTGACTAACTTTTCTTAGTTTTAATTTTTAAATTTCTCTAGATCAATGCTAAGTCTAAATTTAAAAATTGCAATTAATTTGTTACAGCATTCCAGAACGCCTCCTTGAAACAATACACTTTGTCAATAAAACTATTTATTTCTGAGATCCAAGTAATAAAAAAAAAACTGTTCCTTTAATATTCCATTAAATCCTTTTAAATAAACAAAACCATATTCCAAAAACACTAGTTACACTTCAACATATTTTTCTTACAAGCCTTTTTTAAAAGAGCCAACTACAATACCTTATTAACTTGTATAAACAATTCTCTTTAAGTATAGAGTAACTAAGTAACTCAGACGGAGGTAGGACGCTAACCATAACATGCATTACAAGTGACCCATATCATTAACACTGGTGTTAGTGGATAACCAAATGTGTGGGAGGTTCTGGTTTATCAATTATCATATTGAACCATAATTGCTTTACAGTTCAACGTGTCCGTTATTTTCATATAGACCTTAAAAGATAAATGAAAAATTAATTTATCATTTAGCACCAATATTTTTACTGTTGTAACATTTTCAGCACAGTAAGGACAATTTGAAAGACAGCACGATACTCTTGAGATGGAATGTACTTAAAGAGTCAATCTTATAAATGATTTGTACAAAAAAGGATCCTGGATCCTGAAATGGGGCTGAAATTGTGACGATTTATGTTCATAAACCATACTGAAATTGTCACAGCAGTCAGGGGATTTTCAGCAGGGTGTTTTCAAGCAGGGCAGAAACACTGAAATTGCAACAGCGGATTTGGAATGTGCATTGAAAGCAAAAATTGCCTTGAGTGTTTTCAAGAATAAGGCCGCCACTATTATCTTAATTGCCTAAATTTGACTGTAAAGTCAAAGCTTGATTTATTGGCAAAATTTAAATTTGGTAAAATAATTTGGAAAATGTATACGAGTCAATTGCTAAAATATATTTCAGCCTTATAACTTAATTATTTATAAATTGGATCGTAAGGTAAGCCTTAGATTTAATTATGTTCAATAACGATCCAGAGGCTATGTCTCCAAATTAATTATTTACTCTAACATTTATACATTTATTGACAGTAATAATAGTAAATTATTACGTACTTGACAGTAATGTTTTTCAACAAGGTCGTTTAATAACATAACATTAGTACAATGACATGAAAAGTGTCAATGTCTATTAAACATTTATTTAGGTGATTGAAGTGGTCTAAGTTATTCTGGCCGATCCATTAATGATATTAGTGTTTCACTATTTCGCTGGAAAATTTCCTGTCCTTTGTATTCCCCAAGTAAAATTGCAGTAGATTCAACTTCAATCCGTAAGGTCATTAACTTCTTTGATGATCAATATGTTTACTGAATCTGCAGTAATGAGATTCGTGACTCCACAGCAACAAATATCAGTGAAGATTTTTCAAAGTAATGTTCCACTGGGAACTATTTTCACTGCTTGCTTACTACTGTTAGGCATGATTGTTCAGACTGGAATTGTTTTAACCGACGCAAAAACAGTTAAAACCATGGCTGAGATTATACATTTTCTATTGGGAAACTTCGGTGTTGTCTTGATGCTAGCAGACCTATCAATCACTTGTTTTGCTCCAGGTGTCCATGAGTTATACCATCAGGTGGCTGGAACTCTTGGACGAGAAGCAAACCTTGGACTTGCAACATCTACGGATGCTGTTTTGACAGCTCTAGTAGCACACAAATGGATGGCGTTCGTTACCTGCATTCTAGCATTGGCTTCATTTGGTTTGACATTCCCAGTGTATTTCGTCGTTTTTGGAGCTTGGGCTTGCATTTTCGACATCGACAACGCCACCATCTTGAAGCACTTGGTCATAAAGAGACTCAAAGCTCTCAGAACAAAGGCTGAGACAGCTGACAATTTGGAACAAGTTGTTACAGGACTCCGCCAAGTGTTTGAATGTAACTCCAAAATAAACCAAGTATTCCAAATCCCAACCTCAGCATACGCTCTAAGGGTATTCCCTTTTGCAGTCAAACATCTGCATAGCTATTGGACTCTCTTTGGACTTCATGATCCTTCCAAGTATCATTTTTATTTTCATCCTGCACCTGCGATGCTGATTTGTTTTGATTTTATATTTCCATTGGTCCTTTTGGCAATTCTTTCATCATCTGTGTCAGGCGAAGTGGAGGAGATAAAACAAGAACTTGACGTGACCTTGACTGCGAGAGCTTGTACCAAACAGCAACAGAAGAAGATCGCTCTGTTTCTTCTGGAGCTGCATCAAACACCCGTTGAGTTGTCTGCTTTGGGACTTTTCACCATCGACCGAGCCTCTCTTGTTGTGGCTGTTGGTGCTGTGATATCGTACATGCTGGTGTTTATACAGTTCTCTTAGGTGGTTTAATCCTGCCCGGTCAAAATACTTACAAAACAATTAAATTAGAAAAAAAAATTTCTTTTAAATTTAGACGATAGTGAAATGATTCTGTTATTACTTCTCAGGGACATTTCAATCTGGCTTATACATTCATTAATTAGCCCGTGAAGAATTGAAATATACTATTAGACACAACGTATAGCAAGACAATGTATTTAAAGTCAAGTGAGATGGGTATGTGCTACTACTTATGCTTTCAGCTTAATCATTTAAACTACGAATTACCTCAAAATTTAAACCTAAGTCAGAGAAAAAATCCTTAAAATAGATGTTTTTATTAAATTACGTTACTTACTTTAAATTTTCACTGAATGTCTACGATTTTAATTAAATATGTTTTTAAAAGCCAGTACGTTAGTCTAAAATCCTCTTTTTTGGTGTGATAATATGTAGTCCTAATTTGTATGGTGAATCAAACATGTATGGGTATGGGTTTGTATCAATAGTCTAAAGTTCTTCTTTAAACACATTTTGAGAAGTTTGGTTACGTTTATGCTGTATTTCAAAAGAACTTCCAAAAGAAAATAAAGGAATAATCCAAACAATCTATTATTCTGTGTTACTTTATAATGGTCCAGATATGAAGCATGCTTAGTGAACATTTATTTTTAACTTAACGTTTTATCATTTTAAATGCAGCATACCGAGGCACTAAATTCTAATGTGAACATTTCAATTCCTTTAGACTGTTTTGAACAAGTACAAATATATTGAAAACTAATAAGGTTTCTCTTTTGCTGCCTGCAGTTGTAATTTGTAAGCTGCCAGGTAGTAATCGTATCTAAAGTTAGAGACTATAATTACTGATAATCTAAGACAGTTTCTCTATGTCTGTTATATCTCAACTTCTGGGAACATGTCCTGTACAATTAATTATAATCTGTTACCCTCCGTGCGTAGTTAAAATTTCAATCCTAGCTGTAGAAAAAATTATTTTAGTATTTTTTAAATTTTTAACTGTGAATATTAGTGATCATGCATTTATTGACATTTAATATTTACAAACATCGAAATAGTTAATGTTCTCTAGTGGTATCATGGTAACTATCCCAGGAAAGAGCTTTGAATTATTTCCAAAATTGTAGATTATTACAGAAGAATATCTTTTATTTTACGATTAAAAGGGAAATAATGTATCTGATAATACTAGAAATATTTAACGTCATTGTATAATTTTATAAACACATTATAAGCAATAGATTTGATCCGGGGGTTTTACAATTTTGGTTTCATTTCACACACCACAGTACTCGATGGTACAGTCTACAACAACCATACTATAAATATCCCTGCATATAGTACTATAATAAATATTTTGTAATCATATTCCACAAAGCTGCAATGTTGACATTTGAAAACACGCATAAATCTGCATAAACCAATATATTTGTTTGTAGCACTGTCACTTTGAGTTGGGGAAATCTGTATAAGTTAATTTTTGCGTAATTATGAAATTCAAATACATATTTATTTAATTTCATTTTTCATTGAGGACTTTTAACTGTTCAATCATTTAAAATAAATTACACTCTACGTCTAAATATCTTTTGCATTACAACTGATTCTTAAAAGAAACAAAACAAAAAGCTAGTAACTTATATTACTATTACGATAACGAATAACAGAGTAAAACCTGCTAAAATAGAAATCCCATTCAAAGTCCAAATTGGAACGAACTTCGTATGTACAACTACCGCTGATTTCCCAGCCCTAATTAAATAACATGTTTCAGTTGAAACGTTTTGTGGGTAATTTGTCAAATTACATGACGCAGTTCCAAGGGCGAAGTCAATCCAATGACATTTCTGAAAGCTTCACTAATTGACGAAACTCTCTCAAATCCAACTACACGATTAGTGTTTGTTTATGGTTTAATGGGTTTTATTTGTTCTACATTTTGGATATTTGATTAGCAGCTGTTCTTTGAAAAAGTAGAATATGTATTTTTTCACACATTATAAATAGCCTAAACTATGTTTATTTCTAAGATATATTTTCAGCTATGATTAACTTAAGTTATCATTAGTAGTGGTGAACCCACAATATGACCTCACTTTCGGCGTTTTAGAGGCACTTTTAGGGCACTTTTTATAGGGGAAAAATGAGAAAAAAATGGAAGAGCTTTTTTTGGCCACTTTTTTAAAGACCCAGCTCTCGACCTATACACCCCTATATAAATTTTCTACTTTTTTAATACTGAAAAACACGTCTGGAATATGGCTCATTTTTTTGGCCACTTTTTTAAAGACCCGGCTCTCGGCACGCGAACTCGGGCGCGCTCCCAGCTTATGATGTGCTCCCTTGGACATCCTTAGTGGAAATCCATGAGTTCTGGCTACTTGGAAACCCAAGCCATTTGACATACAACGAATCACCCTTTCTCCTAATTATCTTCTCTACCAAATACATGTCCTTATACTTGGTCTTTAACAACTCCTCTGTATAGAAGCCTCCTCTGATTATATTGCCATTTTCATCTTTCAAGATATAAGTTACAGGCTTTGTATTCTTAACTTCTGCTATTGTAAATAGTTCCCCTGTCCAATTTGGAGTATAACCTTTACTAAAAACATGTTTATACTTGGAAATCCTTACGCTATCACCTACCTTATATCTTGGTTTTTTAACTTGCACTACTTTAGAAGTCAACCTCTCATGCACATATTTACTATTCTTAACATTCACTTGGTTAGGCTTCATTCCTATAGATCTATGCACCTTATTATTATATTTTCGAATTAACTTTGGAAGTAAATCCAACCATTTATAACTCCCCTGAGCACTAAATTCCCTATATAACCAATTCTTTAAAGTTCTCTGAAACCTCTCCACAATTGCAGCCTTAGTTGTAGAAAATGTGTGATAGTGATTAATATTTAATTTTTTCATTAGTTTGTTAAAATATTGATTAAAAAATTCTTTTCCATTGTCGGATTGAATGTTTTTAACCCCCTTTGGTAGAATGGTTTTAATGGCTTCTGTAACCACTAACCCTGTCTTATTTTTTAGTGGAGCAGCATAAGCTTTTTTAGAAAATGTATCTATTAAAGTTAAAATATATTTATTGCCAGAATTTTCTCTAGCATAGTTTTGCATATCAATTAAATCTATTTGTATGGTTTCGTTTATACCCAATACTTTAAAAGACCTTCTAATGAAATTCTTTCTTGCAGGTTTATGAAGTTCGTATGCAATTTCATTCATTTTTTATAACATCATCCTTTCCTGTAACTCTAAATACATCACCATTAGCCCCAATCAATAGATTATCTTCCATTCTTTTAAATACATAGTTTTCTGGTATATATGGT
The DNA here is from genome assembly GCF_028750875.1 of Macrosteles quadrilineatus. NCBI lineage: Eukaryota > Metazoa > Arthropoda > Insecta > Hemiptera > Cicadellidae > Macrosteles > Macrosteles quadrilineatus. The sequence goes on from NW_026542613.1 coordinate 1,645,949, forward strand.
CTATTATCTATATACTTAAATCCACTCAAAGATGTGGGGTCAGCAACTAATAAATCAGGATTATATTCCATCAAATTAAAATTTTTTTCTCCATATACAAATTTTGATCCATCATAACGCATAGCTTGTGACATTAGACAAATATCATCCGAATGTTTCCCCTCTGGTAGATTTCTTATAAATTGATTTTTGGCATCCCAACAATATAGTTTTTTATTATAAGTTATAGTCTGTTCTTTTGTAACACAGTCAGTGTCATCAATGGCAGGTTTAACACGTACTAACCTTTTATTATTAAAATTCCAATAGCCTACTTCCATTTTTGGAACTTGTGAAACATTCACAGCATCTTTACTATCTGTACCTTCCATCAAATTGCTAAGTTTCTGTTTCTTAGCATTCCAAACACCATTCTCTGATTCTAAAAATTCATAATTACTATCGTCTTGTACAAATTTACCATCTTCTTTTCGTATTAAAGTCTGTTGTAAAGTGGGCACATCATTTAAACTTTCACCCTTTTCCACATTAGTAATTTTCTGTTTCTTAGCATTCCAAACACCATTCTCTGATTCTAAAAATTCATAATTATTATTGTCTTGTACAAATTTACCATCTGTTCGTATTAAAGTCTGTTGTAAAGTGGGCACATCATCTAAACTTTCACCCTTTTCTACATTAGTAATTTTCTGTTTTTTAGCATTCCAATTTTTATTCTTAGATTCTAAAAACTCATATTTAGTTTTACCTTGTAAGAAGACATCACCTTTTCTAGTTAATGTCTGTCCCAAAGTTGATACATCATCTACAAACTCCCCATCTTTAACATTACCAATTTTACGGTTTAAACCATTCCAACTATCGTCTTGTAAATTTAAAGTAGGTTCACTACTAGCCCTAGGTTCTGCAGGCTTATTATATGGATAATATAAACGATAAAATTTATCTATAAACATATTTTTATTTAATAAATAATTCCACTTTCTCTCAATTCCTCAATAATGGAATCTATTTCATTACCCACTCCTGAGTTACCGGCTTGGCGACTTAGCCAAAGAAGTCTTAACCTATCTACAAGCTCATTAGGATCATCCCAATAAATATAGTCTATTTTATTACCAGTCACTTGTCTCAAACCTTCACCAACAGATTTAAAAAGAGGTTTAATTATATTAAGATATTTAGTATGTCTATTACTTGAAATTGGTGCACCATCTTTGTAACTCTTTAAATGTCCATTTGTAGCTTCCAAAATTTCTTTATAATTTTGCAAATCAGCCGGAGTATAATCCTCAGGTTCTTTTAAAGTTAACAATTGCCACAAACCTTTTGTCCCCTTGTAGGTTTTATTTGCAATTGTAACATCATCATTGGCAATGTCAACTTCCTTATTTCCAATAAAAAATTTATTTGCTTCTCGTCTAATACCATATGTAGTGTCTGTCATACTACTTTTACTGAGGTAATTTCCTAAATAGTCTGATGCTAAAAGACCAAAATCTAATTTCTGTGGAGTAGATTGTTGTAATGGTTGCAATCTTGGTATTATTGGTATTCTAGATGGAGTCATTGGGAGAATCTCCATTCGAGGCCTCTCTGTTTTGGCGATTTTTTTTAATTCTTGTAATGGCTCTATTAAAGGTTGGAATGTTTGAAACCTCTCTTCAGCCTCTAGAAACTTGCCACGTTTTAAAGCTCTATATTTCTCTCGTATTTGATTTGCAGAGTCAACCAATTCTTGTTGAATGTTTTTCATCTTTTATTTACATTTTATTTATCTCATTTGACAAAGGATTGTACTCAAACACTTTATCATGTATTATCAAACAATATGCAGATGTATTTGCTGGCACATTTTCTGCAGTTTCAATCTCTAATTTAATATCAACAATTCCTTCCTTCACTGTTTCGTTCTGTCTAGAACAGTCTATTACAATTAGTGGATATTTCTTCATAAACTCAGCCCTACTAATCATAGGATCTGGGATAGTATTATAGTAAGTCTCTCTAAATCTCATAAACATCTCATAAGCTTTAGAGACATCTCCATTTTCAAAGTCGAGATTTAAATCACTATAAGGATAATATTCAGAGTTTAGAAATACTTTGAGATTTTTTAATTTACAGTGATCAAATTCATCAGTTCTTTTTCGTGCACTATTATCCCTAGCTGTTTGGAAACCAAATATAATATACCTAGGCTTCTCCAAACTGGAAGATGTCTTTACTGACCATGTATGTCTTGTAGTATTGGGATATGATGGAAGTTCATGCAACTCTAAACTTCTAAATGCAATTTGCAAATTTTTATTTTGCAATAACATCTTTTGTAATTGTAACTTTTCCCCATCTGATGGTATCACGTGTGGCATCACCCATTGAATTGAGTTAAGTGTAATTTTAGGAATTGTATCAGCAGTGCCACTGGCTGGAGCACTAGCGGTTGTTAATATACAATTCAAATCATTTTTGGATCTTTTCAACACCAATTCTTGTTTGACATTTACTAATACCTTATTAAAGTCCTCGAATACACCCATTAACAGCTCTAATGGCAAACATGTACTAAACTTGCCACCTTTATGGAACTCTTTTAAATTTGTGTCAGAATCAAATGCTACATTTGACAATTTAGTAGTTTTATTGTAAGAGCTCAATATTTTCATAAGACTAGAAATTCCTGGGTTTCTTACAATGTCTATTTCTTTACCTGCAACTTCATATCTAATTTCATCAAATAAGAACGCAAATGCATTATTTATAAAATGACCTTTATCATGATTCTCAATTTCTCCCTTAATATACAGATAACTCCTACATGGGAGAGTTAGCAAATCTTGATTATTAATACATATTCGAATTTCATCAGAATTATTTATTGCCAAAGTGTTGTGGGGAACATAGGAGTGATTTGTAATTTTAACCACACTATCGTCGAATTGGGATTTCCCTGTAACGTCTAGAAAATCTTCCATTTTTATTAATAGAAAATTTTAACTTTAGTCCTATTGACTTTAGGAACCTAGCATTTTGTGCACTTATAGATAAATTCTTATAAATTCTCATATCTTTTTTATATGACAAGTAATTGTAGTTTCTTCTCCGTTAAAGTCAATTGCCTTGTCGTGCTGATCGGCAAATGTAATACTGACAACATCTAAACTTCTCTTATTTACAGGAAAATATATAATATTTCTTGGAACTTCGATAATTTTGTAGCCAGGAGGAGCTTCTGGATAAAAGCTATGTATGGTGTGTGATTTGTTTCCATTTAAATAGGACCCGTTTGCAATGTTACATTTTACTCTAATCACATTTACATTATTAATGTTTATTTTATTTGTAGATTCAAACTGAACACCAGGAGTAGAAACACCTTTAAATCCCAATAAAACAGACCCTAAACATGGTTTTGTAAAATCAAACACATGGCTAGAAAGTAATGTCGCTTTCATAGTTTTATTATTAGCTGTAAGGAAAAAGTTTGGAATTTGCTTTTGAATTTCCTTTGCAAGCTCAACCACCTCATATGTTCCTTCAGAAATTTCTATTGTAACTGGAGCATTGTGGTCATAATAGAAAACATCATCACCTTCTCCAATGGTTAATTTGTTGCCTTTAAGTTGATTTAATTTTGGAATAAGCCCTTTAAATAAAAGTTTGGATTTAGTATTAATTAATGCTTCTCCATTTTTATCTATTATAACTTTAAGTTTACCATTTAATAATTGGTTTAAATCATCAACTAAGATCTCTCCCTTTGGTAATGTTATTTTCTCTACTTTGTAATATGTTAAAGTATTTAGTGGTTTTTTAACATTAAATATAGAATTATAACTTTGAAAATCTACTAATCCAATTACATAATCATCATTTAATTCAATGGGAGGAAAGAACACTGACTTAAGCTCTGGCTCTGTACCCGAAAATGCTATAGTAAATGAATCCATTTTTATAAACAAAAATTTTTTATGAATGATAAACATAAAATTCCACAAATGGAACTATTTAAATCTTGTATTTGATCAGTAGTATAGAAGATTTTATGTCCCTCAAAATATTTAATTACTTCTTTTGGAGGTTGGATTCCAAATGGGTCAAAATAAATTACAATATCTTTATTTTTACGATATGCTGTCCAATGTGTGCCAGATGAACTGTCTAAATTAACTATTCCGCACTCTTTTACTCTTGGTGTTAGATTTTTTAGCTCGTTTTTTAGGTACACCCCCCGGAAGTGAGGCACGTCTTTTGCGGCCTCTAACAGCTGGTAGTTGTCCATATTTTTTATTAAATTTTAATCCCATTCCCATCTTTGCTTTTGCCTTCATCAAATTTGTCACCGCATAAGCTGCAGCTCTTTCAGCAAGATTTGCATCCTTTGCCGTTACTCTAGTCCAAGCTAAGTCTGCTAATCTCATGTCTGCTTTGTTCCGAGCAGCGGTATCGGGATTATTCATGTAGAATATGTCATGCTCTTTACAATAAGAGTCTAGTTTATTTTTTGGAGGTACATTTTTAGCTAAATTCTCACGTATATTCGTTCCAGGTCCACAGTACTGATATGATGGTATGTGAAGTGGAAATGGAAGGTTATTTATAAGAGTATCCAATAACCCTCGACCCCTGTAAGGCTTTAGGAATAAACCTTTGCCCTTTTTACATGTTTTCTTATTATTTTTTACCATTTTTATTATATAAAAAATGTCTTTTATTCAACAAAAACACAAATTTAAAATAGTACATACTAAGGAAAATATACCAAAGAAGTTGGGTCTTTTTCCTACCAATATTCGATGTGTTATTTGTGGTCCCAGTGGAAGTGGGAAAACGGTTGTAATTTATAATTTAATTGTAAGAAAGGAAGGATTAAAATTTACAAACCTATATTTAATATCAAAATCTTTAGAACAAGAAAAATATAAAAAAATAATTGAAATATTTAGTTTGTGTGACGAAGTGAAATTACACACGTTTACTGACTGTGAAATCACACCAAATGATGTAAAATCACAGTCAGTTGTTGTATTTGATGATATAAATAGTCCAAATATTACACAATTTTTCTCAATGGGTCGACATAAAAATATTAACAGTTTTTACTTGTGTCAATCTTACAGCAAAGTACACAAACATTTACGTGATAATGTAAATTTCCTAATATTATTTAAACAAGATGATTTGAATTTAAAACATGTATATAACAATCATGTTGGTAATGATTTTTCATTTAACCAATTTAGAAATCTCTGTCATCAATGTTGGGATAAAACTAAATATGGCTTTTTTGTAATAGACAAAGAAAGGTTAAAGAATAATGGCAAATATAGATTTATGTTTGATCAATTTTATAATGACCAAGTGCAAGAGTATTGATACCATCTTCCAGAATAAACCTCTTGTCATCGTCAAACGATAGTACTTTCTTATTCATAGTTAAGGTTTGAAGATGATGATTTGTAGATTTAATTCTTGTCACATTCTCATAGTAATCTTGCCCAGTTGCAAGACAGTTCAAATAATGTTGATGTCTAAGGAGATGTTTAACTGTAGCACCATCAGCTCCTTTAGCTTTCTTCACCTCTAAAGCTTGCTTGTCTTCTTCATATAACCATTTTAGAGGAATATAAGAATATAACTTTGGTCTTAAACCACAATATTCATACATAATATGACCATCTAATTCGTCTTTGAACTTGCCTGTGACTTTTTTATTTTTATCAGAGTATAAGAAATGGTCTTTACTATATCCAGAGGTATCAAAATAGTGCAAGTCACTTTCTATTTCCTTGTAAAAGTCCTCTGTAACTATAGAATACATTAAAGAATCTGTATCAGTCATAAGAAATCTTTTGTTCTTAAATGTTGACATATAATTATAGTGGAAATCATACATTATTACTTTACTAATATCCAAAATGGTCATTCCCAAATATATCGGCTTATTAAACTTTACAACTAATTTATTTAAATGTATAGCATGTAAATTGTTATCGAACTTTTTGCTACAGTCAAACCTTGGATTAGTGACATATTTTGTTAATAGTGACTCATCCTTGAGATATATATCACGAAACTTTCGTTGATTCATAATTGTTCGACCAAAGAGACTATTATTTAGCAATTTGTAAAAGTCTTTTTCAAAATCATTTTTAGCCCATTTTCGTTTTTCAATATTAAAATTAATATAGGGTGCAAGCCATTTTGATTGTCTAAATTTTAAAATTCTATGGTATTTTGTAACAACCAAACCTAATTCCTCATATTTTTGCAATGCTTTATAATGTAAAATATATTTAGTTTTGTCATTTAAATTAGGTATTAATTTGCCATTCATTTTCTCAGGTGCTAATGGATAGTCATTATGTAAATCATGTAAGCTTTTATCGTATTTTAAATCAACTTCTAAGATATATCCAAACTCATCATTTTGATTGTTTTTGTATATTTTGTAGTCTATCTCATTCGTCCAACAAAATCCATCCACGGGTAGTGTCTCACACATAGCTGTTGAGTATAGCGAGTTACAATCTAAATATATTAAATACACACTCTCTTGATTGGGATCATAGTGTTCGCCCATATATTTATTATTGGCTTTAGCGTAACGTGTGGAAATCATACTGACTCCTCCTCTGATTGCACTTTCTATGAACAAATGCATGTCAATATCTTGAAATAATTGTAATTTTATACCAGTCATTCTAAGACAGGCCTCCCATGTTAATCCAGGAAGTGAATACATATGTACGGGGTCAAGTTTATAATCTTTTAAACACAGGTCTCTAAATGTCTCAAACACATCAGCCAGTAGCAATACATCTGTTTTAAGATATAAATCATGATATTCTTGTAAATTGTTGATATTAAAATGGGTCCAGACATTTTTAGCATGTTCATATTCATTGGGAGAGATATGTTCTTTAGTTAAAGTACTGTAAAATTTTTCAATTGGAGGTAGAGACTCTGCAAACTTATCTGGTCCTGTCATATATTCATAGGGAAATACGCCTTTGCGTTGTAGTAGTGGATTGTCTATGAATCTAAATGCATTTAAATTGGAAGCTAATTTGTATAATGGAAGGGACAGAAAGTTATAGGAATCTAAAAATACTAAATCATCAACAGAGAATGAAATGTACTTTTCCATATCTTTGGCTATGCAATTTAATTTACGATTAAACTTTCCCAAGTGTTGCATTATTAAATGTCCATCGTAATTTTTCAAGTTATGGAAGAATACTGGGATTTTCTTTGTTACTTTATAGTTTAAATTACAATCATTGTGGGCAGCTCCACGGTATTGGCCATTTGAATGACAATGTTCCCGTACCCTATGAAAATATAGGGGCTTTTCGCAAATGTGACAATGTGTTGAGTTTTGGAAAGATGCCTCTTGCTCAGGAGTCATTACAAGGGGAATATATATCGCCATTTGACTTTTAATGAAGTCATAAGTCTCAAATAACCTTTTGAAAAACACATCCATAACATTTTCGCCACTATATAACTCTTCAGAAATAATCTTAGAATCTTTTACTACAACAAATGCAAAACCCGATGGAATATGCTTGTTTGAGTTTATAAAGCACTCAAAATCAGCATAAATTACAAATGGGGCTTTAAGTTGATATTTATAATTTTTAAATTGTAATGTATCTTGTTTAGACATTTCCACTCGTTGGGCATCAAAGTTTTTACAATATGTTGCATGACGTTCTAATATATCATTAGTGTAAAAATGTTGTAAACACAACTTACAAAAATACTTCTTATGGTCATCTTTTGTAGACCGCAGCATTAACCTATTAAAATCACGAATTAAACAGTAATGTGATTTACGACCTTGTTGTAATAATAATAGATCTATATGAGTATTACTATTCAGTTTGGTTCTTCTTAATGGATATATAAATTTTCGGTCTTCAACTCCAAATACATTAACACTTATATTATTCTTTCTTTCAAATTGATCTATGTCAGATATTTTTACGGGATATTTTATGTTTGTCATATTTAACTGATTTTCATAGGGTGCATATTTCGATACCCTTTCAGCATTTTTAGCATTCCTTGGATGTAAAGCTGCTAAAATCGACCAAAGAAAGCATTTATTATCATAATTCTTTATATTTAAAACTGCTTTTGTCAATTTAATACTTTTTGGTGTGGGGATATATGACTTTGGAGTTAGGGGCTTATACTTGTAAACGTGCAACTGCCAATATTTAGTATAGTCATATATCCATCCACTACCCTCGGCTTGGTATTTGTGCATGGAAGTGTCAATCTTTAAAAGAGCATTTTCAATTTGATGCTTTAAATCTCTCTTCTCAATGGTTAGGAAAGTAAGGCTTCTAAAATCTGCAATACATTCTTTCTCATTAACTAATTTTCCGTTTTGATCCATTGAATATTTTATAAATTTGATTCTCCTTACTAAAGTCCATTTTATCGGTAGAGGACAAGACTGAAGAGTACTTTTAAGTTCAGTTTTAATCGATTCACCGACAAATTTAATCATTGTATATGGACATTTGTTACAAGAATTTACGTGTCTTTTAAAATGACCAACAACATTTCTTTTACAGAAATTACAAGTCTTATGAGTTTGTAATATATGAGATTTTAGAGCTATGTTACTATCACAGATTAAATCACAAACTTTGCACAGTTTCACCTTCATTTTATGTATTACCTTGTAGTGGCGAATAAGGTTGCTTTTTTTGGAGAGCGATGCAAAACAATGTTGACATGTGGTCTTCATTTTTATATATGAAATTAAAAAAAAAGGTTGGCATCTTCTATATAGTAGAACAATTTACAATTTAAATTAATGAGAAGTAATAATTCAAATCATAATTCTAAATTGTAATATTCAAAACAATTTTATACAATAATATTTGGCAATTAAAATTTTCTAAATCAAAACTAAATTCTAAATCTTAAATAAAAACTCTTTTTAGCAGAATGCTGAGTCTACATTTATACAGAGTTAGTGTTAGTTATATAAAGAAGACTACCTATGAAAAAATTATATAGAGATTGAGATTCGGCTAAGTTTTAAAAAAATAACTTGTACACTTTTGACTCAAAGTCCCCAGTGATTGAGATTCGGCTAAGTTTAAAAAAAATAACTTGTACACTTTTGACTCGCTTAAAAATAGTAATAACAAAATAAGGTTACATTTTGGATAGAGAAGCAGCATACAATTGACATATAACTAAAAAACTAGGTTGACATCTTCTATATATAGTAGAAATTACATTTTAAAAATTTCATTTAATAAAAATAATAATTTTGAATATTAATTTTATATTTTTAATATTCAAAATTATTTCACACAATTAGATTTGGCAATTATAATTTTCTAAATCAAAACTAAATTCAACTTAAAGAACTAAAAGAAACTAAACTTCAAACTAAAAGAAATACATAGTATGAGTACAAGCATCAATTGGTCACAACCAATTGATCCCATGACCCGACACGCGACAATATATTAGGCCTACACTAGTCTAGCTTACATGTTAAAACAAGAAGATTCAGGTGATGAGCAAAGTGGTCCAGGCGGGTGAGGTGGTCCAGGCGGGCGAGGTAGTCCAGGCGGGCGAGGTAGTCCAGGCGGGTGAGGTGGTCCAGGCGGGTGAGGTGGTCCAGGCGAGCGAGGTAGTCCAGGCGGGCGAGGTAGTCCAGGCGGGCGAGGTAGTCCAGGCGAGCGAGGTAGTCCAGGCGGGTGAGGTGGTCCAGGCGGGCGAGGTAGTCCAGGCGAGCGAGGTAGTCCAGGCGGGTGAGGTGGTCCAGGCGGGTGAGGTAGTCCAGGCGGGCGAGGTAGTCCAGGCGGGTGAGATGGTCCAGGCGGGCGAGGTGGTCCAGGCGGGTGAGGTGGTCCAGGCGGGCGAGGTAGTCCAGGCGGGCGAGGTAGTCCAGGCGGGCGAGGTAGTCCAGGCGGGCGAGGTAGTCCAGGCGGGCGAGGTAGTCCAGGCGGGCGAGGTAGTCCAGGCGGGCGAGGTAGTCCAGGCGGGCGAGGTAGTCCAGGCGGGCGAGGTAGTCCAGGCGGGCGAGGAAGTCCAGGCGGGTGAGGTGGTCCAGGCGGGCGAGGTAGTCCAGGCGGGCGAGGTAGTCCAGGCGGGCGAGGTAGTCCAGGCGGGCAAGGTAGTCCGGACGGGCGAGGTAGTCCAGGCGGGTGAGGTGGTCCAGGCGGGCTAGGTGGTCCAGGCGGGTGAGGTGGTCCAGGCGGGCGAGGTAGTCCAGGCGGGCGAGGTAGTCCAGGTGGGTGAGGTGGTCCAGGCGGGTGAGGTGGTCCAGGCGAGCGAGGTAGTCCAGGCGGGTGAGGTGGTCCAGGCGGGCGAGGTAGTCCAGGCGAGCGAGGTAGTCCAGGCGGGTGAGGTGGTCCAGGCCGGTGAGGTAGTCCAGGCGGGTGAGGTGGTCCAGGCGGGCGAGGTAGTCCAGGTGGGCGAGGTGGTCCAAGTGAGTGAGGATACGATAGAATCTCCCCCTTTTATACCCAAAAATTGTCAAAAAAACCTGCCCCAGACAGACTGGCGCCAGACAGGCAGAGAAAATTAACAATTAGTTTTGATTGGGGTCATTGGGTTACACTCAGTCATTCATTAGAGTCAGGAGCGGGAGCATGGGGCAGGAGCCCGACCATAGCATGGAGCACGCCATGGGTCAAGAGCATGCCAAGAGCATGCCCGCGAGCGGGAGCACGCCATGGGTCGAGAGCATGCCTAGAGCACACCCGCGACCAGGAGCGCGCCCGAGTTCGCGTGCCGAGAGCCGGGTGGCCAAAAAAATGAGCCATATTCCAGACGTGTTTTTCAGTATTAAAAAAGTAGAAAATTTATATAGGGGTGTATAGGTCGAGAGCTGGGTCTTTAAAAAAGTGGCCAAAAAAAGCTCTTCCATTTTTTTCTCATTTTTCCCCTATAAAAAGTGCCCTAAAAGTGCCTCTAAAACGCCGAAAGTGAGGTCATATTGTGGGTTCACCACTACTATCATTGAAATGGAAATGTATGTTGCAATTAAACATTTATGTAAACTTTTAAAAAAATTTAACAAATTCAAAACAGTCAACAGTCTGCATTTTTTAAACACATGATACTATTTGTAGTCTACACGAAATAGCATACTGTAGTCTAAGAATACATTTCTAACATATTGTTTAAATAGGTTAATAATAATTTAAGGTAATAATTGGCAAAACATTAGATTTAATACATTAGGGATTAAATAAGCCACACTATGTGATTAACTAACTTAATTAACTGCACAGAAATCTTCCCCTGGAATCTCTTTACGCTTCCTAGCACTTAGTGAAACGAGCAAATTAGGTAATTAGATGAAATAAAAATGTAGGGAAATACATAAAAATCAGTAAAGCATATTAGTGCAATTTAATTTTTATAAAATGTGAGTTAAGTGTATACATTTGCAAGATGTATTCAATTTTATTTAACTATTTTTAAATATAAAAAAATCGTGTAACACGAGTACACGACAATGAAGTCAAAAGAAATCACTGAAAGATATTTCTAGTTAGTAATTCTATGGAGCCAATTTTACATATCTAATTTATTTTTAAACCAGCGAGCACATAATAATAATAATAGATAATAGAGAGGACACGGCGTTTAACCAAATGCACTGAAAGTGTGGCCAAATCCGCCATCTTGGTCCGTCATTCAGCCTGAATCCAAGACCCGCGAGCACAGTTCGCATTAAAAACCCCGCGACAAATACACGATCATAAACAACATTAATAGTTGACCAAAAATTCTGAAATTTTGCACACTTGTAGATATGATACTGAGGAAAACGATGGTGTTAATATAAAGTTATTAGTTATGATAGTAATTGATTTATTAATATTTGTATTACTTATGTAGTTTAATTTTTCACATTCAGACATGAAAAAGTTGTATTGCGAGGAATTTTTTTATTTTTTGGTCAGAGTAATTTCGTCAGCGGGAAAGTTGTGGATAAATAACCAAATTTAACTATCCGATTTACCAAACATTTTTATCCTGCGTGGTTTTCTAAAAATATCAGGTACAAAAGGGGTCCATTGCCGCTGCTCCGCGCCACGCGCGCTGCCCCGCCGGGCCGTCGTCAATACATTTAGCGTGCAGTGTTTTAATGTTTTATTTATACTGTTGTACTGTAATATTGTATATATTAAGGACATTTTCAAGTACACAAAGAATGACAATAACTTAAGATTTATAAATCTCTTATTTGATTCTAGACTCAAAAGAATTATTATTATTTTCTTCATAAATTATTCAATTATTTTTTTATAAATAATTTACTTCGTAACGTGTAACACTACTTAAATTAAGACCAGTTTTAATTTCTATTATAGTTTACTCTTTTTTTTAACCGTCCAGAGTACATGCTGGTTATTGTTATTTTAATTTATCATTAAAATAGAGTAATTATGTTTGTGTTTATTGGTAATCCGGAGGCTAACATCAACCTAAACGATTCTTAAACCATTACTTTGGAAATAGCCAAGTAAACTCTGATTAAACGAATTTGTGCTTGTCTAATCAGTTAGAAATAATTCATTATAGGAACTTGAGGGTAAAGGTTTTCATTAGATAAATTTTATGTTGGCAATAATACAGTAAAAACAATCGATTTACTACAAGATATTTCCAACAATATAATAATATGACAATGTACTTCCAGAAAAACCCAAGTAATTTTTATACAAAAGTATTTTTAGCAGGCATAGCAGACAACCAGCGCGTTGCAGACGTCGGGACTAGGCTAGCGCCGCCATCTTTGTCCGTTTCGTCGGCTAGTCAGACTGCCACGCTCCTGCGCTCCGAGTAGCGCTTCTATTTTGTTATGTGTTCGCTGTTTTAAACGATCGACTTTTTTAGTTTTCTTTTGTTCTAACACCCAATGAAAATATAAGTTACTTCAAGAAGATACATAAAATGGTTATTTACTGAACATAGATAGTTATTTCGTTATACGTAACAAAAGAAAATTTCACAACTAACTATACATACAGCTCTGTTAAGAATTTGACATTATCATTTAATATATTGACTACCGATATGTTAAATTAAGCATAGATAAATAGGTTATAAGATAAAAGGAAAAAACGTGATGGTGTCAAAAAAGTTCATTATTAGTACCAATTAGGAAATCTCTAATGCACTTAATTAAGGGGGGTGTTTATTTTGATAAATAGAACTTGTATAAGGTTTTTAACAAGTAATTTTTAATACCCTGCGTTCTGCTTCCATAAGGAAATTCAAATGAAATCAAATGATTAGGTGACTACAATATCATTCCTTGACAAAGTCGTCGATTTTTTGAGGTCGTAATGAAAAGATCTCATTGAATCATGACCGAAAGTCCTCCACGTTTTCAGTTAACATCCCCAATAAGCTTCGGTACGTGGGGATCGTCAAGTCTTTAATATAACGACAGACATTCCTATAGAGCCTTCACGATCTTATTGTGTGAACTGCTGAGGTTTATTGTAATGGGAATTGCTTAGGGACAATATTCAATACATTGAACAATAAGTAACTAACACACATTCTTTGAAGAATTGTTTTTGTTAATATTCTGACTGGTTACTTTAAACACACCTAATTAATAATTGTAAGCTAATTCATGTTAATAATAATTAAAATACTATTGTACAAACTTACTATCAAGATAAACATGGTTAAGTTGACAATTTAACGTATTTTTAACTTTTTTTTACTTAATTTCCAAATAAAACTACCAGCGTTACTTATTTCACACAGCACTTTTCCAATGTTTTTAATGAGATGGAACGAAACATTAAGATTTTGAAATTTAATCGACGTCACCTTTCGTTTTGATTTTCCGTTACCATTGTGTCAACATTGGAACCCCTGTATGTAACCTGTACATGTTAAAACAGAGTTCAGAACCTTGTATTTCCTGGCAGCCTGTTAAAAAAGCTATGGCAGGCTACGGATTTAAATAGGCAAAGGTCCAGTATTTCGGTATATATACATACTTGTAAGTTAATATAACTTTTCATACCATCGAAGTCAGTTATAATATACTTTTCGATTACAAATATTTTCAACCGTGACATACCTTCCCTAGCAGTGAACTTTGTAGGTCATCTACGCCTGACGGTGGGTTCGGTACCACGAAGTCTAGCATATTGTCATTTGTAGATAACGGGATTTTAATCCTATTTCACCAAAACAGATTTCTAGTTCGATTATATTATATTTAGATAACGTGTGTATGCCTACTATTTAAACACAGAAGGCCTACTGTAGTACTATTTTTTTTTATTATAAACTTTAACCTCGATGTATTTCCATAAATATTTCATATACGTATCAAAATACCCACTACAGAAAGAAATAATGTTTGAAAATTAAATAGATTAGGTTAATTATTTTAGAATAATTATTAACAAAATTGTTTCCCTAACAGTGTTCAGTGTACTTAGCCACTCCGAGGGAAATTTCTCTGTTAATAAATGAGTTAGTTAATCACATTGTGGTGCTTATTCAATAAACCTCGTCTCCTCAGTGGGGCCAACCCTAAATCCTGCAACATATTAGTCTTGATAAACTTCAACTCGCATAAACCAAATGGCTTCAAGTGGTTACACAGTGAATTTGAATTTTTGTTATATTTTGTGAATAAAAAATAAGGTTTTAAATTAGTATAAAGAAGTTAACCTAAGGGGGAAAAAGTAACGAGAAAGTTAGTGAAAGATAATTAATGGTAGGAGTTTAAATTTAAATGCTATGGAATGGGTAAATATAATAATAAGTGTGACTATAAGAGACTTTATGAACAAAGCTAGTTGTATGCTTTTGTTAATGAATTCACATTGATGACAAATTTGTGTAGCAAGTAACAATAGGGCTATGTTTTACAAACGATAGGTAATTAAAATGAATTTATCTTTTTTGCTTACTGTAAAATTACTTAATAATTTAAAGAGGTCTTTCTAAAATCGAAGCATTTGGCTAATATATTTTGTGTGGCCTTAATAACGATTGATTGTTAGCTTAGTTAGCTTAACTAAACTAAGCTAAGTTCACTAAAAAAGTTCAGCTAAGCTAAGTTAACTTAATAGTTAGCTTAACAGTTAGTACGGTAGCTAACTACCGTGCTATGTAAGATTTGTGAGACCTACTAATTAACTTCGAATAATGGGGTTTTCATATAGTAAAACTACTGTTAGCGTATATTTTAAATGTAACGTCATGCACATACAGTATTTTCTTAGGGTTACATCAGCACAAATTCCCTATCGTACAGACAGCAGATAGCCTATGTTTAACAGAAAAATCAAAACACATTATTCTCTTTCACGTTGTCTCGCCGTTGCAAATGCCGGAACAAACAAGATTTCAATACACACAAAATAACACCTGTATTAGCATTGTACCAAGTATAACTGGTTTAAAATTTATTTTATTTCATTTCGCATTGAAAAATCCGACCCTTCCGTTACATGAGTATGTTTTGATGATCAGTGAGCCGTTCGTGTGCGTGAAGAATGAAGCATGGTTGCCAACTTGATAAAAGTGGGACAAACAGAGAGGGAAAATACTACACCACTTGATATGTTACAGCTGATGAAATCAAAAGAATTCTTGGTAGAAACTTTTATAGGATATTTTTACTCATAACACAAAATTTAATGACTTTAAAATGCAAAACACTTATTTTAATGTTGATTTCTATAAGCTAATTGAAATAGAATATTTTGTATCGTTTCTTTATATGTATGTAGAACGTAAATACTGTAATTTACTCGTAAAATTATGTTTTAGATATAGACTGCTAAGTCAATCTAAACAAGCCTAATATCAAGGGTGAGATTTTTCCCCTACTCTGTCCATGTGTATGACAGCTGCAGACCTTCTGTTACTGACATAGTCACACAACTACTGTCTATATGTCAGGTAAATACAATGGCATCAGCAACGTTTCTAGTGTAGTACTAAAATGAATACTTACATAAGTAGCTTAAACCGAAATTCATAAAATTGACACTTCATACAACTGAAACAACCATTGTAAAAACCGCGGTAACAGTGTTGTTTGCAACATGTGTTTGTATATTGTCTAAAAATGATGTGTTATATGTCTATGTATTACGTAAATTTACTAGTAACCAACATACAGATTTTGTTTACGTTTTACAATAATGAAAAAATAAGCCGATTCTTTTTGCGTAAGGTGTTTGCAGTTAACAGCTTTATATAACAGTTTAAGAAGTAAAAGTAAATAATGCAGATTTCGCCGTGTCTATGGAAAACTATCGATCGAGTACTTCCGTCCGATTAGTATAGGAATATTGTTTTCTAAGGACTATTGGTCATAGTTTGGAGGAATTTGACACATTTACACAACACACTTCTGAGTAGAACTTTACCTTTGTCATCCGTATTGAAATATTTATAAAATAACATCTTTATTCATATTTTATTATTTTAATTTTTTTCGTTATTTATATGTATGGTATATATCGTATTTTTATGATGGTATATATATTTATAATTTAAGTAAAACATTTTGGCAAAACTATCTCCCTTTATGAAAGAAACTCAGTAGGTAGCACGGTAAGATATAGACCCGGGACCGATTTACTTTTTCGTTTAGATTTTTACCCTTAAAACATAAAAATACCCAATTTTCATTGGGTTCATTGCGTAGAGCTAACAACAATTTTGTTTATTGACGCGTTGTAGTATTATGTAGGGTTACGAAGGAAATAAAAAAAAACTGCAGGTACTTTTAAAAGTCCCAATGATTATTCTTATGGAGAACAATTAAACAGTAATAATTGGACTTTAAACAATATAATTTTGCTCAATTATACGCAATACATGTGTAATCTACGTCTGAGCCTACTTAGTCATTCAGTTTACCAGTGGAATACATAATGCAAACTGTTGGTGACCACGCATCAATAATACATTAGCAGGGACAGGCAGCTCCCCAAGCGTATATTAACGCTATAATATTTTGGTTAAAATGTTTAAGATTTCATTTGTATATTCAATCAATAACATTATCAAGAATTCAAATATTTTAACATTTCCTTACAGAAAACATATATTAACATATGAGTGTCAATGTCAGAGGTTTGACTTTGGTTACAAATTATTGTTGATCATGTATTTTTGTGTATAAAAAGTCTGTCTCAATTTATCATGTTCATGTTTTACTGGAACTATGTAAAAAAACGTATGTCGGTAAAACTTCATAGGTATTAAATTAAAGAAATTATTAGTAAAATCATTCAAAGATAATGCATAGCTTGCACATGAATAAAAACACCATCGCTACATTAAAATAAGTTGTTTTTCCTGTTTGAACATCATCACCAATCTGGGTTACAATTAAAATACGCGTTCTCCACTGAACAAAAATATTCACATATGCAAATGTATGCATGTTTTCATGTGTTGGAATTTGAGCTTTTGGAAACTGTATTTGCAAACATTTTTGTAACCTATCCGATTTACTACAATATTTTGAACAGTTTAAATATTACAAAATAATATTAAAATATTGTTATTTAATCTTTTTTTATCTTTAATGTTATTTTTTGACATCTTTAACATGTTTTTTTTTGTTGCTTAACTGGTGGTTCTGTAAAACTAAGGATTTAAATTTAAAATAAGAATACGTCATCTTCATGGATAAGCAATAGTTTTTAGTCTACTTTAGTGGTTGTGTACCCAAATTGATATCAATCAAAAGTTTTAAAATTATTAAGTCATTTGATAATATAATAGTAGTTCTTATACATGTTGGATTTGTAATCATATACACTAATCGTGGTGGTCACATAAAGTAAATATTGTTATTGTAGCTAACCTTTCCCTATGAGCTTACCTATAGCTTATTGACAAAGTATTACTACAAATATACAGCTAAGACATAATGTGCTAAGCTAAGCAACCTACATCAAACATAATATAGGAGGTAGCAAAGACCATATCACACACCCAACACATAGTCATTTTAAAACTAATTATTATTATTGGTGGTATTTTTAGTATTGAAACCATTTATAGTTTGGGAACCATTTTTAATTTGTATTTTTCAACTCAGTAATCACACAATTTAACTGAGGCGAGTTTAGAAGTTAGTGATGAATGGGAAAAGTTGGTCGAGCGCGACGGGTGGGACGTTCAATGTAACTTGTTCTGTAATATGTTACAAAACATTACTAAAGGTTTCGTTAACCCATATTGTAGACTTATTATTTTTTGACTTTATAGTATTAACACTTGTTGTAAATATATATATATTTATTTGATGATGTTGTATTCATTACAAATTGGTTAGGAAAATTTATTGGAAGAGTTGTCTCTAAAAAATGTAATGGTGCATTTTCAGTTGTATTTTTTTCAATGTAAACGCTTGCTGCTGCACAAAAATGTGGCGTAATTATTTTCAGGAACATGGACAGTTTTAAGAATAAAACTAGGCTACGATGATGAAATCACATTTTCTTCTACGAAGGAGCGCAAGTAAAGCAATTTTATTGGTTTTAATTCGTTAATTTGGCTTAAGTTTATACACTAAGTACACAAAGTTAATATTTTTATCTCCCCTTCACATCTTAGGACGCTGAGCTGTAGCCTTTGACCGGTTTACACGTAAATCAAGACACAAATTAAACTATCTTTAGTATCTTTATGTGGAACATTCTTCGTAGTTTGCAAATTTAAAACTTATAGCAAACACAACACATTTGGTTTGTACCTAGTTTTTTTAGAGTTATTTCAACTAGTGAAGCTTTCACAGATTTCAATCGATTGATTTGATTTGATTTACTTAAAGCTAAAAGCTTGATAACCTACTCTATATTCTGTGGTTTGAAAAGTAACGAGCAGTAAAACAATCATACGATTGAATTAGAGTGATATTTGAAACAGTTACAACTGAATCCAGTTTTCTTTTGGGTATATTACGATTTGTATATTTTTTAAGACACGGGCAACCACATTCAGAAAATATGTTAAGTACGTTTAACATGGATATTTTAAAACTACGTCTTAAATTATTTACATAACAAGGTATCAAAGATTGGATTGCAGAAATCATATACCTTTGGGTAAACAGAATTAGCATGCCTATTTAATTTTTAATTGCCAGTATTTTCAAAATATACACATTTATTTCTGCGTCACTCACATACAAACCCTATAAATTAAATTTCATTTTATTACAGTTGACTAAATATACATACAATTCATACAGTTTTACCAACACATTAGTCAATGATTATTATAATTGTTGTGTTAGAGGTATTTTTAACCCTACAATTAAACTAAACTCGGTAGAAAGAACCAATTAGGTTAAGCCTCCTAGACGGTGAATCCTCGCTAAAGAGATTAGTAAAGTAATTGTGGGTTTCTTTACTCCCGGTGATGCCCGACCTACGTAGGCTACAGTGGTGCCTTGATTTGTAAAATGGTGATAGGAATTTGTCAAACAATGTCACACTTAGGAGGTGGTAGTACGTATAGCGAATTTCCCATATAGGGAAGCTATTACCGTAGTACTCATGGTAATACCTTGACCTGGGACCGATTTACTTTTTCGTTTTGAGGTCCCTAGACGCCAAAAACACCATCCGTTCAAATTCATATATATATGATAATCAATAGTTATTATAATATAACTATGATATATATATGTCCGATAACTCGAACAAAAATGATCCGATTTTGGTGAAATTTGGTACAAACGTGTAAACCTACATTTATTCTAACGATTTCGCGAACCATTATGATCGGACTATGGGAACGGGGGGTTATGGGGGGTTTATGGGGTAAAAATTGGGTTTTCCCATTTTTAACCCTAAAAACCTAAAATTTAGATATTTCTTTCCAAACCATTTTGTGGAGCTTAAAAAACAAATAATTTCGTATAATATTATGTGCCTAATGGTTACGGAGAAAATTTAAAAGAAATTTTAATTTAAAATTCTCATGTCATTCTTTTGTAGAATAAGTTAACTGTGAGTAAGTAGTGTGTTTGTTTATGAACATACTTTGATCAAATTTGGAAAATGCATTTATTTCTTACTAAGCTCTTTAATTTTTACAGAAAAACAATTTTTGACCCTCCCTGTTGCAGCAAACCTAAGTACTCGTTAAACTAATTCTATGTCAATAGGGAATAAATGTGATATTTTTAAGGAGACATTTTGGTGTAAATCCAATCAGGCAAATGGAAATTCGCTTAGTCTGCAGGTTTGCTGCGGCGGGGGTATATATAAAAACAATAGTAACGAATCATACTGAAGATGACCCAGAGAAAACTTAATTGAAATAAAGCAGATCTTAGACTAGATTTTTCAAGGTAAAATTGTATGCAACTAATTGAATGTTTAGTTTACATCTTAAGGTAAATAATGTGCTAAATTATTTTTACGTTGGGACAACGTTCAATATGTGATAATTGTTCTCCCAGAAAAGGCCTGTTATACTAAATGTTTCGAAAATTTAGTCATGTTTTGCCTCCTGGATCGATAAAGAGTACTAATAATAGGTTAAATAACCTATTATTAGTTTGGTACATGCAAATTGTAATTTCCATGATATAGTTACAGTTGAATGGGTTTTCATGATCCACAATTACATTTTTTATAACATAAGTAAAAGTGGATAAACATTAAAAGCAATCCATTCCATCATTCCAGCATTGTTCCTATGCTGTTTGGGAATAACTAAGGGGGATTTATATTGTTCTCTACAAGTAATAGCAATAGCAGTTTTTTTTATAAAGTCATACAATAATTGTTGTAATGAATTAAATCCATTGATTCAATATTTTCAGACGATGGTGAAGAGGAGATTTATTTTAACTGCGATGGATACCAAATGAAAACCCCAACAACAAACAATACAAATAATATAAAAAATAACAAAATAAGTATCGAAAGAGAAAATATTGTTGGAACACTAGACTATATTAACATTTTGAAGCACTTTAGTGTAGAAATAAGTTCAGTTAACCAGAAATAAGTTCATTAATCATTTACCATAATCACTAACTCACCATAAGCAATCCGTCTACAATATTCACGATATCCTCGTATCTAGCAGGAATGCAAGGCTCTCATTGAATCACGACCGAAAGTCCTCCACGTTTTCAGTTAACATCACCAATAAGCTTCGGTACGTGGGGATTGTCAAGTCTTTAATATAACGACAGACATTGCTGTAGAGCCTTCACAACCTTATTGAGTGAACTGCTGAGGTTTATTGTAATGGGAATTAAATAACGGTGATAATAATTTAAATCACATTTTCATGCAATGTGCTTATGGTTTTTAAACTCGAATATTATTGAATTCAAGATTAAATTGCTTGTGGAACTGTTTTACATATTACTGCAAGGCAGTCCTAGAGGGTCGTGGCATTAACACATAGATAAAATACATTGGTGATTGGCGGGATTTGAACCTGGGACATCAGACACCGAAGCCCCGCGCTCTACCACTGGACCAACTCGCTCCCCCGTATACTGCCTAGGAGTGGTTAAAGTAGACACACATTAAACATTAGACCCAACCGAATTTAGTTTTTGCTATTGTAAAATGCCCAATGATGTGATAATGAGGTAATACCAACCTAACAAATAAGTTCTCCCCCAACATACGTATATTTTAAGTGTAGTAATCCACGAGAGTAGTAAGTATCCCATGTAGTGTGCGTGAAGAAAAACCATTGGGAAAACAAGGCTGCTTATAACTTGATACAAGTTGGGTAAAGAGAGGGAAAATACGTTGCACTACACGTGTAAGTTACAACTGAAAATATGTTAAACTAGTGAAGTTGTTACAACTGTAATTTTCCACTATAAATTTTTTCACTAAGAAATATAGGTTATATACTTGTTTATAACTATAACATGTGCATGTGAACATGGGTATCGAAATGTGTACTATTTATCTGGATGCATTTATTGACAAGATGAATTTCATAGATCTAGCAAGATAAAAGGAGACAGATTATGATAGCTTAAACACCACAAAAATCTGAACAATCAAAATTGTTATACTGTAAACTCATTTTTTTTCAAATCCTTATGTTGCTCCTCCTTGTGTTGCTTCTAAATAAGTTTTCTTATATCATTTGGATAATGAATACTGTAGTTTATTCATACAGCGTTTTAACTAGTTAAATCATACATTAAGCCTTATAAAAAAATTATCATATAATTTTTTAATAAATAAAAATATTACACCAATCAGTATAACATGTATCTGTCTGTATTATTTAAATATAACACTTACTGAAAACAACAAATTTTCCTCGATATATGCAAATTGGTCTTTGTTGAAATGTTGAAACAAAACTAATTTTTCTATAAACATTATGTTGGTCTCTGTGGTTGTAACAAACACGCTCACACGCTCCTATATGCAGATTTATGCGTGTTTTCAAATGTTGACATTGTGGCTTTGTGGAATATGATTACAAAATATTTATTATAGTACTAAATGCAGGGATATTTATAGTATGGTTGTTGTAGACTGTACCATCGAGTAATGTGGTGTGCAAAATGAAACAAAAATTGTAAAGCCCCCGGATAAAATCTTTTGCTTATAATGTGTTAAAAATTATACAATGGCGTTGAATATTTCTAGTATTATCAGATACATTATTTCCCTTTTAATCGTAAAATAAAAGTTATTCTTCTGTAATAAACTACAATTATGGAAATAATTCAAAGTTCTTTCCTGGAATAATCACCATGATAACACATACAGAACATTAACCACTTTGCCGTTTGTATATTTTAAATGTCAATAAAGGCATAAGCACTAGAACAAACAACATAATTTGTCATTCTTGTATAATACACTTACAGCAAAAAATTTAAATAATACTAAAATAATTATTTCTACAGCCTTGATTGAAATTTTAACTACACACGGAGGGTAACAGATAATAATTAATTATACAGGACATGTTCCCAGAAGTTGAGATATAACAGACATAGAGAAACTGTCTTAGATTATCAGTAATTATAGTCTCTAACTTTAGATACGATTACTACCTGGCAGCTTACAAATTACAACTGCAGGCAGCAAAAGAGAAACCTTATTAGTTTTCAATATATTTGTACTTGTTCAAAACAGTCTAAAGGAATTGAAATGATCACATTAGAATTTAGTACCTCGGTATGCTGCATTTAAAAGGATATAACGTTAAGTTAAAAATCAATGTTCACTAAGCATGCTTCATATTTGGACCATTATAAAGTAACACAGAATAATAGATTGTTTGGATTATTCCTTTATTTTATTTTGGAAGTTCTTTTGGAATACAGCATAAACGTAACCAAACTTCTCAAAATGTGTTTAAAGAAGAACTTTAGACTATTAATACAAACCCATACCCATACATGTTTGATTCACCATACAAATTAGGACTACATATTATCACACCAAAAAAGAGGATTTTAGACTGACGTACTGGCTTTTACAAACATATTTCATTAAACACGTAGACATTTAGTGAAAATTTAAAGTAACGTAATTTAATAAAAACATCTATTTTAAGGTTTTTTTCTCTGACTTAGGTTTTAATTTGAGGTAGTTTGTAGTTTAAATTAATAACCTGAAAGCATAAGTTTGGTGATACATCCCTAACTCTTTTGACTTGAACTATATTGTCTTGCTTTTGGTTGTAACTAAACAATACATTTAAATTCTTCAAGGACTAATTAATGTATGTATAAGCCAGATTGAAATTCCCCTACGAGTAATGACAGTAAATTTAACAGAAAATGTTTCCTAATTTAATTGTTTTGTAAGTATTTCGACCAGTTATGATTGATCCGTTAACCTAAGAGAACTGTATAAGCACCAGCATGTACGATATCACAGTACCAGCAGCCACAACAAGAGAGGCTCGGTCGATGGTGAAAAGTCCCAAAGCAGAAAACTGAACAGGTGTTTGATGCAGCTCCAGAAGAAACAGAGCGATCATCTTCTGTTGCTGTTTGGTACAAGCTCTCGCAGTCAAGGTCACGTCAAGTTCTTGTTTTATCTCCTCCACTTCGCCTGACACAGATGATGAAAGGATTGCCAAAAGGACCAATGGAAATATGAAACTAAATGAATGCATCATCGCAGGTGCAGGATGAAAATACAAATGATACTTGGAAGGATCATGAAGTCCAAAGAGAGTCCAATAGCTATGCAGATGTTTGACTGCAAAAGGGAATAACCTTAGAGCGTATGCTGAGGTTGGGATTTGGAATACTTGGTCTATTTTGGAGTTACATTCAAACACTTGGCGGAGTCCTGTCACAACTTGTTCCAAATTGTCAGCTGACTCAGCCTTTGTTCTGAGAGCTTTGAGTCTCTTTATGACCAAGTGCTTCAAGATGGTGGCGTTGTCGATGTCGAAAATGCAAGCCCAAGCTCCAGAAACGACGAAATACACTGGGAATGTCAAACCAAATGAAGCCAATGCTAGAATGCTGGAAACGAACGCCATCCATTTGTGTGCTACTAGAGCTGTCAAAACAGCATCCGTAGATGTTGCAAGTCCAAGATTTTCTTCACGTCCAAGAGTCCCAGCCACCTGATGGTATAACTCATTGACACCTGGAGCAAAACAGGTGATTGATAGGACTGCTAGCATCAAGACACCACCGAAGTTTCCCAATAGAAGATTTATAATCTCAGCCATGGTTTTAACTGTTGTTGCGTCGGTTAAAACTATTCCAATCTGAACAATCATGCCTAACAGTAGTAAGCAAGCAGTGATAATAGTTCCCAGTGGAACATTTCTTTCAAATATCGTCACTGATATTTGTTGTTGTGGAGACACGAATCTCAATACTGCAGATTCAGTACACATATTGATCATCAAAGAATTAACTGACCTACAGATTGCAGTTGAATCTACTGCATTTGTACTTGGTGAATACAAAGAACATAAAATTTTCCAGCGAAATAGTGAAACACTAATATCATTAATGGATCGGCCAGAATAACTTCGGAGACCACTTCAATCATCTAAATAAATGTTTAATAGACATTGACACTTTTTATGACATTGTACTTATGTTATGTTATTAAACGACCTTTTTGAAAAACATTACTGTCAAGTACGAAATAATTTACTCTTATTACTCTCAATAAATGTATAAATGTTAGAGTAAATAATTTAGTAATAAGGCTGAAATATATTTTAGCGATTGACTCGTATACATTTTCCAAATTATTTTACCAAATTTAAATTTTGCCAATAAATCAAGCCTTGACTTTACAGTCAAATTTAGGTAATTAAGATAATAGCAGCAGCATTATTCTTGAAAACACCCAAGGCAATTTTTGCTTTCAATGCACATTTCAAAACCGCTGTTGCAATTTCAGTGTTTCTGCCCTGCTTGAAAACACCCGTATAATCCTTCCTGACTGCTGTGACAATTTCAGTATGGTTTATGAACATAAATCGTCACAATTTCAGCCCCATTTCAGGATCCAGGATTCTTTTTTGTACAAATCTTTTATAAGATTGACTCTTTAAGTACATTCCATCTCAAGAGTATCGTGGTGTCTTTCAAATTGTCCATACTGTGCTGAAAATGTTGCAACAGTAAAAATATTAGTGCTTAGTGACAAATTAATTTTTCATCTATCTTTTAAGGTATATATGAAAATAACGGACACGTTGAACTGTAAAGCAATTATGGTTCATTGCGATAATTGATAAACCAGAACCTCCCACACATTGGTTATCCACTAACACCAGTGTTGATGATATGGGTCACTTGTAATGCATGTTATGGTTAGCATCCTACCTCCGTCTGAGTTACTTAGTTACTTCATACTTAGAGAGAATTGTTTATACAAGTTAATAAGGTATTGTAGTTGGCTCTTTTAAATAAGGCTTGTAAGAAAAATATGTAGTATTGTAACCAGTGTGTTAGAAGATGGTTTTGTTTATTTATAAGGATTTAATAGAATATTAAAGGTAAAAGTTGCAATTTTAAATTTTGATTTAGCATTGACCGAGAGAAATTGAAAAGATAAAATTAAGAAAAGTTAGTCAAAAGTGACAGATTTAGCATTACATGTAACTTGTCGTGTTAATGTTATAAAACAAAGATAACTTTACTAAGGGGTTTCTCTATTCTGTTATGATTCAATATAAATTTCCATGTAAATAATGTGTTTAAAGGTTCAATAGTTAACAAATAATAGATTATGTTTCACAAAATACAAATCAATAAAAAAATTAGTGATCGGCTACAACCACGCAAAAAGCCTTAGGAAACCTAATATGTATTTAACTGTAACAATAAAGTAATAAACTTGTAATAAAACGTGTAAAAAAGTCCATTTGAATTTATTAAACGTATTGTTCCAGGATATGTCAGTAACAGTAATTTGTGAGCAGTCAGGTAGTAATCAGAGCTCAAGTTAGAGACTGTAGTTACTGATAATTTGACGAAGTTACTGAATACCTGTTACATCTCAAACTGTTTTTCACATTGGCGTATTTTTCGGTTGTGAAACTCAACCAGCGCATAAGTTGAATTTAAATAGTTGATGTAATTAAGAGCATTTTCAACGAGCTTGTAGTTGTAAATATAATAGAATATTAACTATACTCCGTTCACAAAATGTAGGTGGTTTTAGGGGAGGAAATATATTCCCTCCACTTCGTCCTACCTTTAAAATTAGCCTAACAACTGCGACGGCATTAACATGCTGATTAGCTATAACATATCAATAAAAAAATAGTGAGGACCGCCTCAAGCCACCTCCTCAAACCTCCTAAATTTTGTGAACGAAGTATAAAATTAAATAAAAGTACAATAAAGTAGAAGAAGGTAGTAAGAGGTATAAATAAAAATATGATATCTGTATAGTGTAACTTGAGCGTTTCATTATTAATTATTTCAATGAAGCGCGTTACATTATTTTTGAACGGGATAGCTGCATTGTCACTTAGTTTGTACGTTGACCAGAAATGAGATGTGAATATTTAATGACTGATAAATATTGTTGAACACCGATGGTTTGATTTGATTAAACTCCTAATCTCCTAATCTTAATTGGTGTAGCTTGGAAGCTTTTGTTTTAGACATAATTAAATTAAATCAAATCAAATCATCTTTATTTTGCACAGAAAAAAAACTGTATAATAGCGTCAAAAGAATATATAATAAAACTAAATGATAAATTCTGTTAGAACTAAAACGTAACCGAACAGTATCTTAATTCGATCGGCAACTTAAAAAATCTTTCACAGTGTAGGGAGCTTGTTCTAAGAGTATGCGTTTGACCGCTCTCCCAAATTTGTCTTTGTCTTGTTCCACTTTCAGGGGTTCAGGCAACACATTGAAAAAAACTAATACTATTATAAAGGAGGTGTCTCTCAAAGAACCTTGTCCTGTGCTTAGGTAGCTTTTATTAATCAATATTTATTAAACATTTAGTTATGTAAAGTGGTCTCTTGAGTTATTCGTACCACTCCATTTATGATATTAGTTTTTCAATGTTTTGCTAGAAAACGTTTCGGTTGTATTCACTAGGTACACCTGCAGTAGATTCAACGGCAACTGTCGGATCCGTAATCGTTTTACATGTTCAATATGTTTACTGAAACTGCAGTAATGGGATTTGTGACTCCACAGGAACAAATATCAGTGACGATATTTGAAAGAAATGTTCCACTGGGAACTATTTTCACCGCTTGCATACCCGTGTTATCCATTATTGCTAGGGTTGGACTATTTTTATCCGCCCCATCAAAAGTTAAATCCTTGGCTAGAGCTGTGAATTCCACACTGCAAAACTCTAGGGTTGTCTTGATGCTAGCAGACCTATCAATCACTTGTTTTGCTCCAGGTGTCAATGACTTGTACCATCAGGTGGCTGGAACTCTTGGACGAGAAGCTAACCTTGGACTTGCAACATCTACGGATGCTGTTTTGACAGCTCTAGTAGCACACAAATGGATGGCGTTCGTTACCTGCATTCTAGCATTGGCTTTATTTGGTTTGACATTCCCAGTGTATTTCGTCGTTTTTGGAGGTTGGGCTTGCATTTTCGACATCCACAACGCCACCATCATGAAGCACTTGGTCGTGAAGAGACTCAAAGCTCTCAGAACAAAGGCTGAGTCAGCTGACAATTTGGAACAAGTTGTGACAAGACTCCGCCAAGTGTTTGAGTGTAACTCCAAAATAAACCAAGTATTCCAAATCCCAGCATCAGTATACGCTCTAACGGTATACCCTATGGCAGTCAAACATCTGTACGGCTATTGGGCTATCTTTGGACTTCAAGATCCTTCCAAGTATTATTTGGATCTTTGTCCTGCACTTGCGATGATGTATTTATTTATTTTTATACTTCCATTGGTCCTTTTGGCAATCCTTTCATCATCTGTGTCAGGCGAAGTGGAGGAGATAAAACAAGAACTTGACGTGACCTTGACTGCAAGAGCTTGTACCAAACATCAACAGAAGATGATCGCTCTGCTTCTTCTGGAGCTGCATCAAACACCCGTTCAGTTGTCTGCTTTGGGACTTTTCACCATCGACCGAGCCTCTCTGCCCATGGTTGCTGGTGCTGTGATATCGTACATGCTGGTGTTTATACAGTTCTCTTAGGTTAAGAGAAGGATTATCCACAACCTGGTATATAAATCTATCAATCAGTGGCAAGCGGAATGCGCACGCACACTAGAACCATTCCCGTCATCTTTTATTTTGTTCAGTGATTTCAACAATAATTTCCACAGTTTATTTGAAATACCACTGGTTTCTATTTGTGCTGCTCTCAAATTTGTTGGCAGTTTTTGTCTTATTCGACAAAAATTACATCCTCAATTGATACGATCTGCCAAATGAAAAGTTTAGAAAAGGTTGTTTCTTTAATTTACAAATTTAATTACCTATTACTCGTACGTAGACAGGAAATCATGAACAATTGTAATATAGACTCTAAAATGTGTTGCACAAACATTACTTGGCTGGTGATGAACTAAGATGGGTTTAGCTATTTTTTTTTTTATTTAGCTGGATCAATTTTAACGATGGCACTCCTATAAACCTGTTGGTCTCTTGATACTACGTTTCACAGTAGAGTACGCTTCAATCGTTTAACCTGTTTTCTAAATTTCTGAAATTTAAAATAATCTAATAGTCTGTGCTTTAACGATGGTTTGGCATATTTTACACATACAGTGTCAAAAAGCATTCTTTAGTATTTTTAAAGCCACAATCTTTACGTAAAGTGTATGTAATCTAATATTAAAACCAGTTGAATGAATTTCGAGTTTTGAGTTTACATTATTGAATGCATTTTAATCATTGAAACCTGTATGCTAGTGAAAATATGTATTCGAATGCTTTTTCAACCTGTGCTGTCTTTTTAACAGAAAATTTATGCAACATGCTAAGTGGAACAACTGATTTTAATATTATGCTGTTGTTTGGTCCACTACAGAAAAGATGACAATCTTGATTTTTAAATACTCTTAATTACCTTATTTAGAATTTCTTTGAACGAAAAAGACCTAAATCTTATACTGTGGTGGTAATTTGTGAGCAGTCTGGTAATCATACTTCTGGTAACTACTCGGACATAGTCTCTATGTGTCTGTTATAACAACTAGGAACATGTAGTGTGATTGGACTTACTAAACGTTGTAGTTGTTATAGGTTGTAGCTGTTATACGTTGTATTTGCTGTTACGTTGTGGTTGTTATTTGTTGGATACATGGTTTGAAAGTTTGATCAGTTTGTTTACATACAACTCTACAGTTAGCGTGTAAACATATTGAATTTAACACAATAAATACAAATTATCCAACTGTAAGCACATGCTAGAATATTTGATGTAGTTAATTGACGCTAGGGGAGCAAGCTGTCTCTAGTAATGTGTTATTGATGTTCTGTCACCATCAACTGGTTTTATTCGACTGGTACACCAATTGTTATAGCATGCCTAAATGTGAATTACAGAAATATACTGTGTCCATAAACGTTCAGGACATAGGGAAATGAATCCTCACACTAAAAGAAAGAATAAAAGTGTATATGAAGGTATGTACGAAAATGCTTATTTATCCAGATATCCGCCAGTTAGTTTTTTATACATGAACATTTTTTTTAGCAGTTTTTGAACCGATGATTATGTTAGTTGAATTGCATGTGGCAGAGAATATCAAACTGTATTTTGTAAACGGAGAACTCTTCATTAAATTAGGCCTACGTATTCTTCCCAAAAGAATTTGTGTAACGCAAATCGGTTTCTTTAAGATAATTAATTTTATACGGTTGGTAATGGATGTTGAATGTACAGTATTATCAGGCAATACACTTGAAATGTTGCAAATTACATTGTAGTAATGTTATGATATATAGACAGTAAGTCTCTCATTACCCGTATGTCATATACGTAGACAGGATAGAGGAAAATTAATCGTTTCAAGTTATGTTTGTCTAATTGTACATAGTTTTGCACAATTAAAAGTGGACAACTCCAGATTGTTTACATCTCTTGACCTCCTCAAACATTCATATAATTTTATCTGTCTCACAAGCAAGTAACCATTTAAACCTTGTCAGAATTGAAAGTAATTAAGTATGAATGGGAGAGATAATCAATAAACCAGAGTCTAATACACTATGGTTGGCTACCACGGTATGTGTTGATGATATGGGTCTACTGGTACATGAGTGGTTTACACCCAATCACTAGTTGTGATAGAATTACTACATATACACTGGCTGGAGACTTATTAATGATAATTTTTTACAATTTAAACATCCAACTATACTGCATCTATTGTTATAGAAGTTGTATGGCGGTTTGAGATTACTAAAGACAAATGTTAAACTAAAACTCCATTCCCACGATGTTAGTTAAACAACCCAGCCTTTCTTAAGATAACTTCACCGGCAAAAACACAACCAAGGGCAATGTTTGCTCAGAATCGCTAGCTCTAGTAATTTTAATTGCTCAAATAAAATTATATATAAATTATTGAGGGAAATGTAAAGGTTGTATCATAAGGAACTCGTAATAATGATTTAAATAAAGTTTCAAATAAATACTTCGCCCGTATATTATTGTAAAGCTTATTTCATGTAGATTTAAATGGATACATTTAATCATAATCGAGATGAAAATTACAAAAGAAGTTGGTGTGTTAATTATTTTAAAATGTATTAAGGTTGTATTTGGTCAATTCACAAGTTACTAAACCATATTCTTCACATTGTTGTACAGGGTGTTAAAGATGCAAAGTAAACCCTCGAAAATCCGGACGACATAATAATTGTGGATCCAATTCGGTTAAAATAAAAGTTGGTTTAATAAAAATCCAAATAAAACAAAATTGACGTAATCTAAAGAAAGACGCAGCTTTTCTACGACCCAATGTGACCATTTTTGTATAGTGAAATAGGTTAGAAAACATAATTTAATTCGTTAAGAACTTTGAAATCATCTGAAGCACATGAAATTTGTGTAATTTAAGTGCATAGTTTGGCTCATTCGTTAGCAGTGCAAAAAAAGTTTTAAAACGACTGGCAGAGGATAATCATATTACGCTATAATGTAAAAGGCTGGTATGTAGGCCTATACTATTGTAAAAAATTCTAACATTTGATAGATGATTCAAGACTAATGACGACCAACTGATGGTACGAAGTTATAATTCAATTACAAGGCTATATATATCAGCTGTGTTTACTATGTTGTTATTGGGGTCTCATCGCTAAATTCCATATTGGGAGGAGAGGACTGTGTTAAAAGTTATGATGATTAACCATATAAAACCTTCCATTCAACTTAATGTTTTCATTTTCCCCAAATATCCGTCAATATAGTCAAAACATTTAACAATGCATAGCCAAAAATATTTATTCAAGACAGCAATGTTTTATGGTTCCTTTTAGATTTTAAACTCAACTACCAATTGGTGTTGTGTGAGACATTTGTGGTCTTTTTATATCATGGTATGATATTATAGAGTAAATGATTTACCGATAGTCAACTTGGATAGTCTAGCATAAGTAACTGGAAGAATGCTAACCAGCAATGTCCATTGACAATTATATTACGTAGGGGAGGGATTTTAAATATAGAAAATATTACAACATTATTAATTGAATCGAAATTTGCTAGCATTGGCGTGTTCACGTTTGTTGCAATATATTTAGATGATAATTTCACCCTAGCAACAATCGTAAATACAGTGGTTGACGTTTAGTTAAGTTGCCGTCATTTTTACTCCCCTCGTAAATTTCCATAGCCATAAAACGTTCTTAAGTGCACTCGGCACTAAGGTCAAGTATTGCATACTTTAAGTGCTAAGTGTCCAATACTTGTGTGAGATATAATTTAAGTGCTAAGTGTCTATGTCAGTTATACTGTAAGTGCTGATACAGTAGAAAGTGTAGCTGGTTAGTGTGTGTGGTTTATTCCACTTTTTATACTACATGGGAGTCACTCAAAATAAATCTTATTTATCCAGCATATCCATTAAAAACACACAAAAGGTCTTTAATTTTTAACTTTTAAAACAAGTCCCATTACTCATGTTCCGGCGTCACTGCACCTGTTTCCCGTGATACCTCTGGCCAGTTTTACAGTATAATATTAGTATTTCGTATGTTTGTCGTGTCTGTGTCATGTGTGTACTACAATGTCAACAACGGATCTAGCCAAATCGGATAAATAACCTGGTGTTTTTGTCGAAGCCCTCCAGAAGTCCGAAACTATAGTAGTATACTACTAAAAGGAATCACTCGACGAAGCAAGGTAACCTAAACAGTTTATAATAAATTTACGATTGAAAAGAAAGTTTATAGCCATGTAAAGTCAACTAATATACTCGTATACATTCAATGCTGATAAAACGATCTGTATCCATGGAAACCTCATAATTGACATCCGTTCTAATCATAAGCTTTTGTAATTAGAAACCCAATCACTAACTTTTAATCAATGGAATGTTCTATTAGCTTTATTACTGTACCACAGCTTTTGTTCGATCAAAATGTGTAGTTCCTTTTGCACCTTATTTGACTTACGTGGAATTTTCCAAAATTATTTAGGCATTAGTTTCAATTAATAGAGCTGGTGTATCGAAAGAATATGGTTTTATTTTCACAGCTGTTTTGATTTTTGTGTTAACCAGAAAAAAGATAACTCGGAAATACTGTTATTGTCCTTGTTTATTGCAAAAACTAATGTAATTTTTTCGAAATCAGCACGTACAAAGGTAACCAGATTTCATACACGTAATAGTATTTCTCATAACAAGAACAGAAAGTGGCGCATTAAATATTTGAGACTATGTTTGAAGTGCGAGATTTATCGAGCACTATAAATGGTCGAGAATGTGTAATGACCCACTTTCACTCGTGTTTTGAACGTTACTTTTTACCACACTATGATGTTTTTGGCTGTATTACCACAGTATTACATACGTTAATTGGTGGTTGAAAGTTACGTTTTGCTGGCCATGCCAGCTGTCATCGTAATTTGGGGACCGAGCAGGATTTTACAGGCCGGGGCCGCAAAATCAGCTGTCCGCTTACTTACTTAAAACATGCATTTTAAATACACAATCAAAATCCATAGAATTGCAATAGAATTGTGTTTTGGTCACCGTTGCGTAGCAACTATTTATTTTATTTTTGCTGATTCCTCAATGATTTCTTCACATAACCTTAAGTTGTATTGTGTTGACTATCAGTGTGCATTATTATAGTGGTGAATAGTGGTAATAGGGTATAGTGTGGTGAAAAATAGCGTTCGTACCACGGACCGAAATGGTTTTGCAGCTCTCGATCGATTTAAGTTCTCGACTTCGTCTCGAACTTAAAAACTGTCTCGAGCCAGCAAAACCTTATTTTCGGCCCTAGGTACGAAATATACTATTTCACTACACTAAAAAAACTAATAATTTTCCTAATTAAAACAGACATTGGATATTTCTTTTTTACAGTTATCAGCATTACAATACAAAACTCACAGCCTTTTTTAGGTTGTCTTCAATTTAAAGCTATTATTAACTTTGATTGTAGAGTTTTGGTTATTGAAGATTAGTTGCTAAAACAATGTTTGCTACACTAATGAAAATGATCTGTTTTGCAACAATTTTATCACCTGCGAAAATTCATCATTAAATTGTTTACTATGGAAAAAGAATGTTTACTATACAAAAGTAATGTTTACTAATTTTTTTTTATTTTGTTGGCGTAAACAAAGATTTGATATTGTTTTGTCAACTGTTTCAATTTTCAACTCTACCACCAAAGTTAGTATTAACTTTAAATTGAAGGCGTAAACTAAAAAGTGCTATAAGTTTTGTAAATGTAATAAATAAATATCCAATATCTATTTTTAATTGAGAAAATAATTAGTCTTTGTAGTTTAGCGAAAAGTAACGTTCGAAACAAGAGTGAAGTGGTTCTAAAAAAAGACCCACCATTTAACATGGCCTCAAATATGTAGCGACTTACTTTCTACTCTCGTTATGAAATATACTATTTCGTATTTTACTATTAGCTTGGAGTTTCTGTTATACATATTTGTATATCCTACCCTAGTCCGTTAATATTATGAATATTTACTGTTGACTTATTTATCCATCACACGGTTGTTGATTGTTGTCATAGTGTAATATGAGTTTTGAAAATAAAAATGTGGAATAGAGTCTAGTTTTTTTTTTTCTAATTTTAACTTTAGTTTCATCACTTGAAGAAAAGGTAGGTGTGTAGTGTAAATTAACAGTATCCAATACTCAATGCTATTAGTTACAAGGCTATTTGCAGTAATCATAATGAATACTTGTTTATTCCCCTTTTTTATTAAACAAATAGTACCTAAGTATATTTTGACTTAGGTGGTTTGTGAAGAGGAAATTCGAACCCTGATGTGTCGTATAGACTATCATTGCCATCCAACTTAAAGTCTTCTTCCTTCAGTCTTTTATCCGACAAAGTAGCTCTTTTCTTTGAGTCTTCATTGCTTTTCTTTTCAATTTCCCTACAACCGCATTTGGGGTGTTTGCATTTTCCTTGACCGAGCCTTGCTGAGAAGGAAACCGCCCGAAAGCACAGAATGGTCCTTGAAGCAGCCATGACATAAACTGGAATTTAGTATTTGGTTGCTACGCAACAACAAAACTTTTGTCCAACAACGTGACGAACTGTTGCAGGAAAAGCCATCTTACCTAG
Organism: Macrosteles quadrilineatus; assembly: GCF_028750875.1. Lineage (NCBI taxonomy): Eukaryota > Metazoa > Arthropoda > Insecta > Hemiptera > Cicadellidae > Macrosteles > Macrosteles quadrilineatus. The sequence continues at coordinate 1,681,191 of NW_026542613.1, forward strand.
CCTCCTATGGTCCAACACTTTCAATAATTTATCGGTTCAGTTACTATAACATTCTCATAATCATTTCAGCACTGCACCCTTAGGAGATTTGTTCTTTGTATCTAACATATTTCAAACGAGATTCAAAATCTATACAAAATTAATCAGACTATTCAGTACTTTTAGGTAACAAAATACGTGATACACGTTTTCAAATTGTATATTTGATTCGTTGTCCAGTCAAATTATTAGGTAAACTATAATTATTATTATTATTATATGAACGTAAAACATTACGCAAAGAATTGCGCATTTTAAACATCAAAAGCTTTGATGCAGTCGCGGAACTGATATTTACCGTTTTAATAGTTAAAAGTTCATAACTGGGACTCTAATTAAGGAAGCTTAAAACTAGTGTTGATGTAAATTATAAGGGTTTTATTAATACTGAACGTTTTGTATCGATTGGTATGGTACAATTTGTTGACTTCATGTGACTATGTTACCTTTGATTGGATTGTTTGAATAAGTTTTAGGATGAGAGGATGAGAGGAGTTTTAGGACATCCTACTCGTGTGTTTCCGTTAATTAAATCGTCTGTTTATATATTTTATCATACTCAAGAAAAAAACTGTTTTAAATTTCCGCTCGTACGCGGCTAAAGTATTCATTCTAACATTATAAATGTGAAAGTTTGTGTGTTTGTAGTTAGTTTGTATGTTTGTTTGTTTGTTTGAAGCTCAATCACGCTTTAACTACCGGTCGGATTGGGCTGAAATTTGGAATGATGATAGCCTAAGTTTCCGATTTACATATAGACATTCTCTTATCTCAAAGACCCTTTTGGGCTCCGCCCCGGTGGCTCTAGAGATTTATATAGGTAGACTTTTAATAATGACGAATTAAAATTAATTCGAATCAATTAAAATTAATTGATGAATTAATTTATAGACTTTTGCCAGCTGTTTCAACTACACAAGTCGGTTCTATGATATTCAATGGCATTAAAAGATTATAGGGTTTATCAATAGAGCGAAGCACTATTATTTTATGACAACAGCTAATTTGATTTTGATGGGAATGGTGAAAGTAGGATTGTTTACAGTTATGCTTGTTTTTTAATTATTAAATAATTTGTGATATTGTGCGAATATTTGATAATTTACTTTTTATATTGTTTAGGTGTAGTGGTAGATCATTATGGCTATGGTAGATGTGTTATACTATAGCATACCATAAATTAAAATAACAAAATTTTCTCAAACCATGTCCTCTCCCATTGCAAACACAAAGCACGAGTTTAACTGCAATAAGCATTTTATTCTTATACGCTAACCCCGTATGAAGGACGGGTACTCTGTTAGTTCTCTATAAATAGAACTAGTGTAAAAGATTAACATATATTTTTTAGGTAAAAACGAATCAGCTAGAATCAAGAGGGCTTTAACTATTCGTCTGCTGATTTTGTCATTAATTAGACAGTAGTTCAAATACAAAATGCACGTTCTATTGAGTATTTGATCACATTTAACTTAATAACCGTTTAAAAGTTATTTTACAAAAAAATAACCCTTTATCAATATACCGTTTCATATAAAGTATTGTAAATGTAATGTAAAATTTGTATAGCTTAAATTTGCATTTGTTATTTGGCGGAGTAACACGTCCTGCATAAACAAATAACATTTGTTAATAACAGCAAAACAAAATGAAAGCAACCAATGCGCTTAGTAAATACTACCATAGATTATAAGAAGTTCCTTTTATCTATGGTACTACATTCCCTTTTGTGAATGCATTGGATGACTAAAATTAGTTTCATCACTTGGGTTAACAGTAGCCTATCTTTCAAAAATTCGCTTACTTTTTTAGCTTGCGTTGAAAAGAGACATTTTTATCCAAAGTTATTAAATATACTATCAAAATTTGTCCTTGTTTGCACGAAAATTTACACCCTTCCTTGTAACCAACTGTTGTTTCATGACAAGTTTAAAATAAAAATTCTTGATTATTGTAATTTTTTTCTTTCAAATAATTTGCTCATAATATTTAGTTACAGTTTCACGAAAATATAGCATAACCGTAATTGGCTTTTAAACAATTAATAGAATTAATCGTGTTTAATTCAGAGGATGTCCAAAAGGAACAGATATAATGAAATGTTAACCATCAAAGTTAACACATTATAGGGTACAAAACTCATATCCTGGATGGTTATCATGTCTTTTTTCTTTGTCCTCAAGTTTGATAAATATATACCAAATATAGCATCTAGGCCAAATTAGTTTAAATTCAACCCCGGGTATTTATGGGATAAATATTGAAAAACTGTATATATCTTGATAGCTTTAACATATTGGGTGCATGTCATTCCGATTGTTCATTTGTTTGTTTGAAATTATGTTGTGTTTGCTAAGTTGTTCTACACCTATGAACCGAACTTTAAAATATTCGAGAGAAATGTCCAAGGACTTCAGTAATGTTACCTTTTTAATGTCTTTTCATCTATAGACATCAGCTAGCAGTTTATATTATACGCCTCACCAAACTTTATCATTGCGTCACTCATGACATACATGTAATCCTTAGTTCCCATTTATAAAATCAGTACACTCAAGCAAAAAGTTTTTGTGTAATAAATTGCCAGACAGTGATTCGACATTTAAATTTGTACGCAATTTGTCGTATATTAGACGAAATTTTTATTTATTCGGATCAAGAATACTTGACTTTTCAAGTATAAATCCGGTTCTTTGACCGGATCTATTAAAATGAGGGAATCAAGAACTCAAGTGTTTTCAATCACTCGTTTACTTCATGAGGTTTTTATATTTTACCATACACTTCTTGAAGTTGCTCCCACACCGATTTGTCAACAAAGTTCAATAGTTTCGGGTCAATCTGATCTTCTTTGCTCATTCGCAGTATTTTGACCGGGGTCATGTGACCATCGTGAGACGTTATGCGAAGAACCTTCCCGACTTTAAGACTGCCCCTGACGTCTTCGTGCTTCTCCAGGTATCTAAGGCCGTAGTCAGCATTTTCTGTTACGTACTTGGCGTAGAAGTTGTTCACAGGCGCTCTTGCGAGCTTTTTCATCGCGAAATCCAGCCCGTAAATGACTCGGCCAATCGGGGGCGTTATTATACTTCCCGCGTACTGAGCCACGAACAATATCAAGTTGACAAAAGCATATGCGGCCAGAGTCCACCTGATTTTAGGCCTAGCTTTCCTTATAACGTCCAAATTGAGGTCGGAAAGAGATGCATCTCGGTCTTTGATATTCAGTTCGTCTTCAAGCTTGATTTTCTTTTTCATTTGACTCATTTTCTTGTTGTTTTCGTCTATCTTCTTCTGTGCGGCGGCCACTGCTGTGGTTCCTGCTGCTACAGCGGCCAAGGCTTTCGGGTCTTTCAAGATTTTAGGGTCTACTTTTATAGCTGGAGGGGTTGTCGTCTGTTCTGTGGGTTTACCATTTGAAGCAGTCTTTGGTTTTTGTTTGACAAGGCCTGTTGGAATCTCCTCATCGGACTCTGATGAATCCTTGGGTTTCTTGCTCCAGAAGAATCCTCTGGATGGTTTCTTCTGTGTAGCCGCCGCTGCTAGGGTTGCCGCTGACGCGACTGCCACTGTTTTAGGGTCTGTAGGGACTTTAGGGTCGACCTTTAGCACCGGAGTTATCATATTTGTATCTGTAGGCTTAGGTTCTGGCTTTTTATCTTTGGAATCAGTTTTCGGCTTGTCTTGAGATGGTTGCTGTTTCACAAGACTTGTTTGAACTTTCGCCACAGATTCAGGTTTCTTGCCTTGGTAGAGTCCTCCATACGAGTTCTTCTCTGCAGCCGCCATTGCTGCCAGAGCTAACGCCGATGCAGTTGCTATTTTTTCGGTGTCTTTCGAGATTTTAGAGTCAACATCTTTCGTCGGAGGCGTTGCCGGCTTGGGATCTGCGGGCTTAGTTTCTGACTTCGGATCTGCGGGCTTGGTTTCTTTCGGAACTGCGTGTTTATATTCTGACTTCTTATTTTCCTTATCAATTGAATCTGGCTTCACTTTATCTTGGGGTTTTGCGGGATTCGGATCTGCGGGCTTGGTTTCTTCCGGAACTGCGTGTTTATATTCTGACTTTTCCTTATCATTTGAATCTGGCTTCACTTTATCTTGAGGTTTTGCGGGATTCGGATCCGCAGGTTTGCCTTCTGACTTATCCTTACTTTGATCGGACTTTGGTTTACCTTGAGGTTTCTTCACTGTCACGAGACCTGTTTGAACCTCTTCCTCTGATTCTGACTTTGCCTCGGCCGTTCCTGTCGCCCATGGCCATTTGTAGCCTTCAGATGGTGCTATGACCATCACTAGCACAAGGCATCCTAGTATAAGTATCTGTAAACAAATCACAATATAAGATACGTTTCTTTTATTAACTTTATAAAATATCATCGGAATTTTAACTTTAAAACTATTATTTGTAATGGATTGATTGGTATCACGTACAGCTTAAAAGTCTAATAAGCCACAATGATTGGTATTACAGCTTAAGAGCATACTAATTATGGACGCTGGTAGATTCAATAATCAAACAAGTCAAAGAACATCAACATCATTAGAAACCAAGATCAAAAGAATGATAACTGGTTCAGACTAGGACTTAAAACTGATTGATGACAATAGGTACTGGTATTGACGTCACATGTACTGTATTGTTTTTAAGATAGTGATTTGTATTGATTGTTAGATTACTGAGAATGAAAACTATGAAAATGTCAAATATGAAAGTTTGACGAAGAAAATATAAACTACTTACACTACAAATCAACAGTAGTGTTTCTTTTTCGGTATTTATGTTTCACTGTTTTACTGTTGTTGTGTAGAATTTTGTGACCATAGAATAACCAAGAAAATAAAAAAAATAAAAATCCATTATAAAACAAAAATGTCAAAACAGAATCAAACTCCTCGCCAATCAAATTTAAATGGTGCTGCTATCTTCAATAATAAAGCTGTAGTAGAATTTATTTGTGTAGTTTAGTTAAAACAATTTATTTTGAACCATATCATACAATGGTTTTACTCTTAGCGTATTGCCCTATAAATTCCCTATAAAACGCTCATGAATTGCATGGCAAAAATGACCAAAGCTTTATTCCAACTCCTGATTTACCACACAGTCTCCTGGCTGAGTAGACAAAATTATGCCTCGATTCCTTACTTCATAATAAGCGACCTCACACACTGGTCAAAAGCAGCGACTATAGAATACAAATTTTAATTCCGTGGTCCCTGATATAAATCCTAAGTGTAGTGCTTGGCTCATATGTTGCAACAAATTTTAGAAGGAGATTTCACTGATTTTGTTAGCTATTGGCACTTTAAATGCTAAAATAGAACGGCCCTATCCTCCATACGTCATTGGCATTGACGTGTTTTGTAAATAATTTTCATATACGGTTCTTTATGTGTTATGTGGTTCCTTGATGTGTTATTGCTGTAATACCTTAAATTTCACACAGCCACAACTGATTTGGTTACCATTTTTGTTTTAGTGGTGTTTCCAGACCAAATATTTAACACATAAAAAGGCTTAAGTTACCTGATATCAAATGTGGTCCAAAACATAGACCACAAGGCGACATAAGGTACTTTAACCTTTTTTATATGATTTGGTTATTGGAGCTTTAAGGGCTAAAATACAATAGCCTATAAATAAATAGTATTATTTGTATTAGTTGTAATATTAATAATCAAGTATTAAACAGAAACTAAACTTCACACTACATAAATCAACCAAAAGTACCAGTCGTAAGGCTGAACATTCCGCTATTCCTAAATTGCAATACAAATCTTAAAATTAACTCTAACTTACTTAATTTATTTTATATTTTAATATATTATTCTGAAATACTGCACAAATTTTGTGAATTTAGAAATTTCATATTTAACAAGTACTTACCAAGCGCATTTTGCTGAATTCTACTGGCCTGCGGTTCGATTGCGAAACGCTTCAACAGTTATGAGAACAGAACAATAATTACGACAAAAGTAATTATAATCCACAGCCATTCCACAATACCTGCTTATTGTGTTATCAATTCGAATGCCAGCGTACAATACCACTCTAGCTTTCATTAGCCTTAAAATAATGCAATAGATTTTGCTATATATTTTAAAAATTCGATGCTTGTTCTTTATTTTTTGTTTGGTAACTTCATTTACCTTTAAATGTACATTTGTATAACTATGTCTAAGGTATCAAACAGGGTACTTTAATTAATTAAAACAATTATGTTCATAATTCGTTTACATTTTGTTTAAGGAGAGGCGGTAAAAATGCGTTAATCACACACGTTGCCAGCCTGTAGTGTGAGAATCTTGGATTAATCAAACTACTCACTACATTTTAACCCCCACTACTCTGTTGAACCTGAGAGGGTTCATCTCATTACTTAATACCCCCGCCGCAGCAAACCTACAGACTAAGCAAATGTCAACTTGTCTGATAACATTTTTACTAAAATATTTCCATAAATGAGACATATTTATTCTCAATTTAAATAACATTAGAATTAACGAGTGCTTAGGTTTGCTGATACGGGGAAGCTAGAAGTGTTTTTTGGCCATACGTCAATATAGTATAGATATAGATAGGATGGAAAAAATTTCATATACGGTACATAAATAATGCATAATAATAATAAATAATAATACGTGTAAATAAATTTGATCAACATATATCCTTAAACAAGTAAACTACAACAATTTCCATTATATTACACCCATAAAATCCACCATAAACCCCTGTTCCCCATGGTTCGATTATGCTGGTTCGCAAACTCGTTCAAATAATTGTAGGTTTACACGTTAGTACCAAATTTCATCAAAATCGGACCATTTTTGCTCGAGTTATCGCGGATGGTGTTTTTTTGCCTCTGGGGACCTCAAAACGAAAAAGTAAATTGGCCCCGGGTCTAGGTCTTGCCATGAGACCTACGGTAATAGCTTATTCCCTATATGGGAAATTCGCTAAAAAGTCTGGTCAACATCTGAACCTGGCCCTAAGGTTCCAATTGTTTCTGACATTCAGTTCTTTATGACGTAGACGTCATCGCATTCAAAGGCGAGCTAATTTGCACGGAGAAGTTATTAGTAGTAAATAGCGCGGAGTGGTAAATAACCTGGATCTGTGACACACAGGTCCAATTGTCCTTATATTACACTTATCATCGGGATGACTGTATCCACTGACAACAGGTACAACGAGGATGGTAGCACGGACGTTATGAACTTCAGCACCCCCTTCAATGGCACGATGATATATCCACTTTGTGGTCAGAATCACGATCTTGGTTTTGCTCAAAGTGAGCTAGAGACTGTGATTCATGCGTTGATGGTGTGCACGACTGTTCAGTTTCAGCTGGATCAATTCAAAGCTAAGGACGGCAATCAAAACCGCAAAGTCATATTTGTACCGAACGAAAACTGTTTCCTGAGGCACCTTAGACCTCAGATGGCTGTCGTATGTGTTCCAGAGGTCCGGACCGAGTATGGAACCTTGGGTGGCACCAGAAGTGGCACTCATCGTCGACGAGACTTCCGTAATCATAGAGGTGGTGGAACCGGGAGGTAATCTCTATGATGCGTATGAGGAAGGTGTTCTCCAGAGCGTTCAAACATATCGCACCAACTTGAGGGATTAAATGTATTTATCACATCGAGTGTTACGAGCAGCACAACCAATGTCATTCGTTAATGCCATTCACTTATGACCCGGAGTTTAGTATACCTTTAAGAATTTAGCCTTTTCCTATCAAGAACGAAGATCTTAGTATCTTAGGCGTTGTACTCCTTATTTCTTAGTTTTTGATTATTTCCGACCACGAAAATACAAACGATAAATTATTAATTTTTTACATATTGCACTACATAATAGATACCGTTTAATATAATTGATACCGGTGGGAAATCTTTGCCATGTATGTTAGATATATTTTACTTATCCTAAGAAATTCTTGTGACATTCCATAATTTTTTCGTGCAATTGTATTTGGAAAATGTATTTTTTTGATGAACTCTTTGAGGGAAAAATCAATAATGATGATGATAAATAGTTTTGTTATTGTTTGAAAACTATCCATAACCCACTTGCTGTTCATTATCAATATTTTTAGTAGGCTTAGTTCTGATGGCTGTCGTTCCCAGTCTATCAATTTATTGTGCTTTCAAAACATCGACAGGTGGTAATGATACCAGGCTTTCTGTTCTTACCATACAAAAATCGTTTGGATTGAGGACAAAGGAGTGAAATCACACTGTGACAAAATAACATCACGATCGTATATACGAGTGTGTGCTAATATGTTTAAATAACTTCTGATATTCCACATAGTTATCATTTACTGTAATTATATTCACAGAAGGCCTATAGAATAACACAAGGCCGTAACAACAGTATAAAATATTGGTGTTTATGTCTTTTACCCTTGGAATCACGAAATACTGATACCATTTTCCTGTCCAATTTTCTAGGTAGTTGAGTGGTTATAGTGCTTGCTTGGTAATCAAAACCAAAGACAAAAATAATTAAACGTCAGCTGTGGTAAGGTTACCATAGGTTCTGGCGCAAACCGCTGGGAGCGCCATGTAGTTACGGTGTACGCGCTACGTAACTACATGGCACTCCCAGCGTTGTGCGCCAGAACCTATGGTAGCCATGGTAACCACAGCACGCCTGACATCCTATATTTAATTCTTTTCGTCTATGTCAAAACACACCAGTTCGATGTTTAGGAAAGTTAGTAGCTGTATATAATCATTAGACTTGACTAAATCAAAGCAACAATTGAATGGTCCTGGCTAATCAGCTGGTCTAGTCAGTAACGAAGCTACTCAAAGAATTTCACCTCATTCTACACTCATCCTTTACCCATATTTGGGTTAAAATACGCACCTATGTAGCGTCTCCCCTCAACTGGTAACAATGATGATGCCAATTAAAGGCATAACTTGCAATAATATACAGGGTGTTTGTGAACTCTCTCGAAAAAAATCACAGGATTATTCCTTGGGTTAATACATAAATATGTTACATTATAAACAAGGGTCGCCGGAGCCTCGTTTTCCGTCTGTCTGTCTGTATGTGTTTTTTATAAATAACCTTATTACTCGAGTTTGAATCGAGGTACAAACTTTAAATTTGACATACTTGTGTATTTTAACGTGGTACACAAACATGCAAAATTTCATTTCATTGACTATAGCCGTTTCAAAATGGCGGCAATCTAAAATCATTGACCTAAAATTACATGAAAACCACTAGAGTTACAAAACAAACACAAGAATAACAAAATGTAGGAAATTTTATTCCAAATAATAACAATTAGAAGCCAGTAAAGAAATTATTAATTATTAAAAAAATTAATAACTCAGCTGTTTGTTGTCCGATCTTTAAGATCTATGTGTCATTTGATTTGGAATAAAATTTCCTACATTTTGTTATTCTTGTGTTTTTTTGTAAACTCTAGTGGTTTTCATGTAATTTTAGGTCAATGATTTTAGATGGCCGCCATTTTGAAATGGCTATAGTCAATGAAATTAAATTTTGCATGTTTGTGTACCATGTTAAAATACACAAGTATGTCAAATTTAAAGTTTGTACCTCGATTCAAACTCGAGTAATAAGGTTATTTATAAAAACACATACAGACAGACAGACGGAAAACGAGGCTCCGGCGACCCATGTTTATAATGTAAAATAGTTATGTATTAACCCAAGGAATAATCCTGTGAATTTTTTCGAGAGAGTTTACAAACACCCTGTATATCAAAAACCAATTACGAGTAAATGGTGAGTGTGGACGAATATGCATTTTATAATTTACCAAGACATTCTTTAGCTAAAATATCATCAATATGTCTACGATTTAAACAAAAAGGTACTGCATTTTCTCAAAATCAAACTGTCAACCTATAAAACTTAACTTTGAAGTCCAACAACGTTACATTATTATCATCTAGGTCAACCAGAAAGATTGAAAAGTACCTTGACTAATAGAAATAATATGCACGTATTTTTCACACTTTTATTTCACAAATCACATATTTTATTAGTTCGGAAGATCGTCGTCTCCTGCCCACCAGTTCTGGAGGATTCTGGAGGCAGACGAGGTTATATCGCTGGTGTATGGAGGAAGAGGATCCCCTTTTTTCTCCACGTACACGGGTAACAGCTCTATATGGTCTGGTTTCACCTCGATTTCCACGTATTTGACACCAACGTGGTTGCGCAGCAATGATGAGTACGGGATATTCTTATACTGTAAAATATGGACACATTTTGAATTGTAAGAAAGATGGAAGGGGGTTTTTCTGGTAAGAGTTGTGGGTTTGTATTTATTTATTCTCTCTATAAAATTCTAAAGATGTTGTGCCATAAATACAATTAGAACCTCTTAGTTTGTATAGTAATATTAGGATGTAATAGTAAAGTTTTACTGGTAAAACTCTGTGCTATTTTTGCTGTCAGACGTGTTTATTTAGGTTTTGGTGTGTGATGGTAAAAGAGTTATTGTGCTTAATATCTATCATATAGTTTAATACAATTGTCTGAACAAAAACTACTTATTCTCTAATTTAGTTCTGGGGCATATGTAATTTCGTGGGATTTAGAATGAAGTGATTGTAGGATTGATAAAACTTTATAAAACGTGTGTTTATTTAACATTGTATAAATCAGTCCATTGCATGTACAATCGCGCTATTTGAACCTGACTGGAAAGAATTTGTAAATTCTTTGTTTATGTTACTTTAAAAAAGGTTTAATTCCACCGATTCTTTCATTTTAGACTGGGTTTAATCATCTGATAATTAGAACTTTGTTTGAAATTTTTTCTTATTGTACTATCAATCTTATTTCACTCTATTGCAGTGGTGAAAACTTAAAAGGTGAATTTGGATCTATTAACTTGTATTCAATTACGTTAGTTATATCACGTACATTTAGATGTTAGCTACATACGGAGAGCCGGAAAACGAGACTCTGGCAACCCATGTTTATAATGTAAAATATCTTTGTATTATCCAAAGCAACAATCCTGAAAAGTTTTTCGAGAGAGTTCACAAACACTCTGTATAGTTTTAACTCATAAGTAAATGTAGCAGCTAAGTTAGTTCAAAGCTCTAACTTAATGAAAAAAAATTTGATCCTGAAAAACTTTGATAGCATTTTATAAAACTTAGCTTGACCTAGCCACCCTTCATCATTAAACTTCGAGTAAATGGACCGAAGTAAATCAAATTTTTTACTATGTAACCAAGCTACACATAGCTTACTCTATCCTACTCAAAACTTGCATTTATTTGCAGCTTAAAATATGCTATTTTCTCAAACTACTTTCAACAACCATTGAGTATGTAAGTAATTTACAAGTTTACAACCCACCTCCAGATAAGCGTGGACAAAGTCGCTAACTCTCTGCTGATGTTTGGTCCACGTCTCCTCTAAACTTTGCCTCCTCCCTTCGTCGTCCAAGACGATAGACTTGACAAAAGGGAACAAGAAAGATTTGTCAACCAAGTACGCGCCAAGAGCCGCGACTGTGCAGTGAGACATGTGTATCAGCATCAGCCTCTGAATGTGCCTCCTTTCCTTGACCAAAGTGTACGCGTAATACTCAACATTGATGTCTGCTTCCCCTCTCAGTGACGTAGGAATATCCTCAAATCTTACAGAGAACAGTTTCTTCAGCGCTCCGGAATTGTTTATTTCTCTGTGGACTATTGTACTTTGTTGGCTCACGTACTCGCTGACTTTATGCTTGTCAAAGCTTAAGCTCCTAGTGACAGGGTCCCCCAGGGATGGGCTCAAGAGAATTAAGAAAATTACTGTACCTGAAACCTGTGTTTGTTTTAGAATCACGTTTATCTTACTACAGGATTATAAATGTGAAAATGTTTACGTCATTTTTACGTCATAATCCTGTATTCCTCAACTAAAAGAAGTGATGTACCAAGTTTTAATTGTAAATGTTCAGAAATATGCGAGCTATCGTATTTTATTTTTTCTTCATAAGGTTAAAATAGGAAAGTGAGTGCTTGTTGACTATAATTAAAAATGAAAGAGAAGGAAATTTTAGGCCATTATGCAATACTTCTCAACTAGGAGAACCCATATACCAAATTGTAGTTGGATGTGTTTAAAAATAAGCTAAATATACAATTTTGTTTATTTCGCTTAATTTAATTAATTTGTGATATTTTAGATTTTGACAAAAGTAATCCCAATAAAAGGTATACATAAATCCATATTTCCTTGTTCTCCGTTAAATTCTACTGGTTTTGGTAAAGTTGCAAGCCAAAAGCTCGAATGGTTACTACATGAATAGCTGTCAAAAACGAAAAATAGTTTTTAATCTAGATTTTTTGGAAAATATTATATTTCTAAACTTGTGTTTATCAGTCATACCCAATATGTTTGCCCAAGATAGAAATTAAATCTCTTTGAAATACTATTCCATCTATTAGTGCATGTTTTATCTAAATATGTTGTCAATTTTTCAATCTAGGTCAAAATGTTCAACAGATACACTAAAAACCTAAAAAAACCTATTTTTACGTACAAGTTGAAAACGAGTGAGCTTAGGACATATGCTTATAGAACATTTTTTTCCCAGTTTTGACCCCAGGAACCATTTCCCGAAGTTTGTCAGGGTTCCCGTGAAACACCCTGTATAGTATAGGCTATGCTGTACATTTTCAAGTAAATTTACCACTCATATTAGGTGGCGGGTTAAATACAGTAGGCCTTATCACGGAACACTCTGTATGAAGAGCATTGTGAATGTAATAAATTCTATATTTTTAGTAGCTCGCAAAAAGATGTTCTGTTTATTTACCAGTAACACATTAGAGAAATTCCTTGAACAATAAGGCTACTACTAAATTTTCAAATAACAATTTTTTAATCTGTATCAATGTTATATCATTGTATTCTTAATTATTATTTTTGTAACATTGTAACATATATTTACTCATGTGGCTTCAATAAACGTACCATATCGTTTTATATGTTTTCATTCATCTGCTGGTTATTTCAACTACTAAATTAATTAACTAGATTTTACTTGTTTTGATGAATTTAATTTCATAAATGAAAACCTTTGCACATACACAACAATATACAGCAAATTCCACAGGTTTTCAGTTCAATGAAATTGGCAATTTCTTATACAGTCAAGTTTAGTCTCAACATAAGTAAATGTAAAGCAAGTTTGAATTCCACCTTACTCACCATGGTAAAGCTAAAATACATCGGTCATTTGTGAATCCATTTTACACTCGGTGTGCAAAGAGTTGTGCAGAGGCGGACCAGCTGTAGTGATGTAATTGTAATTAGCCAACTTGCCTTCTGTGGTGAAATAACCAAACTTGTGGCTTTACAGCTACAAAACACACGAGATAAACACAAAATTTCATAGGACACATCCTCAAATAAGTCTTTTTTTAGCAATGTTTCACGTTAGACGATATTAATACGTTCCAAACATTGTGTGTGCTTTAATTTGTTTTTCATTATAATAATTAGAAGATATATTTCAAAAATAGCAGATTAATTGAAGTGTTAAGAATATGTTGTGGTTATTGTAATGTCGGAGTTTATTTTGTTATTTTATTTTTTTTACATTTTTTGTCAGTGAACGGTCTTCAAGTTTTTTGTTGACGTACAACGTTGATGACACATGGGTCTGTAAATGGTCTCGCTTGGAATCTAATCGAAAAAGGGATACCGAGAAAATCCGCCAGGGCGAGCACTATAACCAACCAGATGGTATATTCAACAACTTTTTACAATTCTTATATTTATAAGACCTAACGGTAAACTGGGACTGTTGGAAACTCAATGAACGTTTTCCAAATCCATCAACCATATGTGCAAGGAATGTTCTTACAATAATTTTTGAAACACAACTGTTGTACAACTTTAAAGTAAATCCCACAGAAAACCTGCATACTGCACAACTCACGTTGGTCCTAAATTCTTTGGGCAGTCTTAACACAATGCTTGAATGTTAAGACAGAGAACACAGATGCAATTTAAAAAACGAACTAAGAGAACAAAACAAAACATTTATTCGTTCACAAGATGTGAACAATAGATTTTATTTCTCTGACAATACGGTGTAATTATTTTAACAACCAGTTTCTCGCAAACGGAATCCAGTGTTTTATGTCCGCCCCATCTGGAATAGGGCTTCGTTTCTTCGTGATGTAGAACGGGAACAGGACTCCGTGTTTCTGTTTTTCGTCCACGTACAACTTGATGACCTTAGTGTTCGAGCGCCAGTTAGTTTCCTGTTTCGTCAGGTCTATATTTTTTACTCGGGCATATTCCACGATATACTCGTTCAGCTGTCTTTGATGAACCGCCATGTCTCCGTTGATAGTAAGCCTGTAAGAACGTTGGGTTTGATTAATTACGTTTTAAAAACATACAAAATCCTATGTTTCAACATGCCACTTGGAGTAGCCGCTTGTGAATACTTGGCACGAAATTGGCACAATATTAGTCAATTGCTTTTTATATGCTACACTTATGCAGATATATATATATCGTACTTTATCGAAGCATTGAAATATGAAACCTCACAAGTTAACACCAAGAATGGTGAATATAAATTACCTCACAGTTAAAAAATATATATATAACTTTTAAATACCATCGCAACAGCAATCCTGCAAACTGAGCAAATTCCCATTTTCCTGATAAGATCTCCACTGTAATAATCCCTTCATGTTAGATTTATTACCAATTTAGATAACATTAGGTTTGGTGAGTACTTAGGTTGGCTGCCACAAGGAATGTTGTAATTGTGTAAATGTTCCTATCATGTAATCCTGAGTGCTGCCTGACCGCCGCACCTGTACAAACCCTTATTGAGCACGTCGCTGTCCACATTTCCGCACCGTACATGAGTACGGACTGGACTGCAGACATGAAGATTTTTCTGCAACTGGACTGAGGACCTCCGACATTATCCGGCTAAGGAAAAAACCGTAGCAGCCTTGACCGCTTACGAAAGTTGTGGTTCCGCAAGCTAAGCTCACTGACAATGATGACACAGAAGTACGAAGTACTTGTTGGCACGAATGGTCTGGACTTCGACAACCTCCTTTCTCAGAGGGACAAAATATTGCCAGCCCACCTTTTGGTGAGAATCACGATATTGGTTTTGCTCAGAGCGGTTGGTACGTTGATGGTTCGTAATTTTGTTCAGTTTGAGCTAGGCAGTACGCTATGTGCAGCTATCGAAGCTACAAGGTCATCTGCGTTCACAGGCATTTCACATGGCAAGAGGCTGCCACAGATGACGTGATAGGTGATGTCATAGATGTTCCGAACCGATTATCTACCCTGTGACATAACAAGTGACAACATCTTCCGCGGGCCTTCCGTAGTGTCACTGTTCAGGGGGTAGCCCTCTAAGATAGCATGTATGGTGGTACAAAAGCAAGAGTAATTAACAGTGACGTTTTAAGGGTGACTTGTTATTGTGAGCTGCATTATCAAAGTTTGACTGTAGCTAGTAGAAATGTTAAACAAAAAACAACCTACCTCCAGCTACTGTTCACCCAATAGAAGGTAGCTCCAAATGCCTTCATTCCGGAAGACGAGCCGAAGAGCTGTAGGAGGATCATAGTGAGTACGTTGTAGACGACGTATCGCGTCATCCGGTTCTGGATCAGCCTCCTCTGGTTGTGCAACGCGCGGTTGTAAGCGATCAGCTGTTTGTCGGGTACGTCAGTGAGGTCGGTCGGAATGTAGATCGGTTTGAGAGGCTCTCTCGCCCTCTTGGAAAGTCCAAGTCTGTGAGCAAAATGTGATTATGGTTATACTTGATTTCAAATTCGGTACCAATCTTTATGAACTGAAAGTGGCATTAATAGGTAGTAAAAACTCGGTAGATCTAATGTAGGATTAGTAATTTTCACTTGTTAACGGGAAGAGATAATCCACTCCCAGAAACGTTTTAAACACACGACACGTTGAGTCAAATTTAGTAGTAACATTTCAGATCTAACGTTAAAAACTCTGTCGTTCCAAGACACCCGGCTAATAAATGTATATGTAACAATTATTGTGTATTCATTTATATTAAACCCCATTAAAAATTCCAATGTTCTGGCTAACTCAACAACTCCCTAACTTAACAACTCCCTAACTCAACAACTTCCTAACTTAACAACTCCCTAACTCAACAACTCCCTAACTCCACAACGTCTGGGTCCACCAATTGTCGAGTTAGTGAGATTTCACTGTAGGTTTGCACACATTCCGGGTTCGAATATTACTGACTAGTGAATATTACTACAAAGACCAAACACTCGCAATAGGTTTAACTGTGTAACCGTGATATTCACCCGCAAGAAAAAAATTGATTTCTGTCTTTATTGTTCCACTAATGGGAATATCGTTTTCAATATTCACCATACAATGAATGGCTCACAGTCCCATGATATTTTTCTAAGTTCTTTGTTATTCTTTTGTTATTCTTTGTTGTTCTAAGTTATTTTTTCTAAGTTCATTGTTTTGGTATGTAAATATCAACTCTGAGAAACGTTTGCTGACGTTTTCAATCTTGAAAGTCACCCCGATGTTGTGGGAACTTATAAATATGTTTTCAGTAAACAATGAGTAAAACTAACAAAACTAGTGTTTCTCCAACCACACCTGAAATGACTTCGTACTTTGTCGTTCTATGCATACAATGCGTAACTTAAAACTTAAATAATCACCTTTTAACCTAAAGCCTTGTTACCAATACTACAACCAAAAAACTGTGTGTGTTATTGAATAATCTTAGTCGGATTCAAGTGCTTACTTATCCATAGCAGTAATCATCATATCTGGTGGAGGCCCAAAATCCGGCATGAGATGGTCAGCGTTGACCCCCGACTCGGTCTTGGTAAGAGCGCCAGTTTTATCAGTAGAGGCAGCTGTTTTGTCAGTAGAATCAGCTGTTTTGTCAGTAGTGTCAGCTGGTTTACTGGCAGATCCATCATTAGGTCCTTCAGCTTGCACCACAGCAATTACTACCGCGACTATAAAAACTTTATGGAAGAGGTTCTGCAATAAAATACATTTTAAGTGAATTTAAACGTAACATCAACCAAAACAAAAACCTATGACACAAAAACAACTAAGATCACTGTTCAAAATCTGATATACTCAATGTTTATTCCAAAATAAGGTTATACCGTAGAGAAGTAATATAAACTGAGTTAAAAAAGCAATGAGAAGGCTGTTGCGCGGGTCCCCTAGTTTACATATATCCCGCAGTGTATTTTATGTTAATTCTCTGTTGGTATACCATCAATATGGAAGGTATTAAAGTTGTAATAACCTTTGGTTGGACATTGAAAAAATAGAAAACTCTTTTCATGGATAAAACAAGCAGTAAAGAATACACTTATGTAGTTGTTTAATTTTCCAATATACATCGCAATGCTGCGCAAAGGTAATTTATGGTTGATTGATATACAGGTTAAATTGCAGTTAAGATACTCTGTGTATTAAAAAGGTATTTATTCTGGTGTAAATTGTAGATTAGATGTGTTTTATGTATTATGAGCTTAGTTATACATATTTATCTTTAGTCTTTTAATCATTTCTAGGCAATATCTAGGTTTGTATAGAAATCGTACATAAATGGGTATGGTAATGGAAATAGTCAAGCGGTGTCAGACAAAAACCTTTTTGGGAAAAAACTTAAAGGCCAAAGTCCAAAATTGCATTGATAACACTTTAAAACGTACATAACTTTTTTTCTCCCTTAATAATTGATTATTTAGCTTAGAATTTCAAACTTAAACAGGTCGAAATAGAATTTGCACTACATAATCATAATATTCTTCATATTTTAGCATTAACCTAACTTAATATCCACCTGTTATCTTAAGACAATAATAAAAGTACTTACCAAAGCCATGATAGAGTTAGCTCCAGCGTATAGGTTTTATGGAACAGATCGTCAAAATGACGGTTAATTGGTGTTTCAAACATCTGTTATGGTAATTTAGTTGTCAAAACGAAGTGACTTATATGTTTTCATACGTCGCAACATCATATCCATACTAGCTGAAATGTGTAGCATTAAATATGGTAAAAGTATCTTGCTACTAACTTATACATAATACTAGTATATTGGTTAGGAATCACCCCAGTAAGTTACTGTACTAAGAAGTGGTCGATATTTTAAAACTATTTTTCGGGTAATGATTTAGATTATTACATCTTCACAAATAATTATAAACTGTATATAGTCGATAAATCTTGAGACTAATGATAATTATTATAATTATAATTATAATATACTGTAATATTGATTCGTGTTCTTAACTATTATCATAGACTAAGCAACACAAGGGAGTATGTTTTATCTATGCTATTATGAACTAAAATATGTCTTAAAGCTATTTAGTAGTCGAATGTTATGTTTTTGCCAAATTGGAAGCAGTTAGTTGTTAATTTTGTGATAAAGACGACCGTATAACTGATATGTAATATGTATGTATATATCAACAAATATATAAAAATTGGAACAAGTTTTATATATATATATTTTTTTTTATGAGGTTGGCGGCCTCTTTTAACCTTGCCCTTGCCCGTCCACATAGACTACAGATCTGTGCGTGGAACGTATCCAGCAAAGCAAGGGGGTGAGCCGGTACAGTACAAAGGTAAACTGTACTGATAAAAGTTTGTGGCAGTGACCAGGATCCGAACCCACGACACTTCTGCCTCGGGCCCGAAGTCCGTGACGCTACCAACTGAGCCACCGACTCACCAAAATAACCACAACAAAAAGTTAAAGGCAATTAAGCACTCATTGGCCTCATAGTACCAAAACATGATTGTTATTATGTGAACTCTTAGTTTGTATTACTAATTTTATTTTTATGGCCATAGAACTCAGTCTAAATTAATGAACTACTCTACAAATTGACTAACGAAAACTAACAAATTGAAAACATAAATCTTTGCACCAACGGGTTATGTTATAGATAGGTCGTTAACCTGTGTCATAGACCAGCCAACACAAGTGGACTTGTCATACCATTGAGGCTGGTTTTTGTGTCTAGTTCATGTTGGTGGTGTTACACTCTACAAAAGAAGGGATGGATTGGGAAACCTTAGACTTGGATAATGATTTTATTTAAACTTTAAATAATTGAAAAGCTGAAACCAACTAAACTGGAACAATCACTATTATTTTACAAGAAACAGATTGTAAACAAAACACGACCTCTACCGGATGGAACTAACAATAAAATTGTCTTCAGCTAAGAATGAGAAAACTACTGTACTGAGAGAATGTTTTATCTATGACTGTACTCCCCATGGTGGAAGTAAATATTTACTTCCACCATGGTACTCCCCCTCGCAGAGTATATCTTTGTTGATTTAACTCTTTATGTATTTAAGTAGTCCTTAAGACACGAAACCACATGATTACTTTGTTCTTTACATTTCATAACATTATCGCTCTGTCCTCCAATGACAAACGAGGACCAATATTAATCTAGTTGCATAACTCGAACATCCATTTCCAATCGCATTTGTCAATCCTTGCTAGATGAGGGACCGGATTAGAGCGAGTCGTTCTGCATACGGAGTAGACTCGTCCGTAAACGCGTCACGTAGCCTTCTCACTCTACCAACTCGCTCTAGTTCAGTCCAGTCCACGACAGGGTCCAGTCCAGTCCAACCCCACGTGGGTTGTGTGTTGTCATATTATTGTGACAGGTTGTAAATTTTTAGGAGCGTAATTAAACATTGTTTTAAATTGTTTTCAAAGACAGGTGAAGTGAAGTTTAAAGTTCAAAGCCTTGAAATTGTGTTTGTTGGGAAATGCGGTGAGGGGTTTTTAAGTTAATCAACTAATTTAAGTGTTTAAATACAAAACTGGACTGTTACATCGATGTGTTATGCAGATAGATCGCGTTCTATTATTACGAACAATATGGATAAACTAATAGATTTACTTACCTTTGAATTGGATATGACTCACTTATTCTACTAACAATACAAATACAACATTTTGAACATGCAAATCATGTAACTAAGGGGGTACACTTACGGTAAAAAAATATAAATGTAAATTCAAACGGATGTTGTTTTTACCTCTGCAAAAAGTGAGTTGTTGTGTTTACAATGTATTTGATTTTTGATAGGTTAAATATGAACACCTTCTTATAAAACACAATGTGGGTATCAGAAGTGGTAAATAATGAGGTGTAAATTTAGTTTTATGAGACACAATAATTCAATTTATCCTTACCCAATTATATTTTATTTCAGCTGAGTTTTCACGTTACAAAAAATCCACAAGGTGCTATAATTTTATTTATTGAACTTACTTGCTTCAGTTTAACAGTGTCTAGTAAATATATATATTTTATATATTTTTTACGCATTTTCAGCCCCACCAAGGGGTTTTTGAAACTGCCAAGAGAGTAAAAATTATGTTTTGAGATCTGGTGAATCAGAAACACTGGTGTATTATTTACCTCAAACTTAACCCATTCTTCATATTTTTTGTAAACGTATCACTAAAATGTAGGTTAATCTACTAAAGTATTACTAGATAATATAGTACAAGTGTTCAAAACAATGAGACTTTGTGTATTATATTCAGTGTAAAAGATGTATCAAATGCAAATCCTACAAAGATTATTATCGTAAACAGAATGTCATTTATTACCATTTCCATCCGATATCTTATAAGGATAGTAAGTTTAATTTTGTCCTTAACTTTGTGGATTATGTAACTTTATACCTTTTCCTTGCACCAGACCCCTCAGGCCCTAGTCAGAAAGTGCAAGGGTGCAGAGGTCGGGCTCTGCACTGCAAAGGGAACCCCTCATATACCCCTCGTGTGAGAGGATTTCTGGTACTATAGACAAAATGGAGGCTGGTCCTCCAAGAACTCGGGTAGAGGTCATGTCCCGGAGGGCTGGATCACAGACCTGTGGCTGGATCCTGGTTATTCCAGCCCGTCCATTGTCGTACAAGGCACTGGCAAACATTTTTATGGATACTCTAACTTCAGAAAGCATATGGAGGGCTTGCTTAGCAAGCAGTCAGAAGTTGCAGTGTTTCAGTGGAAAAGTTGTGTCTCTAGGTTACCCCCTCGGACAACGCAAAAAATGTTGTCGATGTATTCACATGGGAAGGGGGTGACTGTCTACCCCACCGGTGCCAGCATTCAAGTCTGGGCAAGGGGTGCTGGAGTCGAATATGAACGAAATATAAATATAAAATAGAAGTATTGAGAGTCTCTTTCTTTAAGCAGGATTAGTTATTCAAAGTTCAATGAAAAAATACATCTGCATCCAGTTTCTAGCCATAAAAAATCTACAGCGACCTAATGCTGGAAACACTATAATGACTCTTTTGGAAATTAAAGTTATCATAAACAAAATCCACACGTGGAGTGGAAGGGAAAAGAAACAAATCCACTGCCACAACAGTAGAGTAAAGTTGGTCATTCTACAATATGAGATCATCACTCGCCCGTCCTCTTAATGTCCACAACGATCACATTGTGTACAATACAAACTCGCCCCATACAATACAGCCACACTCTCACAATACACAATACAACTCTTTTTAGTATTGTTTGTTGCCGTCGCTCTGACGTATTTTCTATCCTTTAATCATTTAATTCAAAATGTACGCTTTTAGGAAATAATTTAGAAATGTGGATTGGATTGAATGTGAGGGGGTTCGGGGTTGTTCACGTAAAACTAGTTTGTTTTTGGAATAATTGTTATGCTTAATTGTATATTTTCTGGGTTTATGAACAGGCTGAGTTAAGTGGTTATAGTGTAGACGAGTAGAAAATTAAAAACAAATTTCTACCAGTGAAGACTTAGCTATGAGGTATTAGTCAGAAACAAATGTACACAGATCATCTCACTCCATTCTATAAACTCATACTTCACTCAAATTTGGGTTAAAACACACACCTAAGGGACGTTTACATCTAAAATGAAAACGATCCGAGATCTACGATTCAAATCCCGAAAATCTCCAGTGTCTTTTACATATATATTTGATAATCTCTTTATCCATTGTTTTCGATCCCACCTTTGGTTGTAGACTCTATAACCAGATCACTAAAAATGATTGGTGGGGGAAAATTACACTTTATAAGTAAACTATAGTGTTTTTAAAGTTCATAATACATAGTAAACTATCTTTGGTAGACATGGTCAGTTATAGCGAATTTTCCATATAGGGAATGCTATTACCGTAGATCTCATATGGTAAGACCTGGGCCCGGGACCGATTTACTTGTTCGTTTTGAGGTCCCCAGAGGCTATAAACAACATCCGTTTAAATTCACATACGTTTTTCGTTTTTCCACTATAAATAACCGTAAGTACCTCCTTAGTTATATGATTTTCATGTTCGAAATGTTGCATCTGTTCTGTATTGTTAGTAGAATAAATAGTGGGTCACATCTAATTCAAAGGTAAGTAAATCTATTAGTTTATCCATATTGTAAGAAAAATTGACGAAACACTTACCGCATAACACATCCACAATCTTATATAAATCGCACGCTTTGTTTTTAAACACTCAAATTAATTACTTAAAAACACCTTACTACCGCATTCAACTCAAACAAACAGTACTGTCCACTATTCCAAGACTTTAAACTTTGCTTGACCCTGTATTCGCTGTTTGAGACGTTTAATTACACTCCCAAAACTTTACAACCTGTCACAACAATATGACAACACACAACCCACGTGGGGCCCACCAGTCACGGACTGGACTGAACTAGAGCGAGTTGGTAGAGTGAGAAGGCTACGTGACGCGTTTACGGACGAGTCTACTCCGTATGCAGAACGACTCGCTCTAATCCGGTCCCTCATCTAGCAAATGGATTGACAAATGCGATTGGAAATGGATGCTCAAGTTGTGCAACTAGATTAATATTGGTCCTCGTTTGTTATTGGAGGACAGAGCGATAATGTTATGAATTGTAAAAGAATAAAGTAATCATGTGGTTTCATGTCTTAAGGACTACTTACATTGAGAGTTAAACCAACAAAGATATACCTAGCGAGGGGAGAACATGGATAGATAAAACATTCAGTAGATTTCTCATCCTTATGGAACAGCTAAAGACAATTTTACTGTCAGTTCCGTCCGGTGCACTGCAGAGGTCATGTTTTGTTTACAATTCGTTTTTTGTCATTTGAAACCTTGTTTAACCAAATAAAACGATCTTAAGCATAAACAACAACTAACTCGTTCCCTAGTTATATAACCAAACGTTAACGCACAAATCAAGAAATTATGTTTAAAATCATAGAAACAAAATTTCGTCGACCCTAGCGATTAGTTAACACCAACATGAACCAACAATTAGTTTGACCAACATGAACGGGACAAGAAAAACCAGCCTCAAAATTTACAATGGCATGAAAAGTCTACTTTTGTTGTTTGGTCTAAGGTACAGGTTAATTTTGTATCCATACCAACATATTGTTACCATTTCTGAATAAAGTACTAAAGTACCCCGACGGTACAAATCTTAAATGTATTTTTAGTTGAGTAGTTAATGAAATGAAAAATGTCTTTATTTGAGAGGCGAAGATGGGACTACACTTAATCTCTAAAACATAAATAAAACTAGGTATCCACTTTATATTTATAAAAAAAATTAAATAATCTAAAGTACCATATTATAAACATTATGAACAGATCGATAAAAAATTAAAATTTATTTAAGTATTTTAATGAGTTTATACTTAGTTCTATGTGATCATAAAACACATTTAGTATTTAAACCTAAAAGTGCCTAAATAGAACTCATGTTTTGTTACTATGAGGCCTACGTTATTAACCCACTTTTAACTAAATAAATATAAATACATTTTAAATTTGTTTATGGATTTGTTCATAGTGTATTCCCATGTTAGTTATAAAATCGTCTTTATAGTAAGATCACATCTAACCATATGTTAGAGACACGTGGTAACAAAAGTAACCACTGTTTTTAATTGGGAAAAACATAACATTATACGACTAAATAGCTACGACATATTTTTTTCATAATAGTTTTGAACACAAATCAACTATATAATCATCATAAGTCTCAATATTTACCTACCATATCCAATTTATAATCATTTGTGAAGTAGTAAATCTAAATCATTACCCGAATAATAGTTTTCAAATATCGACCATCTCCTTTAGTCCAGTAACTTACAGGTGTGATTCCCAACCAATATACTAGTATTGTGTATATGTTAGTAGGGGAGATATTTCGACCAAATTCATACAATGAGTATTACACATATGTTAATAGAACGATACTTTTACCATAATGCTACACATTTCAGCTAGTATGGATATGATGTTGCGACGTATGAAAATCATATAAGTCACTTCGTTTTGACAACTAAATTACCATAACAGATGTTTGATACACCAATTAACCGTCATTTTGACGATCTGTTCCATAAAACCTATACGCTGGAGCTAACTCTATCATGGCTTTGGTAAGTACTTTTAGTTTTATTATCGTTGTAGGATAAAAAGGTGGATTTTAAGTTAGTTAAAAGCTAGAATATCATGATTATGTAGTGCAAATTCTATTTTGACCTGTTTAAGTTTGAAATTCGAAGCCAAAAATCAATTATTAATATAGAAAAATGTATGTTCAATATCTATACAAGCAAATATCTAGATGATTAAAAGACTAAAGATAAATATGTATCTAAGCTCATAATACATATCAAATACATCTAAGCTAAAATTTACACCAGATAAATACACCTTTTTAAAACACAGAGAACCTTAGCTGAAATTTAACCTGTATATCACAACAATTACCAAATAAATAAACCAAAAATAAATAAATAAATAAATTATCAACCACAAATAAACTATGCACAGCATTGCAAGGTTTGTTGGAACATTTGAAAACTACATAAGTACATTCTTTACGGCTTACAAAGACCATTGCGTTGTTTTATAGGCAAAAACAACACAAGAAAAGTGTCTTTTATTTTTTGCAATGTCCAAAATTTACCATTTTAATACCTTCCATTTTGATGGTATAACAGAGAATATACATTAATACACTGCGGGACATATGTAAACTAGGGGACCCGCGCAACAGCCTTCCCATTGCCTTTTTAACTCATCTGTAAATTACTTCTCTGTGGTATAACCTTATTTTGGTCGTGAAGACAACAATCGAAATGCAAGAATAAGGTATTTAAACCACTAACACTACTTATTTTGAAATAAACATTGAGTAGATCATATTTTGAACAGTGATCTTAGTTGTTTTTTTTTCTTAGGGTTTTGTTTTGATTGATGTTACGTTTGAATTCACTTAAAATTTATTTTATTGCAGAACCTCTTCCATAAAGTTTTTATAGTCGCGGTAGTCATTGCTGTGGTGCAAGCTGGTGGAACTGAGAATGCTGCATCTGCCAGTAAACCAGCTGACACTACTGACAAAACAGCTGATTCTACTGACAAAACAGCTGCCTCTACTGATACAACTGGCGCTCTTACCAAGACCATGTCGGGTGTCAACGCTGAACAACTCATGCCGGATTATGGGCCTCCAAATGAAATGATGATTACTGCTATGGATAAGTAAGCACTTGAATCTGACTAAGATTATTTAATAGAAAAAAAAACCGTTTGGTTGTAGGGTTGGTAACAAGGCTCTAACTTAAAAGGAGATTCTTTAAGTTTTCAGTTACACGTGGTGTGCATAGAACGACAAAGTACAAAGTCATTTCAGGTGTGGTTGGGCAAACACTAGTTTTGTTAGTTTTACTCATTGTTTACTGAAAACATATTCATAAGTTCCCGCAACATTGGGGTGAATTTCAAGATCGAAAACGTCAGCGAACGTTTCTTAAGCACGGGTCACACTAGGCTGGCATCAGCGGCGAATTGAAAGAAGCCGCGACTGTCAGCTTAATGTGTCCACAAAATTCGCAGCTGACACTGAGCTGACTCAGCCTGGATTGGTGAGCCGGTGATGCTGGTGCCAGACGCTGATCACCAGCGGCTGGCGAACAGCCTAGTGTGACCCGTGCTTTACAGTTGATTTTAACATACCAAATAAATGAACTTAGAAAATATCATGGGACTGTGAGTCATTCATTGTATAGTGAATATTGAAAACGATGTTCCCTTTATTGGAACAAATAAGAAATTAGTTGTTTTCTTGCAGGCGAATATCACGGTTGCACAGTTAAAACTACTCCGAGTGTTTGATCTTTGTAATATTCACTAGTCAGTAATATTAGCACCCCTTAATGTGTGAAAGTCTACAGTGAAATCTTGTTAACTCGACAATTTGTGGACCCAGACACGAGTTGTCCAGAACATTTAAGTTTGAAAATGGGTTTTGTATATAAAATAATACACAATAATTTTACATATACATTTATTTCTAACATGTTTAAATATTGAGTAAACAATCTGCAAAGAAATGTCGAATATTCAACAATAATTAAAACTAATTACCATTAAAATTTGGCTTGAAAAGTCAAACGCACTCAAGACAAAGCCTAAACGTGCGCCCTGTCAGGTTTTTTGACTGTCGAGTTACCGGGTGTCTTAGGCCAACAGAGTTTTTAAAATTCATAATGACTTTAGTTCTGAAATGTTACTACTAAATTGGAACGTGTCTGTGTTTCAAACTGCACAACGTTTCTAGAGGTGGATCAACTCTTCCCGTTATCAATTGAAAATTACTAATTCTACATTAGATCTAGTAAGTTTTACTGTGGTTTTAGTTTTAGTACCTATTAATGTGACTTAAGTTATTCATAAAGATTAGTACCGAATTTGAAATCAAGTATAACCATAGTCACATTTTGCTCACAGACTTGGCCTGTCCAAGAAGGCAAGAGAGCCTCTCAAACCGATCTACATTCCGACCGACCTCACTAACGTACCCGACAAACAGCTGATCGCTTACAACCGCGCGTTGTACAACCAGAGGAGGCTGATCCAGAACCGAATGACGCGATACATCGTCTACAAAATACTCACCGTGGTCCTCCTACAGCTCTTCGGCTCTGTTCACGCAGTCAAGGCTTTTGGAGCCACCTTCTATTGGGTCAACAATGGCTGGAGGTTGGTTGTTTTTTGTTTAACATTTCTACTTGCTACAGTTAAAATTTGATAATGCAGGTCTCAATACAAGCCACCTTTAAAATCTTCACTATTAAATACTCTTGCTTTTGATGCCACCGCTGATCACATGTTATTTTAGAGGGCTTCCTTCTGATCAATGACACTAGGGAAGATGATGTCGCTTGTGTTAACACACAAGGATCCATAATCGGTTAGGACCATCTATGACATCACCTGTGACAGCATCTTGCCGTGTGAAATGCCTGTGAACGCAGATGACCTTGTAGCTTAGATAGCTGCACATAGCGTACTGCCTAGCTGAAACTGAACAAAATTACGAACCATCAACGTACCCAACCGCTCTGAGCAAAACCAAGATCGTGATTGTCACCAAAAGGTGGATTAGCAATATTTTGTCCCTCTTTGAATGGAGGTTGTCGAAGTCCAGACCATTCGTGCCAACAAGTAATGTTCTATCATGGTTGTCAGTAAGCTTATAGCTTGGAGAACCAGATTTCCGTAAGCGGATAAGGACGCTAAGGTTTTTTCCTTAGCCGGTATGGACAATGTTAGAGGTCTTCGGTCCAGTCCGTACACCTGTACGGCGCGGAAGTGTGGACAGACGCGCTCAATAGGTTTGTATTTTTGTATAGGTGCGGCATCAGGCAGCACTCAGGGTAGCAAGATCGGAACACTTACACAATTACAAAATTCTTTGTGGCAGCCAACCTAAACTCACCTAACCTATTGTTATCTAAATGGGTAAAACATCTAACATTTTGAAGGGATTATTACAATGGAGATAAATAAATAAATAAAATTGCCTTTATTCATCCAATTAGGAAAATGGGAATACGCTTCAGGTTTGCTGCGATGGTATTTAAAAATTTATTTATTTTTTGTTTCAACTGTGGGTAATTCAATTTTGTACTTTATATTCAGCCTTTTTGGTCTTAGCTTGTGTGGTTTCATATTTGGATGCTTCGATGAAGTACTGTTTGTATAAGTGTAGCATATAAGAAGCAATTGACTAATATTGTGCCAATTTCGTGCCAAGTATTTATAAGCGGCTACTCCAAGTGAGTTGTTTAAAACGTAATTAATCAAACCCAACGTTCTTACAGGTTTACTATCAACGGAGACATGGCGGTTCATCAAAGACAGCTGAACGAGTATATCATAGAATACGCCCGAGTAAAAAATATAGACCTGACGAAAACGGAAACTAACTGGCGCTCGAACACTAGGGTCATCAAGTTGTACGTGGACGAAGCAAAGACACACGAGGTCCTGTTCCCGTTCTACATCACGAAGAAACGAATCCCAATTCCAGATGCGGCGGACATAAGATACTGGATTCCGTTTGCGAGAAACTGGTTGTTAAAATAATTACACCGTATTGTCAGAGAAATAAAATCTATCTATTGTTCACATCTTGTGAAGAACTAATTGTTTTGTTTTGTTCTCCAATTGCGTTTTTTATCATGTATATTCTGTGTTCGCTGTCTTAACATTCAAGGATTGTGTTAAGAATCGGCAGGACCCCTGGCCATCTTGGGTTTTTTGCCCATAACAGCAATGTTAATGGTTGAAGCATATTATTACGGCACACACACACACACACACACCCACCCACACACACACACACACACACACATTTGCATAATTACGGCATTGTTTATTAAGGTAAACTGTTGAATAATGCTTTTTTTAACTATTGAAACCGCGGATGTGATTTGATAATAAAATAAATACAAAATAAACTCCAACATTACAATAATTTGACACAACATATTCTTACACTTCAGTTAATCTACTATTTTTGAAATAGATCTTCCAACTATTATTATTTTTTTTAAATGATAGCACTCACAATGTTTGGAACCTAACGACAAAGCGTGTACACTGTTTGAGGAATTAAAGGATAGAAAATACGTCAGAGCGACGGCAACAAACAATACTAAAAAGAGTTGTATTGTGTATTGTGAGAGTGGGGCTGTATTGTATGAGCGAGTTTGTATTGTACACAATGTGATCGTTGTGGACATTAAGAGGACGGGCGAGTGATGATCTCATATTGTAGAATTACCAACTTTACTCCACTGTTGTGACAGTGGATTTGTTTCTTTCCCCTTCCAGCACACTCCACGTGTGTGGATTATTCATGTGGATTGTTTATGATAACTTTATGTTCTAAAAGAGTCATTATAGTGTTTCTAGCATTAGGTCGCTGTGGTTCTTTTATGGCAGATGTATTTTTTTATTGGACTTTGAATAACTAATCCTGCCTAAAGAAAGAGCACATCTTAGTGAGCAATAAAGGTACATAATAGACTCTCAATACTTTTATTTTATATTTATATTTCGTACATATTAAGCCTAAACTTAAGTACATAAATCTATTTAAACAACTTAAGGTTTAATAAGTACCTAGGTTTGCTGCTACAGGAAGGGTAATAAAACGTGTTTTAGTAAAATATTAAAAACATAGTATAAAATAAATAAATTTTCCAAGTTTAATCAAAATAATATTGTTTACTTATTCTCCATAAAAAATTTTGAAAAGTTGAAATTGCCTCAGCTTTTGGCTTTGTGTTCTGGATGACCCTTTTTGGAGGGTTTTCCAACACGATCTCCTGCATTTCTTAGAAGGTGCACCCTGTCGTCGGATAGGGACATCACCTTCTCGCAGTTTCCTCCATAGCCCAATTACTCATCAGCCAGCAGGTAAAAACAATACTGAGGTCATCCTCGAGTTTGGCCATGCCATTTTCGAGGTGTACAGCTTTCTGTGTTCGGAGGGTGTTCAACACTGAAACCTCCGCCACCACTTCTGACTGCTTGCCAAGCAAGCCCTCCATGCTTCTTGAAGTTAGAGTATCCTTAAAAATGTTTGCCAGTGCCTTGTACGGCAATGGACGGGCTGGAATAACCAGGATCCAGTTCTCCGGGACATAACCTCTACCCCAGTTCTTGGAGGACCAGCCTCCATTTGTCTACAGTACCAGAAATCCTGACACACGAGGTCCCCTCTGCAGTTCAGAGCTCGACCTCTGCACCCTTGCCGCACTGTCTGACTAGTTTTTAGTTGGCCTGAGGAGTTTGGTCCCTTTAAGGAGTCCTATCTGCAGTTCGAGGCACCAAATCAACCCCTCTGCAGAAGAAGGGCACTCGTAATGCTCAATAGTGTGTGCTGCTGGAAACCGCAAGGAAAAAGGCATAGTTACATAATCCACAAAGTTAAAGACAAAATAAACTTACTAGCCTAATAAGTCTGATGGAAAAGGTAATAAATAACATTCTGTTAATGATAATAATCTCTTTCTAGGATTTGCATTTGATACATCTTTTACACTAAATATAATACATAAAGTCTCATTGTTTGGAACACCTGTACATTATTATCTAATAATACTTTAGTAGCTTAACCTAAATTTGAGGGATACGTTTACAAAAAATATGAAGATTTGGTTAAGTTTGAGGTAAATAATACACCAGTTTTTCTGATTCACCAGATCTCAAAACATAATTTGAACTCTCTTGGCAGTTTCAAAAAACTCTTAGTGGAGCTTAAAATTCGTAAAAATATATATATAAAGTATATATTTACTAAAACGTGTTAGACTTAAGCGAGTAAGTTCAATAAAAAAAATTATAGCACCTTTGTGGATTTTTTGTACCGTGAAAATAAAACCTCAGCTGAAATAAAATATGATTGAGGTAAGGATAAATTTAATTATTGTGTCTCATAAAACTAGATCTACACATAATTATTTACCACTTCTGATACACACGTTGTGTTTTATAAGAAGTTTTTCATATTTGGTAAACTATCAAAAATCAAATACATCGTAAACTCAACAACTCACTATTGCAGAGAACCGTGTTATAGCCTCTGAAAATGTTTGAAAAACTTTCTAGAAACAAATTAAGTGCCGATAACTTAAAATAAAATTATACTACATGATTTCATGGTTAAATTTAATTCTAAATTGCTCTAATATTCAAAAACTGTATCAAAGTGTTTCAAAACTACGTTATCTCTTAAATCATTTTCAGACTATAGAAGTTTCTCAGATTTTATTAAAGGTTCTTGGCAGTGGTATTACCTTGATTGAAGTTTGTTTTAGTGAATTTCCCATATAGGGAATAAGCTATTTTGTAATGACAATGTTTATATATATTATATTTATAACATGCATTGAAGCGATTGAAGTGACAAAAATACTCTGAGGTTTAATAACTACAAAATGCTTTTGTATTAACCTTGAGAAAGGTCATAAGACTTAAGGGATGAATCAGTAAAAAAAAATATTTTGAATGGTAAAGTGTAAATAGTTGTAGTTTTATAACATTATTAGCCACTAACCATCCATTTATCTACCAAAAGTATTTAAAAAACTCCCAGTACAGAATGTTACAGAGAAGTACAGTATAATTCATCATTAAGGTCAAGTTTTTTTTTCAGCAAGAGATTAAGAAAAATGTGAGCATAAAAAAGACAAAGTTGGGTTTGTGATTGTTAAACTAATCTGCAAAATAGTGTTACCACAAATGTCTCATTCTGTCTGATACAAATATATTTTACATAACACATCTCAAAATAATGTTGATTATAAAAATAATTGAACAAATTAGTTGTTTTTAAGTTGGCTGTACACTATCATCCACAAATTATTTACAAAATAAGTATTGCTTATTATAAAAATAAAACAAAAATTTTAAAACTTAAAATACTATCACAAAAATCTTTGGTCTGTTAAATTACATCAAGCTGTTCAAATATCTAAGAAATATATTTAAATCTTACCTTCTTAATGTAATATTTTATTTGTGCAGTTTTATTTTGCGCCATTTAGTAAAACACAGTGAAACGTCAACAATACAGATTAATTGAGAATCTATTGGATGAATAAAGATCTGTTTATAATTATATAAACTATAAATTTGAAGAGAGCACTTTTCTAAGTAGGTTTTAGGGCTCCTTGCATTGCAATCAAGGTAAATTAAAATTATATAATTTTAATATTTTGTAAATCTCTAATCGTAATTTAATTACTTTATCCAATTTTATTGTAAATCTTTGAGGTGCACAAAATTTAAATAAATAAATATATATTCTATTCAGAAGGTTGAGGCGGTAAAAAAAACCCATATAAATTTAATTTACACTCTCACATTATACCATGTTTTATCCAAAGATAAATCTCCTAAAATTTATCCGACTACATTCCAGGATCAGTAAAGATATAGAGGCTTCATAAAATATGTTCTGTGTGGCACAGATTAGACCGGAAGACTACACACATATTAGCACCAAAGTGGATAAAAATATTTTGTAGCGAAGAAAACATGTAAGGAAATTAAATTTTTAACATCTTAAAACACTTTGAGATATAAGTTGGCACGATAAGGAAGCAGAATCTCTAAAAAAGGTGCCAACTTTGATTTAAAACCAACTTAAAAGTAACTTAAGGGCTAAACCCCAGAAAAGGTAAGGTACAGAGGAAACTTACTTATTTACTTGTAAAGGTACAAGTAGGGACTGTGCGCTTTTAGCTCTATAGTCCTCGCCACCCTAAGTTGAGGCAGCCCAAGGCCGCACGGCGTATATCTAGTGCGGCCTTTGGCTGCCTCAACTTAGGGTGGCGAGGACTATAGTATGTTGTGCGGGAAATATACTTAATTGTGACGAGCAAAGAAGAGCCTAAGTGGCAAGTCTTGTGCGCAATTCCTATCGCACAGGACACAGGGTCTTCCTACAGTGAGAGTCTCGTAGTACATGAGGGGAACTGTGATGCTCTTTGCTCTAGACACCAGCGATTAGTCATAGACACCACTTAAAAGCACCATTGAATGTTTCCTCTGTAACCTACTTTTCTATGTTTGAACATATTTTTAAAACTAAATTCTTTACGAAATATTTAATTTCTCAAACAACTTATTCTCAAAATGTAAAATCAATGCCAATCCGTGTGTTAAGTAAAAAAAAAACATAATTGTGTTCAAACGTTAATCTAAAGATTAACCGAATTAATAACATTTGTGAATACTTTTATCATTTGTTTTTTTGCAAACTAAGAATTTGAATGGGTTTTTCACATCCCCTCTAGGTATTCAACATAAAACAACAAAGATATTGATTTTTAGTTTCAATAATAATCTAATAAGGTAAGAAAAGGAGAGAACATTAAAATTATTGCAACGTCAAAAACAGGTTCATGTACACTTATACAACTTATGTACACAATTTCTACTCTCTACACATTTATCTACATCTATTTACATCATCAAAATAGTCACAGCAAACATGTAACACACTTTTATAAATCATTAAAATGAGATTATTAAAAAATGCTTCTGGATCAATTGGCAGGAAAATATTGTGTTGCTTCTTCTAACTAATAACTAAATTCAAATAAGCCCCTAAATTTTGGCTAAAAGTAATTAGAGAAAATTGCATTAAATTTAACCTGGCTAGTTTCAATTCTGTGTGATTTAATTCCGCGAGGTGGTGCGATATGCTGGATGCTCTGGAGAACACCTTCCACGATCCGGCATACCTCATGCGTATCATAGAGGATTATCTCCGGTTCCCCCTCCTCATGTATGAAACTACAGAGGGCCCACGGAGGATGAGTGTCACTTCCGGTGCTGCCCAAGGTTCCATACTCGGCCCAGACCTCTGGAATGTCACTTATGACAGCCTCCTGAGGTCTGAAATGCCTGAGGAAACTGTTTTGGTTGGGTACGCAGACGACGTTGCAGTTTTGATAGCTGCACGTAGCGTTGAGCTGGCTCAGCTAAAGCTGAACCGAGTTATGCGTACCATAAACGCAAGGATGACAGACCACGGTCTCTCGCTTGCTTTGAGCAAAACTGAGATCGTGATATTAACAAAAAAAAACGGATAGACACCATCGTACCATCGTTGAGGGTAGGGACCGTCGTAGTTCAGACCGTTCGGTCTGCCAAGAACCTTGGGGTTATGGTGGACAACAAGCTTAGCTGGCGGGATCAGATTTTCCGTGCGGCAGACAAGGCCGCTAGGGTTGTCTCCCATCTTAGCCAGTAAATGGCCAATGTCAGAGGTCCTCGGTTCAGCCCCAGTCTGTACTCTTGTACGATACTGAGGTGTGGGCAGACGCTCTCAATAAGGAGGTATATAGGATGCGGCTAACCTCGAGTGCAGATTCAGGCAGCATTAAGAAAGAGGCATCTGCCTACCAAACAGTGTCCGAACCCGCTGTCCTGGTGGTTGCTGGAGTCATCCCCGTCAAACTTTTGCTGGCGGAGAGAAAGGCAATTTATCAGCGCCGTGGGGAGGACCAGGCACGAACAGAGGAACGCACCCGCACCTACCAGCTGTGGCAGGAGAGCTGGGAACAGGAGACTCGGGGACGCTGGACCAGGCGACTGATACAGCAAGTCCAACCTTGGGTTAATCGGCGGTGCGGAGAGGTGGACTTCTACCTCACCCAATTTCTGACGGGTCACGGCTTTTTCCAGTCGTACCTGTTCAGGATGGGCAAAGCCATGTCACCCGATTGCATATACTGCCTAGAGATTCCCGATGACGTGGAACATACCTTTTTCCACTGCCAGCGTTGGGAAAGGCCCCGCCTGAAGGCTCAACAGTTAGTAGGACTGCTGTCAGTGGACACGGTCATACCGATGATGACGGAGGGTGAGGACAATTGGACCTGTGTGCCACATTACATTCAGGGTATTCTCCGTGCCAAGAAGCTCGACCTTGACCGGGATGCTGTGTAGGTCATAAAGAATCTAAATGCCAGAAACGGTGTGAGCCCTGAGGGCTTAGGTCACATGTTGGCCTGGCTTGAAGTAATGTGACAAACAATTCCAGGTCTATGTCCAACATAGTAGAGGGGGTTTTTTAGTGAGTAGTCGGATGATTTCAGGAGTCTCACACTACAGGCTGGCTACCTGTGTGCGTAAAAGCATTTTCCCTCCTCTCCCTTAGAAAAAAATAAAAAAATTCTGTGTGATTTATCAAGACAAGACCCACTGAGCTGTGTTCAATAAAACGGATCTAGACAAATTATTCATTTAGTTTTTAACCAAGCATTTTAAAATTTTTACAAACTCAAATTTAATCAACTGAACACATATACGAAAACACTGTTAAGGGTACTAACAAAAGTGTGTTACTTATTGTATACTTTGTGTGACATATAATCTACAACATTTACTACAAGTAAAAAATAGCCTAAGAATATGCTTCAGGTAGCATTTTGGCGCTGACTTCCCAGTCCAACAAATAATCTTGTCTTTCCTCTTATCAAATCCAGACAAACTAAAATTACTGTAAAGTTTAATTAAATAATTTGTTTTGGTTGAGAAATGGTACAGTAAAACTAAAATTTCAAACCAAATGAAATGGGAGAATTGATACATGTTGAGGAACACCAATCAAATATTAAAATCTTAGCTGAAAAACTCAAGACAAGTTAGTGAACCAGTTTGTAAAATAACTGCAAAGACAAAAGTTAAAAATAAAAATTGGAATTTGTTAACAATCAACATATCTCTTCAACTCTTTACCGTTTGGCACTGACAACACGATACATATCCTTCTGAAGGAAATATTCATCTATAAAATATAACACTTTACCTAACATGTCCTAAAATACCTCGAGTGGTAGGCACAGATCTATAAAACCTATAACTATCAGTAGTCTCTTTGAGAGTCACCCATCACTATAACCTTTAAAAATATTTGTAATACAAACTATGAAAACTCTAAACCAAGCTGAATTCACAATTCAGGCTCCACTAGGTGGAAACGGTAAAACTATATCACTAACGGAATAAAAGCGTAATCAATACTAATTTTTTCAGCGATAATCAGCCATTTTGAGTTTGACTCAAAACTATATAGACTTAACGGAATGTTTGTAATCATAAACCTTGAGCTGCGTTCCTGATGGTTCTTACTGGTTGACGAAAGAGCTGTTCTTGGATAAAAGACGAGCACTGCTCTCTGAGGAGGCGAGGGGCGCTGCCGGAGCTTTTTTCCTGTTCTTCGGCTGTGACCCGCTCGCTCCTGTCTTTGCCTGCTATGGGTTCAAGAAGGAGCTGTTCTTGGAGAGCAAACCAGCGCTTGATTCAGACATCTGAAGCGCTGAGGACTTGGCGCTCGCTGAAACCCTGGCTCGAGACTTGAAGTTGGGAGTGAGACCGAGAACTAAGTTCTGTAATCACAAAATGAATTTACTTTTATACTCCGAGCGGCTATTATACAGCGGAACGATATATCAAATCTTAAAGGGTAAGTATTACAAGTATCAGTTTCAACCCACCTCCTTGAAAGTTCCCGGAGTTGTGATAAGATAGTAGATGGCGTATCCTGGAATCCACAGCATGGATGACAGACTGAGGCCAATGCCAATCAATTCTGCCCAGTCCGGGTAAACGTATGGACCGTACTTGGCAGGTACGTACATCACTATGTAGAATATGAAGATAGACTGCAACATGTTCGGAGTTTAATATCAGATTATTTTACAGACACAATTAGTAAGCAGCATTACTGGATTTACATAATAATAATCACATAAGATATCCCCTGTTACTTCATATCAGAGTACTTTAAAATTTAACGGCTAATAGTGGCTAATAAGTGTGAAAAAGATAGGTTAGCATATTCATATTTGCTAATCCATCTTCCATTTATGGATACAAAATTCTGTTATTCAGCTGTTCATGGGCGTAAATTATTTTATTTTTATGAATGAAAGATTAGAGTATGAGACAAGTGAATAAAAGGTTAACACGTAGAGTGCGGCCGTTCCCGATCGGGTACGGCGCTTGGCCCCCGTACGGTGCGTCCGTACCCCATCGGGAACGCTCGGTAATGCCTTTTGTATATCTTCGTTTTTGCTCTAGCGTCGGCCGAAAGCGGACCTATACGACGTTAGCGTGTAGTATGTGACTTGCATTTTGTTGTGGTGTAGGTTGGTAGTAAATTTCCCCGTAAAATTCCCGTCTGGCAATCTCAAAAGTCTTCTTTTTGTCCCGTCTTTTTCCCTCCATTTGGCAATACAATTCCAATGGGACCGGCTACGTTCCAAGCAGTGCTGCTATCTGTGGGTGTTTAGCGAACTACATCGACTCTCGTTGTAAAGCAGGACATCCCCTCACGTTATTTGCTATTCGTCAGACCAAAATTGAAAAGGCCAATCACACGCGGCAATCGGGTTTACTCGACGCTGAGGGCTGCGCCGCACTGGGGATACGCCCGCTATTTGACGTGCCGCAGCGAACGTGTTAACATAGAAATCAAACATAAATTGAAAATAAGAGTGGGTTTGATCAAGGCCACACTAAATTAACAGGCCGTAGCTCTGGGAGGACATCAACATGGGAATATTTATTCATTAATACATCTAATCTACCAATATATTTTTTTTTTTTTGTCTTAGGACGCTAGGCACGAGCCTGGGATTGTTTTTCACATTACTTCAGGCTAGACCTAAGGGTTACGGCATTATCACTTAGATAAAATCCATTGGTGACTTGGCGGGGATCGAACCCGGGACCTCAGGGACCGAAGTCCCGTGCTCTTACCACTACACCAGCTCGCTCCCCAATCTACCAATAATTCTATTTAATAAGTCATAACTTTGACAGTGCGTACAAATGAACATTCCATTCTCATATTAAAGTAGCCGGTTTTAGAACAAAAATGAACGTAGATATGAATTGAGTGGCCAGCAGATTTAGTCGAATATGCTAACTTCACAACCAAGCCAAATTGAAAGGAGAACTATCGTAGGCTATATAATCTTTTATGTTACCTATAACAGTAACATAGTAGTAAGATAGCATTTTGTGAGTAACATCTTTGACTATTAAATTGAACTAGACATTCCATCCCCATCTTAAAATTGTTGCTAGTTTTTAATTACTGATTTCTGTCAAACTACAGACTTTGTAAAGAAGTCAAATCCATAGGACAGCTTATTGTAATAGCATATTTTATCTCCCTTTAACTATCCCAGTAACAAAATATATGGTAGAATATAGAATTGTATACACTTAGCACATTCTGTGACTGGCTCACAGAACCATGTTCTTCTTTAATAAAAAAATGGCAAGTCAATAGTCACACTCACCACCATCGTGGCTGGAGCGAAGAAGACCCAGCAGAAGTACCAGAACCTGTTGGGCCTCACACCCATCATTTGGTGAACACAGTCTATGAACTTGCCAGCTCCAAATATCCAGGAAATTGCGATGGTCTGGAAGAAACAAACCCACAGGAGACACATCCCGGAAGCGGAGTAGTAATCCATCAGCTGGAATATGTATGCTCCGCCCTGCAGAAATAAGAACCATACAGCACAGTAGTTTGGATAAAAAAGTAGGTGTACAGAAAAGTTAATCAAAATCACTTAGGAGCGTAACATTTTTTCTGTCCTAAATGCTAGGCCCTATAGCAAGGGATTTTTTCATATTACTCTGCCTAAGAATTGAGTCATTGCTTGGGTGAAATTCATTGGCGATTTGGCAGGATTTGAACCTCGGAACACAGGTACCGAAGTCCTCTACCACTATCAGCTTGATCCCTTAAGGTAAATTAATAGGAGCTTGATTTGGGAATATTTGTAATTTAAAATCTTACAGACTATAGATCCTATATGCAATATGCATGCATGGAATGTATCCAGCAAACAAGGCGGGGGGGGGGGGGGGGGGGTAATATACAAGGTTGAAGTGTACTGATAAAAAGTATAGTGGCAGGTATAAGGATCCGAACCAACGACACTGCCTTTCACACGAAGTATACTACCGACTGAGCCACCGAGAGGCTATTCTCTGAGTAAGATTAGTTATAGCTGAATGCCAAGAATGACAGCCAAAATTGCCCAACAGCTTATTTTGGGTAAAAAAATCTTCTCAGTCCGATATGGGGTAGTTTGATTACTTAATTTACTGGATCAGAGGTGTTTGACTACAATTTGCTCAAATATGGCTCTCTAGTTGTTTGTTTTTACTCTAGACTTTAAAGGACAATATTGGAAACAAAATCTTGTACAACCTTCAACAACAATCTTAAAATGTAATTACTAATTTTAAATCAATATTTTTAAATTTCATCATGGAGCAACAGCTACACATTACAGGAGGTAGCACTGATGTGAAGTATCTACACCTGGCCAAATACCTGAGTGACCATAGGTATGCCCAGCAGACACAGCAGCACACATACGGCCATAGTGAACTTGGCCCGATGTGGCCGGAGAGTTTCTGGCCAGTTGTCAACCATGCCCGTGATGAAAGACTCTACGATACAGAACTCGCTGTCTATACCCAAGATCTGCAATACATCAAGGTTAATATATGAGTTAATTTAGAACACTTTAATTGTGAGTTTTAGGACTAATATTTTGGATGCCAAAGTAGACATCATATCTACGTGGGAAAACTGCAGCAAATTTTGTTCAAGAATTTTCTCTAGGCCAGGATTTTGAATTGTTGAATAAAGCCCCGTAGCAGATAGCTTACTGGTACCTGAAAAAATACAGGTAGGACATAGATCAGACAGAAGTCAAAAAACAAAAGACACAATATGTCAAAGTGTAAAGAGAGAGTTCACAAAATGTTGTAGAAAATTTTAATTTTAAGACCATCGGTTATCTAGTGAAAAATGTAGCTTTTTAGGTAAGGTCTTACTCAGTTACCAAATCAAACTATTAACGTATACTCACCACCAGCATTGAGAAGAATATGGCAGCCCATGCTGGCGCTCCAGGCAACTTAAGCACCACTTCTGGGTATGTGAGGAACACCAGACCAGGACCACTTTTTACCACCTGCAGGGGAATATGGGAATTAAAACTCAGTCAAGGGGGCAGGAGAATTAAAACTTAGTCAGAGAAATATTTAAAAAACATTACATTGAATTTTTTCCCCGGATTTAAATACTACAAGTTCCCCAAAAATATACCTGCATCCATGTCATCTGATGCATTGTGATATGGCAACTAGTTTTATCTCATATGCTAGTCATCCTCAGGCTTGTACTGAGATGTCTTTGTGCTTTATTTGAAGGTTGGTAATCAATAAGTAGATCCTTGATAAAAAGTATCTCATGGGGATTATTAAATGAGACTTCTTATCAAGGTTTGCAATAACATGCGATGAAGGGTCAAATAAATTCAAGGGTATTTGAAAATAACATTTGTTATCAAGGGTTTTGGTATCAAAGTTCCACTGTAAATAAGACACGCACACTCACGGACATAAAACACCGACATTTAGGTAACAAAAAACAAAAGATAACACTAGGAATTTTGTGGGACCCAAAGTGATTAGGCAAAAGTATATCAAATAATAGTTGAAAGCAAACTGAGATATTGATTGTAACACGTGTAAACACTATTCAAAAATACTTTTCACTCTCAAAACAATTTCTTGCTGAAGGGTCTGTTAATCAATTGCTTACCTCAGATACGTGAGTGCCTTGTTCCAGAGCAATGTTGCCCAGAATGGAGAAAGTGACACATCCGGCCAATAAACAGGTCAACGTGTTAACAATGCAGGTTATAATGGCATCCCTGAAACAACATAAGTGTTATGTTAGTTTAAAAACATATACAACATCTTAATCCTATTTATCTTAATCCTATTTATCTTAATCCTATAAAAACAGACCTTACAATCCTTTTATTTTAAATGTTAAGTAAGTATTTGGTAATATAGCCACTCTGTTGCTTTATCAAGTTTTTTTTATTTGATTTTTTATTTTTTATTTAAAACTTCTATTAAACTCTGCAATAGAGATTTTCAAGCGTGACGTCTTAACCTGGGATAAGTACCGTAATCAACTTTTGCGTTGTGAAAACAGCTGTAGTGACAATCAGCCAGCAACAAATCAATCTGAAAATAACCCAGGTTTAAACCTCTATTATAATTTATCATATTTACTACATTAGGACAGAAATAACAGAAGACCATTTTATAAATATGTAAATGCATGTGTCTAATAATAGCATATCATTAATAAAGTGATGAACTACTATAATAGTGCTACTATAATCGGGCTATACACGGGAGTAAAAGTTAAAAGTGACTCTTTTTTACCCGAGCTCAAGTTTTACGATCGAGGCGAAGACGAGTTCGGAAAATAAGCGAGGGTAGAAAGGTCACTTTTTGCCCGTGTGATGAAGTATATTTTTTGTCATATTGCATTATTATTTTAGCAAACTAAGCTAGGAAACAAAAATACCCTACTGTTCATGTACGGTTTATTTTACGTACATTTCTACTTTGAATTACTGTGAAAATATACAAACTTGTAGCAATTATGATGGAACTTGTTGTAAGAGCCGAGGGCGGGGAGAGCGCCAGTGCCGATGCTGTAGGCGAAGAATATCTGAGTGGCTCCGTCAATCCAAGGCCCAGGACCGAGTAGTTCCTCCCAGCGAGGTGTTATGTAGTAAAGTAGTCCATCCCCGGCACCAGGCAAAGTCACCCCTCTCACTAGGAGCACTAGGAGAACTACGTATGGGAAGAGGGCCGTGAACCAGATGATCTGTCACAACAATACATTGATTAGTGGTTTGAGTGAAAAATTTGAACTCCTTTTGATTGGGAGATACTTTAAAGATGCTGTGGAGTGAAGAAGGAAATAAAAAAGTGTATGATTCTGGATGTTAAGTTATAAAGATAACCAGAGAACAACAAAATATTTTTCATCACTCTGAATTTAAAAATAGCCCATTTCCATACAGCTGAGATCTTCGAAAATCTTCAATTTCACTAAACCAAAAACAAATAGTGATCAGCTGACTCTTTTCCTGGCATAAACATTACTTTTGCTACACAAACAATACTTTGCCTGACATCAACAAAGTTACAACTGAAGTTCCTGGTTAGCTCAAAAGGAGTGATGAAGTAGCTTTTCATCGTGATAAAAAGTATCATTCAATACTCGTCAAGAAAGCCCCATTTCTGGTCTTCGA
The DNA here is from genome assembly GCF_028750875.1 of Macrosteles quadrilineatus. Taxonomy (NCBI): domain Eukaryota; kingdom Metazoa; phylum Arthropoda; class Insecta; order Hemiptera; family Cicadellidae; genus Macrosteles; species Macrosteles quadrilineatus. The sequence goes on from NW_026542613.1 coordinate 1,723,341, forward strand.
CTCTCATGTAAAAACACTATCTCGCCCCAAAATGGGTCACTTTCATGACTAGTAGTGAAGTATACTATTGTAATAACATCTATTAACTAAGTATTTAAAATACTAACTGTAAAAGCTAACTAAGGCAATTTTCCACAAAATTGAAGATCATAAGTATAATTTCAACCAAGAAGAGCTACAGAGTCTTTAAAACATTTTATACTTAGAAACACAGGTTATAAATCACTTGTGGTCTAAATAATGTGTAAACACTCTTTTGTTTGGTTAGTTTGTAATGTTTATTTATATCAATTCGTTACAGTAATAAAATTTTGCCCACATGTGCATACATCTTAAAAGTGAAATAAATTTATGTCCCTAACGGTACGTTCTCTCGTTGTGGGTCATATTTTCAATAGAAAACCAGAACACCCTGAAAATGTTGAATTTGTTAAATTTTTTAAAACCATCAACCTTTTACCTTTCCACTCTGATGCAGGCCTCGGCAGATGATGAGGTAGATCAAGACCCAGCCTAGCAGCAGACTCCCTAGTAACTCCCACTGCATTCCTCCCAGCTGGTCTATCCCGGGGGAGATTTGTAGCACCCGCTTGCTGCAACATGACACTACCATGTAAAATCTTGGCAATTATCTAGAAAAACAAATTTTAAAAAATCTATCATATTAATGTTTTACGGCTCAAAAGTTTTGTAGTTGAAAAGGCTGAATAGTGAATAATGATTCAGTGTAAAATGGTGTGAGAAGCAAAGAGTAGCTTGCTGATGACTAAGATCAGATGTTTCGTTTGCCAAGAAAACTTATTGCACAGGGTAAGGTATACAAAGGAAACTCGCTTATTGGACAACTAATGGCAGATTATGCTAGAGGTTATGTTTCTGTCAATGTACTGTTATGCAATTGAAACATGTTAAAAACTAAACAAACAACACAGAGATTTGTAAATCAGTGGTACAACTTTGAGGGTATATATAGGCACTGAATCTACAGTCAACCCTGGAGCCATGATATCAAAACACATTCTAAGTGATGCTGTATGCTACTTACTCCCAATACTCTTCCACGGGCGTAGTTGTGTGGTTGGTACGGTTGTGGATCAACGTTGCGTTCATACCAGGCGCAAAGCAAGTCTCCGTATTCCACCAATTATCTATAACAAATAATTGAGATTTTTGACAACGTACGATTTCTATGTCAATGACTAGGATTATTAAATTCCTACCTTGGTTACATGACTAAGCGACAGAGTTTTACCATACAAATCACAGTTACAAGTTGGTAGGATATATGTAGGTAGGAGCTATGTTAACCAAGGTGGAAATTGACTATTATTCACACATAGATGTGCCTGATGTTGCAATAACTCCCAAGGTTAGAATACAGTGGAGCTTAGGGTAAAAACCCAGTGGAGCAGGGCAAGTTATATACTTGCTGGTGGCTTGTAACCTGGCTTACCTAGTAGGATTCCCAGTTTCAAGAACAATTAATTATGAGTATGAAAATTTACCTTGAAGTTGACAGGTTCTTGAAATTTGTGCGATTACTAAACTCTATGTAAATTTCACCACTTGTGTTGTGTTGTTGTGTAGCATCATCAGAAGCTCATATATTACTATATACTAGGATTGCTTTCATAGCAATGAAAGCCAGTTGAGCGGAGAAATCATGTTTCATGGGTTTTAAAGCAATAAATGAAAAAAATGTGTATATAGATATAATACAAAATACCAATGTTTCCACACACTGCACTGCTAGCCTTTACTACTTCCTTCACCACTTCCTACGTTGTGGACCTGTTTTCCTTTCTTCCTTGAGCATTTTAAGATTGCAGATACATTAATCTATCTGCCACAGACGGTTCCCACACACCGCACTGCTGGCCTTTACTACTTCCTTCACCACATCCTACATCGTTGACCTGTTTCCCTCCCTTCCCATAGCATTTTAGTGTTGCATATAATGTAACTGCTACAAACGGTTCCCACACCCCGGACTGTTCACCTTTACTCCATCCTACGTACACTACCTCCTACGTCTTGGACCTGTTTCCCTCCCTTCCCATAGCATTTTAGGATTACAGATACATTAATATAACTGAGATTAAGTGTTATAAAGATTGCATTGAAGTTGATTCTAAAGAGCTTCGCTTCGCTCCGCTCAATTATGCTACTATTACTGTTTACCATACCAATTTAACAACAACAACCAGAGAGTTACAGAGGCAAAAACCTTTCTGGTTCTTGCATACGCTGCCGGCCGGCTCCTACACCAGCATCTACACTGTCCACTGAATGTAAACAAATAATGTAATTTGAGAACAATAATGTAAATATATGAACTGAGCTCCTGATGATGCCACAAAAGTGCTGAAACATCGAGGATCATAATCACAAATTCTAGAATCCTGCATCCCTAAGGTAATTTTTGTTTTTTTAAGCAAGATCCAAGGATTCCTTGTACTATGGTGATCTGCTACCTTGATGTTGTAAATTAAAACCATTAACTTTTGGATAGCGAAGTAGACATAGCCTCTAAATGGAACAACTGTAGCTAGCCTGTAGTTAATTGGCATATTAGGTAAAAATCTGTAATCAAATCACTTCACACTGTTAACGCTCAATTCATCTGTGTCTATTTTAATATTAGAAACTGGCGGCAGCTTTAATGGGATATAGGTTTCATCTAAGGTGAGACTCAATAGAGGCATTGATTATTGGATACTGAAGTGGACTCTGTTGTATTTTTAGTCAAGGATAGAAGTAAAACCTTTGACCTTCAGTATCCAATAGTCAATGGTATAACTCACCGCAATGCTCCCAAGGAAGTCCAGGTAGAGATGTGAACGAAGCGATCAGGTAGAACAAAGTCCAAGAGATTATAATGCAGTAATAGATGTCTAGGAAGAATACTATTGTCATTGTGGCGTACCCAACTCCTACAAACACAATGTAAACCTTAGTCAAGTTATGAAACTGTAGTAGGTCTATATAAGTACTTGGTTTAGTAATTTTACTGTATTCTTTTGATACTCCCTTCAAAATCTGGCAAAAATTAGGGTAAAAGGCGTGCTTGTCTTAAACATTGGAAGTTTGGAAAAGGAAATTTAATATTGGAAACAAATGGAAATAGTTTTACTCTTTTTGCCCTATATGGGTGAAACTTAATGCTTTGAGTTTCATTCAAGTTATAATTTTTGTTTTGTTTTTGTATAACTCTAAATTTTTTAAATCTTAATTCAGCTAATGGATTTTTTTTAATTAGAGCCTTGGTTAGTTCTTTTGACATAGACCTCTTTTTAAAATATCTAAGAATATTTTGATGCGTAAACGTAAACCCTCAAGATTACAGAAGGGTCAAGGTGTTGTGAGAATTAATTTAAAATTTTGCTTAGTTGACTACTGATTACTGTACCGGTACCACCCATGTACTACCATGTACCCTCCCTCGGGATCACCCATTCATCTGCATTTTATGTCTCACCATCACAATTTATCACCCTAGATGTCAGACTGAACACCAGAACAATTTTACACATTACTTCACGCTAGGCTGGCGGTCATGGCTTCACAGATTAAATACATTGGTGGTTGACAAGATTTGAACCTGGGACCTCGAAGACTGAAGCTATGTGCTCTACTCAGATTTTTCCCTTCAAAGCAAATAAATCTTTTGCATTTCACTTACCCTGCAGTAAAGGACAAAGTTGTCCCACCAAGGTCATGCCACCAGCTCCTAGGTATTGCCCCACAGCCACTTCTTGGAAGAAAATGGGAATTCCACAGAACACCATGGCTATGCCGTAGGTCACCAAGAAGGCTCCTAGAACGGGGGATAAATTATAATGATATGCAATACTGGATAGGTTTTAAACTTTCTAAATGAGTGAGTGTCAAAGTAAATTTTGATTTCAATTGAAGTGATGTTGACAAGACTCAAGTCAAAACTTCTCATTCTTCTAAAACTTTAATGTTTTAAGATTATTTTACTCGACACAATTGTTTTTACGAGCACAATTATTGTTACTACGAGCAGGGGATATTTCCCAGAATTTCATGCTAGTACCAGCAATAACACCTTCATTGGCGAGTCATATGCCACACTACCAGCAATGAATATAAACAAGTAAAACACAACCCGTATTTATGTTATCACAACACTGTTAAATATGCATTAATTGAACACAACACTGATAGATTGAAATTTTGTTTGGTAACGTTTTTAATAATTTACAAAAATTATTGTGATGTCCAAACCTGAAAAACAATCACTGAGTAGTTTCGTTGAGCGACTGCTAAAGAAACCCACACTAAACCATTTTTTAAGTGTAGCCGACGTCTTTGTCTGATTTAATCGATTTCTACTGTAAAAAAATTACTGTTTGGTCTACAAAAAGTACAGAAACCCCCTGTTTACTTTGTAGTGTACAAAAGGTATTGTTCACATAGACCAAGAGGGTTTTCCTGGATCTTTAAGTTACATAGAGCTCGATTTCTTATACATGGAACTACCATATGCCATTTATCTTCCTCAACCTTTTGAGTGAAAAAAATCCACTTTTGATACGTATATAGAAACTACAACATTAAAATAATTTGGAATTCATATATAAATTGACGAATGTTTAGCCGTGACCTACCTTCTATAACTTAGTCCTTCAAAAAATTTATGCATTTTAAGTAATTTCTACCACTACTTTTTTGCAGATGTAACAAACCTTTTGAGCTATTGTTTTAAAAGTAGGATCGAGTGGATGGAAGAGATTTCTTGCTCTAAGACTGCCTACATTTTTTGAAGGGAGTATAAAAACCCAACGTACCTCCTCCGTTTTTGTAGCAGAGGTAGGGGAACCTCCACACGTTGCCTAGTCCTACGCTCACACTGATGCAGGAGAACAGAAAGTCCAGTTTGTTGCCCCATCCTCCCCTTTCCTCTTCTTCTGGCTGAGGAGGTATCACTTGGGGGGTGACTCCGTCTGAAGGGCCCTGCAATAGTATTGTATGTTAGGTATTGACAAATAAACAGTATCAGCAAACTGACCAATACTTTTCTCTAGTAAAGTGATATTGAAATCATCCTGTCTGATTCTTATATCCAAAAAAAATTTTACATAAATTATTGTATCTTATCTTGATCAAATTTCCCAAAAATACATACTGAATTTAATATAAATCATGTTACAGGTGTAGTCTTTAGCTGTATGTATAGGTACATATTTATGAAATATAGAGAAAATCACAATTGCAATAACTTTTGACTTTATGGTTAGTGGGGTAAGGTACTCGTCATGTTTGTACCCACTCACCAGTGGTTCAACTCTAAAAAAAACCCAAATGAACGTTTTGTTAGTTCTCTGCCTTATACTATATACGCCAGATTTGGGATGAAAAGGAATAAAGTGTATTACACTTTGGCAGGATGACAATATGTCTGTTTTGAAAATGTTTTACAGAAATTCACAAAAGGAAAGGAATGTTTTTAAATATACCTGTTTGGCGGAGAACTCAATAAAAGTCTGTTCGGGGTCGACGTCTTTCTCCTGACCCCAGTAGTACATCTTCTCTGACATGACGGCGAGAGATGTGGGGGAGCCGTGTTGGTAGTTGAGAGTGTACTTCTACAACAGAAAAGTGAACATTGAAATTTACTTCTAGAAGAGACCAGAAGGTAAAGGAGCTGTGTTGGTAGTTGGAGTGTAATTCTGGGACAGAATAGGAGGAGTAAGAGAGCGTGTTGGTAGTTGGGAGTGTACCATACTTATAGAATAGAACATAGAAGTAAGAGAGCTGTATTGGTATACTATGGTTGGGACTTAGGAACAGATAGGTAGTTGGGATTTGTGGAATAGAACAGAGGCGTTCGAGCCATGTTGAGAGTGTACTACTGGAACCGAATAGAACACCTTTAAGATGAAGAAATAAAAAACAAACACAAAACATGATGGCTATTACTCTATATTGGTGGAGTACTGTAGTATACATTCCATATCCTATTAGTTAGCATTGATTTTGGTTGGATACTGGATACTGGTTGTGGACGATTAACTCATCCTAATGCAGAGTTCAGTATTAGTTTTGGTATGTAATTCATTTTTAACTTAAGGATTATTGATACATTTTTTTATTATATCTAACTCTCATTTTAGAGTAAATTTTACAGAATACAATTTACTCGTAGGTTTTAATATGTAGGACAAGCAGTAGATAAAAAAAAATAGATCGGTCTATTTGGACGTTATTTTTTTTACTTCTTAAATAAAGAGAACTCACTCAAGCAATACACAAATGCCCAAGTTCCAACTACTACCACTTTTTCAGTTATGTTTTCTAGAATCTTAAAAAAATGACAAACAATTTTAAAACACGCACTTTAACAAAAAAAAAACGTTTTTTGCAAGAAAAATATTGTCACTTTTATTTATCTAGCAATATTAATAACAGCTCATGTTACATGATAATATGTCAACTTCAGATGTTAAAATATGCTACTGACACTTCAGGGGGGAGGGGGGGAGGAAATTGATTTTGTTGATCCATCCAATTCTACCCATCTCATTTAACATGATAGCCCTTGCATGAGATTAACTATTTGAATACATCATGAGCTCGTCCGTTGTGAGAATAATACTGCTTAGTGGTAAAACTCTTTTAAACTTCATTGACTAAATATACTGGTAACATCCTCTTTGTGAGCAAAAGCTAGTTTGAAATATATATATGTTTATGGCTGATTAACTTATTCTGTCAGTATGACAGTTTTAGCATTTTAATAACTCAAACGCTTCACATTATAAAAATACAAGAATTAGCTTTGGCAAGTGCTATACTATGAACAAGTTAGGTTTATAAAAACTATGAATAGAAAAATAAAACTTAATTTTATTATCAGTGTAATATAAATTTGTCTGCCTATTAGATATGTTTAATTAAGCTGCTGTATCACAAAAATTGCCTGCAATCTAAGATATTCATAATTGATTTTCTACTATAAAAAGTCACTCTTCCGCTTCCCATGTGACAACATTATGTATGTATATTTTCACAATCCCCTGGTGTAAAATATTGTACTAAGTACCGTCATTGAGTATACACGTAACACCGTGTACTTTATCCCATAGTACAAATGGCGGCCAATGTCCCGCAATTTACTGATTCAGTGCTACCAACAGTTGTATCAGCTGATCAACAACAACAACAATCATAGTATTGAAGGGAAAGTCGAAACTCCAACTGTAGGACAAGTCCTTTAGAGAAAAAACTGGATGTAAAATTTACATAGAACAACCTTGCACACATTTTAAAGCATAGTTCAACGTTCCTTAAGCAATATAAATTAATAGCTATTTACATTACAAGTGTAGTAAGAGCGTTTTTACATCACGCAGGTGAATGTTGTGCAACGAGCGAAGGCGAGTTGCATAATTCACCGAAGTGATGTAAACACGCTCTTGCGTAACGTGTAACGTACAAGATTTTACCTGACCCGACAATATTCAGGAGGTTACGAGCAAAATGCTTCATTATCAATTTTACTCATCTTCTAACAGTAAGTTCATTTACAAACAAAAGCTAGGTTAGGAAAATTCTTCAAAGCATAACAATAAAATTCAAACACACAGCTGATTACTAGCGTTGAACGTAGTTGGCTCCATAGAGGTATATTTTTTAAGTTATCCACTCAATGTTATTTAAATGGGTTTCATTGCACCACCAAGTGAGTTTTTTTTCAACTTTACATCACTCGAGAAGTAAGGAAGTTGTATACATCACGCTTGGGATAGGGAAGTTTAACATGGCGGGTTAGGTAAAATAAAATAAAACCAACGGCTAAATCGTGCCTTGGGCCCCTAATGACGTCATACTAAACAACATACAATCTGTAACCCACAGTATCAGAATTAATATAGAAGCGGTACGTGCCAACATGTATATGGGGCGACTTAAAGCTCCCCCCCCCTCCCCCTCTACGTGCTCCTACGTCACGTCTACGGCCTACAACGATGACGTCATTAGTAACCTCTAGCGTACTTGGCATGAATATAAATAGTCCAAGGCTTTATCGATACAAATAGGTTTACTACTGTTTCAGGGTCTCTGAAGCATGCGCTATTTAAATTTGCAAATTAAGGTAATGTACTTTAAGCAGTTAGGTTAGTTTAGGAAGGTTAGATTAGTTCCCTTAAGTATAAATACTTTGAAAAAACTCCAAAAACCTGTATAAAACTAACTTAAAAATTACCTTCCCTCTTATCCCTCTACCTACAAACCACGCACCTGGACATTATTAAACTTTAAACTAAACTCTAGAACTAAAACTTCAGAAGTTGGCTATATCCCTCGCACACAGGACCACTGATAAAACATTAAAGTTAGTATTTTGTCCCCTTTTGGTCTTTATAGAGTTTTACGTTATGTTTAAACGTCCACCATTTATAATAAAAGTAAAAGGTTTTAAAGGACATTTTTTTATCCGATTCATTCATTATTCGGTTAGGCTTTAAATCTCAAGATAATGTCCGAATAAGAGATAGGTTAGGCCTAGTGTACGAGTTCTAACATCCCAGTATACTCGAACCAACTGTAAATTCCAAATATATTTTGCTGACAAATACAGTGAACTGTATTAATTGCAATATATTACAGTTGTGGTTTCTAATATCTCTGGGGCGGGGAGCGAGCTGGCGTAGTGGTTAGAGCGCGGGACTTCAGTCCCTGAGGTCCCGGGTTCGATCCCCGCCAAGTCACCAATGGATTTTATCCAAGTGATAATGCCGCAACCCCTAGGTCTAGCCTGAAGTAATGTGAAAAACAATCCCAGGTTCGTGCCTAGCGTCTTAGGACAAAAAAAAAAAAATATATCTCTGGGGCATAAGTTAATGTGTTTCTCATGTTACCCTGACCAACATGACATGTTGGTGTTTCCGATGTTTACAAAATTTGATTAAACATAGCTTCACGCTTTAGAATTTTAGTCTAAGCATTGAATATCGACAAAATCCTTTTATTTTTTTACTTCAATGTCAAAATCCAATGAGGAAAACCCAAAATAGTATTCTGCATTATGCTTGTCGATCACAAGACATGCTCGGAATCTGACATGAACATAAAATATCAACCAAACACGAAAAGTAGAAATCAATGAAGCATGTGGACTTTGTGGATACTGAAAATACATTATCCGGAAGTGATTTATTGGGAGGTTCTTTGAAAGTACAAAGGTAGAAGAGTATTCACTAACATTCAACATTTTATAGAGAAAATACATTCCTTACTCTTTGGATATTGATCAGTAGTTAGTGTGATCATGTCTGAAGTCTATTTTCGAAATAAAATGGGAAAAATTAACATGGGAATTAAATGTGTTTTTGGAATTTTGTCCGCAATATTTAGTCCTACTAAGCTTCAACATAAAATATTGTTGTTTTGTAAGTTTTGCATGATGACTAATGAAATTGGACATTTTTATGTGTTTAAGAGTTAAAACACCCCTGTGGACCCAATTTTTGTTGGTTCGCGAACTCTTTAGGTGTATTCAAACACATTGATGCCAAATTTATTAAAAAATCAGACCAAAACCACTCTAGTTATCTTGTTTACGGATACATATGATAAATATATGCATTAACAATTTTACGAATAATGAAAACACTATTTTGTTCGTTCAAGAGGTCAAAAGATCTCTGGAACATCAAAATGAAAGAGTGGCCACATTCACCTACAGCTATAGCTATAGCTATAGCTTCATCCTCATCAGGAAATTCGCTAATAAATGAAAACTTTTAGTATCATAATAGGATTTAAAGAGTTGTTGGTACATAAATGTTTGAAATGAGAATAGGTTTACGAATCAAACGCAAACTCATTACATTAGATAGAAGTCTATCATGTTTAAAGAACTTCTAGCTTTCTTTGACGTCTCAGAAAACTACAAAAAAGTTCCACAGAATAAGAGAACTTCCAACTAAACCTTACCTTCTCAACCTGTACACAAACCTAAGTGGAATTGCAAAACTCTCAAAGTGGATCTAACAAGATTAAATCGACTAGAAGCTTCCTTATGGCAAAGTTAATTGCGTCATTACATTTTCTAGGAAAATCCACCTCAATAAATCGTCAATACGCCAAAACCCAAAGGGAAACCACTAATATTATCTCCACAAACGGAATTGGAGATACCAAGAATAACCTTTCTGTTGAGTTATTAAAGATGTTTATGATAACAAGGTCTCAGTGTTGGGAAGTAGCGCGCTACAAGTAGCGACGCTACAGTAGCGCGCTACTTTTTTTGTAGCGTTAGCTGTAGCGTCGCTACTTTTAAGATTTTGTAGCTTTCGCTGTAGCTAGCTACATTTTTAAAGTAGTTGTAGCGGAATTTTAGCTACTTTTCTCGCTACATTAACATTGTTTGAGATAGTGATTTTTACCATAACCTCAACCTTACGTGAAACAACATCTTTCAAACTGAGATTTTCAAAACAATTAGGCCTACTTTCTTGGCTTCATACAGCTGGTTGCAGCCGTTTCATTCCCTATTGCAACGTTGTGTGGACATGGAGGCCATTAAATGAGTGTTATCCACATTTTTAGCTCTCATTTCCTTAATTTACTACTCTATGATTACTGTCAGATAAAATAAAATCGCTAGATGCAGACGACGTTTAAACGTTACCGGTACCAGTGACAAGACAAGCTATTGAATGCTTGCAAGTGATTGACAGGAAAATTAGTAATCAATTTAGTTTCTTTGTTATATTGATAGTGTTTTAACCAGGGTTTTAATGGAAACCAACACTAAACCTTAAAATAATGAGAAAGCTGGTCATCAACCTTTGCTTCAGCTGTTGATTGTGGTTCATCATCACAAGCCCTTCCTTGGTTAGATTACAAAGATTTTTCAAAGGTTTACTAAATAAACAAAGAGGAAATTACCTGATGAGATTTAAGATATGCCTAGACTACATGATAATTGTAACGAAAAAATCTCCATATAACATGAAACTTAGATTTAAAAAATAGCATAGTTTGCTCCTGCTAACAGCTCTTGTATTGGACTATTCCTAGGCTATGCTATGGTTTAAGACGAATACCAAGTTCAATTATTAGGAATATATATGTTTAGTCCTTGCAAGAACAAAGCTACTATAGCCAACTTGTTACATAGCCAAGTAGGCCTACAAGTTATTTTTACATTACAAATTTCAACATGTTTAAATTAAAAGCCGATTTCAGGATAAGTTGCTGAATACTGTTTTCTGTACCAACTAGGTTGAAGCACAATTTGCCCTATGCATAATGACAATAAAGGACGATTTCTTGACATTGAAAAGTGTTATTCATAGAACAAGTAACTTATCATGGTTAAAAGTTATAGCAATGTCGTTGTTAACATTAAAAGTAAAGAAAGGCAATAAACTCCTATTTCAATAGGCTAGGCTCTGTAACACAAAAAAGTATTTTTAAATAATCGTTTTACAGTTTAAGTGGTCTTAATTATTGATATAAGACATCTATAAATGAATCTATAGAAATAAAATGAGCTTTTAAAATATAGTTTGGTTGAATGTCCTTTGAACTTAATGAAATTTACATATAGGCTAAGATGCTTAAAAATAATGCAATATTTAAAATTAAGTGCTAAATATGATGGGACACCCAACTATTTGATTCTGTTGTTGTAATGTTAGGTTTATAATGCCAACAAATTAAATAAAATCCAGGAATAATTTGTTTCCAAGTAATGTTAGATACAATACTGACATTTCTTGTTTAAATGTTTGTTCAATAAAAATGTTGTTGCAATTAATTTTACATTTACCTAATGTGCATGGAATAAAAAGTAACGTCTTTGGGAAAGTAGCTAAAATTGTAGCTGTAGCTACATTTCATCGTAGCTGTAGTTGTAGTTAGCTACTTTTTCGGAACTGTAGCTGTAGCTGTAGCTAAGCTACTTTTTTGGAAATGTAGCAGTAGTTGTAGCTAGCTACATTTTAAAAGTAGCTTCCCCAACACTGCAAGGTCTTTACAGCAACATTGGAAATTTTTGTTGGCATCAATATGTATAATTGGACACCAATTCATATTAAAAGTCATAAAAAGAACCCAGATAAAGAGTTAGCGCTTGCTTATTGGTCTTTCGTAAAAATGTTCTATTTGGACATCCATTGATATCTTTAAAATTATCAAGCTATATTTAGTGATAAGTAAATATTGTTAACTCTAAAGTCACAAATATATTTCACCACTTGGGACATAAGATCCAGAAAATTAAAGAACATTGAAGTCGACAACGTAAATTTTAAAGTAGATCCTTTATGTCGGTCGGAACAAAAATATTCATTAAGAGGGTTCTGTTGAGTTTGATTACTTGGCCAATTCGAAATTTTTACTTCTTTATGAGTTTTATATTTTGACAAAAAACACTACGGTCTTTTTAAATACTGTGGTGTTTTGTAGCTTATCTCAGGCATATAAAACGGGACCTCAAACGAGCAGAGCAACAAATGGAAAGAGTTAGATAGCTTTTAAAATACAATCGGTAGATTGTTATTCTTGCGCAGAAGTGTTATTCGTTTTCAGAACATTAAATTTTCCACAAAGTATCATTTCTGAATTGACTCTCCGGAGCGTTCGTATCGTCTTTCTTCAGTTTATCAGTATACCTATTGCAAGCGATGAGAAGATTATGAAAAATAAGAATTCGAGAAAGAAAACAAACGAGAACAAGAAGGAGAGGGAAATAGAAGAGGAATTTAAAGACGCAGGAGGAGAAGAAATGACAAGGAGAAGAAAGGTGGATAAGTAGGAAGACGAACAAGACGGAAGCCTCATTATTTCATACGAGGTTGTCATGTGCTTTCATGTCATGTTGATAAGGTAGACATAACGACAATTACATACTCTGTACTCCGGTAAAACATTCTCCATGACTGAACTTTAATGATGAAAATAGTTATTTGTGCAACTAGTGAGCAAAGTGAGCAATTGCCTCACTCTAGAGAAATCCTTACTCACGAGCCGTAGGCGAGTGAGGAATGGTTACTCGAGTGAGGCAATTGCACTTTGCACTTGAGTTGCACATTATATTTTTCCTAAAGTTACCATAAAACAAAAACAAATAAATTGGTAAAGAAACGTGCCTTCACGTTGCAAATCTGGAGTGAGACAAAGTAATTAGAGTGAGACAATATTAACATTGTCTCACTGATGAGCGAATTTGCCACTTTGCTTTCTCAAATCAGTGAGAGAACATGTACATTGTTAGGCAACTGTAGGAAAACAAATGAAATATATTTCTTTATTATTCTCATTGGCAAAACATGGTTTTGAGTTCGCCGATCGTTTTCACACTTAACATTTTGTTTTAAGGATTTTTTGTTCGCAAATAAATTATCTGTCTCCTAGTTTTAGCGGGAAAAGACAAATGTATTGAGAGATTTTTCATGTATGTTCGTCGTGTAAGAATGATCTAATTTTCATTCTGATTTCAATTAGTTAATACAAAAACGGTTCAAAATAAGCATAATTAATCGTATTAAATTTCTGCAGACGTTTCTGAGACGTTATCTGAAAATTATGTTGAATACAAGAAAACCCCCTATAAACCCATAATATAAACCTCTATACTGTAATGACCATGATCCAGTATTACAAACCTGTATGAAAATGGGTACAATTACAAGTTAGTTAGAATTACAAAAGGAAACATTCAATTTAAAATGACATTATAAATCTGTCTCTCAAGCTACTTAGACGTGTCAACAAGTTCGTCTTTCCCCAATCCATGACTTCAGGTAAAGACGAAACTTGAGGGAAATTCTAACAAGAAGGTCATTAATCAACTGTCAAACAATACTTCAAAGGGTATATTGGGACAGCTTGAGTGAGCTGGACAAACAATAATCAGATTTGCCCTACAACAATATTGGCAAAGATAATCTGTCTACCGCTTTGGTCTAACTACACGTTATACAGTATCAATGTTGATACACGTGTACAATTTAAATATATTAATAACTAGCTGTAACCCGCAGGATTTGCCCCGTTTAACTTCTTAATTTTCAAGATGATCTCGTTCGCATGGCTCAATCACGTCTCCATTTAAATAGTACTCATAAGGTTAACATGGGAAACTCCAGAGCCAATGGGGCGGAGCCCATGGGTAAAATCCTTTCTTAGTGAGCGTCTACTACCCAAAAGGAAGATGCCTGCCAAGTTTCAGGTTCCTAGGTCTTATGGTTTCTGAGATTTTGTGATGAGTGAGTGAATGAATGAATGAATGAGTCAGTGGTATTTGAGCTTTATATATATAGATTTAATCTGAATTGGCGACCATACGAATGTAGGTATTTTAAGCCAAGTATGAATGGAGATAAGAATATATCTGCGCATGTATCTATCTTGTCACAAAACTATTCGATGTAGTACTTCAAATAGTATCAACTCTCAACAATTGAAAACTTGCAAGTTTACAGATTTCGGATAGTAAAAATAAAAATTCTTATATTTATTATCAATATTGATATAGTACACCGTAGACCTACTTGTCAAATATACCCAGGCGTATTTCTATCCAGCTAATATTCCAAATTATATAAACTGGAAAATTTGTGTACAAATGATACTATTTAGAAATTTCAGATTATCCAAATACAGAGTATAACAATATTCTCTATAGACAAAACATTTCATATTTCATAATATTAGGACATGACACAACAAAAACATCTCCCAATGATGCGTATAAACACAATGAATGTGTATCTTCATGAAAAACACATAACAAACCTGTAAACCATTACTAATATCAATGACTATAATATAGTCAATTACTAATATCTTCCATATAAATTAAGTGTGCTTCAACAAACCAAACAGTTTATGTAATCGATAAGATAAGGTGTTTGGCACCCTCGTGTTAGGGGAGGACGATTTTTGAAAATCCGACCTTCCCCAACAGAATGGCCATTGAATGATATTAAACACATCTTCAAGCTGTGAAACAATAGTATGCTTCTCGTACTTGCATTAGAGTATTAAGAATATCAATTCACTCATTTATTTTTTTACTAGTAGTATTACGTGTTATTTTTCTATCTCCACTGTGTTTTTTTTCTTTTTTTCTTCAAAATATACTAAACGAAATGGAACTTATTTAACTGTGTTATTGTGTATACGCCATTTTGTCAACCAAACTAAAACACAGTTAAAGGTTTGATTATATTACAATTAAATTGCAAGAACATAAATTTATAATGTTTGTAAATGTTCCTTAATTCACTAAACGAGACGTGCATATCATGAATTGTCACAATCTTGAGTCAATTTATAGAATGAACACTGAACTAAATTCACAGTCATTAAAATTATAAAAAAAACATGACGGATCTTTCTACTATTTATAAATAAACACACTCCGGCGTGATAAACACATGTTTATGACCCATTTAAAATGTTTATAAACAAACTAACTTGTTACGCACATAATAAAAAGACACAACAGCTAAACACTCAAGGTGTAAACAAGATGGCACAGAAAATAGAGAAACAAACTTACCAGATGACTCTAAAGGGCGACCTACCCTATGTCGTAGAGGTGGGGCGAAAACAACGCAACGGTTGTTTGACAACGGTTGTGGCGCGGCAGACGTTGCACAACTAAACGGTTGTGTAGAGCTGGCAGTTATCGACAACGTTTTCAGGGAGTTGTCGTTGTCGTTGTCCACAGCTGCGCGACTGCTAAACGCAACGCTGTAGAACAACTGTTTGGTTCGGTTGTGGTTGTGGGCTGGCCAGTGGCGGGCGTTATCCAACTAAACGGTTGTGTAAAACAGGCTGAGGCAGTTGTATTCAATTGTTTCGCGGCGAAGTCGTTGTCGTTGTTTGTATAAGACCGATGTTACCTGAAAAACTGATTTCTTTCTTATCGTTACCAAGATGCAATTATATCCTAAGTTTGTCGTTTATTCATGTTCAGTTTAGATTTACTCCAAGTTATGTCAATTAAACAAGTTACTGTAAATTTAATTTTTTAAATCAAAACCGGTTTTGTTCACAGAGGACATCCATGCTTAATAGAAACTTAAAATTATTTTATATTTATAAACTATATAATACATATTAAATTATCTCTAAGTGTCACATGTAAGTCATGCATAGCAACATGCTACTAGGCTAAGGTCAATTTAATTTCTACAAGCATTTACTTTCTATAACTAAAGCAAAATGCAAAATAGACATTCACAATAGTCGACGACAACGCAACCGTCTATTCACAACCGTTGAGCTACTAAGCGTTATCGAAGTAAACGTAAACAGTGCACAGCCACAACGCAACGCCAGTGCCAAGGTCAACAGTTGTCGACAACCGTTTAATTAAACGGTTGTCGCTCCGCAACGGTTGTGTGCACAACGGTTGTGTGATTTTGGCAGTTGTGCCCATCCCTACTATGTCGACTTCACACTGGACCAAAAACCCAAAATCGATTGTACCCCGCCGCTACCGCTCCTGGTGGCCACCTCGAGAACTACCTAGCTACCCTCTAAACCCACCCCCCTAACTCTCCCCCCCTCTTCTCTTCCTTGTCTTGTCCTAACGTCGTAATTGATTGATAACTGAACAGAGCCGTCTTGTGAACATATGTAAATTGTCCATCATGACATACACACTTGGTTCCTTGAAAGTGGTGTCGGTTATAGTGTACAAAATACCCATGTATCAAGTTAAAGAACTAGAACTATCAACCTCATATTAGATGAAATGTCTTGGATCTAGCCAAGAAAATCTAATTTCGCCGAAAGATAACAGTTTTTAGGAAATCCATACATCATAGGGGTACAAATTAGTACTTAATTAATGTGTTGTATTATTTAATCAGATTCAAAATAGTTTAATACGATCTCACAGTAATAAATAAAAGCTTTAAAATACCGGTCCAGTCAATTTTCCACAATCTAAAAATGGATTTTAAAACTTTTCAAATTTATTTACTTGTCCTCGAGACGATACTTTAAATAGTACAATACCATACCAGATGAACTAACTCTTGTTTCCAAACGTATCTTCTGATCTCAATGTGCTTATAATATGCTTGTAATGTGCTTATAATGTGTTTATAACTATATATCTTCATTTTTGTTTTACTCATCCTCTATTTTTAGAATAAAATAAAAATGATACGTTGTCACTTTGAAGTAAAAACCACGCAGTTTGATTTAGGATTTTACCTAACCCGCCATGTTGAACTTCCCTATCCCAAGCGTGATGTATACAACTTCCTTACTTCTCGAATGATGTAAAGTTGAAAAAAACTCACTCGGTGATGTAATGAAACCCATTTAAATAACAAAGAGTGGATAACTTAAAAAATATACCTCTATGGAGCCAACTACGTTCAACGCTAGAAATCAGCTGTGTGTTTGAATTTTATTGTTATGCTTTGAAGAATTTTCCTAACCTAGCTTTTGTTTGTAAATGAACGTTACTGTTAGAAGATGAGTGAAATTGATAATGAAGCATATTGCTCGTAACCTCCTGAATATCGTCGGGTCAGGTAAAATCTTGTACGTTACACGTTACGCAAGAGCGTGTTTACATCACTTCGGTGAATTATGCAACTCGCCTTCGCTCGTTGCACAACATTCACCTGCGTGATGTAAAAACGCTCTTACTACACTTGTAATGTAAATAGCTATTACACAATTGCAATGGAAGGTCACGTCAGGCGCAATGCATTGCCGCAGAGCATTTCACAGTTATAATTAAAACGCAACGCTAGCTGCACCACTATGTATAATATTATAATGTGCCTCTTAGAGGTGCAATGTGTACACGATTTTAAAAAATGTCTTTGAATCTAGTGCAGTGTGAAATTTAATAAACTGTGAACTAGTGTTTTTTGGTTACAGTACACTGCTCACATAAACACAAGATAAATTCATCGAAATTTTGATGTTTTAACAGATTTTAACAAATAAAATCAAATAAAAATATGAAAAAATACCCCCATCAAAGCTACCCTGCTGAAGCAAATTTCAATTGGTCTGATTTCCCTACTAGCAAAGTACCCGTTATGCATACGCAGTTGGTGTTATCCGTGCTTTGCTTTTGCAACGGGGGAGGTGGAAGATTTAGCTGTTTTAATTTACAGTATGAAATATTTACTCATCTTCAAAATATTTAATTTTCCATAGTGAATTTTTACATAAGTAGTCAAACTAAAATACGGAGAAATACTCTGAAAAACTTGTAAAAAATATTTGGATACGGTACATTATAATTTGTATAACTTATTTGTGGAAATACAGAACAATAGTCAATTCTAAGATGCCAATAATTTTTAAAACACTATAGATGGATATTAAAATAATCCTTCAAAATAAACGTAAATAATACAACATACTCCTTAAACTTTGTACGTTCAGATTTTATGTTAATATTTTACGTTCTGTGTATGTTTAAACTACAAATATTTCAATTACTGATTAGAAAGTCACAATTTTACAATTCACAATTTTTCGAGATCTGAACTTCAACCCTGTTTTTATTTGGGAAGGAATCTACAACCGAATAACGTAAGAAGGTTAGTACAGAAACCGGGCTTCACAAAACAAAACTTTATAGTCAAGGCTTTGTAGTGGTAACATTAATATATTGTGTGTAGCATTAAAATGAAACTTCAACTAACTGAAAACCGCTTAAATATTAAACAAGTGCAGTTCAAGAGTGTACACAGTTTGTTTCAGTCATAAGTGATGAAGGAGTGAAGGTTATAGTGTATTGGTTGGTGGTTTGGCCGAGGCGGTGTATGAATATTAAAATAACCAGAACACGCAAGGAATGGCCCCAGTCCCTTAGCCACAGTCGGAAGCGAACCACAGTACGTAGGGGTGAGTTTATTCAGCTTATTTTTTATCTACAAATCCTTGAAATAGAAAATTTCACTTATTAAATTAGTGCATACTAACAGTTAGTTCGTTTACTAAGTATTTTCTCGTTTCGGTTCTTTAGTGTCCTAAGAATCAATTATTTTTAGTAGCTGGTTAATGGTGGATTGTGATACATTCGGGGTGTTATTTTTTTTTTTTACCAATTCCTTTTCCAACAAAGCTGTTACAGATAATTACTTAATTGATTCGTACAGCTTATTCTTTTAATTTATAAATTAGAACATTTCAATTATAAGAACAATACTCTCAATTAAAATTGGCTGGTAATTTGAGGCTATACCGTCAAAATAGTCGGAAATCCTGTCGTTCAACGAATAAACTGATTGGGTTATAGTCTATCGTGAAATCATTAAGACATAATACCGACGGCGATTTAAATACACCGTAACAAATATATAAATACGCCACTGGCTCACCCTTACTTTGGTGGATACGTTTTACCTTTTACGCATAGTTTGAGACTTTTGTAGACGGGCAAACGTAAGGGTAAATAAGACTTTGTAACTCGTAAAATTGTAGATGTTGTATAACAACAAAAATATATTGCTAAAGGTATTTACGGAATTGACGAAAATATACATTTACAGGGGTTCCTAAAATTGTAAATCCCACAATTCTTTTTGATAAAATCATATTCCATACCGAAACGTTTTTTAGGACTTTATTTATACCTGTTTTCAGAGTATTAAACCTCAAACTTTTCACCGCTCTGTCAGTTTATAACATTTAAAACTACATATGCTGATTATACTCCTTCCGTTACTTAAACATCGATAGTAGAATTTTTCATCAAACAAAAACTACCTTGATTGTAACAGCACTACAGACAATCAATTGATTGCAACATCGGATTACTTCCGGTATCGACCTAGGCTCTAGATTGACTACATACAGCCTAAAATGGAGAGATTACATTGGTGAAAACATAGCATCACACACCATTCAACGTTCATAAGGGGAGTGTGGTCCCTATCCTATCTCAATTAGAAATGAGAGGGTATCATGAAAAGAGTTTGGCAAAGTAGATTCACCCAGAATGGAGTAGGGATTATTTTAATGATACTGTAGCTTCTATTATTCATTGTGTGGGGGAGCGAGCTGGTCTAGTGGTTAGGGCGGGGGATTTCAGTCCCTGAGATCCCGAGTTCAAATCCCGCCAAGTCAATGGATTTTATCTAAGTGATAATGCCGCAACCCCTTGGTCTAGCCTTAAGTAATGTGGAAAACAATTCCGGACTCGTGCCTAGCGTCCAAGGACACACAAAATTATTCATTGAGCATTTAATAAAAAGGTCCTGATTAAGGGGGCTTAAATGCTTATAGTCAATAACAAAGCTACACAAGGCATCTAACTTCATTCTACACTCTTCACTCGTATTCAGGACATGTACAGCGCAACAGCCTAATTAAACTATTTCCGAATAATCCAGTCATCAAGAGGCAATTCACGAAGTTACACAACAGCCGTTTATTAATTCACGAGTTTCAGTTTTGGCAATTGATTGACAGAATGAAAGAGTCGAAAGGCTACATCCCTTTGTTGAAGTGGAAGCCAGTTTGGAACGAACGAACTGACAGAGAGCGTTTATATAAATATCTGATTTCTATTCCACTATTGTCAAGCCAAGTTTGGAAAAAAAACAGCCTTTAAACAAGCAATTTCTACGCACATAAGTTATATTATTATTAAACAATAAGATTGAATTTTGAGGAAATAGAATTTCGACTTTAGCACACTTTGAGTGGGTTTCAACTATTTGAATTTAAATTTTGCTACGATCCATAGAGGGTATTTCACTTTCCAAAAAGGGATAAAACAAACATTTTCTACTACAAGCCCGGTAGGTCTGATGTTAGCGGATCACAACCCTCTTCGCTCGTAATGTAAGGATTAGTAAACAATGTAAATTAACGCCACGTGTTGGAGTACTCAATAACCTTGGATCCTGACCTGTTTCCGACCTGGCCCAACTTCCGGGGGTGTATCGACGAAAACTCTCCCTCTCAAACCCTCTCTTCCCTCTCACTTCCGTTCTCTTCCGTTTCATCCCCTTCGTTTACAATTTACTCTCACCCTGTTTTAACTTGACCTTGGTAACGGTCACGATGTACACGTGTCGGACCCGCGTTGTTATTTTACGATTAAAAATATTTGCGGAAAGTTTATTTTAATTTACAGGTGGACTTCCGTATCTGTTGACAAAACTGAATGAAAATATCGATCGATATATCGAGTGTTCGTTATATCGTTTGGTTAGTTAGGTAAGGTTAACCTAACCTAACTAACCAAACGATATATCGAATGAAACAATCGATAATCGATATTTTCATTCGGTAGTTAGTGCCAACAGATATGGAAGTCTATCCTAATTTACTTGGAATCCTAACGTTTCAGTAGTGTATTTTTCATCTCTAGTGACTCTTTTCGACGCGAGCTCTGGTTTGACAACCGATGTTGTAAAATGAACAAGTCAAAATGGACATATTCCCGTTTACTTTAACTTTCGTTACACTAATTAATTACCGGTAACAAAACATTAATTTAGTAGTTTACCTTTGTGAATTATCTCCCAAGAAGCTTCCAACTTTTACTTATCGATATAATTTTACTATTATAATAAACACCTGCTACCAATCTATATGAATTAAGTAGGACTACTTCGCAAACACAATATTGGTACTTGTTACCAATATTTGGGTTAAAAATTGTTAATTTTTTTCATGAAGTATTTTGAAAGCGGATTAGTTTATCGTAATATGTGTTTTACGAAGAGAAACTACAAATTTTGAACAAGAATCGTCCTCTTCTTAGCCTTGAAAGTAAACTACAAGAGTTAAAAAATCATTCATCCCCCCCCCCGACCAAAACCAGACGCTCAAAATGGTGCAACTTTTTACCACGTTACGACATACCGTACCTTATTTTTTTAATTTAAAAAGTTGAACAAACCACTCAAAGTGACTCAGTCACTCCACCGTCAAAAATTCTATTACCTATCTTAGTTATTCATCCTTGGAAAAGTAGCTCAGAAACGAATCCTTAGCTTACAGTAGATCATTAGTTTGAAAATTGCGTATTCCTCATATAAAACAGTAATTGAAATTAGCGCACTCTGTCGTGGTTCGGTTTTCTGAAATTGGCGACGACTTCAGCAGGAATGAATGTTATCTACACTCTATAGCCAATAGGTTAAACTTAAACGTTAGTGAAATAACGATCAAAAAGGGTGAACATCAAAAAGTACTTCTGACCAAAACATGCCTTAGAATTGTCTTTGGCAAATCGGTAAGGTCATTAGAAATTATATCAAGTGGAAGAACGCGACGTGACAGCTTTAATTTAGAATTAGAGATATTAATTAAATCATACATTTATGAAGACCCTATCGTTGCACGCTAACTTGTCAGCTGTTTATATTCTTGCGTCGGCAAAGCACGCAAGAGTTCTTTGATGTCAAGTCGTGGGTAATTTAACATGTCTTGGGTTCTGACGTTTTCTGGGGGAAAAATAAAAATATTACCAAGAGTTTCGTCGTTCAAAACTTTACAACTGCTACTTCGCAGTGTTCGATGAAGTTTGATATTTAAATCTCAAATTTTTCTACAAAATCACGTTTCCTGAATATTGTGATATTGGATGTTTTTATTTTGTTGAAATGTATATTAAATTATAAATCATTAATTTTTTACAAAGATTCTCACTAAATCATTGCTTAGGCCGGATTAAGCTGATTTGTATAAGGTATACAAATATCATACTAACATTATAATTGTGAAAGTTTGTGTGTTTGTTTGAAGATCAATCACGTATTAACTACTGGTCGGATTCGGTTGAAATTTGGTATGATGATAGCTTACATTCCCGATTAAAATATAATTTTTCATTATGACAGCAGCTAATTTGAACCAAGAGCAACGAAAAGCACCCAATGAGAACCCTACTTTTTTCTATTGTTTAGGTGCAGTGGTAGAACATTATAGCTATGGCAGATGTGCTATACTATGGTATACAGTATGTTTAATCTATGGGTATACCTTTAATTAAATAAAGAACCATATTTTCTGAAATCGTGTCTTCTCCCATTGCAAACGCAGAGCACGAGTATAACCTGCTCTAAGAATGTTATACTTATACGCCAACTTTGTACAAAGGTAATGGGTACTCTTCTATTATGTTCATAAGTTTCAAATTTTGAACCAAATTTCATATTTAAAAAAAGTTATCATGTAACGAACTTACAAGTTTGAATGAACTGTGTTTATGGTTTATTGGGGCTTGATTTTGGAGAAATTACTGTCATTTTATTTAATTTTAGATACGAAATAATTATGACAGGATTAATGCATTCAGGTAATCGTTTATTAGTTAATAGAACGAAAATGTAAGTAGGGGTCACGGACCTTTTTAATTCTCTTACTAAACAACAGAAAACTACAACAGCTAGGCCTACTACTTATAAAGCTAAGTACTCCATATACTAATTTACGTTCATATATATTTGAAAACCCTAAAAAAATGTTTAGTAGTACGTAGTACCGAGTACCGGTACTTAACAAAATTATTGTAACTATAATAATAGCCGAGAAACCGTTTATGTCTTGGAAACAAATTAATTTGTAACTTTATAAACTTAGAAACAACCATAGTTCTAATATTGTATGATTTCATCAATATATATAAGGAGCATTTTTTTACATTTTTAAATATACAATCGCTGACGATAGGAAAGTAAACACAACTTTTTAATACTTTTAATTTTGGTTGCAACATACAACTTCGCTTGAGCAATTTTTCCTTCGTTGAAAAAGAAATAAATTGAATAGCCTGTTAACTAAATACCAATAGAATTGGCCTATATCAACGGAGACAAGCAAGGGTCAATTCACACGTCATTCAAAGGGCTAATTCATGCATTAATTATTGTTAGCTTGCAGCCAATACATGGGGGGGGGGTTGTCTGCCGCCCCTTTCACCACGCTAAGGGGGGGCGTTGTGGGGGAATATTGGGGGGGGGAATATTGGGGGGGGGATATTAAGGGGAATCACGTGATCCTCATGGTCAGTTTAGTTGTGGTTACTGCAACCTCAAACTTAACTGCTTCACTGAGGGTGAGTAGGAGCCAATCAGAATTCAACCCTTTCAATAAACCCGACAGATCTGAGCTATTCCTAACCTCCCTTATTTTAGATTCCTCAATAATCTACAGTAGTTATTGTGGTAGTTTGAATTTAACTTTGTATTGGAGTTGTAATTGATCATGATTATATTCTAGGCAAATGGTTTTAAAATTGCATTCATGCAGTCAATACGTTCTAAAATAAAACTTTAAAATACCATAGGTATTTGTAAACAGTCACTGGAAATGCATGGTGGAGTAGGTATAAGGTTGAGAGTTCGCATTGCATTTAAAATATATTAAGATTAAGTACAAAAACTTGTGACTTATGCAGTGGCGGCCCTAGAGATTGAGGGGCCCAAGGCAAAGTTTATAGCGGGGGGGGGGGGGGGGGGCTCTCACCTGAAATATGGCTGTGCGGGGCCCCTGAAAAACGTGGGGCCCCGCACAGCCTTGTTTGCCTTTATGTAGGGCCGCCTCTGGATATGTGACACACAATCTGATGCATTTATTATGCGCCAAACATTTACAGTAGGCCTACTGCAATTAATAAGTTACAGAAGATAATTGTTAAGGTAAGGTATTTCAATATCTGAATAATTTTTATCTTCATTCAAAATATTACTTGCTCATATACATTCAAAACTAGAAAACAACTTTGATAAAACCGACACAAACTTTCAAAGATTAATTCTTGTCTTACTTACACCCTACTTTTCAGAGTGTCTTTCTACTTTTTTTTTACTTTTAGATATACTAAAATAATCAGAGAAATTGCCAAAATTTCTAAAATACATGAAAATCAATAAAAAATCAACCCTGACAGTTTAAAAAAGTTGTGGCAAACTGATGACTAAATTAAATACTTCCACTGTGTTTAACTATAATGATGGTAATGAAATAAATCGACATCCATTAAATAAACACGATATTGTTGTAATTTCTAATCAACCTTCAAATATTTTCAAACTTTTTCCATGTTGCAGGTGATCAGCTGATAAATTTACTATTTAGTGACAATGTGAAGATCTTCCTGAACAATCAAGTGACAAATTAGTGATCAAGTAAGCCATGGGGTGTGCAGCCAGTGTATCCACCCCTAGCGATCTCAGTGGTATCACTCATATCTGGGGTGTTGCTCAGAGACACCCTAGAGAAACTAGGATACTCCAGGTAGGTAACCGTCAAGTTTCTTGAATTCCCTTAATTCAACTATAAAACTGTGAGTGTCAGTTGAGGGTCAATTGAATTCTACAGGTTTGTTTTAAGATAGGTATGGCAAGTAGCAAAATTGTTAGTGATAAACTTACAGTATCTGCAAACTGACAACTAGCTTGTCAACAAACAACGAACAACCCTATACAAGTTGATAAGCGTGAATACCAATGATATTTTAGGGATACATCACAAGATTGCAAAATATATTAAACTGTGATCTTTACAGCGTTGGGGGTTGTACAATTTTGTTTACAGTTAAAAGGACCATAACAAACTAAATTTTTATTAAAACCGTTTTTGAGAAAAGCCCATTTTCCTGTTAATTTATGGGTTTTATAGAAAATTTTCCATTTAAAATCTACATTTATAAAAAAAAAAAAAACACCTGGAGATAAGGTACAGTACCTACATACCAAATTTCATTAAAATTAGGTCACAGGTTCAAGTCTCTGTACAAATCCACACACATATCCAGACACACACGCACGCTTGTTCACACAGACATCACTTCAAAAACAATTTTTTTGTTTTCATGGGGACCCAAAGCGTGTATTTCCACCCAAACATGATCTCATAACAAAATTATTAATAGGTTTTACTTGCTTTTAAAACTAAAGCTTCACATTCTCCATAGGATACAGGTAAAAATTTATACTTATAAAACAAAAGATAATTAATAAAAAGTAATTGTTAACCTTAGTTATAACAAGTTATAAAGAGGTTCATAACATTTTATTTACCGATAGTTTGATATTTAGGTTGAAGAGGTTGACACATGTAAAACACTTCCAAAATCTTCTTCCACCAGGAGTGCGCCTCAAGATGAACTTGATTACCGATATGTGAGTATTAACATTGACTTTGGATGTAGCTACACGTTACAAAATATATCTGCAGCGTCTGTTATGTAAATGTATCTGCAGTTACGATTCTCATCCAACGTAATAGATAATACTGTAATCTGTGGGGTTATTTCCTCAAATAATTTAGATTTGGGTTTCTTCTTTCTATGTATCACAAAATTCCCAATTCGTCAGAGGGAAAGAAAATATTTCTTTGGGTTCCTCGCTTGTTGAATTTTAAACAATTTTTTCTGAGATATTCTGGTTTGTTTTGTTTTGTAACTGTATCAATTTTTCTCTGTGTTTTTGTTATAAGTCATTCCCTCATGTATGTTTAGTTTCGCTCCTCTGATTTTTCAGTCTCTTTTCTTCTCTTTGTTTACCACACCTTCTCATCTAATTATAGAATTTTCCTTCATATTTTTAAAGGTTCTCATGTCTGTCTGTTAGCTAATTTCATATCTTTTTCGCAAGTATAGTTTTATTTTGGTTTTAATCTTTTTTGTTAGAAAATTCTTTTCCATTTGTAAAGTTCTCTAACACATTTTGTAGCATCACCATATAACTCTAACCTTGTTCACAGACTGTTCATGTAGAAGGGGAGTGGAAAAGAGGTTTGTCAGCTGGAGGCTCTCGCAACAATATTGAGATGTTCGCTCACAACCCTCAGTTCTTACTGATAGTGGGCCAAAGATCTTCTGCTTACTCTCTCCCGGACACACCAACCATACGAGGCAAGCAAAGTTTAGTATAATCCTCGCTTTGTAAGGTGCCCTCCACCCCTTGACACAGTCTACATGACACCTTGGGTTGGTATGAAACCGAACTCAAGAAAAGGCCACAGAAAAGTGAGTGAAGAGTTGGATATTGATAGGTGAATGCAATCCATGTGTTAGGAAGCTGAAGAAACGTGGTTTAATATGGCAGTCCTTGCTCAGATGAAGAGTAGGGAGACAAGGATTCTGTTTGCGGACATTCCATACCGGGGGATTGGATTGCCAATCCCTATGCCAAATCAGGGAGTAAAAATGATTAATTGATTTCTGTTCAAAATATAAGTACCTCAAACAAGATAATCAATGCAAAGACTTCGCATTTACAATACAACAGGTCAGTTGTGCTTGATCATTGGGATTTTAAAATGTCCTGGTTTATGAACCAGCTAGTTTCATAGTCAGTGAGAAGACTAGAAAACACATCTCACAGTAAGTTACATACTTGGGTTAAAATATTCCAAAGTTGTGCCTCATCTGTCATAGCACTATGTATGGTATGTTCGTTGGAAATTGTTATGGAAATTTGGAATTTAATTTAAATCTATTTATTCTAGTTAATAGTTGAATTTGCTTTGTCATTTGATGGTCTTTGAGTTATTCCACTAAATGTACCGGTAGGTAATAAAAAATGTAACCATACCATCACTCTTCTATTTCTGAGTAATCTAAACGTAAAAGCTTTTCAGGTTCTCCCAGCGATATTACAGAGGAATACAGTTTAAATGTGAAGAGATTTCGTATACCAGTGTTTATATCTCTCTCGCAAACCGAAACCAAACGGCCTCTACATATCGCCTTCTTTGTCTATAAGGTGAGTACCCGATTAAAATAAAATTTACAACTTTTTGCCTATATGTTGACTACACTAATTTTAACAATAATGCTTTATTTTATTTTTTTTCAAAATTGACTCCCATATGGCGGGGGACCTTTTCTGTTATACCAATATGTTTTTCTTAGGTTGAAATGATATGTTTGTCTACAAATCCTGTTTGGGGCTATAGGATGGTTATATTGTGTAGGTTGGATTAGATTAGAACCAAAATATAATGGAAGAGGTCTCCACAGAGTACTATTTCAGTTTAAATTTCCAAACACATATTTTAAATTTTTTCCAGACAGAGTCCATGCATGAAAGGTTGGAGCCAGAATATTTCCTCTGCGTCTCACCCGAGGTACAGTCCGGTGTATACGTCAACAGCCCAGAGGTCCAGCGAAGGTGTTGGTTATGGCCGGGACTGTACGTCGTGGTGGCAGCGGCCTTCCACCCCCACCACTCCGGCATGTTCAGACTCGTTGTCAGCTCCAATAGGCATCTTAGTCTTCAGCCGTTGGAGGATAGAGGACATCACTCTGCTTGAAACTGATATTTGACCTTGGGAACGATAAGTTGATGAAAGAGATACTGGTATTTAAGATTGTAAAATATAAGGTAAGCATGTTTTAGCATTTATGCGTTAAGCTCATAACCCAGTAGCTAGCTGTAGTGTATTAGCTAATACAAAATAGACCAAATTATGCTGGTTATGGGCAGATGGCATTACAAAAGTTGGCTGTAATTTCCTTTATTGTTTTTAGCAAAAGCCAAACTCGGACTTTATTAAACAATAGTCAATATTTATACAAGGCTCTTGATTAACTTGTTGATTTAGCATTGAACGTTTATGACACAACTGAGCTAACGTTTGATTTGTTGATCTACCAATTGTTCTAAACAATCGCGACCTAATCAACACCTAACGAACAATATTTGCAATGTTGCCGTCTGGTAGTGCCCAGCTGTCCGATCGACAGGTCGGCTGTCTGTAGTTTTGTTGAATTTTTTCCAAAATGGGAATATTTTTGTTTCTACTTTTTCTGATCTTAGTTCAAGGTATAATAAACCAAGTCTTTTAAATTATGTTTTAAACTTAAACGGTGGCTGATTTTCTTAGTACAAATTTTTTCATACAGTATATGACAGCAAAAATGTTTATTAATACTAATATAACCCAGAACCAGTGTTTAGTACCACATGCCATATTTCAAGTGTTTTTCCTAAATTAAAAAAGACTAAGGTATTATTAAAATCAAAAGTTATCTTATTTTTGAAAGACAAAGTTTACGCACATGAGATAAGAAACACAAGAAGGCTGTAATAAAAATAATTGAAATTCTTACATACAAATTTTTTTCCTCTCTTACACTAAAATTATTTTCTAAAAGTTAATCACTAAAATAATCTTATCTATGTCAAAACTGATATAAGATATAATAAAACATATAGATTTGTTTGTAAAATATACATTGATTTAAAAATTATCTGTAATGCTATTAAGCTGATTGACCAAATATATTTACTGTAAGACACTATAGGTTCTGGCTTAATATGAGCATGACTTTGTAACATCTTTTTAGATGGCGAGTCACAAGGGTCAGACAGCAACCAATACCACAACAACAATCCACAGAACTGGAGGAATGGGGAAGATCCGTCGCAGTACAGAGCGTTTGACAACTACCGTGACAGAGTAGCGCAAACTGAGGCGCAGAGGATACAGAACTCGCAGCAGCCGCCTCCGAGCGCAAACAACTACGAGAACGTCAACAACGGACGGCCGGCAGACAGTGAGTATACTGATGGCATCTTAAATGATTGTTTTTTTGTGTGTGCTTCTACATACAACACTGGAACTTTTGTAACATGTTTTTAAAAGGGGACAGTCGTAAGCCCTGGTGTTTTTTACTAACAACAACCTTTTGTTTAGGATCATTAATTGATAGCCCAATAAAAAATTGCATCCGGGTCCAAAACGATCTTGCTTGGAATCCGACCAGCAACCTTTAGATTTGAAGGCTTGCACTCTAACTACTTATCTACACAAACAACTAAGTCCAAACTTTTGAGACCTACAGACAACAACATTGTTACACACACTTATTACCCAACATAAAGTCAAAATCTGAAATATTTAGTGAAAAAAAAACACCATAATATGTCAGAATCAAAACTAATAACTTGATTGCAAACACAGAAAATCTTGATGAGAATCAAAGTTTAACTCTGCCAAACAGTATAATGTGTTAGCTAACCTGTATTCAATATTTTTAAATGTGATTAGATACAACCCTTTAGTTGAGGTTGGTGCTTGGGAATAGTGTTAGATTTTGATAAACCCGCTTATAATCTGAGAAATTTTCTCATCAACTCCTTTCATTCAAGTATGCAGTTTGTATGTGTGCAGATCATGCTTTTCTCAAAAGTCTGTGTCCCTTATTTTCAATTACAATAGATTACCTCTTTCACAACACAACAGGGTGGTTAATGTGATGAAACAGGTATACTACTGTTACTTTTCCACAGCAAGTACAAGAGGAAGACTCCTCGACTTCCTACAGATAGATGATGTAGACTCCGGTCTCTACGACAACCCGGCCAACCTCCCGGGGAACAGCTGCACTCGCCCTTGCAAAAAAAATGACCCTAAGGTGTGCTACTATCGCTTCGTCTTTGAGCCGTACTCAGTGCTGGGCAAGTGAGTAAAATTTTAAAAACCTCAGAATACTTACTAGGACAAAATAAAGAAGAAGTAGTACATAGATGGCTAACTCACATAAGAAAAGTTACAAGTGCAAACAAAAAGTTCTCAAAAATCTTATGTTTTCCTTACACCTTGTTTCATTCAGAAGAACATTGAAGGTATACATAGATGGCTAACTCACCTAAGAAAAGATTTTCAAGTGCACACAAAAAGTTCTCAAAATACTTAGCTTTCCTGATATCCCTTGTCTCACTCAGAACATAAAATTAACATTTTAGTAACATGTAAAATAAAATTCTCCATTTAGTTTACTGACAGTAAGAAGACCCGACCTTTAGTTTCAAAAGAAAACCAGGACCGAGGAACACATTTTAATTCCATGTCACAACGATTTACTATGTCTTCACTCTTCACCTACATGTTGTTTGTGCAGAGCTTGTAACGACTGCCTCACCAACATCACTGATTGCTTTGCCAGAGGATGTGTGACAGCTGATGGATTTGAGAAAGCAGTGCTAACCATAAACAGACGAATGCCTGGACCCTCCATTCAGGTAACCCCAAATATTATTTTATTCTAATAGTTTTAAGATTAGATTTTTTGTTTAGGGTATACAAAAATGTAAATATAAATGGATTGAACACCCCCTAAGCAAAAATAAGATTACACTGGCTCTAAAATTTTCAAATTAATATACAACATTGAAACTAAAAAACTGGAAATACAGCGACAAACCGGCAACACAACAGAGATCAAAGCACTGACCATAAACCAGGAACGGCCAAACTACCCTAATGCATCTAACACTTACAGCCTAAATGTTAACATCCATAGTCCAAGAAATTAAACAAAGGAAGAAAGACTTCCTGCCGTGACTCCACCTGTTTGTTGTCGCTTTGTTCAATCGACCTGACCCCGATACTAGTGACCGCCTCTGAGTATAAATATTTTCGTAAGTATATAGTGTTGGTGATAGGAAGATAACTTAAGAAGAATCCTTTGTACAAACGTTTTGTGAAGATAAAGATTGATTTGATTTAACCCTGAAGATGCCACCCATGCCTTTGAAATGCATAGGGTAAAAACATCTTCCCAGGCAACAACAACAAAGGTAATTAATCTAATAGAACAAATCTTTTAAAGAAAACTTATTTGAGAACCTCTTGGTAGAACACAATTCAAGAAAAGAAATTTACCACAACAAATTATCCACCACCAAAAGAAATCAAGGAAAGTTTCTTTAACAGATCCAACCACTTCAAAAATGTTGTCTGATGACGCATAAAGCATTTGAAATAAACTTGAAATTGATGATTCAAGATCTTTTGGACGGCCAGAGATTTTGTAAAATTTTTTTTTTCTAAGCAGCTGCTTTAGTAAAACATCAGAATATTTTCAGTTATCTAGATAAGTAGAAGAAACAGTGAAGCTGTTCAGTCTATCTCCTCGAAAATCCTGTTCAGTAATCTAAAATCCTGCTAAATACACCTAATTCGGCCAGACATAATTATCAGAACAGCTTATTTGGAGTACTAAACTGATGCTCCTATACACACACAATCGACAATCTGTCTTGAAATATCATCGTTTGAACCAACTTTTGCATAAATACAGTCGATTAGGCTTGGTCAAATCCATTTGACAAGCTAAAATGAACTTGTGTAGTGGCCTTAAAACTTTAAAGAGTGTAATATATCAGCAATCGACTTTATTTCACAACAGAAATTTATATTTTCATCAAAACAATGATGAAACCATAGCTTCTTCCCTGTTATTATGTTTTTCACTTTAGCTGCGAGTAGATTTTTTTCAGAAATTTACATTTGTACACTTTGATTTGTTTTAGGTGTGTGAGGGAGATCTGATCGTAGTGGATGTAAAGAACCACATGCCAGGTCGCAGCACTGCAGTACATTGGCACGGAGTACGTCAACGGAACAGTAAGTTCATGGACGGAGTTCCGATGGTCACACAGTGTCCTATAGAGGAGTCGCAGATTTTCCGTTACACTTTCCGCGCAGAAGATCCCGGACTGCATTTCTACCACTCTCATGATGGTAAGTATAATTTTTTGAGGTTGGCAACATTGTATTCTACTTTAAAAACTCGATAGTCACACAAGTATGTACAAATTACATCTTACCAACCAGTTATTATTGGATTTTAGTGTTGATAAGGCTTCTTCATCTTCACCAAACCTTCCACCGTTTCTCTTCCCCCACCTCTTTCTTTCTCACTCCTGTTTTTCCACACTATGCAGTTACTTTTCATCCCTCATACCTATTAAAAAGAATCAGAATAATTTATTGTCCTTCAGCATTAAATACATGCAATAGTGTCATTTCTAACATGAAAATAAATTTAATACATAACATACAATTAGTAATAAATGGTTTTTAACAGAATGCCCTTCGTTCAGACTGCTCTACAAAGTCTGTTACTAGAGGAATGTTGGGATAATTTCATCCAACAGGTACCTCATAAATGTAATTCATTGCAGGAAATATTTATTTAACGTTTTCATCAATATAGTTTAATTCTATTAGCTTTACACATCATCAAGGACAATGGAGAAGAGAAAAAACTGATTTTACCAAATTCCTCTGGATGAAACTACTCTAAAGTAAGTGATATTACCGTTACCGTAGCTGGCAAGACCTAGACCCTTTTCTATTTTGATGTCTCCAGAGGTAAAAAAAATCTTTATATATACTCGAGTAATTTTGGTTTGATTTTTATTGCGTATTTGGCGGTAAAGCTTAAAAGCTCATAAGAACAAGGTGGTCTAGGTTTTTAAGTAAAAAAAAATGGTTTTTACGAGTTTTTGTTTTTACCCTTAAATAATAAATGCCCAATTTTCATTAAAATCATTGTGTAGTGCTTATAAAAACTAAAATTATTGTACAGTTACAATGTGAAGCGATATTATATATTGTGGGTATTTTCACTGATGTATCTAATGGCTATCAGGTCTACAGAAAGTTGACGGCATTGTAGGAAGTCTTCTTGTTCGTCAACCAAGGACAGAAGATCCCAACGACAGGGAGTACGACTTAGACCTACCTTCTCACGTGATTGTGGTACAGGATTGGTACGTATCCATCCTCTCAGCTTTACATAACCAGCGTGCAATTGACCCTGGAAAATATATAGTAATTTAGTTTTACTAGAATGAATAGGTAATAGGAAAGAAAAAATGGATACACAACTTAACCAAGAATAGAGTTCCAGGCAGAGATAGCACACAAAATATTTACAGTACTATGTTTTTGTTTTTTTTTTTACTCTCTGGAACTCTTTTCTTGGCTAAGTTAGTTGTATATCCAATCCTTCTCCTTTAATGTATTATTCCTAAGTCAAGCGCTAAAGATAACTGTGTGATACAATGAGTCTAGCTAAATAAACAGATGATCCAAATATGCAACACAAACACTTGTTACAAGATAATTATTACTATATTCATCCTTTACTAATCCTTTACCTTAGCATCCATTGTCTAGGGTAATTCATTAGATAATTTATACTACCATCACACCAGGGTACTTTAAGACAAAGATGAGTGACCGATGAGTGTTAAATTCGACAGATTTGTTACTGACTATGATCAGATGGTTTTTAAGTCATAACATTGATTAGCCAAATAATACTTAAGGACAGCTGTGTCCAGTTTGGAACCATTAAAAATTTTTATTTTATTTTAAAAGTATCGAACCGGCAAAATTCTGATTACCATGCAAGCACTAAATCCACTTAGCTACATACTTATATACATAAATCGGTCTTAACTTACTTAGATTATGAGCTTTTATTCAATGTTCCTCTTTATCCAGGTATCACATGGTGGCTGACGGGATGTTCCCGGGTCTTAGATACAGGGATACGGAACAGATGGCTGCTAGCTACCTAATACAAGGCAAAGGACAGTACATCATGGTCAGTAATCTTATGTAAACACTTGATGAAAAACTGTTTTTTATAATTCTAACAAGTTTGGAAGTGAAAACTAATTCAAATAAAAATACTGCAAAACAACCATAGCCTATCCAAACTTTTTTTGTTTTTTTTTTTTTTGGACAGAAAGATGATGGTTGTTTCCTTGAATACAGTGGTATGGTGAAGTTTTCAACATTCAGAATCACATGTACTAGTTAGTTTCTGCTGTAGTAGAATCTACAACACTTCTTTCCTTCTTCCTAACTTATCCAACTTATTTGTTTGTCAGGCGGACGGCACCAGGCTGGCCAACACTCCCATTGCCGAGTTCAACGTGACCCGAGGCAGCCGTTACAAGTTCCATATCATCGCGGGAACCTGCTTCGAATGTCAATACGTGTTCACCGTACAGAACCACGATATGGTCATCGTCGGGGGAGACGCTCAACCAACCAAGCCCTACAGGGTCAACAGCCTGACTATGTCCCCTGGTAAGATATGTTTATGTAGAAAGGATTACCTGAAATAACTTAACAGTTTCCGTTTCTGAAAAGGAATGGAGTTTTAGCTAGCTTTCCAACGGATATTAGTGTCCAAGTGTAAAAATACAGACAAAATGACAAAAACTACAACACTCGAATATCCATTCCCCCTCTTTACTTTTATTTTGCCAGGTAAGCTAGCTGAACTCTATGCCCTTAAAATAAAATCCTAATCAGCCACATGGCTTTCCTCTAAGATAAATGATAACTTGATTTTGCACACCCCAAGTAGACTCTTCTTTGTAATGTACAAACCGAAGCTTGTTTTGATGTATGTTCCATATTGGAAGATGTTAAGTGCACACTGCTCTCCCTTATTTTAGGGTTAAATTTAGGATTTGTACACTACTTTATGGATTATATCAGAGGACAACAGTTTTTAAATAAAAAAAAAACAAAGAAGTAAATGACAAAACACTCTCCATAAACCAGTCGGAACTAAGCATAAAGTTGTCTTTCGCTGATACATCGATATACAAACTTTGTACTTTGTATTTTTCTAGTCTAGGCTCAATTTTGACAATGCATCTGTTCTATATGTTATCACATCTAAAAGAATGTTATGTGCAAATAAATAATGTCTAATGTCTATATAAGCGAGTACAATGAATCTATAATGTAGAAAGCTTGGAAGGAATTTAATAACTTAGCATACATAATGTACTGGTACATATTCTTATGTTTCTATATGCTATCATAAGATTAAATAGGTCAGGAAGCATTAAATTTTAACACGTTCGCTGCGGCCCATCAATGGCAGGCGAAGCCCCAGTGCCGCACCGCGTCAAACGAACCAGATCGCCGGGTGATTGGCTTTCAAATTTTGGTCTGACAAATAGCAAATAATGTGTGGTGATGTACTGTGTTACGACGAGAGTGACGTAGTTGGCTAAAATACCCACAGATAGCAGCACTGCATGGAACGTAGTCGGTCCCATTGTATTGCCAATTGGAGGGAGAAAGACGGGTCAACATGTTGTTTTCTAAGCTTGCCAGACGAGGATTTTACGGGAAATTTACTACCAACCTACACCACAACAAAAAGCAAGTCACACACAACGCGAGACTAAAGTGTACAAGCAACAAAAACAAAAATATACAACACGCATTGCCGAACGTTCTCAATTGGGTACGGACGCACCTGACAGGCGCCGAGCACCGTACCCAACCGGGAACTGCCACATTGCGGTTAACCACACGTGTGGTTAAAGAAATCTATCTTTAACATGATTATTTCTAGAGAAATTAAAATTTTTCAGTCTTGTGGATTTAAAGTTTGAAGTTCCAATGTGTCTGTCACCAGGGGAGAGGTTCAGTATAGTGATCAATGCTAACCAAAGAGTCGGAGCATACTGGATGCAAGTCAGGACTGTAGGACTGTGCAGACACATGAGAGCCAATCAGGTGAGTCATTCTTATCCTGCGATTCCCGATGAATCCTACAGTGCTGGACCAATGTATAACAGCATTGAATTTCGGATAATGAAGAAGACATTCCATCTATAGACTAGCTATCATAATTTTGTTATTGAAATTTTGTTATAGCGTTCCGAAACTGACTCATTAGAACATAGTGGAATGAGTCAGTTTCGGAACGCTATAAGGTCTAAAATTATATTTTCTGCCTTTTTTTTGTGTGTAAGATAGTTTATGTAGCATGACAGATGCTATAGCTTACAATCGTCCTATCAGTTTGAGTTGGTTAAAAGTTGGCGTATTGGACATAAATCTGTAATAAACACCACTCGGTTGGTGGCTAAATTCAACTGATCCAAAAACTGGCAGCAACATTGCCATGGGAATGTAGTATCTAGTTACATGAATAGTCAAGAATAAAAATTTGTTTAGTGGTTTTGGCTATGTAGAATTTATAAAATTATCACTGACGAAGATATTACAAATTTGAACAACATCCTATCAAATCACATAAATAAGTTCGAGAAATACAAGATGAAACAAACAACTATAAGATATAAAATAAATTGGACTTTATAATTCTGTTTCTTTTGACCCACCTTTGCATCCTAGAAAGACTCTAGATCCCCAGTCTATTCTAAAGGCTTACATGAAAATGAATTTGAAACCCAGTTGTTTTTTCTAAACAAAGCAGTGATATAATTTTTTTGTCAAGGTTGCGGTTTTAAGATACCAAGGAGGACCACAACGACCATCGACTGCACCTCCCAACCATCTGGAATCTAGCGTCAACAGAGTTGGGATCGTAAGTAGTTAATAAAGTTCAATTGGGCAAAAATATTCTTCCTAGTTCATGATAAGCCATCTTTCTTTAAACAATTTTGTTGGTTAGTATTTTGCAAATAGCCTTCATAAGTGTGATTCTAGTTTCCACATATCGAACCTATTTAAAGTAATTTTCTAACACCACCTTAGGAATTCAGTAACTACCCAACTGTAAACAAAAATTAAAATTGACAGTTCCAATCTACCTTATTCTTTTAACAAAAACCAAGCTACACTTCCAAAAGGATGAGAAATAATGTCAATTGAACTGTTGATGGATTAAATTCATCCTCAACTTTTTTGCACAATATATACTATGTAAATTTAATTACTTCAGCCTAAACAGTTTTATGTTTTTCCGTAGACAGTGAACCCAATCAATTCCAACTGCACGGCTCGCTCCAGGCAAAGACTAGGTCCGTGTGTCGCAGATTTGAGAGGTGTAAAGAACGCCCCTTCACGAGTGCTCGCCCGACGACCTGACATGAGAATCGTCTGGGCGTTCGGATTCTATTTCTTTACAGACGAGGAACTGTTCAATGGGAGAAAATATGATAGATTTTTACGTGAGTTACATTTTAGTTTTGAAAAACGTTGTGATAAAATCGGATTTGACTTACACAGTGATTTTAATAAATTGTAGAATACTGATGGTGCGTTAACGATAAATATGAAAAGCATGTTAGACACCTCTTGTTCGTACACCTTGGAACTGGAATCTTATCTGAACAATAAAAAACTGAATGGCTGTATCATTTTTGGAAGATTTTTCAGGAAATGGTCCAAGCCCTAGTCTTCTTGACTACACTACCCAATATTATAAATAGTTAAAAGTCAAAGATAAAGATTAAGTTTTCAGTACCCCCTGAATAAAAAGTGTACGGGAGCTGAATTTTTATAGTGATCACTTATAAATCTGAAGATTTTGTTGATTTAAATACATACCCAGAAGCCATGACATTAAGCAGTCAATTAATGATGCTTTCCAACAAAAGGTAAAAAATATTAGAAGACAAGGGATTTCCCCCCTGCAAGGGAATGCAAAAATGTAAAAGAATTCTAAAAAAAAATTTAAGAATAAATACATACATTTTTACACTACTCTACTGTTAAGTAAATGAATTACTTTGATTCCGCTAATGGGGTGCTTTAAGTGTTGTTTCTTATTCTTCTTACAAGCAATCGTTCTCTCCTAAGCTTCAGCAGACCAGCTGGAATCCCAAGTCTACCCCTTCTACAATACAATCTTTCCTAATTGACACAACCCCTAACTTTGATTCACAATTTGGGTAAATAAAAAAATTGTATTTCAGAGTCTCCATTCGACCCAGTTGGAAGCACTGTGAATGGGATAGTCAACATGTTCCCCCCCTCCCCTATCCTGTCGCAGCCGCGGGACGTTCCCCGGAACATCATCTGCCCTCCGGAAGGTTATCGATCCAACACCTGGAACACCGTACACAGAGAGTGTGTGCATGTGATGAAGGTTCCAGCCAACAGTGTGGTGGAGATAGTGGCCATTGATATAGGTAAGGGAATTGACTTTTGAATACTAAAATAGACTTTCTGTTTATGAACCAGATGTCACCAATTTCTTATTCCACAAGAACATAGTCGAGCGAGCCAGTCACAGAGTGGGCTAGTGTCAAAAACTCTATTTTCCGCATTATTTGTTGTAACTTCGATAATTTATGTGTTATAAAATATGATATAGCTTACAATAAGTCGTTTTATCAGTTTAACTTTATTTTTACGGAAAACAGTAATTAACATCAGCGAGTCAACGGCTCAATTTAACATCAATTTTGAAAAAAAAAAAAAAAACGGCAACAACTTTTTACGGATCGAATATTTAGTTCTATCAATAGTCGAAGATATGGGGCAATATTTTTTCAAGAAGTATTTTGTTTTCTACAGCTAAGTACGATCAGGCTGGTATTTCCCACGCCATCCACCTCCACGGCTACGACATGTACATGGTGGAACAGGGTGTCATGCCGCAGGGAGTGCCTTTCAACCAGTCCTACCTGCAGCTGATGAGGTAAAAGTATGAATTAATTAATAAGTGGTTGCAGTGTTAAGAGGTACGGGTTTAGGTTTCATAACGGCAGCACGTTAAATAGCTAATCACAGAATAAAGTAACAGCGAATCCAGGTAAAAATTGAAAAAAACTGCAGTGAGTAAAAACAAAGAAACACAATGACTTTAGGTAAAGTAGGTTAAAGAAACTCAAGAACTTGTCATAATGATTAAAAAAACTAAAGTAAATTAGGAAAAGTTGCGGCAAAACTTAAAAAAACTTCTAATTGAATTGTATTCAACAAAATAATTTGATTTACTAATTTACTTAAAATTAAATTTGAAGATGTACCGGTAGTTTAAAAATGTTTTGTACCGACACCATTTACGTTGCTCAACACTAACGACAGCACACACTGCTGCAATTGATCTTAAAAACAAGAAAGAAGGATTTGTAAAATCATATACATCATTTAAGTTGAAAGTTAAAATGACTGTAGCACTTGAGACAAAGTCTAAATTCACAAACACACTTAAGTTAACAAATTTAAAAGCTCAGAGAAAAAATTAGAAGTAGATTGTAGATGCTGTGGAACAATCACAAATTTAACTTTGTCAAGCAATTATATTTTTGTGGTATTTTATAAACAAACTATAGCAACTCCAATAGAGAATAAAATTACGAGCTTTCTGATAACGATAAAATTATAAGTGACAATGATAGGTTCTGAATTTTAAAATTCTATACAAGAAATATTACAATTTTCATCTAGTGTTCACCACACTTAGTGACAATGTTGTTTGCCAAGGTATCTGGACTCTGACAGAAGGCCTCGTATTCCTCAAGACCTCGCCACTAAAGATACTTACCCTCTCACGGCTGGAGGCTACGCTGTCACTAGGATTGTTACTGATAACCCAGGTAGAGTGTAGTGAATAGTGATAGAAATGTAAGTTTAAACCTCCTACAACACAAAGCAGATGGTTAATTTAATAAAGTAAGCTTGATGTTAAATTATTCTAATGCGAGCACTCCTAAATAGTAAATAATTTGGTAATACAGTAATCTGTAATGAATTACAAAACTTCTATTTCTTATTATATGTTAAAAATGTGT
Source organism: Macrosteles quadrilineatus (assembly GCF_028750875.1). Taxonomy (NCBI): domain Eukaryota; kingdom Metazoa; phylum Arthropoda; class Insecta; order Hemiptera; family Cicadellidae; genus Macrosteles; species Macrosteles quadrilineatus. The sequence continues at coordinate 1,763,609 of NW_026542613.1, forward strand.
CTAGAAATCTCTTCATCTAGTTGTCTACTATCAGCGAATATTGGTTTTGGTTTGGATTGTGTCCAATAAAAGGTTGATATCAATCCTAGCTTTATATACCTTTTGTAAGCAATTTACACCAATTTCAAGTTTACCTTTGTTGGGGAAGCTAACGGGTGAAGTGGTAGAGTGCAAGACTTCGGTCCCCGAGATCTTGGGTTTTGAGTCCCTAAGGGATAATGCCGCAACCCCTAGGCCTAGTGTGAAGTAATGTGATAAAAATGCCAGTTTGGAGCCTAGTGACCTAGGACAAACAAATGTCATGGATAAATTGTTTACAACGGTTGTCTCTGTCTGTTAATAATTAATTCTCCAACAAGCTCTTGTCAAGACACATTAAGCTAGCTCAAATTTTATACCAGCACTGGGTTCTTTCCTTCCTCCATCACTTTTAGTCAGTTCCCATCTCTATGTGACGCTTAAGTCGCAGTAGCCGATAACAATGGTAGGAAAAATCGTTTTCATACTTGACAGAAGCGTCGACTTTCCATATTACATCATTAGCTAAAAGTAAATTAAACGAATTGAGATGGGAGCTGGCAATAAATGGTGAATAGAGTAAAGAAATCATATTTGGAGTCAGATTTTAAGCACGCTTAACTGTGACAGGAGATTGTTAAAGAAATAAATTTATGGACAGCCGTTGTAAAGAGTTCATGCCACTGCTAGATTTTACATACATTGCTGAAAAAAATCATGACAATACTATATAACCATGAAATATGGGAAAGCCCATGAATACGAGGTAAAATAGAAAAGTTCAGGAGCACTCCCATAGTGCTAAGGGTATAGATGATTATGCAAAATGTTGATTTAATTACCTTCATGAAGCAATGTATACATTACAGGCTACTGGTTCTTCCACTGTCATTTTGCCTACCACCTGGATTCTGGAATGAGTGGTATCCTGCAGGTTGGAGAGGCTAACACCTTCCCTCGTCCTCCGGACAAATTCCCGACATGTGGGGACTTTCTTCCTGTACCTCCAGGACTATAAACATATTGAAACAGATTCACCCATCTCAGGTCAATTTGAATAAAAAGAATGTTAAAACAGTTGTCTATTTTGGTTTTCTTTTACACCCAATACCCATGGATTAGCAGCTCCTTGTTAGGTTCGGTTTAGAGATCTCTTGGGAGAAAGGAAGGGATGGAAAGGAGGCAAATGCCTCCCAAAGGTACCTAGGAACATTTAGACGAATGCGGGGATGACGACTAGGAATAAAAGGTCATCACGTGTGATGACCTTTTATTCCTAGTCGTCATCGACAGCAGTTTTATTGCTAGTCGTGACTCATTGCAGTTACAGGGTTCCAGGAGACGGGCAGGATTCTTGGAGAACACCACCGACAGGAAACGCCCGCTACAATAGCAGCAACTGATGGGAAGTACAACTCAAAACTGCAGTAGTAGCAATTGGGGACGCAATAGGAGACTGTGGCTTGAACCTGGCATATTAAACTAGTGTTTTGTTTTATGTTGTAATGTAAAAAAGTAAGTCACAGTAGGGTAGTAAGTCACACATACTCCTATAATACTAGATATGAAACCTAGATTATGACTCTGCAAGAGGATTCAACATTTTACTCCTCTTCCCAAAAGACTCTATCCTTCTTTAGGTACTTCTAATACTATACTTGTGTTATTTAAGAGATGTATACAGATGTTTTCCATAACGACAAAAGTTTTAGTAACATTTCAGAACATGGAATCTGAAATATGATCCCATCTTTAGGTGGGAAGTACCTAAAAAATATATTAGTGATAAACATAATGGTGAGAACACAATAGACACTTCTACTCAAGCTGATGGCTCAAATGAAATCCACCACCATCATGTACAAACGTATTCATTGTGTTCTCCTAGTTGGACTTGAAATTAATAAATTTTTAAAATGATCACATTTTGACAATGGTAATGCAACAAATTGACAACTATTAACTAGTCATACTAAATACCACCACACTTTTTGATCATGAAGCTAAAAACACATAATCTTTGATAAAAATGTTTATCTTTGATAAATGGGTTTGTTGGTAAACACACTGACAAAATTTCAAATTGAACAGCCTTGACACCCTTAATAAAAAATATACATAAAAATCTACTTCCACATTTTCCAGAAGGTGTCCAAATTAGACTGAGTAGGCCTATGAATGTTGTCCGGTTCTAATAATTCCATGCGTGTGTAGGCAAAAATGTGCAAATACCGGCAAAACAAAACATGTAATGTTTATTTTTGTGTATATAAGTTTTGTTAATACTCAAGACTTATTTAAAATTAATGAATGCTGCTGAAGATCAGCTGTAACAAGCTTAAAACATGTACAGCATGAAATAGCTCCATTTTGACACCTGCTGGCAAATACATAAGGAGATTTTCATCTATTATTGATTGAACATTGAAAAACGTTAATTTGGTTACAGAAAATTAAAGGGGTGTAGGAGTAGGACATCTTTAGATTCATTGACAGCAAGAACAACCTAAATAACATACAGTTGTCATCTAAGAGCTTGAATAGCAAGAAAATTATACTCATGCTCTCTTTTTAACAAAAACATACATATTTTTCCTGATGAGCTTGAGTAAGGAAAACTGTTTCATTGTTTCCAAACCAAATTAATAAATTTTAATTATATCATTGAGGTTGACAGGTTGAATAGATAAAAATAAAAAACCAATTAATAACATAATTTATATATTTATTTTTTACATCTATACAACATAGTCCTATCCACAAAGTTATGATTAAATACAAAAGAGCGTGACTAAGATAATTAGCTGATTCTCAAGCATTCTATCACAGCCTTTGAGAGAATTATAAAAGTAAATCACACGTTTATTATGATTATGTAATAATTGTAATCACAAAGAAAACCAATTGTCGTTTAGGTTATTCGTTGTAAGATGTTGGTTATATTCGTGATATACACGGTAAAATGTACCTAATGTTTTGAAAACCTGTCGGATACTTTTTGAGACTTTAAGTTAATTTATGAATTAATGATGCCATTACTTAGGAAATACAAATAGTTTGAATCCCTCTAAAAAATGACACCTCAGGTATTAATTTTATAGACATTAGACATGTATAAACATTTAGTTCATAAATTAGAATAAGTCATAAATTAGAAGTAAGGATCATATAAACTCTGCAAGATTTTATTGACAATATTCTAATTGATTAAAAGCAGAATGCAATGCATTGTGGTTGTGCCTTTATTTACACTTGACAATTTTTATCTTGGTTTTTAGGTTAGGGTGATATGAGAAAAGTACGAAAACTTGTCTTTATTGAGTTAAGAAACTTCATCAAACATTCAGATTTATCGACTAAGTTAAGAGTATCGAAAACATTGTTTTAGATAAACTCTTTTAGAGAACAGCTAATGTAGTTTTTTTAAACCCTAAACCAGTGAAACTGTGATTCTACAGCCGTGCAACTAAATCACATCCCATATTTGAAAACCAAAAAAACCATTTTAAAATTTATTTTTGGTAACTACTCTTAAATGTATGTTTCTGAATTTTAATAAAATACCAATATACAAGGTTTGATTTTTATCTCAGTATTTATAATATTTACAGTATCTTTATTTACACTTTTACAATTAATAACCCATATTGTTCCCTCTATGCTTAAATTCACGTAAATGTCAAAAATTATTGCACACTTACTCAAGAAAATGGCATAGGTAGTAAATGAAGAATATCAACGATATAAATTATTAGAACATCTAATGTAAATTTTACATAAAAATTCAACTGAACAGAATTTTGATGATTTTTTTATAAATTTTGTCGTGACTGCCGGTAAATAGTTGTTAAACATAACCATGCTTATACATTTTATCAGAGGTACAAAGAATATTAAAATAATTGTTTAAACTTAACGCCAGCATGCCATCAGTATGACAATGAATTGTAAATCACCATTCGGCTATATTTAAATCTTTAAGTTAAAAATAAAAACAAAAAGCAACACGATTTTAATCTTAAATAATAAAAAAATAAGCTGAATAGTTAACTCCAAACCATGATTTCACTTTTAATATTTATATAGAGCTTTTAGATTTTACATATACGATTATTTTGAAATTTTACAATTTTTTCCTGAGAAACTTAAGTTAGTCACTATTACATGTTGATACTTAGATAGCTAGAAACTCCATAGAATCACTAATAGTCGGGTAAATATAGGATATGACCTTAAAAAAATTGCAAGAAAACGTTTTATGGTTTTATTTTGTAGAGTTGGGTTTGCAGAATGACATACTAAAAGTTGCCAAAAATCGGTGCACGAGAAAACCACTAAAATCACAATTTAAAATGGCGGCTTTTTTCAACATTGGACAAATTAAAAAAACATATTTCACATGCATTTGCTATGCACATTTTTCGAGATATTGACTTGGGACCACCGCCTGTATTTATTGAGTGGTTAGTACTTCATTTTGATAGGGAACATGTTTTTGGCCGCCATCTTGGATCCGCCATATTGGACATAGATAATTTTTTTTCAATGTAATGATAGTGTTGTGACACATCATTACCAACTACATTTTTACACTGATTTCAATGCCGAAATCCGTTTTTAAATATCTTTATTCATTTAGAAGATATATACAAAAGAAAACTCTGCACCATACATTTCTTATGGACGTTTCGTAGTTTGATATTTTTTTTAAAATTATTTTTCTTATATCTCCAGTTCTTATTAACGCTTGTAGTTCGTTCTAGGCTTAAAATATTCAGTAATGTAAGGGCTTTCATTTGAGCTCTTGATCATTAAAATCAGACGAGTTAAAGACCTGCTACGAACCTCAGAACAATATTAAATTTAACTTTTTAGAAATATATTTTTATTAAAAGATTTATAACTCGGGTTGTTAATACGTCACCGAGTTCTTTCTGGTCTCAAATTACTCAGTAAATGTTTGGCTTTAATTTTATTGATCATTAAACAAAATCTGACAATTTTAAAATGAGCCATGGACCTTAATTTAACATTAGAATGTATTTATATTGAAATTTGTCTTTAGTTAAAGACGTATATTCCTAATTCTAAATAACTCCCAAAACTCTTTATAGTCTTAAATAATTCGCCAAAATATTGACTTTTATTTTAGCTATGGATTACTTTCCAGGAGTTATTAGGGTTTGGGATATATGTCCTTAACTAAAGACAAATTTCAAAATAAATACATTTTAATGTTAAATTATGGTCCATGGCTCATTTTAAAATTGTCAGATTTTGTTTAGTGATTAATAAAATCAAAGCTAAACATTCACTGAGTAATTTGAGACAAGAAAGAACTTGGTGACGTATTAACAACCCGAGTTATAAATATTTTAATAAAAATATATTTCTAAAAAGTTAAATTTAATATTGTTCTAAGGTTCGTAGCAGGTCTTTAACTCGTCTGATTTTAATGATCAAGAGCTCAAATGAAAGCCCTTACATTACTGAATATTTTAAGCCTAGAACGAACTACAAGCGTTAATAAGAACTGGAGATATAAGAAAAATAATTTAAAAAAAAATATCAAACTACGAAACGTCCATAAGAAATGTATGGTGCAGAGTTTTCTTTTGTATATATCTTCTAAATGAATAAAGATATTTAAAAACGGATTTCGGCATTGAAATCAGTGTAAAAATGTAGTTGGTAATGATGTGTCACAACACTATCATTACATTGAAAAAAAATTATCTATGTCCAATATGGCGGATCCAAGATGGCGGCCAAAAACATGTTCCCTATCAAAATGAAGTACTAACCACTCAATAAATACAGGCGGTGGTCCCAAGTCAATATCTCGAAAAATGTGCATAGCAAATGCATGTGAAATATGTTTTTTTAATTTGTCCAATGTTGAAAAAAGCCGCCATTTTAAATTGTGATTTTAGTGGTTTTCTCGTGCACCGATTTTTGGCAACTTTTAGTATGTCATTCTGCAAACCCAACTCTACAAAATAAAACCATAAAACGTTTTCTTGCAATTTTTTAACGGTCCCTATGTAAGTTTGTTTAGTTTGCCTGGACTATAAACATATAGTTATGACATCAGTACATCTTTATCTGTAAACAATATCAATATCAAGTATCCAACAAAACTATTACATACAAAACCATAATTATTTACAATAGTTAGGCTAAGAAACATCAGTTTAAAACTGACAGTATTCATTAATAAACACTATCAAAAATATGCAATGCAGAAAATTAATAATCAAGACAAACATAAAAGGCTATCTAAGTAGATAAAAGATAAAACTACATAAAGTATGTGCTATAGGAACAAATAATTAGGCCTACAATAGATCTACAAAGAATAAGGAAAGGCCGTGAGGCTGATTAAGTATTTTTTAGAGGAAGGATTTTAGCTAGCTTACCATGGAAAATAAGAGGCCACAGCTTATAGACACAATAATTAAGGTTACAAAACATAACACTGATATTTCTGTAATGTAGGACTTTTCCAGAGGGTTTTTAAACAGATTTTCTTTTGTCAAGCTACTTTTTGCAGGAAGTACTAAACAATCATGAAATATCAGTATTGTACTAACCACTAATAAGTGATAAAAGTGACCTCTTTTATATATTCCCACTTTTTTGGGGTTTTTTCTCAAAAGAGCTAGCTGACCTGTACCCTTAAAATCTTCAATAAATAAACTCTGTAAACTAAACTGTATCAACAACTGAGGTTTGGTATTAAATAAGAGTGAGATCTAAAACACAAGTAGATAGGAATCAGTGTTTTCTCAGTAGTGGATTTTGATTTTATTGTTAAAAATCAAATTACTTAAAGTGCTGAGTGAAAAAGGGAAGAGATTAGAGATGAGAATATAATTTAGGAATGAATATAAAGGTGACGAGGAACAAATAGCAGAAGAAATTGTATCTTGCTTCAGTGAAAAGAATATAAATAATGTTTCTATGTGCCTTAAGAGGGGTAGAGGGTGACTTAGAGCAGCAGACAAAATGAAATAATAATCCAAGATAAAGTCGCAGCTGTTTCATTTTTTATGTAATATAAATGGTCGGCAATATTAGTTTGCATAGCATAATAGGAGCATTAAAAACTAGTAATGAATATATTCTAAAACAGTGTGAAAAGTAACAAATTGCAAAAATCAATAAACCTCTTCAAAACTTAATAAAATAAAATAAAAATTGTTAAATTATCTAGTGAAGCATGGATTCTAGGAGAAGAAATGTGGTCCAGAAAAGTATTACACATTAAAATTCAATAGAAAATCTACTGTAGAATGTCGGCGATATTAATCTGACTGTACAAGGATTATATCCAAATAATACATTGAAGACTTTTACACCGAGGTTATTTCACAAGATTTCAACAGATTGACTTTAAAACTAGAGAGAACGAGATTGTCACAAGTCGTCGTCATCTCCGTGACCGCCCATTGTCAAATTAGTGACGTCTTTGACAATCATCTCCGCAACTCTCCATGCCATCTCCTCTTGCGCCTGAAACACAGAGATTGTCACAAGTCGTCGTCATCTCCGTGACCGCCCATTGTCAAATTAGTGACGTCTTTGACAATCATCTCCGCAACTCTCCACGCCATCTCCTCTTACGCCTGAAACACAGAGATTGTCACAAGTCGTCGTCTTCTCCGTGACCGCCCATTGTCAAATTAGTGACATCTTTGACAATCATTTCCGCAACTCTCTACGCCCATAGCAATTCCTTCCTGACCCATCAACACAAAATTGTTCAAAGTAAACAAACATTAATTTTGGGCTTGTTCAGTACAATCCCTTTAATGGTTTTAGACTGGAAAAAAACGTACAAGGTACATAACAAATATATTAAATAACTAACATGTATAAAAGTGATCATTCTCTCGAACAATTCAACAACAATCATTCTATGGTACAAATTCAACAACTACTAACAGCTATAATATCATCGCACAAATTAAAACTTATTCAAATAAATTTGGCTGTGGTAAAAGCATATCAATTGAGCTTGGTGGTCATTCTATACAGGGTGTTGCAAACACTAACAATCCAAAATAATCATGATTACGAATGTTCTACCACCTAACCAGCATATATAATAAAAACAAAAACTACGCTCTATTCTAAACATAATTAACATCCACAATAAAACTGTATGTATGTGATGGTACTTACGAAGACTTTAGTTAGCATAACTTACTTGCTAACAGCTAAAAACACTTATCTGAAATTAAATCTAAATCTAAATTACCAAGCTAAAACCATAGGGTATCTGCATGAAATGTGTGCAAAATCATTTAATAATAAAACATGCAATGATCTGACTATTTTTTGTCGGATACTTACACTAGAAAGGGTCCTTATGTACTGCACAAACAATCACAAACGATATTATTTACCTAAATTAAATTGTATGTAATAAATTAAACAACTAACTCAAGTAACCATACATAAGTGAACAATTACATTGTTAAGAGTAGGGAAGTAGTTGATATAAAACAGATAACTTAAAAAAACAGACCTATGCTTTGTGTGAAAAAATTTTCCACACAAAAAAACCCAATGAAGTAGAAAAATTGTTTTTATTTCATTACTTCATTTTCTACTACTTGTTAACAAAACAGTAGTCTTGTTATTCAATTATCTTATAAGAAGAAAAATCTAAATACCTATAAAATATTACATTATATAACATAACATTACTAACCAAAGTCCTACAAATTCATTAATAAGTTATAACTTACCTTCTGTTCATCTTTGTTGACAAGTTTTTTAACTACTCGAGTAATTCTCGATTCTGTAAAAGTAAAAAACATGCGTTAATAAAATGTTCACTGAAACATTTATTAGTGATGAATCAGTGATACATTTTCAAAGTCAGTTTCAGGATCATTTTTTTAAACACCAGTTCTGGGGGTACCAGTGATATCTCCAAGAACCAGTACCAACAAACTCCTAATAAGTTATAAGCATGCGTACCTATTATTATATTAAAAATAATCAATTAAAGCCACCATGGAAAACATTTTCTCTAACTGTAAGTTTCATAGAAAAAAGAATACATTTTTTGTTTGTCTTTGTACTCGTCATCATAATAAACATAAAAAAAATCATACAACAAAATCATTTTAAGTTACAAGGAAACATACCTGACTTTTTGTCGGGTTCTGGTTCGATATCCGTCTCGAACCTCCCTAACTGGTCAATCCTTCCGATGCTTAAACCTCTGAAATAAGAAGAGAAACTGTAATAATTTAACAAAATATGGGAAAAATCAGGAAACATTCAAAACTTCACGATACAAAAAAAACTCAATATGTTAAAACCCAATTCTAATTACAAATAAACCACCTCCTTTTCCTTCGTTGAACCCCCTTCTTCTCCTCACCTGTCATGGTGTCTCCGTCGCCAGATCAGGTCAGGGTCGAACCTACTCCTGGACGACTCCACGCTGATATCCGTTACAGACGACGCAGGACTGGAGTTGGCTCTTGTCGCCCTCATTAGTTCAGAGATCAGCTGTACGTAGCTCTGTGGACGACAAATTGAACTCTCGTTAAATATGTAAGACAGATTTGGAAACTCAGATAACGCATTAATGATAAAATGACAAAGAAAAGTAAAGATTACAAGTTTTTTTCCCCTCTTTGTTTCTTGTTTAACGGAGAGAAATCCGCTCCTGATTATCAGGAAGGAAATAAAAATCCAGTCCTGAACCTAAAGTACAATTGTGTCCATCCCTAAAATAATCAATTCAGACAATTTAATCTCCAAACTAATTATTATCAGCACAATCACCTGAGATGACAGGAAGAGTGGGAGGCAGACGTAGCGCAAGTACGCCCACACCTTGCGCAGCGCAGGCTCCAGACAGTCACTGAGCGGCGCGGCGCCCTCCACACAGATACGAGACTCTACTTCACACCTGGTGGCGTGGTCGATCCCTAGCGGACATGTCGCCTGCAGTGACAGGTACCTGCGTCAAACAAGCAAAATATGTCGAATCACTGTAGGAGTGTGGTTTCCCTAAACATATTTTAACCCTAACTATAGTTCAAAATAAATGAAAAGGGTGGTGTGCAGTTTCAAATTAATGATATTGCCTGGATTGGGGAGGATTTGGATTAGGATGGGTATCTTATCGCTGTGCAACTGCTGGGAATAAACTCCAATACAAGTAGTGATATCACAAGAGTAATCAAACATTGGCCTGGTTGACCATCATAAACTAACTTGACCTTATACTTTCTTTACTTTCTTTCTTATAAAATCTCGACCATACGAAGTCGGTATTTTAAGCCAAGTATGAATGAAGATAAGTGTAGGATGAGTGGCGCGATCGTGTAGTCTTCTTGTTAGTGACTAAGGCCGACATTCCTTAGACACAGCAGTTAATTAATAGCCCATACAGCTAATGGAAACTAAGGGACCTACAGTTTATAGTGGAATCTGAACCACATTTTTGCCTTGGTATATACGAATTGGTCTAATTATCAGGATAGTACTGCGGAGTGCGGATAGCCGTAGTACTCACTCCTGTGGACGTTAATCCACACCAGGGAGTATCGCATCCACAGTGCATGCCTATAAATATCCACAATTCGTGACCTCCTAGTAGCTGGATTACAGGACGACGCCACCCGTCCTAGTTTACCTAATCTGATGTTTATGATTGTAGGATAAGGATACTCACTTGTCGTATATGGAGATTGCTTGGTTGACGGACGTGGTAGGGTCACTGTCTGGCCTAAGCTGTCTCTGGAAGGTAGTAGCAGTCTGCCAGAAGTCTATCACGCTTCCACAGCCCTCCTGCTCCAAGAACTGAACAGAATATCTTTCGCTTAGAAAGTTTCTAAATAAAATATGAGTAACGTTTTATTGCTGTGGCAATTGGTTTTCAACATTGCCAATATATAAATTTCATAGTACCTTTGGGAAGACGTTCAAGTATTAACGAATGTGCAATTAATCACCCACTTACCAACTGCAGTCTGAACTCAAACTCCGCTGGATTAACATAGTCTGTTACCATAACTGATTTCCGTAAATGTGTCGCATATGTGTGAATGTCACCATTATATATCCCAAATATCTATTTTTATGTTTTCAATATGACACTCTTTACATACAGAAAACAAATGTTCTTACCACCTGATAATGGTTCACTAGTTATGTTTGCAATTTTAATGGATTACTTGAAAGCAGGGATTTAAACCTTTCTTAATAATTTTACAGAATGCTGGAATTATCACAAGTTAAATTGAATACAAGATCCCTCTTCTAGCTTTAAGTACCAATAATTTATATCAAAAATAATTTAAATAATACAAAATTAAATAAATAAATAATTTAATAATTTAAATAGTTTATAATTTAAAGCAGGAATTTAAACCTTTTTATTGAAACAGGAAATAACTAACAGTACGGTATTCTGAGATAATAATTTTGAATTGTAAAAGAACAAAAACCTATAGGCCTATTATTATTTAGTGACAACAAGTTGAAAAATCGTCAATAGAAACGTCTCACCTTTAAATTAAGTTGATAAATTGATCCCTTATACATCCCTGGTTTAATAACCTTCAAAATTCCTCAAAAGACGTAACAAATTTTGTTTAGTCACTTAACCCTCCGAGTGTCACGTGTTTTGGCCTTAATGTCAGCCTATTTTTTGCTCATTTGCAAGGTTTTATTAAAACTGATCTGAGAAGCTTAAAAACAATGTTAATTATACTGTTCTATATACCATTTTGTTTGGAAAATCTTGGGCTTCAATATTATATATAAAACATAAGGAAGATTTAAAAAAAAAAAATTTTTTTAGGTAAAAAAATGTATAATTTCAAAAATTTTCAAAAAAAAATAAGTTTGCGCTCAATGAAATTGTATAAATTATAGGCCTATAAATATTTGAAAATAGCCACTTTGTTCTAAATTTTATGAGGATTACAAATCTATAATAATATAAGGAAGTAGATTTGCAAATAAAAAAGTTATGGGCAAAAAACAGATTTCAGTACATAGCGTTTAGCTAAGAATGCATAGCCCAACCATAGCTAGGAATCTGGCTGATAATTTACATCAATATCACTACCTACTTCTTCAGGATCATCAACCAGCACTTCAAAACCACTTAAATCTTCTTATAATGCACCACGTATATCACTACTTTTGATTTTTAACACTAAAACAATGATAAACGTAATAAAACACATCAGTCATCGGTCCGAGGGTAACCTAGCTGTTTACAAATACACGCACGTCAGCTCAGTCAGCTGTCTGCTACAATATTTTCGGAACTAAAATGAATAGTGCTTAGAGACAGACCTCTGCAGAAAGCTTAGAATATTACGGACAGAACGATACCTAACTCAATCCAGTACAGTCCGATTCAGTTAGTCATAGAGCCTTCGCCGTAAACAGTGTTCGCGAGTCGCTGCAGCGACGCACGACACTATACAAAGTGCGTTACGCGTCGCTGCAGCGACGCATGACACTCGGAGGGTTAACAAACCGAACTCGTCCAAATCATTGTATAATTGTAATAAACTTGCATTAAAATTATTGTACATAAATATCATTTTAAAAAGATCTAACACCAAAAATACAATACCTAATGCAAAAGTATGAAATAAGGACATTAAAAAATTAAATACCTGTTACAATCTGGAGTGTATATAAGGTAGTGTGTCAGTTCGTTACTGGCTCAAATTAACAGTCGGGTGAAATTATTCTCACAGATTCAGTCATACGTGATGTAATGATTACTACACCTCAACATGATATAATAGAGGTTATCCACTCCAACAATATTGATTGAAATATATTGAAATTCTGTATTATAATAATTATAAAAATAACTCCCTATTAATAAATGAAACAGTTAGGGTGTTTTAATATCTTCAAACTGATGAAATTCAAAGCACGATATTAAAAAAATATTTTTTTTAACATACTTAAAATATTACACAGTAATTAAGTTTATAGAAGTAGGAAATTTAGACAATTCCGATTAATTATTTACATTTATATGATAACTAAAGTGAATGCAATCTTGAAACAAAATTTCAACCCTAACCTCAAAAAGAATTTGTAAGATATTGTGTAGGGCCTACCTAAAAATTACCGAACTATGAAACTAAAATTTGACTCCTTCTAAATCTATTAACTGAAATATTTAATTGCAGCAATTAGGCTAATGATCTCACGGTACTTATCCAGCACACTTGTAACTCCAAAATCTACATGATGTAGCCTACCGTATATAGCAAATGAAAATATATCACTGAATATATTTGTGTATAAGTAAATTTAAATTTATACTTTAAATTATTTCTTATCAAAACTTTAAAGAGTCCGGTAGACAGTTCAAGATGGAAACGTAAAAGTATTATTTGGAAAATTTAAACATTTAAATTATATTGGTTGAGAATTGTTTCATGTTTTAAATAAAAACACAATTGAAGTTTCAATACTATTTATTATAAAATGTAATTAACATCGACAGAAATACATTTAGGCTGCAGTTAATGAGCCGACATATTTTATTCTGAATCGGAAATCAAATACACTTAAAAGAGAATACACAAAGACCAAAGAGTAATACCTCTAAACATGGACTTCACTATATACATATATCAACATCCCCTCTCTTTTACAAAATTGAAAATTTTAACTTTCCAAAATACAACTTTAACATTTTCCTTTCAAGTCTAACAAAATATACACCAAAACCTAATCATAAGACAACCGCTTTGGATTTCTTATCAATCTACCATTTCGGCTTACACAACCATCGAAACTTTTAACAATTTGTTCTTCTGATGAAATTCTAGGAGTTAGGCCTACTGGTCTTTGAAACAACACTGGACTACTTTGCGTAGAAATAAGGCTATTACCATTAGTACCTGACAAACTGATTTGTGAATCTGACTTAGGACTTGTTTCAGGCATTATGGTTTCATTACCTGTATCATAAGACAAATCTGGCCTAATCATCTTCCTATTTCTTACAAACATTTTATCTTTCTCATCAGACAAAACATAGGATCTGGGGATTCTATTTTTTTCTACTACTTTTCCTGATGTCCAAGGTGAATCAACAGTTTTCTTAAAATACACTTTGTCTCCTACATTTAAAGAGGGTAACTCTTTGCTATTTCTATCATAGTACTTTTTAATACAATCTTTTCTCTTGTCTGACAAAATTTTGTTAGGTTTTGTTACTTTAGGCTGCAAACTACTTTTAGACAGTGGCAATAGGCCATTGAGTTTTCTACTAAACATTAACTCTGCTGGTGAAGGTTGATATTGTTTACTAGTGTTACGATAACTTAACAATGCAAGATACACATCAGACTTAGATTCTTTTGTTTTCTTCAGTAAGTTTTTCGCTATTTTGACACCTGACTCAGCTTGACCATTAGATTGAGAGTGTTTTGGACTAACTATCACTAGCTTAAAATCGTACAACACAGAAAACTCGTGAAAAGCGTTAGAAGTGAATTGACTTCCTGAATCAACTACTAAAGTAACAGGAATTCCATGGCGAGCAAATATTGATTTGCATTTCTCGATTACAGTTTTTGAAGTAATGTCTGACAAAGATACTAACTCAATATATTTAGAATAATAGTCCATTAGTACAAGAAAATATTGGTTATCAAACTCAAAAATGTCACCTGACACTTTATACCAAGGCAAATCTGGTACATCATGAAACATCAACGGTTCTTTTGCATTCATAGGCTTAAACTTAGCACAAACACTACATTTATTTACAAAACTTTCAATGTCCTTATGTAAGGTGGGCCAATACAATAAATTGCGTGCCCTAATCTCACATGTTTGTTTTCCTACATGGCCACAATGCAAACTTTCAAGCATCATTTTATGAAGTGAACTAGGTACAACAATAGATTGATTTTTGAAAACAAGATCATCTACAACATGAAGATCATGTTTAATACTCCAAAATGGTAAAACCATATTACTGACTTCAGGCTTTTGAGGCCAACCTTTAGATATATACATCTTTAAAATACCTAGACATTCATCTGAACTGGTTTTTTCTCTTAGCAGGTTTAGTTTACTTTCAGACACGGGAAGATAAGATTTTAACATATTTACCTCACAAATGATGTCCTCATCTAAAACATCAATATCTTCTTTACCTTCTACTGGAAGTGCTGCACGTGACAGTGTATCAGCTATATACATCAATTTACCTGGCTTGTATACAACAATTAAGTCATAGCGTTGAACTTTTAGCATCATTCGCTGTAATCTTAAAGGAGCAGCAGTAATGGGCTTCCTAAACAAACATTCTAAGGGTTTGTGATCAGTTTCAACAGTTACTTTCCTAGAGAAAATAAATTGGTGAAATCTAGTGCAACCAAAAACTATGGCTAGCATTTCTCGTTCTATCTGACAATAATTTGACTGAGTCTTAGTGAGCGCTCTAGACGCATACGCAATGGGATTATCACCACATAACAATACAGCACCTAAACCAGTTGAGGAACAATCTACAGACAATGTTATTGGCTTACTTGGGTCATAATATGATAAAACAGGAGGAGATACTAACAAAGACTTTAAAGTCAAAAATGCATTTTGTTGTTCGGCATTCCATTGAAATAAAACATCTTTATGTGAAAGAACTCGCAAAGGAGATGTTACAGTCGAATAATTTGGAATAAACTTTGATAAGTAATTGGTAACTCCTAAAAATCTTTCCAAGTCTTTACGATCTTTAGGTATTGGCATCTCCTGTACAGCTTTAAGCTTAGAAGGATCCGGAGTTAAACCATACTCAGTAAACCGATGACCCAAAAACAAAACTTCACTCTCAGCAAATTTACATTTCCTAGAGTTAAACTTAATATTAAAATCCTTAGCTCTTTTTAATACTTCCTTTAATCTTAAATCATGAGTTTGTTTATCAGGAGCACCTATGCAAATGTCATCTATGTAGGTGACTACACCATCAATACCTTCAAATATTTGAGATACAGTAGAATGAAATATATCCGGTGCACTTGAGATACCATATGGCAAACGAAGGTATCTATATCTACCAAAAGGTGTATTAAACGTACACAACTTGCTACTAATATTATCCAACTTAAGCATCCAAAATGCACTGCTTGCATCAAGAGTTGAAAATATCTTACAATTATTAAACTTTGATGACACTTCATCTATAGTTGGCATTTGACAGTGTGTTCTTTGTATATACTTATTCAGGTTTCTTGGATCTAATACTACCTTTAGTCCAGAATTTTTTTTGTTTATCAAAACTAAACTGTGAACCCATTCTGTAGGTTCATTTTCTTTTACAATAATTCCATTAGCTTCCATTAATTCAAGTTCATTTTTCAAAGGATTTAACAAAGCGAATGGTACTCTACGACATGGTTCAATAATAGGCTTAGCATCTTCACTTAATGACAAATGAACTGTTGTAGGAATGTTACCAATACTACCATCAAAAAGTGAGCTATATTCATTCAAAATGCTACTAACAGAATGTACACTTTCATTAGGCCTATGCATATTTTGACCTAGAGCAATATTATTTACACTTTGGTTCTTAACATCAGACAATACCTGACCGTTGTAGGCTGCTATAAGACCTAACACGCGACAAGAATTTAAGCCTAAAATTGGCGAACATTTCACATCAACTATTACAAAAGTAATACAGAACATTTTCCTGTTGAAAGAGCAATCTAAATCTACAATACCTAGTACCGGTATTTTTTCACCAGTTAGTGTACTAAGATTTATATTTGAGGTGCGTATTAATGCCTTTGATAGGCCTAGCCTATTAAACAAATCAATTGGGATGATATTTGTCTGAGCACCTGTATCTATTTTAAATGAGATTGTGTGTTCCCTAATGTTCAAATTCTCTAGCCATTCATTAGCCCTGGATTTACACATGTAATTTTTAGGAACAGAATCATTAACTGAACATATATTACTGAATAAAAAGTTTTTGTCAATCACGTAATTAGATATAGATTCAGACGTGAGCGATACCGTATCAATTGAAAAATATTCTTGTGCACAAGTACTTTTAGAAGAACTGTCTTGCCTACCTTGCCTTATAGCTACATCTCTCGAATTAGAATCTAAACTTAGGCCTACTTCACAAACCTTTTTGGCTGATTTGCATACACTGGCAAAGTGGTTGTTTTTACCGCACTTATAGCACACTAAGCCATACGCAGAGCACTTGTTAATACCGTGATTTTTCCCACAATTACGGCAGTTTGAAATAAACTTCTTAGCACTTGTACTTTTGTTAGGCCTACCTGTCCCAGTTGATTTCTGCTGTGACAGTGGATGAAATTTGTTCCGTTGGTCCTGATAAACCTGTTTCTGTCTGAACGTTTGTGGTTGTTGGTAACCCCTCTCTCGTTGCTTATGGACGTTTACTGTATGGACATTATGTTCTGCTTCAAGTTCTCTGATGTGTTGTTTAGACAGTTCAGCAGCTTTACAGATTGCTAAAGTCTTCTCCAAGTTAATCTCCGGCTCTCTCAATAATCGTTCCCTGACATTCTGGTTTTGAGAGTTAAGCCCTGATATTAAGACATCGCAAACAAGACTTTCGCGGACAGAGTCAAATTCACAAGCGAGGCTCAAGTTAACTAAGTCTGTATAGAAACTATCGATGGATTCAGATGGCAGCTGTTTCCTATTTAGAAATTTATGTCTCAGAACCGTGAGGTTTTTCTTAGGCGAGAAATGGTTTTCAAATTTACTTACCACCACGTCGTACTTTTTTGCATCTTCGGATGAGAGGTTGAACGAATTGAAAATGTCTATGCATTTGTCACCCAAATTATGTAGTAGTAGAGCAACCTTCCTAGCGTCATTTTCAGAATTTAGGTTAGAAGCCAAGAGATAAATCTCAAATTTCTGATACCAGTGCTTCCAATTTTCGGCTAAATTGCCCTCGAAATTAAAATTCTGAAGATTGCATGGAACCATTGTGAAATTTTCAGTTTTTCTAGACACAGTCCTTTGTTCAGTTTGTTGAAGCACGTTTTCATCTTCCGACTCACTCATTGTTATAACACATTTTTATGTTAATTTATTACTCACGCACTTGAATTTATTTGTATCCCACTTATAAGACACCATGTTTCATGTTTTAAATAAAAACACAATTGAAGTTTCAATACTATTTATTATAAAATGTAATTAACATCGACAGAAATACATTTAGGCTGCAGTTAATGAGCCGACATATTTTATTCTGAATCGGAAATCAAATACACTTAAAAGAGAATACACAAAGACCAAAGAGTAATACCTCTAAACATGGACTTCACTATATACATATATCAACAGAATAAAAGTTAAAATAGTTTGCTACTGCCACTAAACCACAAACCCTTCAGCACTTTTTTAACAAGATACTAAATGTCATTACTCAAAATTTAGTAGCCTAGTTAAGACTGATTATTTTCATCCTACATCTATTAGTTAGGATCTATTTTTTCACCCAAAATTTTATTTGGCCTCATCGAACCGGATTATTTTACCAGTGTTTTTGCATCCCTGAATGAGCCTTCAGTTTCACTATTGTAAAAACTTATTTTCTACCACACACTGTATCTTAATTTTTGTCCCTAAACAAACACAAAAAGCTGAAAACAAAGCAAAAAATGATGAAAAGATTCTTCAGAAACAGTGGAGACTAAAAGTTAGGCCTACTGAAAATGAAAGTTTGCACAGTGCACACAGGAAGTATGCCAGCCAATTGCCTTCACAGGTGTCACTGATAATGTTATCTGGCAGGATTAATGGTTATTATCAGCAAATACGGGGAGTGGGAACAGGTTTTAGAAACGACTCTTTATACTGAACGAGTCACGTAAAGAACAAAAACATTAGTACTTGACATAAGTCAGTTCTTTGAAAGTAAATTTCATTATAGGCTAGTATAAAAATACAGTGTCAATTCGCAGAAATGCTAATGACAAGGAATCATTATTAAGATATTTAATTTTTTAGAAAATAGTTTCCATCAAATTTACAAATTGATCATTTATAGAAAAGCTTTTCAATTTCCACTAAAGAAAAATCTATCATCTATGCATGTAGCCTAACCAGTAATTTTTATAAAAGGTAGGGCCTCCTGACTAAAATAAAGTAAATAAAATAATTATCCATATGAGAGTGACAGTTCAATAATTAAGTGTGTCTGACTATGAAATCCAGGAGGCTGAAGAAGACTACTTGAGAAGCAGTGAATGGGGTGGAACGATAAATTTAAAAAAAGAACCTTAGACTCAACAGAGTCGTAGGTTGGACATGACAGTTGCCTACCTCAATGAAGGCCGCTACAGCTGAGTTGTGATACATGATGTCGCTCAATGTCACTGTTCCACTGGTCAACACTTCTACTTGGTACTTGGAGAAGAACTCACTTCTCAGGAAATCACACCACAACCTACAAAACAATGGTTTGTATCTCGGTTTATCTCACTCGTATAGTATTGTTACATGATACAATAGAAAAACACTTAGTATTTAGCACATGTGCACTGTTTAAAAACTGTCGACCAACAGTTTAATCCTGGTCACTCCATTCAGGATGGAGGACGAATCATGTGTCCAACGCATCTTATGGGCCTGGATGTCTAATTTTTTATTTAACAGCTGACACCTTGCAAATGAAGTCATTTAGTGAAGAATAAAAACAAGACTTAAGTTTAGTGCACTGCTACGCAATGATGGAGTAATCCAAGGCCGTATCCAGGGTCAAACCCCCCCCCCCCAAAATTTAGTTGTAAAAATTAATGCCTTGGCTCACAGTAGGCCTATGTTTAGAAATTTATGAATTCAATGGCTATAGTTTAGTTTTTAAAATGTCTACTTGTTACAAATAAAAGGTGAAATGCGAGGTTTTTGGACACAGTTCTATACGTTAAACATGGATTTAGAAAGTCACCAAGACAAGAACCCTTTTTAGGAGGATATGGCCATAATCTACATTATATAAAATTCTAGAATGCAATCATCATAGTTTAATTTTTTTAATATCTACTTGCTCATGACAAACAACAGGTGAAAAGGGTGTTTTTGGAGAATTGGACAAAGTTGTAGGCGTTAAAAACATTTTTAAAAATCACCAAACGGCTTTAAAAGTGTGAAATTTTCCTGGGGGAGGACCCACAGACCCCCTTCGTTTTGAGGGTGCTCCATCCCCCCCTTGATAGAACCGTCACTAACCATACCCCCCCCCCACCAAAAATTTGTCCTGGCTATGGCCTTGGAGTAATCTCTGAAACAGCCGTAGTGTAGTATCACCACTGATTAAAAAACAAGGACCAAATAACTTACGTTACTTTAAGAAATAATTTAAAAAAATCACAAATATTGATATTTTGACTATAAGTTTATTTCAGAAATGAGGCGTTATTAAAGTAACAGTAGTTTTCCGGCCAAAATTTTAAAATACCGTGTATATTTAGGCCGAAAAAGAGATTGGATAATCAGAGGACTTGGATAACTGGGGCTCAGATAATCGAGAGTGTACTGTAGTGAGAAAAGATTTTTGGAGGCTTCTAATGGTGTTTGTAAACAAGTGATTAACAATTAACTTAGTTAGGTTAGGTTAGAATATCCAAACATAGGTTAGTTTGACTTACTCTCGCTTCATAGTGTGATACGCAAAGTCATACAGCTGTTGAAGAGTTTGATCATCACCATCCTGACTAACTCTTGCAGAGATGTCCTCTGGGATCCTAAACCTCTGGGTCAGCTCTTCTGTCAGGTACCTCTGTAAAGGTTAATGACAAGAAATAGAAAAATATAGGCTATGAAACACAAGTTGATTAAAAGCATTGCTGTATGCCTATACTATTTTGATTCTTGCAATCAGAATCTAATCTCCCAATTTGAGCAGAACTTACTTACGGATTTTTAAATAGGACTGAACTTTTATTTATTTATTCATGGTATTATTTATCATGGATCGTACAGCATAGACAAAAAAATAGAATATGCAATGTACTTATTTACGAAAATTAGGAAGCTACAAGTTAGGCTTAGACAACGAGCATTGTGATCTGGTTTTTTAGCGAATTTCCCTTTTTTTGTCCTAAGACGGCAAGACCGTTGAAATAAAGACATGTCCGTTGAAATAAAATAAAATAAAATAAAGACCCTAGGCATGACCCTGGGATTGTTTTGCACATTATTTCTGGCTAGACCCATATTGGTTGTAACACTATCTCTTGGATAAAATACATTATTGGTGATTTGGCAGTACATTTGAACCTGAGAGCGAGCTGGTCTGGTGGTTAGAGCGTGGGACTTTGGTCACTGAGGTTCCGAGCATCATGATTTGCTGCAATCATGGCTGGATTTTGTGCAATCTGCCTTCTTTAACAACAATTCTTTTTTAATTTATTGAGGTTTTTTTTCTTTTTGTAAGCATTAGGATACGGTAGTTTGAGTTATAGGATAATTTGAGAGTTCCCCTGTACAAAATTTCAGTACAATTCATGGCATGTTGGACTGCTGCCTAAAATGGATGGTGTTTTCAGGTTAAGCTTTAATAATACCGGAAGAAAACACTGTAAAATAAAGCGTAGGCGCAGCCTATTTTGAATACTTCAAGCAAAAGGAATGAATAACCAGCTGAAAACTTGTCAAACTTACCTGGCAAAACTTTCTACGGGTGATGGGAGAATCACTATCACTACCACAACGTAGTCCCCCACTAACACTAACACTTGCACCACTACTATCACTAGTCCTCAGATCTTGCAAGTCCAACAACAGGGAGAGAAGAGGTGCGTGTCCTCGTAGATCAGCAAAGTGAGCGAAGTAGGACAACGCCACACGATCCTGCAGCACCTCTAGCAAGTTGGGGGACAGCCGGGACCGTTGCGGGGGAGGGGTGTCAGCTAGAACAATGGAATAAGGTACATTAGCTTTCAGAAGATTAAATTACAATTATCTACTGTAATATGTTGAGGGCTATCAATATTTTAAGGTCCATAGTTTTAAAAGAAACTTTAGCCAATAGGGCCTAATATAGTTGGCCTAGACATAGGATTGTTAATGTTTAGTCTACAAGAAGTAATGTAACATGTACAAGGAATTCCTGGTAAGACAGAATTTCCATTAAAGGCCTAACTTTTAAAAGTTTTTTTTAACCAAGGGAATTATTTTTAACAACCCTTTGTGGAAATCTTAAAACATGATGATGACCCTAAGGGGTTTTTCCCCTGAGGTAGGGTATTGAAACATTAGACAAACAATGTAGGCCTACTTTTACATGTGCGTGTATAAACAACGCCATAACTTAGGTGTGGGAACAAAAACGTATTAACCTTCCCAGTGTCAAACATATCAATGCATCAATGGTAATGATAGGCCTACGCTCTGGGGTGTCAAGCGCCATGCAAAGACAATATTTTGGTTCCCCGCTGGACAAATGTGAAATTTATAAAGCCTAAAAACGTGTTTTTATACGCATATGAAATCTAAAATATGCTCATGCTAATAATATTTAAATGTCAGCTAATAAAATATAAAATAACTTATGGCTGCACTTTAACTTAGTTTACGTCCTACATTTACTCACATACCGGTACCGGTAGGCTACTGCAGTTTGGTTAGGTTTAGTTTAGAACAGTTTCATTTTTATAATCAGCTGGTAGTTAATGTATAGGTAACAGTACCGGTAAGTTAAATGTAGGACGTTACCTTTAAGTGCAACCTAAAATATTTGGGGAGGAGGATGTACATCCCTCCCATCCCCCCATGGGACCGCTAACTGTCAATTTGTAAATAATTTATCAACCCAGCCTATGAAACAACCAATCTTGAGTGGGCCAAAGTGATAATTTAATAAGAATTAGGCCCTACTAACTTAACCTCGCGATCTTTATAATTTTTGGTCTATTAGAGTGATGCTCATTGTAGGCACAGAGAAGTAGTAGGCCTAAGACACAGAGGAAACATTCTTGGAACAACCGGGTGCGCTTTTAGCTCGGGAATGGTGGGATAGAAATATACTAGTACCGAGCAAGGAAGAGTCCGAACGGCTATTGTTTACAGGCCCAGGCCCAGGCTCTTCCTACTGTGTGAGCGCTGTATTACGTTATGGTGAGGGGGAAAAGGTGAGCAGAAGGGGCCCGCCAAAATAATTTGCAATAGACACAAGCGACTGGTGCTAGACACTAAGTTACGGTACTTAAGTGTACCACTGAATGCTTCCTCTGTAAGTTATCTTACTTCTCTGTGGTGTAGGCTACATCTCATTTCTGCCTTTAATCTTGTTAGTCAAGAGTGCAAGAAGAAGTTTGGCATGTTTATTTATTATTTGTTTGACGTAGCCTATTGTTTGTATGTAACTGAATGGCCAATAAAATCATTTGAATCATTAGGCTACATCTTAAATTATTTAGGGCATTAACTTAGGCCTAACCTAGGCCTAACTTAGTATAACTTATCGACCGAAACGCTGCTAGTGTTGATTTAACAAAACTTCAAAATTAATATAGGTACTTACTATAACCATCGTGTTGGAAGTTTGCAAGAGGGCCTTCTGCAGTCGAATCTGACAAGGAAGGCAGGAAAACTCCAACAGGCAAGGCTACGCCGTTTACATTTTGATTAGAGGTTCGATCGACCTTTTCTTTGTTAATTGTTTTCTTCCAAAATTGTAGCATCATAAAAACATAAACAATAATAAACGTTCTTCTTCCTATGACGTGATCACTATTTAAAGAAACAAACAGGCCCAATGACCCGCCTGAGTTCACTTATCAAAATTCGCCACTTAAAATGCATGGTAAACTGTGTTATTCCGACGGCCGTTATACATCTTGAGGTAACCATCACTACTACATGAGAATGTACAAAATGTTTATGATCACATCGGCGTGATAGCTTGTTGTGTTGTGTTGATAATTAGTTATTTAGCAGTTTAGCACGAGAAAACTTAACTTGACAAATTGACACATTTGTTGTCATTGTCAACGTTGCCGCAACTGACAGCTGACTTGGACTTCCCTTCCCAACATCAGCTGATTTAATGTACTGTATTTAACTTTTATTTCGAGCAGTGTAGCCAACATCAACAAGTGTTAACTACTTAGTCAATGGTTATATTGTGTTTGCAAATATGGTTCACGCACTACAATTTATTTACCGTATGCATGTATTTTTTGTGCGTTTTCTACGCCAATCGCATTTTCACGTTTTTAAAAGGACGGTCCAAA
Source organism: Macrosteles quadrilineatus (assembly GCF_028750875.1). NCBI lineage: Eukaryota > Metazoa > Arthropoda > Insecta > Hemiptera > Cicadellidae > Macrosteles > Macrosteles quadrilineatus. Next base: position 1,787,899 of record NW_026542613.1, read on the forward strand.
CCCTAGTCTTGTTACTATCGAACGTCTTGTGTATCTAACTTACCATTAACCATGAACTTAACGTACCATTCATGTTGGTGACACTCTGGGTGCTAGTGTCGACGAGATTTTGTTTCTATATAATTTTCAGGGTAAATTCATCCATAATCTTTACTGTTCGGTTATATAACTGGGAGATTAGTTATTGTTTATGATTAGATCGTTTTATTTGGTTGAATATGAGGTTTTGTATAACACTTAAACACTGAAATAAGAAGAAACAAATTGTAAACAAAAACACGACCCTTCACAGTGCACCGGATGGAACTAACAATACAAAATTGCCTTCAGCTAGTCTAAAGAAGGATGATTAATCTTTTAAGGAAGTTGTATGGTTTATAATGTTATAACGGTCTTCATTGGCACTACAATAGATAAAACTTATGTTTTATCTATGGCACGCTACTTCCTCAGGGGGGCGCTTGCTAGAACTCGGAAGAAAATCAAAACTGTATAACTGTAGTTTTGACTAGCTGTGTACCCGTTCTACGCACGGGGATCTTATAATATTCAGTTGAAACCTTCTTATATAAAGAACAGCAGTTGGTTTGCATATTTTAAGATATGCTGGCCAAACTATTATACATAGCTTCATTTTATGTTGTTTTTTGTTGTTCCGGATCGGTATGACAATCAATAAAAGGTTAAATTACCTCTGTGTCTGCCGGTCGATCCTATAACGGTAGGCTTACTTTTATTTTTACTATCTGATCTCGTTTGCATGGCTCAATCACGTCCTGGTTGAAGTTCGTTCGCTACGCTCACTCACCTGTATGTTGGAGCTCGTTCGCTGCGCTCACTTTCCTTCAGGTTAGCTCGTTCGCTACGCTCACTTGCCTTCAGGTTAGCTCGTTCGCTACGCTCACTCGCCTCCAGGTTGCAAATTAGCTGTTGTCATAAATGTAAAAGAAATAATAGTGCTAGTGCTGCACCCTGTTGGTAATCCTTGTAACTTTAATGCTATTGAACATCACAGAACAGAACCAACTTGTTTAATTGAAACAGCTGTTAAGATTCAATAATTTCATTTCTCATAAGGTTAACATGGGCTTCCAGAAATTCCACGTCAAAAATCGACAAAAACTTGATTTTCAAGGGTTTACTGTTAAATATCTAACTGTCTCATATTCGATGAAATACGTCTAAACCATCTCATATATGTATAGTATTTGGAAAATAAGTTTCAGGCGGGACAGTGCTATAGTTATTGAGGAGTAGTTGTAATAAAGTGCGTATTTTAGCGTTACCAAGAGAATGACAGATAGACAGACAGACAGACAGACAGACAGACAGACAGAAATTGAGATAAGGTTTGATTCGGTTTCTCTGACCTATGAAATGTAAAAATAACCAAAAAGTTCATTATTCTAAGCAATGTACAGACAAAACTCTAATTTTATTTATATAGATACGCACATCAAATTAAAGGTCTTTATTACAGTAGTAGAATAATGCCGCAAATTTTAGCTCAAAATAAAGGGTAAATATGGCAGTCGCTCCAAGATTCAAAATGGCAGATTCAAAAAATCTTTTGAACGGCTGCTATTTTTGACTTGGTGTAGTCCGTTAAATGTTGTGGCATTGTATTCTACTAATAAAGAAAGACTTTCTATTTGTTTGTATCATCCCATGCTTAGATTTAACCATTTTCCGGACGGACGAAATCGTGACATAGAATGGGAAAAAATATATAGGAAAAAATAAAAATTAATATTCCGTATTTGTGTTTTTTAAAACAAGTATACATAAAATAAACACAATGGAACACTTCAAACTGTCAAAATAATTTTTCACACGTTTTTAACTATGCGGATATATCCACTACCCGTCCGCGGATGAGTAGAAAATCAGCGGATATATCCGCCACCCGTCATTGAAGATATGACATGACAACGTTAGGCAATAAATAAAGAACAATACGGTATGTAAACAATAAATAAAGACAACGTATAGGGTTGAGCGCGAAACGTCGAGGGGGGAGCGTAGGAGAGATTGGGGGTGCGCGGGAGAAGGGGTGGCGCAGGAGAGGGGGTGGCGAGGGAGAGGGGTAGGCGCAGTAGAGAGGGGGGAGTGCGGGAGTGAGCGTAGCCATGGGGAGAGCAGGAAGGAGGCGCCTTGGTACCGCTAAACATCTGGTTACTGCTCAAGCACCTGCCAGTCTGTCTGAAGAGAAGGCGGGTATATCGGCTTCCCGGATTAGGTCCGGAACATCAAAAACCATAAGCGGATATATCTGCCACCCGTCCTTCATTGCCAAAGACTTAGCGGCTGTCACCCGTCCGGGAAGGGTTAAGATTTTTTTCTTACTCCTAGCAGGCCCTCCCCCTTGGGAAATTGTGGATCACTGTGAATATGTGATAGAATGGAATTTTATGTCAAGTAACTTTATGCAAAGTTAGTTTTGTAGCTCAATTTTAATATTTCAAAAAATATTTAACCGACCCAAGACTTTTTGGACACCCTGTATAGTGGCAATTATTGAGGATGCCACTCTGTCACTGATATCAGCAATTGGTTAATATGGAAACACATGCAGCAACTAGTGCAATTTCATTATCTTGCGATTAAATTGGGTTTTTGTTTGATTGTCGCTTATAGTTCTTGATTTATCCATTGTTAAATCCCGTTCAATACTTTTGGTCGTAGCATGGAATGTAACCATATTTGTTCTGCTGACAAGCGTCAGCTTTCCGTGAGGGTGTAGATTTAGGATTCACAGTATTACGCTAGATTTCCCTCCTTGCAGTTATCCTCGGAGAGGAGAAGGGTAGACATGTCTAAATCAAATTTTATTTTGTAACAAGCAGTCAAAAACTATTTCCAAATAATTCTGCAATACAATATTATTCTACAAATAAGTTAACTAAGAATTTACATCTAGGATTTTCATCCATCTCCGTGTTGTGACAACACTAACTATAGTCCTCGCCACCCTAAGTTGAGGCAGCCAAAGGCCGCACTAGATATGCCGTCCCTATATGCGATCCCACAATGTACACAACACCATAAAAGTGTGTCTGGAGCTAAAAGTGATCCAGATAACTAATTGCCTTCAATTTCATTTTCAAAAATATATTAAAATATATTTAAAAATATATTAAAATATATTTAAAAATATATTAAAATATATTAATATTTTATCATCAATCTAAGTAAGCTAATAAGTTAATTGACAAAAAAAAATTACAAGCAATTAACACTTCTACTCTGAAAATGAATCTTGTTTTACTATGCAAGACTTAACTGGCTACTTGTGTAAAAGATGATAGTCAAGTCTTGTGTTTAAGATTTAATCCTGTACATCAAATTAAACTGTCTGTTGTATCTGCTACTGTAACTGTTACTGAATGTTCTATTCTGAGTTGTTGAGAGCTACTTCACCACCAAACTTTCTCTTAATTGCTTTGCCAGTATTTTCATGGAAAACAATATTCCTGTCTGAAACTAAGGTATTTAAGAAAAAGCACTAACTGGTCCTTGGTTCGACAATTCTTTGACAATAAAATGCCCACAAAATTAAAGATCATGTTATTTGTTTATTTTATAACACACACAGTTACCTAGAGTATGATTTTTTTCCATATTTATTTGATAAAAATAAGAAATTTGAAATTACATTTCACAAAGACTCACACATTTGAATTTTACAATTTTTAATTGTTACATTTATGAAGCTCATATTTTCAGTTAGTTTTGTAATGATTTATTTGATCTACAGTGGTAAAATATATTGTAAAAAAATTAAAAAAATTATACAACCCAATTTGGGTATTTACGCATAGATTATCTTAAGACATAATCTTTTAACTTTTATAAGTTGTTATCCCTTAGGATTAATGAGCTAGTTTCTGCTTGACAGCCATTGTTATTTGATCGGCTCCTGCTTTATTCACTTTTTCAAAATCCTTCATAGTTGTCTTGCAACGCTCGAACCATGCTTTGGTCAAAGGATGACTGTGAGAGGGGTTGATCACCTGAAATCAAAATTCAGATTCAGAAAATTCAGCCTATATCAAATTCATGCTAATAAACAACAGATTTGAACCCTTTCAGCAGCATAGTGTTTTTGTTTTAAAGGTTTTTCTCATGAAAAAGTCCCAAACAGCCTTATTTATCTTTAGTGGACACACACATGCAGTTAGCATAAGTAAAATGTCAGAGAAGTAAGGGAGGCTTATAGGGAGCTTATGGAGGACTGTGCACTTTCTATCAGGAAGAGCCCGAGCAGCGCGAGTATTGTGTAGAAATTCCTATCCTATCGGGGTCTTCCTCCACCATGAGCGTTACGAGGAGGCGGTACTGGACTTTGCCAAACCCACCGATATCACTAAAGTGTATTTACAATTGAATGTTAACTCTGTAGGATACCAATTACTTATACCTTAAAGCTTTTTATTCTCTGTGGTAAAATGAGCAAAATACATATAGAGGTACAACTCATAGACCATCTGTTCATCACTCATTAACTTTCATCTAAATAGCTGTTACACGTAGATAGTTATCTATGTTCTAGGTTGGCCATCCCCACCAGGTTCTGCTTAAGACAGTTGAACTACTCCTCTTGAGTTTACCACCAGTCCCAATTGAGATGGAAACTCGCAAATATGTATCCTAGGAAGACAACATGTTAGACTCAGCCAGATTAGACCTAACGGTCATCTTAACAAACCCAGCTCTTTCTAAGCTTGCCTTTCACATTTAAACACAAGACAGGTATAGTTTATATTCATACCTCTAACACGTCGACCAAGGTTACGTAGCTATAGTCAGCCAATGTAAGGTTCTCCCCAGCCATGAACTTTTGACCTTCCAACAGTTTTTCAACATAGTCTTGAGCCTGTTGCACTTTTTTCAGGTCATCATCTGTCACCCCGGGTTTGTTAAAAAATACAAGATCCCTCTAAAACGAAAATAAATTATGTTCAGATAAAATATTTAGTTTTTATAACACACATATTTCACTCATTTGAGGAAAAAATATGTTTATAATATTTACAATTTACACTAATGTACACATAAATTTTTCATTATGATACTCATTAGAATATAGTTGCAGAAATGTTTAACTTACAAGAATTTCTTTTCTAAACAGTGTTTATAATTTTTTTAATCCCAGTTTCAAGAAACCTGAAATACTTTATACCGTACTTTGTTTTTGCATTTTTTACAAATTTATATATTTAGCTAAAGGAGGAAAGGTAACACAATAAAAGATAATAAAAATAAATACAACTTTATAATCATTTCTATTACTGTACATAGCTCTGTATTTTTCACTAGGAAACAATTGACATAAACCAAGTTTTGGCTAATTATTATTGCTATTAGTCACCCCTGTTTACATCATGATTCTTTATTAAATTTTGGAAGAATGGCTAAATTCTCTGTCTTACGGCAAGAGCCAAAAATTGGTATTTACAATATATGTACACAATACTTTAAATAGTGTACATACCAATTAGACCTGGCTCTCAATGGAGGACCAAGAATTTAGTGATGAAATCGGCCTCTTAAGCCTAAGAATGAAGATTTGACTTTGATTTGACTTAAAGATAAGGATTTAAACACAAATAACAAAAGAAAATTATGTCCCAGTCCCACACTTACTGAGATGTCCCTGGCTACGTAGAATACATCATTGCTGTAGTGTAGCCTTTGATCTACGATTGCTCTCTTCTGCAGGTCTTTGGGATACAAAGAGTCATCTTTGGCATACTTGGAGGCCAGGTAGCATATTATGGCTTTGCTGAAAAAAAAAATACTGATTCAAAATTGTTTAAGCCAAAAATGAATTTGAATAAACCTAGAACTGCTTGCTTAGCTGAATGGTTATCAGTGGTGTTGGTTTGCACAAGACACGCTACGGGGCTGATGCCCCCAGTACACTCTCGCCGAGACGCCAGCCGAGGCGCTCGCCGAGTAATTCGGGCGAGGTAACTGTGTACACTCTCACTTTGTCTAGCAGTCGAAATGGAGACAAACTGATGTGAAAGTAGCACTCACCACTCGTGCAGTCTTGGGTCCTTTGACTTGTGTCAAAAAACCGACTCGAGACGGAGCGCCGGCGTGCACGAGGCAAGGCGAGGCGAGGCGAGAGAAGACGAGCGCACCGAGTACACTCTCGAACTCACCAACGCTCGCCTTGCCTTGGTGGGAGTGTACTGGGGGCATGAGAGGTATTTGCACTGAACGGCCAGGATTATAAAGGTTGATATGAGGAGGACATGAGGAAAACAAGAATTCACAACTGGAAACATAAATCCACTAGACAGCGTTGGAGGAAGCCAGCAACAGGGGGTAACGCTCCAGATGTTGAGGTAAGTATTATTATGGTGATGAAAAATGGGATTGTTTAAAGGAATGCATTTAGAACATGATATAAGTGAAAGAAGCTGAGTGAGTACAGTCCTGGCTGACAAAAGAAGTCACTATGGCTTAATCCAGAGAAATGTCAATAGCTTTGATGGTCCAAAACTGGATATGGATCTCCTCCTCCTGGATCGCTGAGTTTTGTCATATAATGGTTAAGAAAACAGCTGATCATAGTTATGGTAACAAGGCTATACACACCATCTCACTCCATTTCACAGGTACTAATCCTGAGCCCATATTGTGCTTAAACTAGGTTTTAGCATAGACAAATAGAATAAATATAGACTATCAAAGGAAGGTTCCGGCGCCCACCGCTAGGGTTTGCCGTGTAGTTACCGCTGAAGGCGGAGAGCGCAGGAGCCGTATGTGACCAGCAGACGCTGCAGCGTTGTGCGCCGTTACTACACAGTAAACCTATAGCGGTGGACGCCAAAACTTCTGCTAACCGTAGCACAGCTGACGGTCTATATTTATTCTATTTGTCTATGGTTTTAGTGATGTCTTTAGATTATTACTCCTCCCCAGCTAATAGGTGAGGCTAAAAAACCTCAGCAAATCTTCATGGAAGTTTTATTTGTTAGGTCTTACCTCTCCCAAAGAATGAATCCATCATCATCAATCACTGGCACTGTGTGAAGGGGATTCATCTGTAACATAACAACATATTCTTTTGAATGCAAAATAGACTATTTTAATATCTCTTGTAAGTTGTAAGAGGATGTATCTATGATCTGTATTTTGATCAATTAAGGGATTTTGTTCCAAGTATGGAGATAATTTAGGCGATGTTGTACATCTCATTAAATAATTTTGTTTACAGTTTAAACACAATTGTTTATAGTCCTTAGTACAATTTTGTTATGGGATAAAAAGTGTACATGACATTGTTGAAATTTTATGCCAATCTAACTATATATTCACATTTAACTAAAAGTAATTAAATTAAAAATATAATTTTCCACACTTTAGTAGGGTTTAATCAGACCGCGGCAGTTTGCAGTATACATGTGCCGTGCTATGGGCGCGAGAGATAATTATTTGCGCCCCCCCCCCCTTCCTCCTTCCTTGAAGGAAAATTTTTCTCTCCCTTACCACAACAAACCTAAAACCTCTTGTGCCCCTGCGCCCAGGCCCACTGGACCCATTTATTTAGGCAGTCCTGGCTTTACACTAGCTTCTTGATTGCTAAAGGTACTTGTTAAAGATTTAAACAAATTTTATTTTTAGCCAAGATTTGACTTTGTGGTAAACGCTTGGCGTTATAAATTGTTGTACTAGATAAGTTTAAAATTATTAAAGACTAAAAAACACTTGTTTACCTTTATAAATTCTGGGGAAAGGTGTTCCCTTTTAGTTAGGTCAATGACCTTGAACTCTGCCTGAAGGTCAAGTTCGTGGATAATCAAGTTCACAGTCCTAACAGCAGGGCTGTACTCATATCCATAGTGTATCAGAGGCATGGTTGCTGGTGATTAAAAACAAAGGATCAGTAAATAGCTCTGTTTAAAATTTAGGCGGTTTTAGAGGAAGAAATCTATCCCCTCCGATTGGTTATCCTCATCCTACGATTAAAATAATAGCTTAACCGGTGAGGCTTGCCAAAATGCCAATCAGCTGCTATACATAAAAAGTAAAAAAGTGGTGGGCGAGCTAACTTCCTCTCAAACCGCCTAAATTTTATAAACAGAGTATAGCATTAGGAAATGAGTAAGGTAAATAACTAACTAAACCCAGCTGTCCTTGTATTGTTGGGTTTTTTTAAATGGCCCAAGCTGAGAAACAGCTGATCTTAGTTAGTAACAAAGATACATAGATCATATCACTCCAATCTAGACTCACCTTACACGTATTTGGCTTAAAATAGACAGCCAAGTGATAATGACATAAAACTCATTCATAATTTTATTTTGGATAAGGTTTGGTGAAATGTATGGTGTTTTACACACCAATTATTCACTTACTTTCTTTCCATGTTCACACCAACACCAAACCTAACAAGTATGTAGTCCTACTGTGCCATATAATTACAATTTTTAAAACGTTTTTGAGAGATAAAAATAGATAAACCAGATATGTTTGTAATTCACTATTTTTAACCAAGGTGATGGTGTCTTGGGCTATAATATTTCTAATCACAAGCTAGTTTTTGAGTCAACATTAATTTATACCAAATTAATAACCAAAATATAAAATTTCTTTCATGCCACAAAACTTTCTCATTGATTGTGCACTGTTATTATAGAAAAGGCATGATAAATATTAAATAACATACCTTACAAAAACTGAAGTGATACTTGTTGGAAGGAGACAACCAACACACAACGAGTTGAAGACTGGAATGATGAGACCAAAGAGGGGGACTGTGGCCCTCAAGAACAAGATGAACACAAATTACACAAACATGACTGGCCACAGTTGAAGTGTGACCTTGGCTGCCAGTTTGCTCTCAGGGGACAGAAAGTGGGAGGCGGGAGGAGTGAGATAAAATGTATGTACACAGTACACATCATTGATTACACATGGATGTTGGTTTAAAGCAAGGCTAAGCAAACTTCTCAGTCTATTTCTTGAGATACAAACAAAATTTGTGTTTCCTCAAGACCTCAGGACAACCTTTGTTATTTAAATTTGAAAAATATTTATAATGGCTAAAAGTATTATCTACTTGTTATTCTATGCCTATTAATTAATTGTTATGAAAGTTTCACTGTTAATATGTTGAGCAGGTTTTGTTCATGGGAAGTTGAAATAGCTGGATTGTTATTGTTCTCACCTAGGATCAAGGTTTCCGGTTCGATCCTGACAAAAGTCATAGCGTTTTGATTGTTTAACACTTGATCCTGGTTCCTGATCATTTTTGTATTTAATACCCCCCCCCCCCCCCCCGGGTTAAGAAACAGCGGCTGTTTTTGGTCAGTACACAGATCATCTCACTCCACAGACTCATCTTTCCTTTATTTATTAAGCTTAAAACGAACACTTAAGTGTGCACCAGTGTCCTAACATAAAAAAAAGGAACAATTTATTTCAAAATCTATAACCAAAATGGTCAAAAGGACCATTGGAAGGCGACATTGACGGTAGACAAATTTAACATATTAATCCTGTACATCAAATTAAACTGTCTGTTATATCTGCTACTGTAACTGTTACTGAATGTTCTATTCTGAAGTTCTTCACTTGAGTTGTTGAGAGCTACTTCACCACCAAACTTTCTCTTAATTGCTTCGCCAGTATTTTCATAGAAAACAATTCCTGTCTGAAGCTTAGGATTTTATAGTAAACTTAAAAATAGTAAAAATTAAGTACTAAAAAAGTTTTACAAGGTTTTAGAAAAATAATGCCAACAGCATCTGCATGGTTAATTTTATTTATTAAACATTTCAGGATTATCCCCTATTTAAGTACAAATTTTAACTACAGTAATAGTGAAGATGTCTGGGTACATCAAAATGAAAAAGTAAATAGACCCGGGGTCTAAGTTTTAATGTGCGCCTTCAGTATATAACTTTTTTATAGAAAAGATTCACTTAAAAAGAAGAAAATATTCAAGAGATTTGTCAACGTTTTGGAAAGATAAATTTACTAATTTACAATACGCAGTGTCTGTAGCATCTTTTTGTATTTAAGGTTCATTTCATAAAAAAAGGAAGATGAAGGAGGATTTGAAAGAACTTTTTCACCAAGACTTAACTCATTTGAATGTTATGTTTAATTCGAGTGGAAAATTGATAAAGACAACAGTTTTGTAGTGTTTAGATTTATCTAGGTTAGACATATTTTCTTATGTCAATGTAGTAGTAGACATTGTGACAAACTAAAGACTACTTTTCATTACAAAATACCCATTATCTTATGCCTTTCACAAGAAAGTTTTGTGCTCTATGATGACTGTCCTAGTTTCTGCTTGACAGCCATTTTTATTTGATCGGCTCCCGCTTTATTCACTTTTTCAAAATCCTTCATCGTTGACTTGCAACGCTCGAACCATGCTTTGGTCAAAGGATGATTTTTTGAGGGATTCATTACCTGAAATCAGAATTAATATTTTAAATCATATAAGTTGGTGTCAACTGAACTGAACGATAAAATTAAGCAATAGCAGCATAGGTGTGGTTTTACTCCTAAATCTATGAATGTCTAGCAGCTGTTACACTATGGAGCATCTGCCCAAGTATTGTAGTAACAAATTTGTTATTACTATTCTCATGGTAACAGGCTGGCCAGTGCAACAACACCATGGTCTTCTATTGAAGGTGGCTAAAAATGAACACTAGACATGTCAGAGGCAGTTTTAGAACCCTCTCTCAGTCCTTCACTCATATTTGAGTTGAAAAACGCACCAAGGTGGCTTCCCCCTCTCAATAATTGATTGATTAATACGGTACTACCTCCTGGTCGGAAAGACAAGACTAAGGCTACAGCCATACTCGGCGATCTTGTTTGTGAGAACGGAAAACAATGCGTAAAATCAAATAAAATAAAGACGGCCACAATAAGCAAACCCCAAAACCACCTGCGATAGCAAAACAAACATCTTACCTCCGACACATCAACCATTGTTACGTAGGCAAAGTCAGCCAATGTAAGATGGTCCCCTGCCATAAACTTTTGACCTTCCAATAGTTTTTCAATGTTGTCTTGAGTCTGCTGCACTTTTTTCAGCTCATCCTCTGTGATCCCGGATTTATTTCCAAACACAAGGGATCTCTAAAATAAAATTAAAAATTCTTAGTTAAATGTAACTAGGTTTCTAATCCCGTGACAAACATCTCTTTGAATCAATATATAGTCAAATAAAAAAGAAAAAAGTATGGCTTCAAAAAAATTTACAAGAAGTCGTTAATGCTAGGTTTTAATATGGTTCTCTTCCTTTTGCTGTATTATCTGGGCTTAGTAAATATTTACTGATACAAGCTAAATTGTATGCTATGTACACCACTATATATTTGTCATTTTACTCTCCCTCTGTTATTTTACTTTAATAAATTGTTTGGGCTTGGAATAAAATTCAAATTTTCAGAGAGTAGAACATTGACTTTTAAATACAAAAGTATACACCCATCTACCAGTAAATTATGCCACCACATCCGCATGGTCACTTTATATTCCATACATTCCGGGATTTAATGTTATTGGCATTGTAGACTAGCTGATGACAAAGTTTTATTGAAAAAGAACACAACGCATGTGAAGTTGAATGAGCATGCTACACAAAGTGTTACGGTCAAATTTCTCCCTTCGTTTATTGTTACTTGTGATAGTTTGTACATAATGAAAGATGCTATATAGTTGCCGTTTCAGTTTTGCTCCGTTGAATTAAAAACTTGGCAAATTTTACGGAAATCAGTAATTTACATTAGTATACTTTCTTGTTGACCCAATTCAACTGCGTTCATTGTATTTACTTTTTTTTTTTAAGTGGTTGGCAACCTCTGCTTTTAATCTTACATATTCCCGTCCACATAGACTACAGATCTGTGCGAGTGTGCGTAGCACCTATCCAGCAAAGCAAGGGTGTCTTGTATGAATAAAAAGTAGGCAGGAACCAGGATCCGAACGTACGACATCACTGTCTTGGGCCTGGATCTGTGGCACTACCGGAGCCCCCGACTCGCCAAGTTCTAAACTAAAACTGGCTTTAACATCAACTATGGTAACAGACCTGCGGCTTGCATGTGTTGCGCTATGGGCCCAAGTGACAATTGTGTGCCCCTCCCCAAGGCCACACTAAAAAAACAGACCGTAATGCTCGTCAAGCATGACCTCAAGATAGAAGACGGCAATGACGTAATTTTGCCGTTTGTGATCAGCTGCTTGTTTTAATATTTCAGTGGAAAATAAATAAATAAATACTTATACGTCATAGCCGTCTTCTATTGTGACGTCATGCTTGATGAGCATTACGGCCTGTTTTTTTAGTGTGGCCTTGCCCTCCCCCTTCCTTGTGTAGGGATTTTTCTCTTCCTTAAAAACCCTAAAACCTCTTGCGTTCTGAGACGGGCCCACCAGGCTCATTTACTAAAGGGTCTGCATGGGAAAGGAATATCTAGGTCTATCCATAGAAAAAGAAGAAATTAAATTTGTTTAAACACCAAAACTGCAAAGGAATTAGCTTTAAAATCCAGTCAAAACTCACCGAGATTTCTCTGCCTACGTAGTACACATCATTGCTGTAGTGAAGCCTCTGATCTACAATTGCTCTCTTCTGCAGGTCTTTGGGATACAAAGAGTCATCTTTGGCATACTTGGAGGCTAAGTAGGTCATTATGGCTTTGCTGAAACAAACAACGGTTTTAGAAGGGCATATCAAGCAACAAATAAATACATTATAAAAACATTTTCATGGTAAAAATAAATATTTTTCGCTATTTTCGCATACTAAATGTGGCTATGAACTAAAAACTTTACTTTATTATATTAGGAAGTAGTTTTGCAGAATACTTTGGACATGATTGCCCCAAGATAAAAATAGTGATAAAATTATGTAGAATTACAACTCAAGACTAATATGTATAATATCAACCGCACATCCCTGAAATAAAACCATCAATCTAAGAATGAACAATTTAACAAATCCATCTAAATACAATACAGTATCTACATTGTTGGTCTTATTTAGGTCTCACCTTTCCCATAGAATGAATCCATCGTCATCAATAACTGGAACTGTGTGAAAAGGGTTAAGCTGTAACAAACAACAATAATGTAAAACAAATGTAAAAACGTCAAATAAAAATTACAGTTAATTTATGAATGCTTATATAATTAATATTTTTACACTAAATGTGTATCGAAAAATAAATCAAAGCGAACAAGGAGTTTATGGAAGAAGACACAATAAAGAGATAAGATGATTTCACAGATGTAAGTGGAGAAATTAAGTGTCAAAATATCAGATTTGCAGGACATGTACTGAGAAGGGACGAGGAATGTCGGAAAAAAAATATTAAAGGACAAACTGATGGAAGGCGACTCCCAGGATTACCTAAGCAGAGATGGTGGAGGCAAGTGAAGGAGGACATGTAAATAATTGGAGCAGTGGAGGAATATGCAGAGGACTCCCCATGTGTTCTTGAGGAGGGTAGGAATATGGCACAGATTTGTTGGTGCGGCTAAATATCACCTCTGATATAAATGGCTCTGGGATGAATGGAGGAACCGTGTAAAGCACTGTTGACAATGATGACACTTATGCATTTATGATAGAACACATTCTCTCACTCCTTCACTTAACTGAAAATAACCAAATTAATATTCAACATACGTACCAGACTACAGTACTTAATTATCAGCGTCTTGATTAATAGTATTTTGTAAAAAGCTTTGAAACTTTGGGTTTCATATGCTCTTTCAATTGGAGATAGTACACAATGATCTTGAACATTTCAAGCAAAATGAATGATAAATTGGTGTGGGGCTTATCTATAGCTTACTGACCGAGACCATAGATAAAAGGAGTATCGAGACTAACACAACTATACTCCGTTCAAACAGCCGTGGCATCTGACGGATTAGGAGACCCCATGGAAACCCTTGGGGCCTCCCAATACCTCAGGTGCCACGGCTGTTTGAACGCACTTATAAATACTTGTGTTCTCACCTTGGAAAACTCAGGGGAGAGATGTTCTCTTTTACTCAAGTCAATGACCTTGAACTCAGCCTCCAGACCGAGTTGGTGGATGACCAGGTTCACTGAGCGGACAGCAGGACTGTACTCGAACCCATAGAGTATGAGTGGCATGGTTGTAGATCTAAAACAATGGATCAGTACTGCCCTGCTAAGCACAGTTGTGGTAACTGACATTTTTGGGGAAAATGAGATATGGTTACCATGTGATTCTACACATACTTAGGATCATATAAATAGCCTTAAATGCCTTATATGTTGTTTTATTAATTTACAAAATGCTTATTTTCTTTGCCGTATCTGCAGTTTAGGAGTGTTTTACTAAGCGCAGTTGTTGTAACTTACATTTACTAGGGTATTTAAGTTGTATCTAACGACAGATACAACGATTTCTCTTAGGAATGATATGTTACCACAAAATGCTTTAGCAATCCATCAGTTACGGCAATTTAGTTTAGCATCATCCCCATTATTGGCCCAGTATTCCTATAAGTACCGTGTTGTTGGAAACAAAGCTTTTGTCTCTTTGAATTGAGGTGACCTATTATTATCAAATAATGAATTTAATTTCCTTTATATTGACATTCCACTTGGTGATATTGATAATACTGTAGTATATTTTTGACATCAACATTTTAACAGAGTTTCTTGAAGGCCTATTAAATGATGAGCCTTTCTTTAGAAGAGGTAATTTATTCTGCCAATAATGTAAGCCTAATAAATGAAGCTGTAAGTTAAAGTTTTTACAGGCCAATCTGATGAAATAAATTATGACTTGAGAGAAGGGGTTTCTAAATTCAGATAATGTAGGATTGAAATTGAGATTTTAACAGGTCAATCTGATGATCTTAATGAAGATGTACCTACTTATGGAAATTACTCATACAAAAACGTCGCAAAAAGTTGGTAACATATTTTTTTACAACCTTGGGCTACAACAAAACCAATGATAGGATTATTTAAGATATGTCTAAGGAAAATGGTGTCTCACCAAAACCTGATCGGGAGGAAAGGATGAGTTCTCCAAAACAAGATTGACGGAACATCGATTGTTGATCCCCAATGACCATAAAAATGGTCAAAAGCTGTATTACAATAATTGTTTTACAACCATTAAAAAGCATTTTGATTTAAACTTCATATTACACAACAATTTTAATATAAGATTGGAACTATCTTTAAATTGTTTAACAATCAGTATTATGCAGTATACAAAATAAGTTTTAATACCGAGTTGTAACTATTTTAAAACAATTTAAAATTGTTTTATTCTTAGTTTTGTCATAAATAATTTTAAAACAATTTTCCAAACAATATTTAAATTGTTTACAAAAGTACCGGTATTTAACAGTTGTTTGTGTAGGCCTAGTTCTTAAAAAACAAGTTTCAACAATTTAAAAATACATTATTTTACAATTTTAAAATTGTTTACAAAACTATTAGTCAATAGTTTGTGTAATTCTTAAAAAACAAGTTTCAACAATTTTGAAATTAATGTTTAATTTGTTTGATTACATATGAGATGTTTAATCTTAAACATCATTAATGGGTTTTATCCCTGTTTTGGAAATATTTTAAGTCGCCTGCATTTAATTTAGATTATATATACGAGCTAAATACGTTTTATCATTCATCTTTATATAACAGCTTAATGCTTTAAATCTTTAGTTTGGAAATGAAATGAAGTAATTGGAAAAGTATTAAAATAAAAAAATATGTTTATCATTATTGTACAGTTAAAGCGTGGTAGTTAATTAATTCTTCTTATAAAGCTTTTTTTTTATATTTAATACAATTGTTTATAGTTTAATACCAGTTATGTACGAACCTACATGAATTAACATACATATACGTAGTGTCGTGTGCTTGTATTATAAATACAGTATTGAATTACTTGAATAGGTAAGTTCATAATGCATAAGTTATCGAGTTTTGTGATAAGTTACCGATAACGTTGTGATAGTTGCGATACTAGATACAATGATAGAACCTGCTTAACATATAATAATTAATAATAAATACAAATACTTTTTTATATTTTAATTTTCTAACTTATTTGATAAAACTTTTAGTAGGTAGTTGAACAATTTAAGGGGGAAGATTAATTAATCATATAACATTTATAATACCATCGCTAATGGTATAATTCATATATTTAAATACCAGTATCCTCTCCAACTTCCAGAAAAACAATTCAACAACTTGTTGCCAAAACAGAATCAAATATTTCAATCCAGAAATTTTGTTTATTTTGGGAACCTTATATTTTGTTGCATTTGAAACAATAACCATGATTTTGCTAGACCAGTTCGTGGTATCTGCAGAGATACAACATATTGGCTTAGGGAAATTAAGTTGCCACTATATGGCCAAGTATTTTTGATTGTAATTGATAAGAACTAAAGCATTATCTAATTTCTTAAGTATTTAGAATGTTTTAATGTTGAAAATAATTTTGGAAAAATATTTAGCGTTAAAAAATACATAAGATGAGACCAAAAAAATGTTTTAAAGTCAATTTTTGACTGTAGTGCATAGTTATAAATATACTACCCTCTTTTTCTCAATTTTACCCAGATGTCAGTTACCACAACTGTGCTTAGCAGGGCAGAGTAGAGGGGATAACTAAATAATTAGGGTTGCTGGGTCCATATTATTAATTTAATTTTAGAAGTGTCAGATTATTTAAAGTCTTAGGATGAAGTTCAGTATCCATACTGATTGATTTAGATTATGTTCTGTTCATTGTGTACTTTATGTTAATAATTGTCTATGAACAAAAATGTATATTTATGTAATAAAATAAATTGGAAATGTGGCCTACATGGTTTTCATCGTTTTGAGTTTTAATGCTTAAATAGTTTTAAGCCAAAAGAACACAAGAAAAACAACACAAAATTGACGTTCAAATACAATATATCATGCAGACTTCTTACATAATAAATTATCACTGGACTAAACCTGTGAAATTGATGTTTAATGTATATTTTTATTAATTATCTGTGTGTGAACTAGTGACACAAAAATAAGTCATCGATCATAACTATTTTTATGTGCAGATAGGTGTAATGTAACTCTGTATCTAAATGACTTCATGTTTACACCACCAAATCAAACATGTTTAGTTATCTTTTTAAAATTATTTATTTTTATTTTGAGAGATGCTGGTAATCTCTAAACAACCAGAGTTTAGAGTTTTTGTAGTTAAGTTTATGTAAATTTGATACATAAACTATAAATTAGGTGTTTGTACACTGTTTTTCATCTGCTGCAATAGGGGTGGTGGGCTGGGTCTGGGTTCTAATCTGTCTAGTCACCAATGGAATGGTTATACAGTGAAACCTCAATAACAAGAACCACGATAACAAGATCCTAACAAGACACTCGATAGTAAGTCACACTTGAATACAAGTGTCATTTTCAAATTTCCATGAATTTATTTTACCCCTAATCACAAGTTATTTATTATTGCAAACCTCTATAAGAAGTCAACTTTGATAACAAGTCTTATTTTATAATTTTAAATGAGAGTCTTTGACTCTGCTGGATTGTAGCCAAATAATAGTTTTGGAGCTAAAAAGTTACAATATAAAAATAAATAACTATTACTATTGATAGTACAATCACTTAATGTTTTAGTTAATTTAATTATTTATATTATGAAAGTGTAAGAGAGAATGAATACGTGAACGGTTCTAATGGAAATAGTATTGTGAACATGAACATTGACTTACCTTCAAATAGAATGTTTCAACAGGTGAAACGCAGACCAAACATACAGTACGAAGTTGCGGACTGGAATGAAGTGATTAGGATTAGACCAAAGTAGAGGGGGAACTCAACTCACTGAACCCAAAATCCAGGTAGCAACACAATCAGTTCCAGGCTGAAGAGGACTGGAATGTCATGACGACTAAAACACAACAAACCTTGACTCGTCGCGTCGATAGTTGAAGTACTTGAAGTGATGATGACCTTGGAGTTTGTTGGTAATAGGGTGATTTAATGAGTGGTGGAGGGGGGAAGGAGGGAGAGAAAGAGAGAGAGAGAGTGGGGGATAGAGCTAAAGAAAGATAAAAAGGGCTAAGGGGGGCAGGTCAAAATATCCAACCTACCCTATCATATAACCCTGTATACCTCCTTTATACTCCCTAGTAGGCTGATACAAAACAGAGGGCTTTTGAATACTTCACTTACACTTTTATAAAAACCACAATAATTTTCAATAAATTCATATGATCATATGATTCATATGTTTTTATAAAAGTGTAAGTGAAGTATTCTTACAAGCAAGTAAGTAAGCAAGTAAGAATACTTCACTTACACTTTTATAAAAACCACACTAATTTTATTGCACACTTAATGCAGTTAGATGTTTAACATAAACTTTCACCTGAAGACGGGTTTGGATTGCAGACTGGCGGTCCCAGAGTTTTTTTTTGGGGGGGGGTTGACCACCGGGGTATGGAAATACCCCCAGAAAAGGGGGGTTCGGAGGACCCCCCTGGAAAAAAAATGTTGAATGTAAGGCCTAAAAAAGTATTTCTCCACTGCCGAAACGTCATGACTGGAAAATGTTTGCAGTAATGTCTTGGTAACTACAATTATGACCCGGCCGAATGTTTGAGTCCTGACAAAAGCTTTGGTTAAATAGCCACAAATTGTATACCAACACCGATGCCCGAGGATTATAATCAAGTATATGTACATTGTCCAGTAAACACCCCGAGTACACTAATTATCACTATTGCCTCATATCCAATCATATTAACCCTTTACGCTCGGTCGCATTTGTGTCACCAAGCTTATTTGATATTTACTGTGCACTTAATTACCAGCGATTCTATTGAACGTAATACAAGCGGTACACGATTACATTAAACACTTGGTACTTAAGTAATGGAAATTGTTACTGTCGATGTGAGTGGAAATGTGATTTAGGTTTATGAACGTTTCATCGAATAGTTCAAGTGCATTGTAAAGTATTTGAATTTTTTTTGGATAATTCATTACCACGCTTGAGAGACAAGTTGTTACTGTTGTCATCTTGGTAAGAACCGGAACTAAAATATTTAATTTTAAAATCCCAAGAGCAAACGTTTTGACGAAACAGCAACAACGGGTATCCAACGAAATGAAATAAAATAATATTTGATTTCCTATTAATCATATACATCAGTACACTGTATTTTTTTACTTATACATAATTCAAAAGATTCGAATGATTCAAATAATACACCAAATATTAATATCTAGATAAACAAATATATACTGTGGAAATAAAGTGAACAAAAATGTAAAAAAATACCTTCTATAACAAAGGAAAAAGTCTACATAGACAGGGCCTGTGCGTAGACTCGAGGTGCAATAAGTTAATTTTAATGGGAGACAAAAATAAATTTATTGGGGAAAAAAATATTCGTCTACGTTCTAAAATTTTAGAATTTTGTCTTGCCTGGAACTGAATTTTCAGTGTTCTGGAATGAAATAAAAAAAAAAATCGTTGTGCAAAGTGAGGTAATTGTAGGCCTAATTTATATAAAAAAGTGAAGATCGACGAGGAGAGGTGGAGTGTGGTGTCAGTGATTGTGTAGTGAAGTGTAGGGTCAACGGTCAGGTCTGCCCACTGCCCAACGCGATAACGGCCTCGGTATCCTCTGAACTTAGTCCTACGAAGAGGCGGTCGTTTTTAATTTATATTCCAAACGCATTGAACACGCTACATTCTCGAAACCATGCATTGTAAATAAACCCCACAGTCTCATTTGATTCTGATTAATCACGGACCGAACTAAAACTAAATTGGCATCAGCTGAACCCATAACGAGGATGAATATATATTGAGTATGATCAATTCATGTTAAAACTCGAATCAAAATATACGAAGAATATCGTACCACTTGATAATAGAATTTCATGTTATAAGCGTGAAAAACTGTGGAAGGCGTGTGGGATGGAGCCATAACTGAATTATTCAAAATCATTTCTTAGAACGCATCTGCAAGAGGAAGATGTGTTTGTAAAATATTCCATTCTGGATTATTCGAGGAATCGTAATACAATAATTATTAATGCATTGATTATTTTATAGTTAAATAACCCCGCTGCAGAAAACCTGCAGACTAAGCGAATTTCCATTTGCCTGATTGGATTTACACTAAAATGTCTCCTTAAAGATATCACATTTATCCCCTATTTAAATAGAATTAGTTTGAGGAGAACCTAGGTTTGCTGCAACAACAAGGTTAAAAAAGTGTTTTTTTATGTTAATAGTTTAGTAATAAATAAATGCATTTTCAAAATTTGATCAAAATATGTTCATAAACAAGCAAACTACAACACTTTACATATTCTTCAGTTTACACTTATCATTCAAACAATTACTTTTCATACAACGTGGTTAACTAATTTACTTCCACGAGTTAAGAAACGTGAAATTTTAATTCATAAACATCTGTTACTGCTCTCCCATATGAAATTAATATCTCCCTCACGCACGTCAAGTAGGCGTGTCTTACTGCACACTGTAACAGTTCACATAACAAATTCCCTCAATTCTATTGGCTAATTTTGTTGACGAGTGGTGAATCTTGTAAATTATTTCCACACTCCTCTGATGAATTTTTAAAGATGGCGTGTGTGTAATTGCAGGTTACAACTGGCTAGTCGTCGCTGTAGCCTTGGCCTTCTCAATATTACATTGTTGTAACACTATCTGTAAGTGATACCCTCCCACCACACGAACAGCTGACTGGAGTAGTCTGCACTAGTGAACGAGAACGGTCCAATTGTTAACGGAGTTCTGGTAAGGGAAGTTTATGTAGTATTGCTTTTTGTTTGGCTACAAGAGTCTGGTTAATTAAATGTATTCATGATTAATAATGCATTACTATTATTTTACTATCGATTTTTGTTATTCAACCGGAATTCTGATTATTAATTATTTAATTTATTGTATAGTTAAATTTCGAAAAAAATTTTCTCCGAATAATCCATGATTTATTCATAATGTTATGTTTAGCCAGGTTTCATGGAACGAAGTTCAGCTTAAAATGCGCCCCAAAGAAGAGCACTTAAAAGAATTAAATTAAAGTGTAAACCTACTATGTTGTGTAGTAAAATAATAAACTATATCGCAATGAATATCGAGGTTCAAAGGGTTTTTGAAATGGAAACAAATAATAAAATGTGTAGAAATATTTGAGGAGAAGGTCTGAGCCACAACGAGGGAAACTAATTCAAAGTAATTCGTCTTAATCTGAAACCGTCGGTTTTGACAGCTTAGTTATAATGCGTATTAATTACAAAAATCAAAATAATATTTAAGGTAATACTTGAATGTACGCTTAGTAAAGACATTTTAACGCATTGTATGTAGATGTAGTTGCAATGGTAGAAGTATTAGTTTACATCTCGTTAAATGTAATTTCGTTTTTAAGTCAATGCACGTGGTCAATGTAAAATAGTCCGGCTTGAAATAGATTGAATTATTATTATATGGTTGAACCAAAATCTGTTGTTGATTTAAAATAGATTCAAACAATGCTATGGATTTGCTTCAATAAATCGTAGACTTTCTTAGCTACACACTTGACTTTCAAATACAGTTTGGGAGATCTTATCAGCACAGATTAGTCTAGAGGTAGAGTACGGAGCTTCAGTCTCCAGTCCCATAATCAAATCTCAAAAATTACCAATCGATTTTATCTATGTGATATCACAACCCTCTAGGTCTAGCCTAACTTAGTAAATTGGTTTCCGTACTAGAGCCAAACGTCCTAAGATGTAATGATGGGACATGCACAAATATTTAGTTTGTATTTTGTAAGTTTTCAGTACCTTCCAAGATGCCACTGACTCTATATTTCATCCCGCCCAGTCCACCAGCTCGCTCCGTGGACCTCGTGATACACGCTTTAGGGCTGACTGCTGAGTATAAGAACGTCGACTTGAGGGAAAAGGAACAGTTCACTCCCGAGTTCTTAAAGGTAACTAAGTAAACATAGAGATAAAATAACTCGTTGTCTTCTCTTTGAACAGCAAATCACTGAGCTGGAGGTAGCAACGAATGAGAGAATTACGAGATGTCGGTTGCCATTTGTACTAAGGGATTTTTTTTTGTCCTAAGGGATTAAGTACATTGCACTTTGTACTGTGAATATTTGAACTACCGGTACGGTGATAGGAGATAGTGGGATTGTACAAACATAAAGCCACGAGTCAATGAGCTCATTCTCCTAGTTGGTACCAACATAACAACATATTACAGCGTCTCGATTTTCTAGTAAAGTTGCCGTGCCAGTGCTACTTCCAGATGTGGAAGAAACCTACATTTTCTTATTTTCCTTTAGGTAAACCCCTCTATTCTTCTTCTTTTTCTCCTAGATAGACAACCGCTTTCAAATACCTACTACTAACTGTGTATAAAGACAATCTATTACAAATTGCTTAACTAACTGTGAGAGGCAATCTAAACAATTATTGTTTAAAAAGTATAAAGGAATAACATGAGCTATAGGATGTAATGGTTAAGTAAAGTAATTAAAGGGGTAACTAATAAAACAGCTCGAGTACGTAGTCATCTTTTAAAAAGCTGCAGTTCACTCGTCCTAGTATTTAATTCAATCTGCTCAACTAAAAAAAAACATATTTATTTTATGTTTCAGTTGAATCCACTACATACTGTCCCAGTCATTGACGATGATGGTTTCATTCTGTGGGAAAGGTAATTATTGTAGTTTTAATAAATTAACTAACTAGACTACTTAAACACATGTTCCAAAGAATAGTCTAATCATAAATTTATATTAAACACAATCAAATTTACTTCCAACTGTTTCACAATTCATTGTCGAATTGAGATTACATTTTCAAAATTTAAAAAGCGATGGGAGTAAATAAACAGTAGTGTAAAAGTTTTGATTATAAAATAATTAACCAGAATATCTCAAAGGGTGGATTAAATATTAATTTCTCATCAAGACTTCTTTAGCCTAGTTAAGGTTTTAATCAAGTTTGGAAGGGTTATTTAGTTATTTAGGTTTTTAATCCACGCGATAAGTATTTAAAACAGTAATCAACTTTCACTCATTTCCGTCGAATGCATTAATTGGTAATTTATTATTTAAACTTTTTTTGACTGATGTTAAGTTTATGAACACATTTGATACGAGTAAAGGTAATTGTAGTAACATCTATAAAGAGAGCAAAGTGTACAAAGAAAACGTTTAAATAACAAGACTTTACAGAATTGTTTATTAAATATTCTGTTTAACCATCTGTTATCGAATCCAAACATTTTCAAAGTGAATATATGATAACAAAGGCTAGTTGGTCTCTTGATGTAAAAGTAAAAGAATTCTTGACAAGATCTTAAAACAAGTTCAAATAGTCTTCAGATATTATTAGTTATTATTAATTAAAGTTTCAGAAAACCTTTCTTGAACAAGGAACATGCAATGCAGTCAATTTCTCTACAGTATTAGAACCAATTTTAACCCATTTATATAAAAAAATAATAATAAAAACAGAACCAAAACCACTCACTAAAACTGCACTTAAATACTATACCTGTTCATGTGTTTAATCCCATATAATAAACAAATCATCCATAAATAAACAAACTCAAAATAAAACTGACAAATACTGGTAGAAAACAATAAACATTTTTACTCTATTTCAAACACTCATTACATGGCTGATTACCTTGTTAAAACGTTTTGCTCATTCTCTATGGAAAATCAAATATGAAAGATAAAATCGTTTCAATTATTTTGTCGATTTTAGATTGATTTTAATTTGACATTTCCAAGTGTATTTTTCCTTATGGTCTAAATTATAATACTTTTAGCTGGTGTAGTTTAGAAGCAATTTTATTAGGAATATTTATACATTATATCAATATTCAGTTTTGACATAACGTGATTTAAAATAGCTTCAAAATATTTCTAAGAAATATTTCTGTACTAAAAACCGCAGAACTCTTTGCAATCCGCGTGTTCAAAATTTACATCCTAGAATTTTACTATAAACGAATCTCAAGGTCCAAAAGCAATGGTCGTCCAACGTATACAAAATAATCATTTGATAGTACTAGGAGTTTACAATTAAAAAGTATATATACTATTTACTTATTTGCGATTTTTGCAGTCGAGCCATCATGGCCTACCTAGTGTCCAAATATGCCGAAGATGACTCTTTGTATCCTAAAGACCTGCAGAAGAGAGCAATTGTTGATCAAAGGCTGCACTACAGCAATGATGTGTTCTATCTTATTAGGGAAATAGCAGTGAGTAAAGTTAATAGGTTTCTTGACTTAAATGATACATATAGAAATATTGATGAGTAAAAATTTTAAAGCTAACATAATCTAATCCCCTGAAATTAACTGTGGGCTTACTACAGTATAATATGTTGGTATTGGCGATGGTAATTGCCTATCCAGTGCTATTCTTTGATTTTTCCTAAATGTAAGAAGAGTTTAAAAAAGTTTCTTATTAAAATATTAAGATGGTTAAACATGATTAATATTGTCTAATACAAAAGGTGCCAAACAATCCATGCACGAAAAACGTGAATAGTCTTTGGGCAAACATCAAAGATCAATATGCGTTTTTTTAATACAATGTTTTTATACTTTTGGATGGATGGCTGATTATTTTCTATTTTACTTTGGACATGACACTATTTTGTGGTACTAGGATACTAATGACCCCATAGTCTACACAATTGATTAATATGAATGATGCTTAAAAAATTATAAAAAATACAAGAGGTATTTGATGTAAACTTTAGGCAACTTCAAGAAATAAATGTTTTAAATATCCATTGCCTTAAGCCAATATCTAGTTTAACATTTTGCTAAATAGATTGTGAAAGACAGGGTTTTATATTATTATAGTAGTAGTAATTAACACTATGTAAGGGTCTAAAGTTTATTTATTTTTATTTACACGGCCAATACTACAGAAAAAACCTAATTTTTTGTTAATTTGAGAAAGATTCGTGTTATCAAGATTTTCTTCAAAGAACAGACGCATAGTCTATTTACTATACTAGCATCAATAAAATATATCTACTTATGTTGTTTTAAAAGGCCCCTAAAACTCTGTAATAATCCTAGATAAAGGTAACAATAACTACTCCCAAATATTGAATGAAAGTATTATTTGTTATATGCACGTGACAAATAAAATTACTCCTTTTCAGAGATCCTTAATTTATTTCAACGCGTCTGAAATAACCGAGGAACAGATGCAGAAAGTAAAAGACGCTCAAGACAATATCGAAAAACTACTGGTGGGTCAAAGTTTCATGGCAGGAGACCATCTTACATTGGCTGACTATAGCTACGTCACACTGGTCGATGTTTTAGAGGTAAGAATACAACTGAAATAAGCATTATGTAAAACAGAGTTAATGAAAGTTTTCATGTCTGTGTTTTGTATAAACATGCTTTAAGTCTTGCCTGAATCTTTTAAATTAACAAATATAGCTAAACAAGTACACGTTTCCTACATAAATTGTTTATTACAAGTATATGCAATATCCTCAAAACATTTTAAGTATATTTACTGTCAAGATGGCTGAGTTAGATGGGATGCCCTTAAATTTGAAGCTTACCAAATTTGAAGCCTGCCAGTTCAATTCCAAAGGATGCTAATAAAATTTGACTATCAATCGAAGGCGTTTTCTAACCATAGATAAAAGTTAGCTGTAAAGATCTAGGGGCTTGCAAAATACAAAAAATATTTTACCACCAAAAATACACGAAAAGAAATTATTAAGTAGAAATAGTTTACATGTTTATAATTCCTAAACCACTTCAGAGCAAAGTCTAAAGTATACAATTTTCCGGCTTGGTTATCTGTTTTCATTGCACAAAAATTGTTAATTAATATACACTACTTAAAATTATTTTCTGTCTGTGATCCAATAACGTTCAAGTTAGTGGTATCCTAAACCGATACTTATGACTAGAAATTTTTAAAGTTACAGAAAACGAAACTTGAAACTTGATCTTGTTTAGGTATACAACCCTTCTGAAGAACATGCTTTGACAAAAGCTTGGTTTGAACGTTGCGAGTCGTCCATGAAAGACTTTGAAACCACAAACAAACTAGGAGCCGACCTGCTCAAGAGCTTCATCAAAGAGAAGCTTGACCAGATAAAAGAATAAGCTCTTCTTACTACCTAAATACCTACGTTGTTTATAGCGTCTCGTTTTCCTAGTCAGGAACCGATGAGAACCTCTTTAGCGAAGGAGTGGGGGGCGTGACGTCACTATTCTCTTGAGGGAACACCATTACCGCAACAATACGGGGTGAAACCATCGGTGATCTTGGCGTAGTGGTTAGCGTCCGATTGATGTCCAAGAGGTATCCAGATCGAATGACGAATTCCACCGGTGACATAAAAATTTTGTCAAAGATTTTGCTTAGAATGCGATTACTTCTTAACTGTACATCTTTTGTTAGAATTTGAATCATTTATAATTTTATTTTATGAACAGAAATATTTTTTGTATTAGTAAACCTTCATTCGATTTTTAACTTGCATCTTTGTTATATTATCAAAAAGTTTGGTTGGTTAGGTTAGGTTATGCCAGTTAAATTTTATAATTAAAAATTATAAAATTAGTTTTATGACTAAAAAGTTAATTTTATAATTTAAAAAATATAAAGTTAATTTCATGATTTTTCTAAAATCGACGTGAGGTGTTCTACCACAATCCACCACTCCTTCGCAGAAGAGGTTCTCATCGGTTCCTGACCAGGAAACTGAGACGCTAGTTATGTTGTTAAACAACAAGAATCTATCAGCTGATCGTAGTATGTGTGCATGTATTGCATGTGTTAGATCCTACGATAATCACATGTTAATAAATAACGTAGAAATAGTAACTGAAACAATTTATTTCACAATTCCTGTTTTAACATGTTTTTAACTTGATTTTGACTGTATTTACATTAAATTTAAAATGAAACTGAACACTATATTTTATGGTGAAACAAAGGTTTTGAGCAAGTTTTTGGCAGAGAGATATATAAAACGGGTTTAAGTTGTATCTAGGTAGTGAACTACGAAACATGCCTTGTTCATTATGACACGAGAAACTGTTTGTATCAGCTGTTGCTGAGATCAACCTTTGTTGGTATTTAATATATGTTCTTAATATAATCTACAGAAGTCAAATATATAAAAAGGTCATATAGAGTTTCAAAATATTTTACTACCCATTTCAAAATGGTTTCAACACCAAGGTAAATTACATAGCAAGTATAATTTTTAATACAACTAACATTTTGATGTGTGCAAATATATCTTTTAGCTAACATTTTGTGTGATAAAGTCATTATCAGTGTCCAAATGTTGGTTGTTGAAATTATTTATAATTACTGTTTGTTTTCATATACATATCTTACATCTGTTACACGTCAATAATAGCATTGTTAGATACTTTGAAGAGCTAGTGATATCACCATTATAATCATAATATTATCTCATTCACTTGACATGGTTTTCAACACCATACTATCAAATATGACATATATATATTTGATTATCTTCTGCAGATAAAGAGTGTAAAGTTTGTGTTATTTTAAATTTACAGTTGAGACTATATGCCATTTAATACATTTTATTAGAAAGCATGCTAGAAAATATAAAATAAGTTGAAAAAAATAAAAGTAAACTTGTTTATGCTGTGCTATTATTATGTGACAAAAAAGTATATAAAAAATATTTTTAATTTATTTTTTGCGAATACTAGTTCATTTGTAATAAATTATGATGTCCGACTTCAAATTTAAGCGAGATTAGTCGCTGGATCGATTCCATGAGAGGAAGTTTCTCCATCTAAATACCAAGAAAACCAAATGCCACGAGAATGGCTTAGACTTGGACCATTCTTTTTTTGCATTCTTTATTTTACTAAAACATATAATGAAAACCATTGCACATCCTTTGTTAATCTAATGTGGTAAAATTTGGCAAATGCATATTTTAAGGCATGCCAGATGTACCCTTCGACAGTTTTTTCTAGTGAAATATGGGGAAGTACTCAAATTCGAATTGGAAAAATATTGAATTTGAGGTTGGCGAGCGAAGAATGTTTTCGATTATGAAGAAACCCGAAACTGATTCAGAATAAATCGTCATGGAGAACTGAAATATAGCTTCTCCGTTCACTGGTTTTAGTAGTAAAAACATACAAGAAATATATATTCTTTACTCTATATTTCTGTGATTTTAGACTTATTGACAATCAATGGTCAATTACATGGATGCAATGGGAATTAATGGACAATTACATGGTCGGATTACGAGGATGTTTAATCTGAATAGTAGACTGTAAGTAAAATACAATTACATTTTGGAAAAGTGTTGACGCATAGAGTAAATTCAATAAATTAAGTAAAATGGTAATTAGTTTTGCTTTTTCACTCTAAATCATATACCGTTTAGGGTACTTTCCTGTTAAAGGGAACATTCATTATTATCGATGATTTTTTTCGATATATCGATATTAACAAATTGAAACATATCAGCTGACAACTACGATAAATATTGTTCAGTATATGAAACTGTTCTAAAAAAAATAACCTAACATAACTAACCAAACTTGCTGTAACATTTAAAAATTCCGTGTTTAGCTTGCCTTTTCTATTATCAAACCCAAACGGAAGCTTTAAATGGTACAGCAAGTTTAGTTGGTTATGTTAGGTTAGCTTAGAACAGTTTCATTTCTTAATCCATATAGACTATTTTAACCTAAACAAGATCAGTTAGTTGTTGTTGTGAATTTGTAATAGATCTGATCGGAAACAAAAATATCGATATATCGAAAAAAATCATCGATAATAATGAATGTTCCCTTTAACAGGAAAGTACCCAGTTTAGTGTTGTCTTAGTTGTTATTTTTACATATTTGGCTGATTTTTGGAGAAATAATCATTATACTCTATCTCTTTACAAATTTTAAAATCTTTTTCAAACTATTTAATTTTGTTATGTATTATACATCTGGTCCTTATGCAATGTACAATTTAGTGAATACGAATTTAGATCTCTATTGCAATTACAAAAATATGTTTAAGATATAACTTTGTACCACATTTGATGCCATCAAATACTTTTGGTGATCAATCAATAATTATCTCAAGATATAGAATGAGTTCAAAGGACTTCCACAGGGTCGTTATATTACAAAGCCTAACTTACAAAGAAGCAGATTCTCAAACTCTCAGGCAAATCCAGACTTGTTATTTCAAGTGACAGTTTGCAGTGAAAGGCGGTTTTACTTTGTTCTCTCTTGTTATTTCATTATTATTCCTACATTTGACAAATCAAACACCGTTTCTTTTTATTCACAACACCTTTGCTCGAGACCCTGTTATATTTGGAACTCTTTGAAAAGGTTAAAAATATATTATTCTTTAGTTCTATTTCCATATCCAATCTCACAACAAGGGTTTAAGCGCGCCATTCAATATGCTTAATACTTACGTATTATACTTAACGTACGTATTTTGACATAAGGTAGGTAATAAATTTAGAAAAAATTTTTTTTTAAGAATATCGATTTTATTACTTAATTAAAATATAATACTATTACGATTATGATTTCATTAAGTAATCATAATAAAAATAATAAATTAAGACTAAATCGTTAATTGTTACATAGGAAATATTAATAAACTTACTTCACAATTTTCTAGAAAAATAATTCATTTATGGTTATAAATATTTTATTGGGGAAAGCAAAGCTAATAATCCCATCAACTTCACCAAACTTAATAAACATGTTTTCTCCTGCTTAAAAGCACCTCTTGAAAAGAGCAAATAAATGCTGGAACAAATATTCTATTTTAGGTTAAGAGTACTTGTAAACATCGTGTACGGTGATATTACAGAAGTTTTACTGTTTATCTTTATCCATATCCATTAAAAATATCCGTTTCATAGTACGCAAATAAATAAAAGGTTCCCAGAAATTCGTTGTATTATAAACATTTTCAATTTTTGTATAGTCAATTTATAAGCGCAATAAATTATTTCTCATCTAGGAGTATTTTTCCAACCACGCTATTCGCAAAAATCTGTTTAAAAATTAAAATGGTTCTAGCTTTAAATAATAAATTTAGAATACACAAATTTAAAATATCAGTCTTATTAGTAGTTAATATGTTTTAAGTGGTAATAATAAACTAAAAAAAATATGAAAAATATATTTATAAGATCACTTAATTATTTTCGTGTAAATGAACTGTATATATCTTTCTTCCAGCGAAAGAAAGAGGTCTTGAACAAAGTTAGTCTCGAGGGTCAACTTATGTTGCTGTCTGCATCGTGCTTTGTCTCTACTGTTCTAACACTCAACTATTTTCTTTAATGACTAGACTATATTTGTATATTATATAAAATGTAAAAACATAAAATCACAAGAACTTATAAAACGTACTTTGGCTTTTCAGTGTTGATAGCTTTTTAAAAAAATATCGACTGTAACCTCATGTTGTACAATAAGTATGGGGTCCGGTAGTCTAGTTAAAAAAGACTTACTTAAAGAATAAACAAAAGTGTACTATATTACGTCACAATTTAAATCTTTTAATGGTAAATTGTTGTGACAGTATAAGTATTCGATGAAGAAAATAAATATTTGTTACTTACTATCATATACAATCATTTAAACTGGAGATAGTGACATAATTTATTCTTGTTTTAGTTTTTATTGTGTAGAGGGGTTGCTGGACTTTTAAGACGTTAAAATACAATAAATTTGTACGTTTGCTTGGGCCTGTACATAGATCGTATGTAGCAAAGCAAGGGGTAACTCAGTACAGTACAAGAGTGAACTGTATTGATAAATACTATCGGCATTGCTGGGGAGCGAACCCACGACATCGCTGTCTCAGTATTACAATGCGTTGTGCTACTTACCAACGGACTCAACATTAGGTATTGTAAAAAAATATAAAATTATTAATCCAGTGTATAAAAGATTAATAACGTTAGTTACTACAAAATCTCTTACGAACACGATCAAATCAAGATCAAATTACACGTGTGAGGTGCAGTAAGGGTCTGGGTAGACTTCCATATCTGTTGGAACAAACTACCGAATGAAAATATCGATTATTCGATTGTTTCAATCCATATATCGTTGGATTAGTTAGGTTAGGTTAACCTTACCTAACTAACCAAACGATATATCGAATAATCGATATATCGATCGATATTTTCATTCGGTTGTTTGTGCCAACAGATACGGAAGTCTACCCGGTATTCTCTCTAGAGATTTGACTCTGATTGGGTTTCGAAATCAGTAGATGTGGCAAAGGGTTGAAACGCAAGGGGCTGTCTTAATATTAAATAGAACTTTAGTATTTTTGAACGCTCCAAAACCAATTTAGACAGAAAATTCATTGACATACTGTACATACAAAATCAGTAGGTATAACAGAGGTATAAGATGAAAAAGAGCCAACATTAGTTTTAAGCTAATTTATGCGTTATATGGAGAAATACTTCAAAGATACTTTGCACAAATTGATTTTTAATCCTACTAAATAAATATAAGTACAGATGAGTATGGTTATGAGTGTATATTCTGTATAATAAATGGATATGAGCCCATCACCAAGGTTTAAAATCCAATAAATGCACTTTAAAGTGGAGTTATCAACTCGTTATTAAACGCTCTTATGGTACAGTATGGTAAATAGCGTGGTAAACTCTACCAAAAAATAACCTAGCATCAAGTAGTTAGAAATCGACTTAAATTTAATTTCGAAAATCTAAAACAGGTACACCACTCCATTTTTTTATAAATGAATTTAGCTAAGTACAGAATGAATCGAAGTATAAACATACAATTTCAACTAACACGGTTTGGTAAACATTCACATGATTGGTCGAGTTGAAAATAAATTGTTTAACAAAACGATGATTTCGACTCGCACACCGCGTGCTGTTAGGATCTGTCCATTCGGAAATTCCCATTAAGCTCAATTGAACAGGTATATTCATTTAGGTTCGCCATAATTAATTCGCCCAAAAGAGCTTTTCGCATTACAGTGACGGTTGGGGATTATTATTTTTTAAGTTTTTTGCGTAATGTTTATACCGTTAATACATAACCCCTCGTTTTACTTTACAATTCTTAAAAAAAATTCAAAAGCTTTTGAAAATTTCTTTAAACATCCAATTCCACATCAACGATTAATTTAATTTCTCATTTATACTGTTAGAAAACATTCAACACTTTTATATTCATAAATGCAGTATATTTACTAATATTTTTGTGTAATTTTATCGTCATATGTTTCTTTTGCAGTAGTTGAACGAAGGTTTTCGTATTTTGTTATATAACATTTTATAGAATTTAAGTGCCCCATGCTCCTACCATTTATGGAGTAGTATTTTCCACTATTAGAAGGGGGTTTTATGTATTAAACATTTATCTCTTCACTTAAATATTTTCAAAAATACTTGATAACTAATTTTGTTATAGACGTATTATATATTTTTTAACTTCCTATTCAAAACAATCAAACGTTGATTTCCCAATTTCCCGTTTAAGAAGCTTTCGTTATATGTTATCACTAGTTTTTTGTGAGGAGAAGATCTATATTATTGGTACATCCGGGACAACTATGACCACTTCTTTTGTACTTGGCCTAAATGAACTTTAACAGTTTTATTGTTTCTTTACATTTTACACTAATTAATTATTACAACACTTGGATGTAAAATGTAATTTAAAATTGTTTCATAAATATAAATGTAAAGCTTTCAAATCAGTTTACCAAATCGGACAATGGCTATAAACAAGTTGAATATATCTATTATTGTTTTAAAATAACAGATTGAAAATAATTTCCCGATTTAGTGGTTTGAGCACCATTCAAATCCGTTGCAAAATCGACTCAGTTTTTGAAGACCAGTCGGTTGCTTTAATGAGCCACAACAATATTATTCCAACCAACACCACTCGGACTGAAAATCAACCTCTTTTGGTTAATTTGGCTTTTATGGCTTACTAATTGCTCTAGAAACGTAAATTATTTTTAGCATAGATTACAAACCGAGGTATTATGTTTTAAAAAGCCCTTTACTCTTTTGAATCCTTTATTCATCATTCTTTGTCCTTTATCAATTCAGTGGGGTGTGGGCATATATTGAAGAATGATTTATCACATCAAGCATTAGCTTTCAATTTTTCTTTACATTCTTAAATAAAAATTATGTATTAATTTTGCTGTATAATTTGCACACAAAACATAATGTACATATTTCACGTTAGTTTAAAAGACGAAGAAGGTTAACAGGCTGTTGAAGGCAGGTTCTTTCGCCGTACGGCTAACAGCAAACTTAAATGCTATTTCAGGAAAAAAACAATTTGAAGTACTGAATAAACCTAATTCAATAAAAGTTATAAACAAGCTCAAGAATTAACCTTGAGAACGTTGATTTCCCAACGGTCCTGACTACATTCGAACAATCAAGAGAATTACATTACATTAGGCATTACACTGCTTTCGTGTGGTGAGTGTGAGAGTGGCTTTGAGTAGTGAATAATTGTATTCAATCTGAGGAAATAAATATTGTTATTAAGCTTTGTAGTAGAGAAGTGTTGCGTTGTATCAACGTTGGTACTGAGTGAAATATTTACTCAATTTGTTAGCCGATTGGTTAACGCTAATGATCAAATTAAAGGCTATTAGTTCAATCCTAGGGTATACCTAGAAACCTAGAAACCAATGTGTTGTTGTGCTGCCAATGGTGCTACATGAAAATACCAAAATCCTCGGGTAGACTTCCGTATCTGTTGGCACAAACAACCGAATGAAAATATCGATCGATATATCGAATGAAACAATAGAATAATCGATATTTTCATTCGGTTGTTTGTGCCTACAGATAAGTCTACCGAAATCCTCTATGACTAGTCTGAAGTAACGTGTACATCGGTTCCGAGGTAGAGGCTATAGTCCTCGCCATCCAAAGTTGAGGCAGCCAAAGGCCGCACGGCGTATATCTAGTGCGGCCTTTGGCTGCCTCAACTTTGGGTGGCGAGGACTATAGCGTCCTGGGATGTGAAGGTGGACATAAAACACCTCAACACCTCAAGGACTAACCGTAGTTTAATGACATTGTGACATTAGTTTAGTTGAAGTCGTTGAGGTCGTCCAGTGTAGAAAGTTGATGTTGGGATTACAGTTACAGCTTAGTATTCTGAGCAGCCGCTTGACATATGGGCTTGGGAATAACTGATTTCCTATCCTGCCTCCTCTCTTCAACATTTACATGGGCGTTTTGCTAGAAATCGTAACGTATGGTTTGTAAGTTAAATATAATTTAAGTAATTTAAATCAGTACATGTATCTGTTTTGTAACGCTTTTTCCTAAATGAATTATTAAAAAGTGAAGTGAATTTTATTTAACTTATATCTCTAATACCTTATTGTAAAAGAAACGTCAAATTTTAATATTTCAGTTATTTTTTTAAATAATGAACTATAACTTTTGTCTATATATTCATAGTATAGTATATATTCATAAATAATTAATTAATTTTAAAGAAGTAAGACATAAACCTAAATGAAAAAAAGAGAAAAGTATAAGTGTTAAATTTATTTTTGTAACGTTTGTGAATTTTAAGTCCACGTAAACCTAATTGCGCATTTGCGCATACCTATTCTAACCAAACCTTTCCTCTAAGAATTATTCGTTAGTTTCTACATTTCAAAGAGTTTCGAAATATCGCTTTGAAAATAACCTTCTTTCCAAGAATATTCTCTTAGGCTTTTGTGAAACATATTCTTTTGAGATGAAAATGTTGGAAATATTTTTGGGAGATCTTTGAATTTAGTTATTCTATGAAAAGGGATTAATGTTTTTTAGCTTCTAAATGTATCATATTGATTCGGTCTGTCGCAATTTTGTTTTCACTCAAACTAATAAAATCGCCTGGTCGCTAATTTATTCCAAATAAATATTTAACTTAATATATTCATACGAAGTACAAAATCTATTACTTATCATTGTTGTTGTATTGTAGTATAAATACAATACTTTCAAACGCTACAGTTTCTACTGACTTAAAACGGCATTATTCTTTGCACAATTTAGTACTATGCCAACGTAGAAATTCCTTTCTTAAAAATGGGACGAGTAAGCAAATCATCATAGATTATTGAAAATGTTGGTATTATTACATGTTCAGATACTTTTAGCTAATACTTTTGGTTTTAAAAGGCTTTGATTTATCTAATTCATAATACTTTGTTTCTGTTTTATTATCTATAGGCAACAATGATTTGTAAAAACAAAATCTTTCAAATTGTTTTAGGTTTTCTTACAATCAACTTTTCGGTGTTATCTAAAAATACCGGAAAGCAATAAATGTCCACGAGCGAAGTGGTGGAATTCCAGGGACACTTTCTTGACATTAATAAGACATATACAACTCGCAAAACATTTATGCTATAAATATATCCTTAAAATATCCTTAATATATCATAGTAATTCAGCCAAAAACGAGAACTAACAAGTGGTGAAACCTGTTAGCTTAAAACAATAACCCATTTTTGTAAAATCAAAGGTTTACGAGGAGAACTGAAAATTATATCCTT
The DNA here is from genome assembly GCF_028750875.1 of Macrosteles quadrilineatus. Lineage (NCBI taxonomy): Eukaryota > Metazoa > Arthropoda > Insecta > Hemiptera > Cicadellidae > Macrosteles > Macrosteles quadrilineatus. The sequence goes on from NW_026542613.1 coordinate 1,823,581, forward strand.
ATGTGATATGTGATATGTTGATTTCTAACTAAACACAGTGCATCATTTACCACAGGAACCATTTATTTTTATATTTTTAATATGGAATATTTAAGAATGTAATCTTAAGTTTATATTAAATCTTAGTCAAGTTAACTTTGACTGATGCCAGCCGAATTTGGTATTTTATAATATCACTTAGTGATTTTTCTTTTCTTTTTTTTCTTTACTATAACGATTCAATTGTAGACAGTTTAAACGAATGTAGTCCACTCAACTACTCTCGTTGAACAAAGCGCGGGAGTTTTTTCCCACCAAAAGAGCACTCTTTCGATTGCTCTCAACTTTGCATGGGGGCGTTCTAAGCTTAAATGTAAAGTGTAAGAACTATAATTATTTGAAAATCGTAAAATTAATCTAATTATGTTTTTCAAGCTGATAAAATGAGTAGTGAGTTATTAGTTATATTGATGTGATTTAGTTTAAAAATCTCTAATAATGTCAATTACTTCGAAAACCACTTTTTAGTTATACTGTTAATACTGTTCTATGAAATGGCGACCATACAAAGTAGGTATTTTAGGCCAAGTATGAATGGAGATTAGTGTAGGATGAGTAGTGTGATCTTGTAGTCTTGTTAGTGACTAAGGCCGACATTCCTTAGACACAGCTGTTAATTAATAGCCCATACAGCTAATGGCAACTAAGGGACCTACAGTTTATAGTGGAATCCGAACCACATTTTTGCCTTGGTAATTACGAATTGGTCTAATTATCAGGATAGTACTGTGGGTAATCGTAGTACTCACCCGTGCGGACGTCAATCCACACCAGGGAGCATCGCGTCCTCAGTGCATGCCTATAAATATCCACAATGCGTGACCTCCTAGTAGCTGGATTACAGGACGACGCCACCCGTCCCAGTCTACAAGTTAAAAAAAGTAATATAATAGTCACATTATTAGTACAAAGTTAAACCATAGATAAAAGGAGTAGACACAGATAAGATTAAACCATGGCTAAAAGGAGTAGACACAGATAAGATTAAACCACAGATAAAAGGAGTAGACACTACTCCTTTTAGCTATGGTTAAACCAACAAAATTACGATATGTTTGGAAATACAGTAAAGATATGCTAAATCCCATGCCATTTTACTACTGTGAAAGCTTACTACAGGACAGGTTTTATAAATTAATCTAAATACAACTGTACAAAATAATAGATGTTCAAATTCACATTCAAACCTATTTGTATTACCAGCAGTTTATTAAGGGCTCAGTTATAAAAGTGTGTTACTTAAAATATCGCGAGCTCGGTCTGAGTTAATCTCATCTCGAACCCCTAATCACGTAACTATTTGTAAATTATTTTCTGATTTAATTGCGAAGATATTAATAATGTGAAAATATTGTCTTGAATTAAATTCTGTACTAAAATTGAAAACTAAAGTTTTCTCGTTAACCTGAAGGGAAATATGACTCACGTAAATTACCTAAGGCTGGTAAACATACTCGGAGCACGGATATGTTTACTAAAGGAATCTTAAACCGAGGAAAACAAACCCTCGAAGGTTGAGGTGGTTTTCTCAAGAGATCGTTCCTGGGAATATTTACTAAATAATTGGCGTTATTTAAATCTCCTGACGTTAAAAATTAGCGCAATTATTCCTGGGTTGAGATTGATTTGAAACAAAATTATTTTAATGAAAATGTAATTTGTTTTATGTTAAGAAATACTAAAACAAGGAGATGTATTGAAGTGAAATTTTGCATCAGTGTATTTTTTTTGCTACCTGTAAATACCCTTGCAAACAATGTATTGACGAGGTTCTGTCCCACAACGTGAATTTTGAACCAACATTGATTCCAACTTGTTGATCCAAATACTACATAAAACTTGAAACGCTCTTTAAACCTCCCTAGCTCTCAACTAATTCATACTCTACACATATACGATATGCATTTGGATCGTAAAATTAAAAAAGGATATTTTTATAGTTTGTTTAACCACAACTACTGCTAAGATATCAAATCTATAAACACCTAAGTTGACAAACTATTTTTTTACTCATTGTTTTCTAATTTTAGATGCTCTTTTTCCTTAATTTAAAATGTTGAAAGCATCTTATTAAAGGTTAGGTAATATAGATATCACAATACATTATGGCCAAGAATGTTATTTTAAAAAAATCCCAAAACAATACCATGTAAATGAAAGTAATAAATGTATTTAGTTATAACGAGGTGTTAGCCCGTCCTACGTACGGGAATTCATTGATCAGTTAAAACCGTGTACAATTCAGATCAGCTAGTTTACACATATAAAGACATTTTTTACAACCTCAGTTTACACATATGAAGTTTCTTGCAGTTTTAATGTGAAAAATCATCTTTAAACAAATTTTGGGTGACCAAATATGTTTTTATGCCATCATAGGCCTATACGATATGCATTTTAAATCCGATAATCTTACAATAAAACCGCAATTCTGCAATTTTTACGATGTGAAAAGCGTTGAAGTGAGATTTGCAGCCGATTCTCACAGACGCACACTGATTATAAGTAGCCTACAGTAGAGAGAGTAATAGTCAATTGAGAAGTGTATAGACTTAGTCAACGATACCACCTTCCATAGCATACCTGCCTCTTCCATAATTATTATCACCACAATACAGCTACTATACACAATTTCCAGTAGGTCTGAATAGAAACGACCTAAAATAAAACGATAATATCCAATAAAATTCACAGTACACATAATTTAACTTTGGTGTCCTAACATCAAAACTAATCGTCACACCTATCCTTTATATCAATTTCACTGCATTAATTGCTAAATAAATAAGCGTAAACATAGAAAAGTAAAAACAATGACAGTTTGTTTTGAAACAGCTGTTTGGTTCAAATAACATTTATTTGAAAAAAAGAACTGGTCACATGTAACAGGAATAAAAAAGTAAACACGCTAGTAAAGCTAATGACGTAATTGTCAATTTTTATTATCCATACCGTTATCAGTTCTATCCGTGATAATTACCCACCCTCATTGAATGAATGTACATCGTAATTTCCCATATTAGTTAATTTAAACTACAATATATTCATAGTTGAAATAAAAGTAATATTTTCACGTTTGGGGGCGCTGATATAGGCACCCCCATACGTAACCACAACTGAACACGATTTCATAAAAGGATGGTTTGTCTAATTGCAGTATCCTAGGTCAATGTTGACGTTGTGTTCAATCTATGTCATCCATCTGTTTATCTTTGTTTAAAACCCGGCTGACGTTGTGGTGGTAATTTAAAATCGTGATTCCTGATTATTCTTGATCTTCTTTTTATGACATCAATATTTCCGAGCATAATCCAAACAAAGTTAAAGCAGACAAACATTAATTGCAAACAAAAAGCTACCATGAAGAATTAAAACATGTAAACATTGTTATTTTTTTATTCTTTCCTTGAAAAGTGGAGCAGTAAACTATTTTAAACTATCTAAACTATTTTAAACTGTGGTCTAATTATCTCTACTAATCTTACTTATTTCCTATAATCAATGACAAAATAAGATTAAATAAAATAACCTCATAGTTCCTTAGTTTATATTTAACCAGCTGTTAGTTAAAACAAATTATATTGCTCTAAAACAAATCGAAGATTACAAAGATTGCTTTAAAAAATAATTCGAACATCCTAGTATTTTACTATGTATATTTAATTAATCTGTCATCCCCTTGCAGAAGAATTGAACGTATCAATAATTAGCATTACACATAGTATAAATAAGTCAACCCTAAGTATGTCTTTACATTTTTATCCAAATGCTGAATTTGTTACACAAAAGCTGAATGTTTACAGCTGTTATGTTAAGCAAATTATTTTATGCCAAAAGCTAGTTTAGAATCTTAGCGTCGGCTGCTAGACTTTTTAAAAATTAAAACTTAATTTCTAAAAAACTGGGACCCTAAACTAAAATTAGGGCTTCGACATTCCCTAGTTCTCAAAATTATCTTTCTTTCAACACAAAAATCATGAAAATCCGTCGAGTGGTTGATTCAGAATCGTGAAATAAAAAAACACTGTTTCGTTTTAATATTATAGATTATAAAATCTGTGACCACCCATTAAAACTCAAATGGTGATATAGTTTTCAATAACTGTGCATATAAATGAATGTAACCCAGTTTTATGGGTCTGGTAGAAATTAAATTCCAACCTAATATTTTAACATATATTACAGTTCATACATGAACTGCGGAAAAGACTAAAGCCTCAGAATACAAAACAGCTGAGGGACTTGATGTCTTCTGAGGTGGACATGGTCAGACTGAGCAATCCTTTCGGTAATACTGAAAAGGCTACTTATGTTCTATTGAATTTTTTTACCATATCTAAAAAAAATTCGGCAAAAATTTTGGTAGTTAGACCTGTTTTTACCCAGAAAACCAGGTTTTAAATCGTAAAAAAGAGCAAAGTGACAAATATGACCCATTTTTGGGTCAACCAAATTAAATATAATCCAACCTAACTTAATTTAATCAAATCCAACCTAACCAAATCTAATTTAACCTAACCTAACCTAACCCAAACTAACCCAAGCTTAGGCTAGCAAAGTGCCAAAAATGACCGATTTTGGGTATACCAAGGATAGGTTAGGTTAAGTTAGGTTAATATTAAGTTGTTGACATTTACTGGTCAAATTTTCCAATACTAAGTAATGTTTAACTCTTGTCACAATTTTCAATTTTATTTTTTTTTTATGTTAGGTCCTAACCGAAAAAGTGGAAGAGGAAAAAAGTGTTTGGAATAGCCTAAATAATGAGAAAATGACTTTTTACATAAAGTAAAAAAGTTTTTTAAGCACCTAAAATTGCCAATTTCTAGCTATTATTAATTTTCAAACAAGATTTTCAGGATGAAATAGGCGTTTCCCTAAAAGTGCCAACGGTAAAAAGTGCTTAAAATAGTATAATTTTGGTAGATAAGGCAAAAAATTCAATATAACATAAGTATTATAAGTTCAGTATTACTATCCTTTCCAATAATACGTGTTCGCAGGATATCTAAGTTTGAATCCGGCCTTGTAAAATTCAAAACAGATTAAATACATTTTATCTATCAAAATAACTATAACTAAACGCTTAAATGTCGAATTAAATTAAAGTCTAAATATCCTCAAGTTAAATTAAAAATATAAAATGTGTCAGATTTGTTTGTTTACTAGAAGTATTTAACGTAGAAAAGTTTGGATTAGTTTTATAGACTTAACAGGTTTAAAGGTACTGTTTTATATAATAAATAGTGTAATATTAATTTTCAATGGGAAACACACTTTTTTCGATACAAAAACATGTTTACTTCTATATACCATAAATTATTCAAGCACTAACTAGATTTTAACGCAACTATCTGTTCAAGGTACTTACTATAATCGCGAAAAGTATGACCTCATAATTACGACGAAAAAGTCACATAATTCTACCGTGTATTCTGTAACGATAACAGTATTAGTACAAGTAATAATAATGTAAAAATGAGTTTACATTTAGTGTGATTTTTTGAATGCATGTATCCAGGTTTTCACCGGGTTGTAAAAAACAAAGTGAATAATGAAATAATTAATGATTGACCATTTCAAGTGATACTGTAGTTTGTAGCTGTAAAATACTCCAAATATGTCATATAAATTTTGTGTAAAAATGTCTTGGTATTTTAATACCTATTTGTTTTGTTTCTAAAAGTAAAGCAGTAATTTATTTTACTGTAATTGAAATGCAAAAAACTCTTCTGTAAACTATAATCTATTAGTAACAGTGTAACAGGTTGTTTCTACAAAAAGGTTCAATAAACATATCGATAGATATATTTACAGTAGTACAAGTCATAATTTCTCATGACTTTTACTACTATATAACGTTTAACGTTTGCTATGCAGTCCAAAGTAGTTGAAAATTATTAATCGAATGAGGACAGTTATCGGCTTTCAATAATGAATTGTAACTACTCTATCTTTGTTAACTTAAAGGTTTTTGTCTCTCATTCATGTTGAGCATTCGTTATTGATTCGATACTATTCATATGAATTGTTCCTTCCTACCACTACTAAAACGTATAATTTAGTTAAAAATACAACTTAGGAATGTTTATTTGTTTGTTTGTTACACGGCATGACATGCACCATTTTACATAGTTACTAGTTCCGTAAACATCCATTTAATGATTTTTTTTATTTATCTTAAGTTGTTAGTTAATTTTATTCCTAAATGTATTAGCTCTGTCACTATTCCTAAAGTTATTAAATCCCTTTCATTATTAGTACCATTAATTAACTATTCCGTATCCGTTAGTTCCCTTAAAAACGTAACATATACAGGGTGAGGCAATGAGAACGCCACAATTTGTTTTAGCTGTCACATGTTAATTGTTGCAACAACGAATGATTAGCTGTGCTTATAACATCAATTGAACTATGCCATTTTAGTAAATATTATGCCTGAGGCTATTAACACTGAGATTTTGATGTGGAAACCTATTTAAAAAATAGTGATTCTTGTGCAAAAACCCAGAGATTGTTTGGACTACATTCCATCCTTGGTCAACATGGTGCTGTTCCAGATTGGAAAACAATGGTCATCTGGGTAAAACTGTTTAGGATAAACGCTTAAACCTTAAAAATAATCGGTGGGTGCCGCAAAACTCTTTTCACCACACTATGATGTTTTTGGCTGTATTACATACGTTAATTGGTGGCTGAAAGTTACGTTTTGCTGGCGATGCCAGTTGTCCATAATTTGGGGACCGAGCAGGTTTTTACAGGCCGGGGCCGCAAAATCAGCTGTCAGCTTACTTTCTTAAAACATGAATGCATTTTAAATACACAATCAAAATCCATAGCATTGCAAAAGAATTGTGTTACTGTCGCCGTTGCCTAGCAACTATTTATTTTTATTTTTGCTGATTCCTCAAATTATTTCTTTACATAACCTTAAAGTTGTAGTTGTGTTGACTATCAGTGTGCATTATTATAGTGGTGTAATAGGGTATAGTGGTATAGTGTGGTGAAAAATAGCGTTCGTACCACGGGCCGAAATGGTTTTGCAGCTCTCGATCGATTTAAGTTCTCGACTTCGTCTCGAACTTAAAAACTATCTCGAGCCGGCAAAACCTCATTTTCGGCCCTAGGTACGAAATATACTATTGTACACCAGCAAATGTTGAAAGAGTGTGAGTCGCAGTAACTCAAAGTCCAAAGGGATTTGCCAGGAAGCTGTTGTTGTTGAAAGCTTTACGCTGGCCCCTTTTTTTAGGGGGGGGGGGGGTTGTTCTAATAACCTATTTGAAGTTTGAGGTTTTTCAAAGTCACCCCACAGATTTGCTTGAACTGAAGCTAAGAATCGTCCAAAAACTAAAGTGAACCGTGAACCTGAAGAAATGCTGGAGGAGTATTTGATAGAGTTTTCAAGTGCCTTTAAAAGGAATGTCAAGTAGGTCAAGGACGTCACTTGCAGGATTTTGTTCTCAAGAAATGGAAAAATGACTTTGTTAAGTTATAATGGCAAAAGATAAGCTGTGTTTGTATGTGCTATTTACATCTATAGGGTGAATATTATTGAGTTTGTACAGCTTATAAATTGGGGTGCTTTTATTGCCCCACCCTGTACAACTCCTAATGCTTAAGTATGATCACTGTAAAGAAACACTTAAAACACTATTTTTTGTAGAAGTTTTGAGCTTGGAATAAATTTAAAGTTGTTTTGAGCGATAACAATATTTGGTGAGTTGGTATAAAAGAATCAAACCAAACGCATTGAAGTGGTTGGTAATGTATTTGGTTCCGTAAACAATAACACTTAGACTCAATCGACTAAGTGATTGTCTGTAAGAGAAAACATTTCCACAGAAACATTTATTGATGGAAGAGCATTGAATAGTCGTGTGTTTTTAGAGCGAATCTGATTAAAAAAAGATGCCTAGCTAACCCCTTATAACACAGGAATTGCCTTTATAGGGAATGGAGATCACGTTAATTTACAATTATCATATATATGTTAACTATGAGTAAAAATAAATGCAAAACTACAAAACACAAAAAGGTTGTTTTTAAGCTACATGTAAAAGCTTTATCCTATATTCTCACTATACAAACTTACTGGAATTTGAATATCAACGAATTCCTAAAAGCGTACACGGCTCATGTATTGAACAATACTTTATAACACACATCAGCAGCACATAATGGCACGACTAATTCTAAACTCATTATCAGTTCGCTGACTTTGTCAAAGTTGCAGCATCAAATTAGGGAACTTCTGGCAAACAGGCGGGGATATATTTAATCGTTTAGTATTAAGTAAACATATAAAACAGTGATTGAGGTAATTAAACAATAATTAACTCACGTATATGTTTTATAATTGAGCTCGTTACCGAGATAAAGGGTCTAAACAATTCGTTTAACGTGTGTTAATCGTAAACATTGGTTCTCGCTTGAATTTTACGATGCAATAAATATCATACTAGAACAAGGTATTGTATTCGTTTTATTTTCACAAATTTAAATTAAAATGTTCATACAGTGTAATAAAAGACATCCCATCTATATGGATCAGCTGTCGTCAATTTTTTACTAAAAAGAATGTAGTTGTGTGAGCCAGTCACAGATTGCGCTAGTGTCTAAAACTCTATTTTGTACCTTATCTTTCGTTACTGACATAGTTGCTGGGTCACAACAGTTTCTATAGCTCATAATAAGTCATTCCATCAGTTTGACTTGGTAAAAACCATCATGTAATCGGCAGAAATCAGTAATTTAAATCAGCGCAATCTGTAGGTGGCTTACATCAACTAAGACAAATTTTATTAAAAACCTGGCTACAGCTTTAACATGGATGGAATGTCTATTTGTTGTATAAATATCAACAAAAGTCAAAGGTTAGTCAAAGGTAGTCAAAGGTTATACTCAATAATTTGTGTAAAGAAAATATATTCTGTTGATTACATCACTAAAATGTATCAACAGCCTGATCAAGTACAAAGTCCTCACATGTTGATGAGATTTTTGCATAAAATATGCACGACTCTATTCATGATTCACTCTATTTGCTATCGCTGTATTACCTACCTAATCTGCAAACCACGATGTAAAATTTATTCATCAAAACTTTATAGTATTATATTTTAGAGTAACGTAGGCGTAATTGCAAATATTGATAAAATTGTCAAAACAATTTTTATGAATAGGAGCGAGGACTGAAACGGTTAAACACATAAAAAAAACTGTGACGTCATGAAAACGTGTTACTAGAGTTAAGTTACGTCATAAAGTGTGTCGTCACAAAAGTGATTACCAGGCCCTAACCAGGGAAATTAGGAATTGGAGCAAAAATAGATATTGTTTGCTTGTTTGTAGAGAGTTGTGTATGATACAAAAACTTTTTCCTTTGAACGGTATATAGGCCAAAGACGTATTGATACTATATATTTTTTAAATTTACTGATTGACTATCACCTCTGAGTCATGGAATTGTGAGACAACTAAGAAGTCATAAGTCATGAGTTCTTTATTCTCAAAATTACATTGAATTGGAATAGTCAAGTTTATATTATGAAGAAAGAAAAAAAGCAGAAGAAAGAAGAAGAATGATAAGAAGAAAGAACCATCGATTCAACCATCGAGAAACATCTCCAAAACATGGACGGTTTAACTTTTAATAAGACTAAGAACCCGACCATTGTTTGTGTACTGTTCGGACTGTTTGAGGTGGAATCTGTATGACGTAGGTTCTGGCTCTAATCCACCGCCAATTGAAAGCATCCATTTGATTTCAATCCATCCATTTGATTCCATCCATTTGATTTAAATTTACCATTTGATTGATGTTTTGGCTATGATGGACTTATCGTGCTAGACTTTGTAATCAAATCACTCTCCATTTTGTAATTAAAACTTAAACGACACTTATGTGTTTAGTAATATGAACTAATTATCCAGCAATATTAAATCTCCAAATCAATACTAGTATCAGTAACAATGTGAGCTTCTAACCGCCCTGTTAACCACTGTCTAATATTGCCAATTATAACATTCAACCACATTCTGTTTCCCGCAGCTGAATATAACTAATTATTATTGTTAGGACTTTATGAATATTGAGAAATGGTAGTGTGGTTCATTTTCACCAAACCCTGTCACAATATTTTCTCACCAATATAATACTATACTTAGGTAATTTATTGAAGTTAACGTACCTTTGTTAACGCTCCTAAAATTAGGTATCTAAATTATAAATTCTTACGGTATATCACTTTACTGTCCGATGTCATACCTGTACCTAGAATTAATTTTTAAAGCTGCATTTATCTGGAATATTTTATTTAATATTCACCTTAAATATATTATCTGCTACTTTTTTCATAAATGGTCGCAAGTAACCAAAATATAAAAACAGTTTCAAACTAGTGGCTTGTAGGGGCAATAGCCCCTATATGTATATTTTAGTAACTATTTTGTACAAATTACATGTGGGTTACCTTGAATTATCGTTTAACATTTGTGTATGTTAACACTGGTTTTTTTCAAATAAATGCCAACTTTTGTGAAGGTTTGGCCTTGCACTTTATTTATAATAATAGTGAAAGCTATTTCCAATGGGCATTGAATCCTTGTAAACTTAAACGGCATAATGAAGATCTGTAGATATTAGTTTAATTTTTGGCATGAAAAATATGTCCCCTTTGCCTACTCCAGTAATTACTTCTATCTTTACACTTATTTCAGACATACCTACACAACCAATCGTACTTCATTAACTCCAGACCCTTAAATTTGGGAAAAAGTTTATACCAGCTTTATAAATAGTATCCTACACATATTGAAGTAATGACATTACATACCATATGCTTTAAATAAAGTTAAACCACATGTTTAAAAGTAAACAAAGCAGACATGACCTAGATTCCCATGCTATTTCAATGTGAATTATTTTATTCCGTAGCAACTTTTTGGTGCAAGATTATGAAAAATGAATAATTTTCCCCAAAATTTCATGCCCAGACCTTTAAAATGAGACCTCTCCCAGCTTTCTACGGCCTCCCGTTAGCTCACAATTTCATTGTAAAATTTTGGGCTTACAGAATTAGATATATAGATAGTTATATATAAATTATAAATTTTAGCTAAGAAATTGTTTACATAACATTATACCCAATTGACCAAATTAATCATATACACCAACACTAAATGCTCAACACGTACGAAAAACACAACCTCAATCGTCAGCACAGCATTGAATAGTTGCAATGCATTATTGGAAACCAATAACTGTACTCTACCGATTTATAATTTCCAATGGCTTAGTTATGGCTACATTCCAGAATGTTTTCATTTGGTATATACCTTTTTAACGAAACTATTTTTTACTGAATTGAGGGTCTGAAATACAGAAAATACATGACTAATATTACCAGCGAACCGTGTTTACTTTGTATTTCAGTCTGTTAATTAAAGTTCGCCATTATGCATTTCTTTTTTTAAGTTACACTGCTAATAAAATTCTTTAACATGAATTTACTATTAACTTTTGTTTAAAATTAAGAAAAACACCATGTAACTTTTCATCTCTATGAACATTAATTTATGCACACATTATAGTCCACAATCAAAAGCGACTTTATCTTATCGTACAAGAAGTTTATGCTTAATGAAACATTCACTAGAGATTTTTCAGGGTAGGTAAAACCGAGTTTGAACTAAGCACAGTTTAAACGGTGACAAATATCTTCCCTGACCAAATGTGTTAGTTCTACATCTGGTCATTTAGCACCAATCAATGGTAATCTGTGTTAACTCGACCCAGCACGTGAAATCTACACTTTCATTATTAATGTATAGCTTATCAGGTTTATTCCCATGATAGGTAATTCGTAAACACACGAAATATATTTTTAGATCAATTAAACACTTCTCAAAGCATATGAATTAGTGCATCGTTAAATAAAAATGATTTTTAGGTAACCCTACTCACCATACATTTTTGAGTGGACGTTAAATGGTATATTTTACATTCAGATAAAATGAACATTAAACTCAAGACGGAAAATATAACATATACTCGAATAAGAGAGAAAAATACTTCTATAACACAATAACAAACAAAAACTGAAAAATACTGAACGATCAATATACCAATCATTGCGCAAGATCAGCTGTGTAAAAATGTAATTGTTCAGAAATTTATTTAGTTCCTAAGAGTGTCGTAAAATTATTTGGTGGTTGTTATGTTTGGAACGAAAAAACGACCAAGATGAAAAACAATGCTTTGAAAGAAAGAGTATATTTTGATAAGTTTAATGATAAATTGGGATTATAATGAAAAGTGGAAACAAAAGCTAGGTTTTGGTTGTGAGAGTTAATGGAGGGGGGGGGGCAGTCGTACTTGTATGCGAAGATGATACTACCGTGTAGTAGTGAAACCGGTATAGCCTCGAAGTCTTCCAAACACAACTTTCTGAGGCTTTTTATCTTATTAGTCATTACTACATAGTTGTAAAAAGTAAAAGAGATAGTCGAGAAAAAAAAATTAAAAAAATTATAGTTGTATACCAAGAGCTTAATTTTGCCCCTCTTTAGGTAAAAAATGGACATTAAATTAAAACGCATTAATTAAAGCTACTCCGAGCTGTAAACATACTTTACCGTAAAAAGTATGTATTCTAAAAATAAAATAATATATACAAAGATATGGTTCACCAATTTGTTGAACCCAATTTCATAATCGCTACCATACACTATTTTGCTTTACATTTGTTTATAATTATGTTACAACATATATATAGTCTAATGGAAGTAATTTAATAACTGAACGATAATTTAAATTTGAGCTGAAACAGGAAAAAGACTCTTTAATCTTGGTAGGTTAGTAATCAAAATGATTTAAGCAATAACAGCAATTATAAATTCCATCAGAAGTAGAAAATTACACCCTTTGACTCAACCAGGGTTCAGTAATTAAAAAAGTAATTTTGTAATTTGTACATCAGAGCTACTGCCTGCCTCTATTAACACCAAAATGGGATATTTACAGGGAATTCACTGTCTATGGGTACGGATCTGAAAACACAGGAATTGAGTATATAAGTACAAAATACTCACATTTAATTTGAGAAAACACATAAATTGAACCCCGATTAACGATAAACATACTAACATTATCTCAAGTTAGAAGTTAAATAGCTAAATAAAATGCCGATAAATTGAATTTTACCTTTATTCTGCCCGTTTCTTTAACCACTCTAGACTTTTCCCCCCTTTATGTTACATCTAATTTTTGAAATGTCCGAAAATATTTTTCATCATTTAATCATAATTTCTATCCATTACCAAAGGGTATGCTATTGTATATGATTTTTATACTTAATGCAATTTAAATTTGTTGGAGATACAATATTGTTCAATATGAAAATACAGTACTTACAATTTTGTGTTAATATACACTCTATTACTTTTCTAATGTAAATATGTAAACAAATATATTATCCTATACATATGTAACAATAACGTAAGACATCGTTAGTCTCATGTCTTCACGTAGCACAAGATGATACATTTCCATTGAAACAGAAACAATCACCTCCATTGTGCTTGTTTATGTAAATGTTGATTACAAATACCTACAATCAAACGTCAAATCAACATATATAGCTCAGACGTTGATTGGAGATGTAACAATCGACTTTGTACTTGATTTACAATTGTCACCAGGAATTGGTTTGCGCGTTCGGCTTATTCATAGCATTGTGATTAGCAAAGGATTTAGCATAATCTATAAGTATAAAAGAGGATGTTTGTATATATATTTGTTTGTTTGTTTGTTTGGGGGTGATAAACTCGGACACCGCTGAACCGATTGCCACGAAACTTGGTACATACGTGTAGAATGTCATGGAATAGGTTTATACACCATCAATTTCGTGATCCGTCCAATAGGCTCCGCCCCAGTGGCTCTGGAGTTTCCCATGTTAACCTTATGAGAAATGGAATTAATGAATCTTAACAGCTGTTTCAATTAAACAAGTTGGTTCTGTTCTATGATGTTCAATAGCATTAAAGTTACAAGGATTACCAACAGGGTGCAGCACTATTATTTCTTTTACATTTATGACAACAGCTAATTTGCAACCAAAAAGGTGAGTGAGCGTAGCGAACGAGCTAACCTGAAGGCAAGTGAGCGTAGCGAACGAGCTAACCTGAAGGCAAGTGAGCGCAGCGAACGAGCTCCAACCTAAAGGTGAGTGAGCGTAGCGAACGAACTTCAACCAGGACGTGATTGAGCCATGCGAACGAGATCATCTTGAAAATTAAGAAGTTAAACGGGGCAAAGCCCGCGGGTTACAGCTTGTGTTCTCTAGAAATGATTATATCCATAGTACTATGATGATTCAAAAAATTATTGTTACTGTTTTCACCTTAGATATTCTAGTATTTCACTAAACCACCATTTCACCATTCTAATATTTTACGCCATAGCTCCAAATGAAACAAACCTAGTATTTGAAATACTATACAGGGTTGCTGAAAAGTAACTTGCAACCCCCCCCCACCTTTAACTTTTCAACGATTTGAGATATTTGAAATCGGTTTGCAGCAACCTGTTTAGATATGAGGGGATATGAATAATGATTTTTATTTTCTTTGCCCTTAGGTGTAGTGGGGGTGGGTAGATCAAAATTCTCAAATAGGAAGTATGGTCGAGTTTGGTATCATTTGACAGGTCTTGACAAAACTAATCAATAAACATAAAGAAAATAGAAAACGGACAACTAATAACAAAATGGCAACTAAAAATTATTAACACATTGGTTATTAAAAGTATTTTTTAACTGTCATTTTGTTTTAGTGATCCGAATTCTATTTTGTTCGTGATAATTGTTTAATTTTGTCAAGCCCTGTAAAATTATACCAAATGTGGGAGGGGGGTAAGGGGGATTCAAGTTAGTTTTACCAGCCTCCCTAGCGGTTATTTGAATTTGAAACGATTTAGGGTGCCATTTCGTTATTAGTGGTCCAATTTTGGTTTTTATTTATTGTTTAGTTTTGCCAAGATCTGTAAAATTATACCAAACTCGACTATACTCCATTTAAAAATGTTGAGCTACCCCTTATCACCGCTACCCCTAAGGGCAAAATAAAAAAAAAAAACTAACCATAATTATTGTAGCCTCTCATTTCTAAGAAGGTTGCCTTAAGCCGATTTCAATTATCTCAAAAGGTTTAAAAGTGGGGTGCAAGTTACTTTTCAGCCACCCTGTATATTAATAATATGTCCAATGTAATTAATATAATTAACTGCAGTGTAATATTATTTAATTGAATTGAACCGTTGACTATATTCAATAGTCAAATATTATGTTTTTTTACTAGGGGACCATAAGTTCGTATCGGTTAAAAATTACTTTACATTAAAGTGCAAAAAAATGAATTTCCACTAAGCTAATTTAAGTGTTGGAAATTCCCTTGGTCAAATATTGATATCCGCGACAGGTGATGGCCACAGTTTTGTGGAGGTTTTATGGTATCCATTCTTTATTACATTGATCACTTTTATTCACCTGAGTGCTGAAATTCAGCTTAACTTGGGAAATATTAATGTCCTCCATTGGCTGCAGTGCAAACACAAAGAGAATATTAGTTTTTGTAACAAATATTTGCCTTTAATCAATCAAGCATATTGAGTGTCGAAATATTGGCGTGTAAAGTAAAGCCGAATATTTAACAATTTTTGCAACATAAAATCCCAAACTCAGTCGGTTTGTGATTATAATTTTGCACTTTTGATGAGTACCTATCACAAAAGAAATAATCTCAAAATACACTACAGTTGAAATTTTCATAAAAATATTCTTTTGAGTGAATCAGTAAGTAGGTATAATCATACGAATGAAGGGGTAGAAACTAATTCAAATATTCATAGATGTTTGAGTATATGTATGTTTGACACGGTTTAGTCTAAAATTAGGACAACTAATCTGCAATATGTACTAAACTACCTAATTGTGGTCTTTCCAATTAGTACATCTAATTATAGTTAATGTAATATTGATAAATTAATACCAAATTCTAATTAACACCAAATTCTCGTGTTATAATTATGGTTAGATATTCCAAATAAAATTTAATTTTAAAAAGCATTGAATTGCACTTGCTTACAGTCAGTCATGTGATTTTGTATTACAATAATTTTAATCCTTGAAGATTTTATACATTTGTTTATCAACGAATTAATTAGTGTTATCCCTAGTAAGTGCACTAGATTGAAATATTTATAAATCACATTAAGCTGTTAAATATCCTTTCGCAAATGTTTACTGTAAAGGCAATCCTTAAAAAAATAAGCTGATACCTAAAAATGTCATTTTAAAATATAAATATTTACAAAAAATTTTCTTAACAACTGATGTATCAAAAACTAAATTGGTCTCAGACCTTATGTCATAGGTAATATTACGTTATAATAGCAAATTGGTCTTAACACGAAAAGTTTATATCAAACATTTTACAGGATTTAACTTGGCTTGCAAGATATTTTTCTGGATTTAACTTTTATTTAAATGTTAAAACGAGAAAACCTAATTAAGTTGTTCTATATAAAAGTCTGGGATTTATGGAGTTGTTTTGTTCCCTGAGGTTTTATTTATTGCGTCTGCAGCCGTTACAAATGTAAGTTAAAACTGTTGACGTTGAGTTTGCCGCCTAATAAGTCAAGTTCTACATTTCGATGTTTTACGTGAACTTTTGTAAGAATAACATAGTTATAGTTAGCGGTATTTTTTTTTTGTCCTAGAACGCTACACACGAGCCCGGAATTGTTTTTCACATTACTCCAACCTAGGGGTTGCGGCATTATCACTTAGATTCGCCATTGGTGATTTGGCGGGATTTGAACCCGGGACCTCCTGGACCGAAGTCTCGCGCTCTAACCACTACACCAGCTCACTCCCCATATTTCCAAGTTAAAGAACGAAATTGTTTTTATCGTTACTAGATAGACATTTCAGCAACTATGCCTTAGCAATTTCAAATAAAATTAACTATCAATGAAAAAACGAAACTAAACATTCCAAAATTTCCGAGTAATTGTTGAATGAGTATTATGTTATATTTATGGTTGTTTGCACTATGAAATGTAGATGATAATAAATATAATTTAAATATAATATTTCACTCGTGAAAAGAGAAATTTGATCACTTTGCTTAACTAATGCTGTTATGGTGTCCCAGCAGATTTGAATGCATCGCAAATTAATACTAAGTAAACATAATTAGACGACCAAACTATAGAAATTAATTAACGCCAAATCAACCAAAGCATACTTCAATGTTGACGTGATGGAAACATATTAGAATGGAAACGGTAGTCTTCATAAACATACTCATATGACGTAACCTGGCTGGAATGTAAACAAATATTTATATAAGTTTGTATTTTGACTGTTAAATGGTATTTCCGTCTTAACGATTAGGCCAAACTTATTTTATTCAAAGTCAGTGACGTAATTTGTTTGTCACCCCTACCGTTTTTGTTCTTATATCCATATATTATCATCCAAGAACTATTCGATAACATAAAATGTAAAAATTTCATAGTAACAATTGCCATAACGAAGAAGTGTCTTGTACATATAATTTTACTAAACTATCTTCCTGGCTAAGTTATACAAATTTACATTTAATATTTGTATAATACCTTCATGACTATAAGTGTAATAAAATGTGATTAAAACCATATTAACCTTTTACTCACACACCAATGTATTGCAGTAACGGTTTTGAATATTTACAAACATAGGGAATATTTACGATTTTTATTTTCGTAGACCTATTTATTTAATATCATGACTCAAAATAGTATCAAGTGCCTTTATGTTTTGGCTGTTTACGCAAAATCCTAACAAATTAATTATTTCCATGCTAATATATTTATTAAATATTATTCTACTATTTCAACTGATAACCTAGGTTGCCAATAATTGGTGGTGACAATCCGTGACTGTAGCGAACCTCAACCAGTAAGATCCAACCACAGCTATGTTAATTGGTTGTTAAACTTTACATTGATTGGACATTTTCTAATATCTGAAATTCATTTTTTTATTGCAGCCCTATGGCTATTTTAACATCATTTGTCTCTGTAACGGGTTGATCTAAATACGTAGAGTAAATTTTGTCAATTATAAAGTTGAAAGACAGTGTGTTACAACTCTAACTGTACTTTCAACAACAGTTAGATCAATTATTAATTTTTGGTGTAACTAAAAATAAAATACCCTAACCTTGTGGCCTAATATGAAATGGGTTAACAGAATAAATCTATAACAGAATAAACTGTTACATTTTTACAAGTTTTAAATTAATTTGTAGATTTTTTTATTAAACACACAAACAAAAGAGGACCGTTGTGTATATTTCATCCAATAGATTGTCACAAAAGAAGATATCACTGAGATTAATTAACTGGATTTTAAAACTCGATGATTCCTCTAACATCCAAGCCATGTAACAGTTTAATGGACAACATTCTCTATTTGCCACTAGTAACTA
The DNA here is from genome assembly GCF_028750875.1 of Macrosteles quadrilineatus. Taxonomy (NCBI): domain Eukaryota; kingdom Metazoa; phylum Arthropoda; class Insecta; order Hemiptera; family Cicadellidae; genus Macrosteles; species Macrosteles quadrilineatus. The sequence goes on from NW_026542613.1 coordinate 1,842,160, forward strand.
ATTTATTAACGCCGAATTAGTTGTTGCGAACTAATGGATTGCGAACTTCAATAATGAATATTTTAAAATTGTTTATTTATGTAAACAATTTATTATTATTTATTTGATTATTCAAACATGGATAATATATAAAATTATGAAATAAAAATTTATGAATCCTAAATTATAAGCTAAAACATCGACATTGATGTCAACAAGAATAATTTGCATATTATAATTTTTAATTGAAAGTTTCCTAATTCTTCAACTACTTTAGTTACAAGTAAAAAAAAAGAGTCGTAAGTTTAAATGTTATTATACATTATTCTAAATAGAGGGATATGTATAAATTATGTATAACGAATTGCATAACTTAAAAAAAAAATAGTAAAGATTTTTTTATAGTTTATATTTAATTCGACGAACAGAGAAATTCGAGAAAAACACTACTAATTTATTCATGTCGATGAGTAAGAGCAAGTGGCATCTTCATTATCTTTAAACAAAAGTGAGCTTTGGCGTCTGCAAGATTCAGACCTTGACTAATAGTTTTGTTTTGCTGCTAGGATTTATCGATGCATACCTGTTTTCAAATATAAAACTAAATTACGATTCTGTTTAAGTGTTTTATTTGAACTTTTTCGCAATGAATGAGTTCTGGAGACTTTTAAAAGTCATAACAGCCTTAAGAAGTAATTTTAATGTAAACATTGTATTATTTAAACGCTTCCATGAAATGTTTGAGAACTAGGGGCGATATTATGTAAATACATTTTTGTACCAATCAAGATTCAGTTATATTTACTCCAAATTAAATTATAAAAAATAATAATTTAAAAATATTCAATCGTAAACAAAGCTGTTTCATTTCAAAACCTCCAATCTTGTGAAATTATATTATATCTTCGAGTGTTATTATTTATAACTATTAATTCAATACGTTAAGCCAATTAATTTTGGTGGGGGGGGCAATCTAAGTTTTGTATATAAGAATTTTGCAGTGCTCTTTAATATTATTGATGTTTTTCAAATTTTATCACTGAAAATGCTTGGGATAACATAATAGTTTAAATAATCTTATTTTGTCTAATCCAAGTTTGGAAAACTGTGTCTGTGTTCTTGTTTGATACTCATTTTTGGCGATGGTAAATTTATGTAACCTAAGAGATTTCTGCAGACATTTTATGACCTAAGTACGGGACAATGTAAAACCTCTATTTTTTTAAACTAATTGTGACAGAAAACATCTGAAATAATATCTTGTCTGTCTGTGTGTGTCCTCTCTGCTCAAAAATAAATATGTTTTCATACATTAGCGATTCTAAGGTTCAACGAACATTTTGTAACATTAAACAACTGTTAAACCAGAAACAACAGCCACAACATGTGTTTGTAATGTCCGGCCTCGCCAGCTGTCAGTGTTATCAATATATGTCTAGGGATACTTCCGGTCCAACGTGGACTTCCGTTTTTATCTGTCCACAAATAACATGCAAAAACTATTTTTTAAATGGTGGATATGAATACACGAATGGTAAAGTGTAAAATAGAATGTAAATACTCTATGGATTTTACTTTGCTTTTGGTTGTTTTAATCATGTTGGCTTAGCTGAAAAACAATGAATGCAAGCCGAATCTAGTTCTTTAAGAATTTAACCTAACTGGTACTTTCCTGTTAAAGGGAACATTCATTATTATCGATGATTTTTTCTCGATATATCGATATTAACAAATTGAAACATATCAGCTGACAACTACGAAAAATATTGTTCAGTATCAACAAACATTAATGAAATGAAACTGTTCTAAAAAAAAAATAACCTAACATAACTAACCAAACTTGCTGTAACATTTAAAAATTCCGTGTTTATAACTTGCCTTTTATATTCAAACCCAAACGAAATTTTTTAAATGGTACAGCAAGTTTGGTTGGTTATGTTAGGTTAGCTTAGAACAGTTTCATTTCTTAATCCAAATAATAGACTATTTTAGCCTAAACAAGATCAGTTAGTTGTTGTCAATTTGGAATGGTTCGGAAAACAAAAACATCGATATATCGAGAGAAAAAATCATCGATAATAATGAATGTTCCCTTTAACAGGAAAGTACTAACGTCGGAATGAAGATTTCAAATCACGAGAAATTCGATAGCTGTTCCCTTTAACTTTACACCTCGTTTTATTTGAATGTTAACAACCCTTGTGTGTTGGGGTGTAAGGTAGTGTTTAATCGGAGAGAGAGAAATCGATGTATCAGTAGCTAGCTGCAAAAGTGACAGCAGTACTCAGGAGAATTTCTCTCTCAATCAGTGTCCGATCCCAAATAACAGTCCTAAACATTGGCTTCTCACTATAAAATAATAGTAGTTTACGCAACGATTGCGTAAAGATAGTGTTAACGACACGAGTATAAAATTTAAGGTAAGAGCCTTGGCGAGTGCCTTAAAAACTTCTACGGGTGTCGTTAAGATTATTTACGCGAGTTGCGTACACTACTTTACCTACGACATTGTTTTAATTACTAATTAAATTCATAATTTCTTAAAGAGGTTATGTTTTTGTTTAAAACCTCCCATTGCCACTGACAGTGATGCAACGAAACACTCTAATAACAATCAACAATTAAATTGGCCTGAACAGCTGATTAGTTGAATTTTGAATCATTACATTTTTACTTCTTCTCCTCTCTCAATCCTTGAACCTCATTGGTCCGGTACCCGTGTTGTTATGAGTAAAACTATGTTGTTATGAACGTAAACAATGCTGTTATGAGATACTTTTCAATTCTAAGAACTGTACTGAAACGGCTACTTTAAAAAACGGTCGTAGGTAAACATTCTTTAAAAGTACACTGAGTTCGTTAAGAAATATTATCTTCTAGACGGCTTACAGTAGAAGTGTGTTCCCAGTTTTTGCAACATCTTTTAAATAGATGGATTGATTTAGTTTGAGTAGTAAAAGAAAATAAGGCTAAATATATGTAAATATATGTAAGATGTAAAGAAAAAATCCCACCTTAAAATTATCATTTTGTTTTGAATATACAAGAAAATTGTTAGTTAACCGTTAACAGATCAGGTCTTACTGTTTCACAAAATGTTCTTGTTAGGAAAACAACGTTTTATAGGAAAGCTAAATCCAAGTAAAAATATGTATTTTACTAATTAATTTTTACATTTTATTCGGAATTTAATTTAAACATTGCACATCTAAAATATTATTTGTTTGCGATCAAAATCCAAATATGTAGGATTTTTTGCGTTATTTCACACACGGTAAACATAAAGATAAATATAAATTAAGGTTGAATTCAATTTGCTTATACTGTATATTTCAAAATTGATTTGTATTTAATCTCTAGAAAATAACCCACATTTTAGCCTTGTTACGTTCAGTACTGAAGGGCGTAGTTTACTATTTAAGCGTTTTTAAATTCATGAAGAAAGCAAAATAAACAATCGATTGATGAAATAACTACAACTGACGTGAGACTGGTTAAGATATCATTAAAAGTGATCGGTTTGAAGCTAATAACCAGCAACTTCCAGGCTTGAGCTTTCAGGTAAAAATAAACGACAAATCCAATTTATTTCGTCTCAAAGCAGTCGTTTTATCTCCAATCTGAACTTATGTAAAACGTGCATAACTACACAAACAATCTGAATTTTAGTGAATTCTTCCATACCCTACACATGTGTAATGTATGTTTAAATATTTTGTAATATTATTTCTTGTACATACCTTCTGTACGTCGAAGTTAAAATAGCATACTAGCCACGATACAAGGAAAAAATTAATATGCTATTAAAATGCATTACTAAACACAAATATTTTAAAGATTTATTAATAAGTGATATAATGACCTCTTTATTTATTTATAATTTTTTGTCCTATGACACTAGGCACAAGCCCAGGATTGTTTTGGACATTACTTCAGGCTAGACCTAGGGGTTGCGGCAGTATCACTTAGATAAAATCCATTGGTGATTTGGCAGGATTTGAACAGGAACCCCTTGGACCGAAGTCCCGCGCTCTAACCACTAGACCAGCTCGCTCCCCTTTTTAATTAATAATAGATTAACTTATCTTTGTAGTTAAGTTTATCCACTAACCATAGCACAACCAAGACATTTGAATAATAAAATAACGAAATGTTACTTCATACCTGTACTAAAGTGGTGTGGAACAGATATATTTTTGTATTTACTAATTCCTTTCTAATATCCATCATAAGCTGTTTTTCACCAAGTTTTCATACAAGAATTCATTCGGTTAATTCGGATTTTCCGATTATCGTAGTCTATTAGAGCTTTGTCTCACAAATAAATGTTGACTCAAACTCAACTTAAACAATCAAGGAAAGTCAAGAAACAGAAGCCGACCTCAGATCACCTCGTGTTTAGTTTCGTTTGGAACTTGAAGTCTCAAGCGAGTTAAATGCTTCTAGTGAATTTTAATGGTATGTGCCTTTGTTAAGCAGTATTTTATTTATTCCTAATTTATAATAAAGGGGTTAATTAAAGTAAAATTTAAGTAAAATTAATTTCATTAGTTAAAAGTAATTTAGTTGTAAAATTTAACTTAAGTGTAAAGTTCAGTACTTTAAATTACCCTAGTAACGTGTATCGAAGCTCGTTTGAATACATGCAACCGTTTTATAGTTAACAAAAAAAAATGTTTTAAAATTAACAAGAGAGGACTATTATGGGACACCCGGTATTGTTATCATGGATGGATTTAAGTCAAAGCAAAACATTTCCCCTAACTTTAAGTAGGCAAGAAACGTTTTAGCTTTTAAGTATATGTATATTTTATGCATTCATATAATACTCCTTATATTATATGTACACACTAGCAGAGTAGGTACCCGTCCTTCGTACGGGGTTGGAATATAAGTATAAAATGCTTATTGCAGTTATACTCAAGCTTTGCGTTTGCAATAAGGGAGGACACAGTTTGATAAAATTTGCTTTTTTAAATTTACAGTATTCTATAGTATTACACATCTACCATAGCCATAAGGTTCTACCACTTCACCTAAACAATAGAGAAAAATGAATTATCAACAATTCGCAAAATATCACAAATTATTCATGAAATGAAAAACATAAACATAACTGTAAACAATCCTACTTTGACAGTTCTCATTGCGAATCACAGTTTTTTGTTGCTGCTTAGTTCAAATGAGCTGTTTTCATAAATGCAAAAAAATATATGGCTGCACCCTGTTGGTAAATCTTATAACTTTTTAATGCTTTTCCATATCATGGAACCAACTTTTTTAGTTGAAACACCTGACTAAATTCTTTAATTCTCTTTAAATATGAATACTCATTAGGTTAACATGGGGAATTACAGAGCCACTGGGGCGGAGCCCGAAAGGATTTTTGAGATAAGAATATGTTAATCGGGAATGTAAGCTATCATCATGCCAAATTGCAGCCCAATCCGTCCAGTGGTTTATGCGTGATTGAACTTCAAACACACAAACAAACAAACAAACAAACACACAAACTGTCACATTTATAATATTAGTAAGATAAGATGTCTACTTGCTATGCAGGAATACATTTTCTGTTTTCTTTTTGTTTTCAAACGAGGATCCAATCAAATAACAGCGAAACACGCTATAAAAATATTAAATAGTTAGATAATGGAATAAACTGAAAACCAACATTGCGAAGGCAAGTAATAAGTGCATGAAGCTATAAATTACTGTGTAAAAAGCTTGTTTGTTGAACTGTTCGCAATGTCAATTGTATCGTAAATTGTGCAAAATTGGGCCAAATGTAAACCATATTGTGTAACAGCTCATAAAACTGGCGAGGTGTAATTTTTTAATGGAAACCCATTATTGCGACTTTGCCACTTTTAATGTTGTAACTCTAAAATGGCAATGCTTCAACCTAATATTCACCGATACCGTATTGTATATTTATGTTGTTAGATTTGCAATATCAAAGAAAATGAAGGGATTAAAATTGAAAATAATTAAGACTTTTGTAATTAATTTAATAGTAGTACTTTGTTTATTGTTTGTAATACAAACCATGGATTAATTATTCTGCCTTATTATTATTCATCAGCCTTTATGAAAGTTAAAGAATATCAACGCGTTTCCTGTTGAATCCATTGAAGCATAGGTTTAGCAGGAAAAAATCCTAGCTCAATATATTAGGTATACCAAGAACTGTTAGTTTGAAATTTATTGGTTGTAAAAAATGTGTTAAAACTGAATACCCTTATTTTTATTAGAGACCACGTGGGAAAATGTAGTTTTAGGAGAGACTGAAACAAAAGGGAAAAGCCAATTAGAAGAAAACTGTAGAAATCATTATTAACAAAAAAATACCTTTGAACACTGTTTTTCGTCCCCTCTAGTTCTTGATTCAAGTTGAATTTAAAACATAACAGGCTTTAATTCGCCATCAAGCAAATAATTGACATTTGATAAAACATATGTGGAATGTAAAAATATATTCCAGGCAGTAAAGGTATCCTTTGACTATTAGCAATAATTAAAATTTATAACCATCCTACTAGTTCAGTAACTACAGTATCAGTGGTAATATACTGTATACTTAAAGTATATAACATATTATCAATGTATAAACAGAGTATAAATGAGATACAACTTAGAGCTACAGTATGTTCAGTAAAGGAATCCCTTGATATTTGTCTACTGTACATTAGAAGTGATTACAGCAATGGAATGGATTTTCAGCTCCCTTGAGTAAAGTATAAATAATAGTAAATATCAATTTAATATTACCCACGAAGTAGAATTTTGAATCCTATGTCATAAATTAATGAATTTGTGTAAAATGTACACGATATTTATTTATTTCCCTACTGTAGAAATCTTGTCAAAAAATTTCATAAGACATATATCTATCTATATATTAATAGGCAAGCATGTTTCTTTAAAACCTTTGTTCTCAGCTCGTGTGAATCGTAGGGAAAATCTACGCATACCGTTGAAAAGCTATTTTCCTGTAGGTGTGCAGAATCCCTTTATAAATTTAAATAGGCTCAAAGATAAGCACAAAAAATGAGTTTAAAAATTTGAAAAAATTAACATGGATCTTATGCGTTGCTATGCTGGTTACGAAATAACAACGAAATATAAACAGAAAATCAAAACAAATGGAGGAAACTCCAATCACATGTTTTATTTACAGTGTGGGGTGAAAATAGATAAGTGAGTACATTACATATTTTTGGTCGAGTTTCGACCACTGGACGACCTCTCGTAAGAAAATAAACATTAGCCTAAAAGACCAAAAGTAGTTAGTTGTTGGTTAAATACTACAGTAATATTCGAAAGAAATAACGAACAGATGTACTTACTGCTTTTAAAGTTTCTAAGAAAATGTTAAGCATAAAATATTAATGCATAAAAAACTAACAAAACTTAAGCAGCACTTTTACTTTGGATTTCATAAAAAAATAAGGCAAATAGGAGTCGCCAGGAAGAAAATCTTATTTAAAACGTGTTCTTGAATCAACCTTATTAAGGTTGATGACAATTTTTTAAAATTCATTGGAAAAATAGTATAGAACATACTTCGCCGCTTAAAATATGTGGTACACGTAACTTGAATGAAATGATCAAACGTAATTTAAAGATATCGTTAATTGAATGCATATAAAAGGGGGTTTGTTTAAATTTAAATAAAAACAGAGTTGTAGTTATTAATAATACTATTTATTCTTATATGAAACAAGGGGTTTTAAGCAATAGAAGTAGCCTTAAAGCTTTTAAAAATCTGTATGCACTCGTTTAATGTACTCTTGTGGAGTTGTTAGCGTTTTCAGTCAGTTTAAAAAACATTTATGCAGCCTGCACTGGATATACTGTTACTTAGTAGAATGTTTCTTTAAATTACAGATTTTCTTGAAAGAAAATTGTTAAATAGTTTTACATACTATGTTTTAATGTATAAATTGTTTAAATTTTCTAAGAAGTATTTAAATTGTGAACTTCCGAACTGTTTATGAGTTTGAGTAAGGAACTAGAATCCGAAATCCTGTAAAATATTTAGTAGGTAAATTATGATTATATTAATATTAAATTGCGATTGAACAAGCAAATCACAATCATACCAATAGCATGAAAAGTATTGTAAAGAAAGATATTTTTTACGTAGTTTTTAGTACATTTTGTCTACATTTATCGAAATTTAAAACGCCGTTCATGTACATAAGGCTCATCATGTAATCAAGGAATATAAAATACTCCTATTTAACACTTTTAAGGTTTATGTTGTTTATGTAATCAAGATGTTTGTAACTTTAAACCCCACATGAAGAAAACAATGGGTTTGAAAATGAAACTAAGTGAATTTAAAACTATTAAATTATTCACATTTTCCCACTGTTTTTTCGTACAGTAAATGTTTATCTGAAGTATACATATATTGTTTTACACAAATTTACAATCATTTATCGTAACCTACCCAAAATAATTGTTCAGCATTTTATGTAATGTATTGATTCAATATGTAGGAAGTTAAGAAGCACTTATACATTTAATTAATTTTAAGAAGTAAATGTAAGTAAAAAAAGGAAAAGAATATGTTAAAAATACATCTAGTATCAAATTTTTAGTACTTTAAACATTACATTTATTTTTAAAAGGACTTGTAAAATCAACATAACGTTTAATTTGACGCTTAAGACATTTAAGCAAATTTTGAGTACGAAATTCGTTGTTTTTCAAAAAAACAAAAGAAATTGAATGTGAATGTATAACGATCAACATAAATTACCAACAATTGATGGCAAAACAGTTAGTGTGAACTCATTGCTTATCGGTGATTGAGGTAATTACACTTTACAAAAACTACCTAATAATCAATCCCTAATGGATTAATTAAACAAGGGATGGCAATACACGGATTTTTGATTAGGAAATTGTAATGTATATTAGATTACATGACCATATCATCAAATGTGTTATTAAAGTATTTAATATGTGTTGTAAAGATTCTCCATAAAAGTAAAAAATGCAATCAACCTATACGTTCTGCTATAGATGCATAAATACAATACAATCAGTGTGTTTATAAGACTTAAGAGTTTAAAATAGTTTTTAAAATATTAAATCTGTTTAGAACCTACCTGCATGATGTCAAAGAGCTTAAAAAAAAAATAATTGAAAAAATATTCATTATTGGAGGCTAAACAAAAATTATATTAGATACTAACAATTATCTCAAGTAAATATACATATAAAGCAAATTAAAGCATAACCCTTCCATACCAACATACATAAGTAGACTGCGACAATCGTATAACTAAAATTATTAAAGACTAATGTGAGTCTGAATTAGACGTTGCACTCAGTAGTAATTCTTCGTTTAATTGAGATGGAGAAAGTGTACTTCCTTATATAAGAACACTCTTCTAATTGCTTCCATATTTGTATAAAAACGTTAAAACTGTTAGTAAAACTAGGGAAAAGCACTTAAGATATTACAGTTGAAGATTTAAATGAACGACATTCACTGATTGTTTAACTAAGCGGAGATTCATTTTTATATAGTTTCTACTTCTCTTTAATCCTATAAACTTTAATCAAGCATTACGTAATTTTAAATAAAATGAGTTACAAAGAGTATTGAATAAAAACTAGAATACGGAATTTGAAGGAGTTCTAGATGATAAAACTTTAGATAATTTGCTTTAATATGGAAGTAATATTACGTTTAAATAGTTCCAAGCAGTATTTTATACTTAAAGATTTTAACAATCAAACCCCCCCCCCAGCCCCGTTTTGTTCAATTCAATTTAATTAGATTAATTTATTTACGGCTTAAGCTAGTTTTTACTTTGAAATCCTTAACAGAAATTCAATTATGCAGTAATAAACGTCAATTTATATTAAATTGAGTTTGCTTATCAAAAAATAAACCTTTGAATAAAAATAAGGTGTTATTTTAAATTCTCGTCATCTACTACGGTTTTGTTCCAACTTGAACTGTGAGAGACTAAGCACACAGAATATAAAATGCACATAAGAAGTCCCAATGGTAAATACTGGCTAAACAATGACCAAACAGATCCCTTTAGAAATGCTCACGCAATATGAGATTGAGTTTCCTCTAAGGAATTTATAACTGATTAGTTTTCGAAACCAAAGGTGTTACTTGTTTAAATTCTAGTAATTCTTACTTCTTAACTCACGTCAAACCCTCCTCTCAGGAGTCTGTTTTTGATAGAATAGAGTAACTAGATAATAGGTAGAAAAGAACAGCTTATGTATGATGGAAAAACAAGTTTCAAGTCATCAGTGTTGTTACTCATTTTATCACTATCAATAATATATTGCGCATTATAAGTTTAAATCAAGTTATCAAAATCGTTGGAGCATAACTGATTTGATTGTCAACATAACCTCCCCATTCTTTGCCCTCCTTGAAATATGGGGTAAAGATAGATGCCCTAATCACTCATAACCCTTTTACCCTATAAAGCACATTGTATACACAAACCAACCACAACCAAGGATTTAAACTATAGGGGTTTATTTAAACCGTATATAGGCAATTTTATGCTGTACTGACCACACTAGGTTAGGTTAGAATAGCAACATTTTAAATTAAAGTGTATTTTTTAATGTACAAAATAATAAGCTAGTCTAACCTGGTGTGGTTGATATAACATAAACACTTTATGTGGTCGATATACCAGAAGATTACCTACTTAACTGTTAAAATAAAACTAGTATGAACGACAATCAAAACTCCTAACCTAAACAACATTTGGCATCATTGTGGGTTTTCAAACAGAAATATATAAGCTGTTTAATAAAATGATTTTCTAGGGTACTGAGCAATGTTATGAGGCTAAACCTAGTAAAATAATTAGTATTAGATAAGTCACAGCATAACTTAAAAAAATTATAAAATTGTCTTGGATTGTATAACATTAGACTGTTTGTACACGGTAGGATAGGTTCCCGTTGAACGACCAGGTTTAGGACCCTAGACCGCATCCATTACAAAACCTGGAGAGATATTTGTCACTGGTAAGCCCAGGTAGTTTAACCTAGGGTCTCTTACACATATGCTTCTAACTATCTTTTTTATATAAAAGTGTAAAACTACATAAACAAATTTTCACGAAACTCATCTTTAATACGTTTGATATTGGTCAATTACATTTTAAATTTTATTAGCAGTGTCTTCTAATGAGTTTTTGATTGTTGAAGAATTTCCTCAATTATTGTCATCAATGCTCTCAACCCTTATATAGAGGAACTAGCTGTTGTACCCGTGCTTTGCAACGGGAAGAGGACACAAAATAGAAACATTTTAATCTGTACATCTGTTGCATATGATAGTTACACATCCACCAACAACACTTTTAGAAACAAAATTCAACTTTTATTGCCTTAATAGAAACGTTTAAGTAATGACTTTTAAATCTGGTAAGTAATGGATACCACCATTTTTGTTTTGATTAATTTTAAATCTAGTGTATGCTGATATATTAGGAAAAACTGACCAAATCTTTGAATAAAACTTTTACATATATGATTTATCTTCATCTCCCTTAGTTGCATATCTTTTTTCTTTATTTTTGACATTTTAAATTTCAATTTTGAAGCTGCAAAAATACTAATTATTAAATTTAAATTATCATTTGTTAAATTTCACTTTTCTTCCTATTAAATCACAAATCCTTCCATCTTCAGTTTCTTCACTCACAATAAATCATTAGAAAAATTAGGTCAGCTGTTATAAACTTTAGAAATATATTTGTGCCTTATCAATAATCGTTTGGAATATTAAAGAAACTATATCTATACTAAAAAAAAATTTTTAACAAATAATTTAGCATTAAAGACAGCAGACAAAACTAATATGATTATCAAAGCATCAAGGACTAAAAAATGTAATAGCAAATACAGTATATGTTTCATTGCATCTCTGATTCTACTCTACAAAAATATCAACAAACAACTTAATATACAAACCAGTTCTTTTAATCATTTCCATCGTCCATTGCCTTTACATTTTCACAATTACCATTAAGTAAGCATAGTAACATTTAATTGATTTTAGAAAAAAAAATAACACTGTGTACTGCTTAGTTTTATGATATTTTCCTTGGTTTAATTTAATCAGTGGTGTGGCAAAACATAAATAATAAATTTAACAAATAAAGTAAATGTGAACTGAAAGCTGTTAAGATAAAATTAGAGTATTTTGTGTTACAATTTGATAATTAAATATAGTTACACATATACAACAGATTTTATAACACAAAAATCAACGACATACAATTTAGTTATTGATGATATTCTTTAGTTGAATTTAAGCATAGGTTTAGCAAAACACAATAACTAAATTCACCTAAATATACATCTAAAAAAAATATGATGTGCAAGTTATGTTAAGTTCATCTAACGCATGTTAAGCAGTTCGAATTTATTTAAAGTAGCCTCCAAATTCATACAAAACATCTATACATTGTAATTTTCTTACTGTTTCCATAAAAATATATCGATAACATTATTTGTATAACACTTAAGACACTTTACAAATCGAAAGCAGATCTTGAGTTGATACAGCATTGCTTTTGGAATATTTTTTAATTTCTATAATCATTGACATAGTTTTTGAATAAATGATCTTTGATAAATTTTTATATTAAATAAACCAACCACATAATTGTGTGATATATTATATTTTAATTTCATTGGATCAGCTGACTTAAATTGTGAAATATGCAATTTGGTAGTTCTTCTGGTTTTGCTTCTGGTTCACATTGAAATGTCAAAGCAAATGTAAACATTGTGAGTATTCTTATTGCAGCCATGGAGACCAATCAATATTTACTTTTAAAATCCTCACATCAGAACTTTTAAAGCCAAAGGGGCAAAGCCCGTGGTCAGTATCCAAGTGTGAGTAGTCCTATAATGGTCCTTGGTATGGTAGCTATATTTTTGTAAAGTTTAGGCCCAGTTGGTTCAGTAGTTTTTGTACCTATTAGTAATACACATACAGACAGACACCATTAGATTTTTATATAATAGTATAGATTACCAGTCTCAGGGGAAAAAAGATAACTTACATTTATGTCTCTTGAGGCAAAATAGTATATACTTCATCTTTACTTTTATTTATAAGACTGAAATGATTTTAATTTTAGTTTTAAACACCTACATAATTTTGCAATTTACTAAAATAAATTGACTTAAGACCTTACTCAATATTAATTTCTAAACTAATAAGCTTTTCTTTACCTATATACATTGACCTGGTAAAATCCATATTAACAAGGACAACACTCTTGCTTTAATTTGATTGCACTTTTTTCTCTTAGCTTTTAAAATGTTGTCAAAGATTTTTTAACCAGTTTAAGTGATACCTTTCAATAAATTAACATTATTCATCTTAGGCTGGGTAGTTAAACCATTCTAATAAATACTAAAAAGTTATAATGGATACTTTTTTATACAGCAAAAATCCATTTAGTATTTGCGATAAGTTTAAATTTTCACTTATCATAAGATATGAAGATTCAAGAATGCTTTCTGAACCCTCTCAACAAGAAGCAGTTAAACATTTTGAGATTCCGTTACGCTTAACAAGGAATTTTAATAAAATCCTCATCAAATACTCGTCATTCTTTTTGTTAGCTTGGGGGCAGCAACATGTTTGGAGGAACACTCTTTTATAGAATTGCAAAAAAACTCAATCATAGATACTGTAAACAATACACTATTAACTTTAGTACGCAGCTTAAACGTTTAACTTAGTTTAAAATTACTAAATCCAAATGATCAGCAATGTCTTTTAAAATAATTTTTACAAAAATATTCAAAAAAATATTATTATTATTTGAAAATATTTTACACATTATTTTGAAAACTGCAATCCACTTCGATAAAAATACTTACAAATTAGCGTTTGTGATTATGCTTAGTAAAATGATTTCGATAATATTTTTACAACTTAGAATATTATGAGCTACCGGTACATAAAGATTAAAAACAATTATATTCTTTAACATAAAATACCTAATACTAAACAATAGATCCTACATATCACGAAACTATAACTAATTTTAAAACGATTTGTTCATGCTGTAACAATTTTAATAATTATCAAACAACACAGTCCTTTCAGAATCTGTTTTTACCTAAATGTATATATATATATATAAAACAACATGTTATATAACAGAATTGTTATAGAATCCAATCAAAAGAAATTCTCCGTAATAGTGACTGCCGAGCTCAGGACAGAAAATTGGTATTAATGGCCTAAAGCTGAAGCAACATTTGGTCACGTTTGTATTTTGTTTTGGACTTAGGGTCACCGAAATCGTTTATTTTTTAACGCCCCAGTCTTCATTTGTAAATAAATTACTTCTAAAGATTTAGACCATATGCGTTGATACTACTGTTATATAATTAAACAACAAGGAATTTTAATAAAATCCTCATCAAATACTCGTCATTCTTTTTGTTAGCTTGGAGGCAGCAACATGTTTGGAAGAACACTGTTTTATAGAATTGCAAAAAACTCAATTATAGATACTGTAAACAATACACTATTAACTTTATTACGCAGCTTAAACGTTTAAACGATTTTAAAATTACTAAATCCAAATGATCAGCATCATTTACATTGAATTTACATTGAAGCTTTTAAATGAGTGGAAATGTGTTGAGATTATTGAGAAAACTTAAATAATATTAGTTTATAATTGAATAACAAATACTAACTACAAATTCCACAACACCTAAGGTGGTTCTAAGGTGGTTCCCGATATGGATAAAGAACGTAAAAGGTGTTCGCATATGTTCAACTTTTTTAGGTCTTTCTATTTTTTTTCGGGTCTATCAATCCACAATATTTTATTCCAAACTAACCTTTAAGATATATTTTAACTATAATAATAATATGTAAGGTTAACTTAGACAAATCTTAGTTTGTTTGCAATGAAACATTAAAATATTTATTGAGTGAATATAATCGGTTCTACATTTACTTGAGATTGAAATAATCCTTAATAAGTAATGTTTAAGACGTACAAAATGGTCTTCTACATTGATATTAAGACTCTCTTTAATATCTTAGATTATATTATTTGATATTACGTTAAGAACATGATATTTAAGGCAATAAAAGACATAGGAGTTGCTTCTAAAACAAATGCAAGCTTAAGAAATCCTCTTCAAGAACATTATTTTAATTTTCTTTGTTGCACAACTATTAAAATGATTATTTCTGATTAAAATATTTAATTATAATGAAAACGTAACACCTGTATGAAATTAGATATTATTTATTGGCAATGTAAATAGTACAACTTTTAATCGATTGTTTTTTAAACAGTGCAAATAAGCGGTAAAAAAACCTTATTGAAAACTTCAAAGCGATTCTTTTACCCTAACAGATTTCAACATGCAAACCTAATCTCTTTTAGAATCCATTAATGAATGTTTTTGTGGACAGAATTCATTTTCAGAAGACCACTTAAATGCTCAGATCAAAATGTCATTGTTAGGGGAAGCAATCCATTGCAAGCCTTAAAGCAGATTCGTTATTTTTGTATACACTTAGTCACATACTTGTCAGAATATATTTAAATACGTTACTATAAATATATATATATATATATAGTATCATGTGCCAAAGTAAAAAAAAAAATAAGAATATAAAAACTAAATAATATTTATAATGGGAATTGATTAATCAAATCAAAAAGATGGAAGATTACTTAGAATTTTTAAGCGAGATAAAAACCTAATAGTTAATCTCCAAGACCAAAACCTAGTAGGTTATCCTACAAAATTATAGATTTAAAAATAATTATCCTTTTAACAAAGATCAAAACCAAACAGTTTATACAAAGAGGGGGGAGATTGTATTTGTGTTTGTCAACCTATGTACTTAATATGCATAACAGGAGAAGCTTGACTATAATTTACCTAAAATGGACGGCGTTACATCAAAGCTAAGCTCTGTAATACCGTTGTCTTTGTCGTGCTCTTGCATTTCCATTAGCATTAGGTCAAAGTAAGATGCTCGGTGTACCTTTAATCCGGAGGCCAGTTGAGATTTAAACATAATATTATTTCAAATATTTATAATTATATATCTCTGTGTTAATTAGGATAAGAATCTTTGCTTGGACATTTCAATGTCTTTAGTCCATAAAAACTATAGAAAACAGCTTTTATACCAATAAAACCTGACTTGTCTTGTAGAGGTAATTGTACAATAATTTACCATTTCAATAAATCCATAAATTTATTTGCATGTAAATTGTTTGCATCCATTATTAAAATTGAATTTGGAATTAAATGAGAATTACTGATTTGTTTACATCTGGTTTGATTGATTATACTTATGAAAAGAAACCTAGATACAAATTCTGTAATGGTAACAATTTCAGTGGATTTACAACTACATTCTTAACATTCGCTTGGTAACATTTATTGAACTACACAAAATTATGGGAGTGTTTAAATTTAGTTTATTTTACTATAATTAGAGTCACATTAAAGCACTAAAATAAAGCAAAACATTGTATGTGTATGTTTGAATAATATTTTACTTTGTAGTTTCGTATTTGAATACTAAAATATATAAGGGAATAAAAAAATAAAGATGTTGTAAATAAATGCAGCTGCAGATAAGAAACAGTGTAAGAAGCTTTAAAAATGAAAAAGTTCATTGTTTAAGAAACCTTTGTTTTCTTAAATTATATTCCTCTTTTCATAAAATTCCTCACAATTTTTTTGTTGGAAAGATAAACTCGAGCTGTTCTTATGGTATAGCGTTCTGAATCTTTCATTAATACTTTACCGCATAAGAAGAGTTCCCTTAACTTAATTACTGCGTTAAGACTCACACACTTCCCTTTAGTAAAAGATTTGTTTATAAAAAAAATAATATAGATATAATTTTGAGCCTTTTTTATTTAGAAGGAAACTAAAATTATACGCGGTATTTTATGATATATTCAAGTAAAAGTAAATTCTTCGATTTAACTTAATAATTTTGTATATGATGGTGATGTTTTGTAATGAATCCACCAAAATAGCCTCAAGATGGACGTTTTTATAAACCAATTTACTTTATTGGTATCCAACAACAGCGAACGACATTAACCCAGGAAATGTTTACAAAGAAAACACACTTAAGTAATTGAATGGAATGGAGCTCAGTTGGTAGAACGAGTAGTTATTTTGTTAAAATGTCCCTTTAAAATCAATAAAACTATATTTATAAATCAATAAATGACCTTTACGACGATCATAGTTTTTATGGTTTAAAATTAATGAATTAACACTGAAAGCATCAATTGATTCTAATTGATTGAATGCTTGTGTGAAGTTTCTTAACTTGATAGTGCAACTTTGACTTTTTAGGTGAACTTTTAATGAGTTTAAGTTATTTTGGCAACTATGCGTAATCTGTGTGCTTAGTCTCAAGTTTTAATGTGTAATACTTTATGTGTTGTAAGAAATACTAACCATATTAAAATACTATTACCGTGATTTATTAAATTTTATTGCAGGTGGGGGTGCCTTTTGATTGTGTTTTTAAATAATGCAAAACTATATTTTCACGCATTGTATCAGGTTCTATAAATCAATAATTCAACCTAAAAGATGCTATCTTGAAAATTATTATTTTGAAAATCAAGAGCCAGACCTTTATAACCTGACCAACTTACATAAAAAACTATCTATAAATTTAATTAAAAATATTGTAAAGAAATTTATTTAAACGTTATATGATTGAGGTTAGATTAGGGTGGAGACGTAGATTAATTATATTGGCAATTTTTAGATTTGTACAGTAAATTACTGATTGTACGCATGTTAACCCCTTTCTATTTTACTACTTGCAGTAATATTTTGACGATATGGTCATATTTTAAAGGACGGTACATGGTGAGACAATTGTCGTTATAAAACATAGAAATACTGATATATTTATTCTAATATCTCGACCAAGTCAACTTCTATACTGGGGATTGATCTCTACTTTTTAAATTTCTATAGCCTTTCTCTTGAACTTCCAATTTGAGACAACAATCACATTAAAATATATTTTTTTAAATTTTCAAAAATATAATTGTTCAAAAAGAAATATTTGTAATATTTTTTTTAAAACGTCTATTGTAATCGAAACGAATAATTATACGACTCTTGAACAATAAATATATATCATTAGTCTCATCTCTGATAGCCACAAACTACTTTAAAGACGGATTATTTATAAACCAATTTACTCAATAAAAACATATGACAATTCAGTGAACTATTGCGCCTCAATAAATGTTTTTGTGAAATTGTTTTCTCTATCAGAACATCACTTAGTCGATTGTACCCATGTGTTATTGTTTACGCGAATGCATTACTAACCTCTTCTATTCATTTTAGTATTTTCAGTTGAACAAATATGCACTCTATACGTTCAATAGACAGCGTAGTCTGGGAATTTTCCTAGGCAAAATAATGTTTTCCTAGCTTCAAGGAATTTATTCATTTTTTACGTTGCATGATGATTACTGTGAATGACTATTGAAAATACAAAATTGTTCTCTTAGAAATATCGTAGTTTTATAATATATTTGTAGCGATTAGGTGAACACTCATGTTTATATATTGACTAACCAAATATTCCTTAAAAAATTACAAAATTATACATTTGCAAAAACCTACTAGTATTATTCCTAGTGAAATTTACATTAGACCATTTAACGATGAAATACTTGCCAACGACGCTATAACATTAACGGGTTGCATTAAAATGTTGTAATACGTACACAGTAAAAGGTGAAGCTATAAATAACACTATTCCATACCCTAATTTATTGTTACAAGCGGGGGCCTGCATCATAAATTGGGTAAAAGTAAGGCGGTTCAAAAGCCACAATGTTAAACATTATGAACTACTAAAGGCTTGTGTTTGACTTGTATTTATTTGAAGCTTGTGTCTAATTGTTGTAGCTGATAATCATAATTTCATTAAACCTTTTAAAATAAGTAACGATAAAAATTATTACTGAACATTCTCAAGATGAGAGCAAGGTTTTATACATGTCAAGCCAACTGTCTTCTATTCTTGTAGAAATGATAAATATCAACCACAAAATTACGAAAAGTTTATGAATAAGGCGATTATCCAGGTTGTATTACATTGTTTGACATTTTAACTAGTAATTTACAAAAAAATTGAGAAAGTGTTGAATTTAAGGTGAAGTTTTTAAAAAAGTGAGCGAACCATATGTAACTTTGAGAGGACACGGAACGATTTCTGTTTCAATCAGTGTCTGAAAGCAAATACCCGAACTAAACCTTACCTTCTCACACTAACACGTAGCTTACGTCACTCTAAACCTTTTTTGTTCAAGAAAAAAGTAAAATTGTTACTTTTTTATCTTCTAGATTGCTTCTAATTTAAGCATGTGTATGTTCTAATTTTAACAAGCAAAATCATCGGACGTTAAGTCGATTAGAGGAATTACTTGAAATTACTAATTTAGTTATAAAGCCTAGGCATATATGACATACAAATTAATTGTCTGGGTAGCCGAGTGGTTATAGTGCTCGCCTTCAAATCTGAAGGTCGCTGGTTCGATTCCGAGCTAGATCGTTTTCCAGAACCAGATTCCCTGTGCTATTGGGAAATGAACTTATGATCCTATTTAGAAAAAATGTCCTGTCGACGTTTGGATAGTAACAAGACCAGGGTTTGGACCGTTCCCTTTCAAAACGTAAAAATGCCATTGGCGTATAGCCACACAAAATAAAATTATAAACAAATCTGGTAAAAAAAGTCTTGAACACAGAAATTGTTTTAATTTTTGTGTATTTTTTTTCTCATAACATATTTAGCTTTGATACATCAAATGAATAAAAATGTCTTCAACTCCGAACATCCCTCAGTACAAAAACACCTTTACAAAGTAACTCACGTCAAATCATAGTTTGCTATTAAGAACTCAATAACGACGCTATCTAACAGATCGACGATAGATAATACATAGTAGGAACAAGGCTAGTGCTCAGTCGGTTACGTACGATATCATAAGATAAGTGTTCTACTTGCATAGTCATACAAACAAATATTAAAATGGGTATGTTTCTAGTACAGATATAAACAAAATACTTGGATATAATAAGGTATGAAAGGTGTAAAGTATTTTGTTTATATAGTGTTATTGAATAACATTTTCTCTATTGAAGCAACAGGTTTTGTATTGAATTTATTATCTTTTTCATAATTCCACCACTTTAATCAGTGTAATGTGTTCGAAAAGTCTATGGATACTACCATGATCTGTGTCAACTAATTCGTTATAAAATGTCTTAAATGTAAACTGATGTATCTGACTTGATGCGAAGTATTGGTTTATTGATCGTATACAAATTGCTTGTTATATATTTGAGAACGAAGCAGATACCTGTAATATAACGACCGACTTTATTATTGAGTTGACAAGATCCAATAATATGCATAATACTGTGTAAATCATGCAATATAAGTAAAATTTACCAACTTTCCTAGAAGTCGAGTAGTTAATATTTTTGTGGTACATTAGTTTAAACCTCGCTACTTTTATTCACTACTCATTGTTGTTTGTATTTTATCCAGTTTGTTTACACACAATTTACGTTGCAGGAGACTTTGACACTAATACAATGCGGGAATTTATAGCTTAGTGCTTTTATTATTCGATCACCCCTATGACGTTGTGCTCTAATGTAACCCCGAGTGTAATATAGAACGTTATATCCCGGAAATCATTTATAAAAATAAATATGTTAAAAATATTAATATTTGGCAACGAGAAAATAAACTGTTCGAAACTTGGATCTGTTAAAGGTTTCCCACTCGAAGCAAAACATTTAGGAAAAGAAGAAATGTATTGCTATAAATTATAATGCTATTTTATTTTCCTAAAGGATGCAAAGATAATTTCGTTCAAACCATGGCTTAAGTCTTACTTAAGTCTATTAGTTCTGCTTTAGCCTTAATAACCTTAATATGAGTATTGTTGTATTAGTGGCCTTGTATCACCAAGTTCATAGTCGATTGTCAATGAAGCTTTTGCAGGGCTTAGGTCGGTTATAAGGATCTTTAACAATTGTAAAAGCATACGGAACCCATTTCATCGTTACTGTCTATAGTCCGTTTCTTATGTAAACTGCAACTTGGTTTTACTATTTAACAATTATCAAAGGTAATTTAACATTCAAACACTACAAGATAATTAGGGGTGTTGGTGTTAGGGTTGTGTTGCTAGCGTAGTGGTTAACTTTGTGTCTCGGACTTCAGGGCGGGAGGAACGGGTTCAATTCCCGGAAAATCCAAAAAACTTTAATATGTTTGGACCGCTTTCCCTTAAAATCGTTTGTTCTCACGTTCAACTTAATCAAAAATGCCATGTGGTGTAGTAAAGGGAAAAATGTGTCGATATAAAATGTTGGCCATCTGTAGTTGCCTACACTGGTGTTTTGACGATGAAGAAATGACAGTTAAAATATATTTAGCAAACATGAATTTTAATAGAAAGTTCCATCTTTTATTTCAGGGTTTTAAAATTATTACCCACAAAAGTAGTTAAATATAGCGGTAAGACCGGAAGTACCAACAGCTGGATATTAATATCCGTAACAGCTGACTTTCCCTCGTACTGTGGGGGTTTTACGGCTAATACATTTGACTACACCGATAAAACATTGTTTAGAATAACATTTGGCATTCACTTTTTAATATTCAGGAATATTTATTTAATAATTAAAAGGAAATCGTCAGTTTCAAACATTAAATTTATGTTACACCTCGCTCAAACATACTTCATCTTATTCTTTAAAAGGAATAATAATTTTTCTATGTCTTTGAATGCGGATCTGACCGATTTTAAACCTTGTTATGAATAAACCATTAGCCCTTCCAATTGCAGCAAACCTAAGTACTCGTTAAACTAAACAGGGAATAAAAGTCCAGCCAGGCAAATGCAAATTAGCTTAGTCTGCAGGTTTGCTGTTGCAGGGGTAACTTTTATGTTACATTACGTAATTTTTCTTTAAAATACCTCTTTACAATTTAAATCTACAAAACACCGTACACTCGCTTTGTAAGGCTATTAACATTAAGGTTTTAGTTCGACCTGCCATGAGAAACTCGACGGTGCTGTGGCAAACAAAACGTGGTGCATCAATATCTAAACTTTGTAGACAACTTAAGTCATCAGACTAGCAGTTAAACGACCTTTAAACACGCAATGTTAAGTATAACGTTTTTCTTATAACGTTTGAGTTGAGAAATACTAACCATAAAAGCTACTTCTCGCGTATATAACTCCAAAGTCATATTTTTTGGCATTATTTGAAACATTTCTTTAAAATCAATACTCGATTACACTATTTATTACTAGTAATAATGTCTCCATACCCTAGTTATTATTACTATTATTGTATGGTTTATGCTGTATAGTAATGATGATAATTATAGTTCAGTTAAAAAAAAGTATAACGAGTGTGTATGTTGTATTTTTTACAAAGGACTCGATCCGTTTAAAGTTAGAAGGTTAAAAAAGCAAGTTAAAGTATCTGGGATCTTTGGTGTCTTACGTTAAAGTTGAAGTTTTTAATTAAATCGTAGACCCAGGAGTTAAGTGTTAAAGTGTTTTCAGAGTTGCCTTTGGGAGAATCCTTGTCGAACTTATCTTGATTATACAAGAATTTACCTGTGATACGAAGTTCAGATGGATAAAAAAAATCTAGACTAAATGTTGTAATCGCTCTTCTAGATACTTATATAAAACTGTTCATAATTTGTACAAATCATTATAATTTGTAATAATTGCCATTCAATATCCCTTCAGTATGAGTAAAATTATTCTAAACCTTTTGAAATATCTTTAATGAACGTAAAATTAATCAACAATATAATATATGGTTTAAGAGGAACATGTTAATAAGGAGAAGGAAAATGAGACTTTTCCTCAATCATGAATCTTATTCAAGATTATCTTGGATTTCTGATTTAAATAACCTCCATGCATCTATCTACCTTGAGGTTTTTCTTAAAACCTACCCACAATAAGATTGAAAGTATAATGATTCATGAAACGTATTTTTTTATCTTTAGAATGTAGAACGCTGTCTTTCAGGAAAATGGCAACGTAAAAATAACCTCGGGTTAGTTTATTTAACTCTTATCAGAATACTTAAGATTCAAACCAAGCTTCTAAGAATGTCTCTGTCACAGAACCGATATTAAGAAGGTGGGAGTTCTGCTTGTTACGCAAAACGTATTCACTTTAAAGTGTAAATAAAAGTGTCCATTAATTTTCGACTTTTTAAAAAATATTACTGTATACATTGTAATTGCAAAACAGACTAGGACTACCCCTAGAACCTAGACCAGCCACACTTAATTTATTAACGAAGTGCTCAGGAAGAACCGATAAAATCCAGGGGTCCATACTAAAGCCATGGTTTTAACTAGTTAATATAATTTAATTGAAGGTTCAGAGCTCTAGGAAGCGCTCAGGAAATCCTGTAGACGCTCAGGTGGAGCTGTATCATCCTCACCTTCGTAAAAGTGTTTTGTGAATTTTACATAGCTTTTAGAACGACTCCGTTGGTCTGATAACTTTACCTTGGCCAAGTGGGGAAACACTACACTTCCCACAGTTCAAATTGTTTAGCTAAAGGCTATGATAAAGGAATGAACGTAAGATCATTTACTGGTGGGAGGAGGGGATATCAAATTGCTGCATTCTTCAGGACCCTGCTTAGGACGTCCAAACGAAGAATTTACCGTGATACGGATAAATTCGCCTATTGGCCTAAGGCATCATGGCTGTAGTCCGTCAAAACATTAGTGTCGGAATTATGGTGGTGTCTGTGTTAAATATTTGTAAATCTGTGTTGATAGTCTCAAATAGAAATCTGATCTGATAAGTTTGCAATAATAGTATTTGAGTCTAGGCCTAGATTTCGTTGCACACAGTTGAAACTAACACATAGACCCCAGGTGTAGACTATTGTAAATGTAAATGGGTAAGTCATGGTGTTTGTTTACTCTTGGGACGTTTTTACCACCCTTGATATCTGTTATCTCAGAAATCTTAAGTTTGTATACAATTGTCTACGCATTAGTAACATTTTCTTTATTTTTAAAGCACACCAGTAATCAAGTCTAATTATTCTCTGACTCATCACTTAAGTCAAAAGATTTTAACGAGCTTAATTTTACTTCTACTACAATTTATTCAATACCAAGATCAATACAAGCTATTCACAAATATAATCTAAAATCCAATAGCTTTTGACAAACTGAATCTAATATTTACCAAACAACAACCCTCATCTCTGATTCCACAAACATGCTTGCTTTGCAAAAATGTCATTCATATAGTTGTTTAACTAATTATTTTACTATTGACGTTCATTTAAAGAGACACGTCTATCACTCTCAATTAAAACCCATTTGCTATTCCATTGGCGTATAACCATATGGTACCTTTTATACAATTTATAATCATGTATAATTTATAATAAATATAACAAATATTTTAAATAATATATTTTTTTCAATTTATAATATTATACAAATAATACTAGAACTGGAGTATAAACACAATGTATGTCACAATACCGGAAACACGTTGTGTTGTTAATCTTTCTAAAAAGAAAACAACAGGAAACTATTATTCTTTTTAGGAATTGTCGCAAAATTAGAAGAAAGTAAAGCAAAAATTCCTTTTGCTGTAAAAATGTTACAGGAAATGACAAGCCACACACTTAGGAATATAAGAATCCTGGTCTTTGTTGCTTAACTTTGTGACACCACAGAACCTGTAATTTTTATAAATTTGAAATTAAAACTTCACCAATATTTTCAAAAATTTTTATTTTATGAGGCCTTTTGCCGGCTATGCTGGCATCATCAGACACATCACAAAACTGAAGGTTATGTTTATGTTTAAAAATACAATGATAAATTTTAAAGAATGTAACATATGGGTAGTTAAAAATTTTAATTGAAAAGGCCTCATAAAATAAAAAAAATAAAAATATTGGTGAAGTTTTTATTTAAAATTTATATTTCAATATTACTAGTTCTTCTTGAAGAATGTAATTTTTAGTTTAAAATATTCTTTATTAATAAAAACAAAACTAAAAAAGAAACGATTTATGAATTGTTTTGAGCTACCTTACAATTCTTGTGCACAATACCTTCAAATTAGTAACTTATAAATCTTAACAGCTCTAAAAGAATCTTGTCTCCTGTATATGATAACGCATTAGACTGAATATGTATTATGAAAAACCCACTGATGTTAAATTTTATAAGAGTTCCACACTATTAAATTTTATACTGTGTAGACTTCACATCCGCAATGTGTTTAAAATAAAAATTCGAATTAGTATGAAAAAGTTATTTGCAAGATCACTCTACTCAATGTGTACAATAAATGGATCTTTGTGGAAACCGCAAAGTGTTATTGTCGCTCTTAAACTACCAATGCGAGAAATCATTTATTTCTCGCGTGCTTTACCTAAAGCAGTGAGTCACGGAGAAATCATTTCTCAGTCATCCTCGTCGATTTATTCTGAATCGGTCTCGAGTTTCTTAATCGAAAACATTTCTCTTCAACCAACATCAAATTCAATATTTCCTTTTCCAATTCCCATTTGATTATTATCCAATAGCTCACAACCTAGGTTAAGTATGTTTTGACGTGATTGTATTGAAGATATGGTTCAATAGAAGTATGCATGTGTTAAATGTGTAGGTATTTGTTCGATGTATAAACATGAATTTGAACAGTAGCCTAACGTAATAGTCCGGAAGATTAAGTAAGCGAATAATGGGCTACATAAAGTTCAACTAGAAAAAGGATGTTTTGTGTAATTAATAATAGTCAACATTAGGTAAACTTACCAATTGGTAAGTATGCACATATTATTGTACACTTCCCATAATTTGTAATTTACCAAAATGCTGAATTTATATTGAGTGTTAAAGCAGTTATTTATGACTTTTGCAAAGAAATACCAAAAACGCAGATGTATTTGTCAACCCAACCATTAATTAAATACTTCATTACTTCAAGTATGAACCTGTTATGAATAGTATTGTTTAGTTTTTAATGAATTATAAAAAAAATCAATATTGACTAACCAATTCATATCGAATTAGTATTTAATTACCTATAAAGGTCTTGTAAATATGAAACTGTGACGGAATTTAAGACATTTTGCAGGTAGTTTACTATTTAACATTGAATTTCTTAGAGTAGATGAATTTTAAAGAATGGAGAAAAGAATTGGTCTGATGGAATAAACCCGTTTGCACAATTCTCAGGGTATTAATAATTTTCCGAGAAAAATCATTATGAAAGGAAGTTTGCGGTACCGGAAAGAGACAACTTTAAGCGTTGAAGCCTTCAAGTCTTAAACTTTGATTCTTTGCTTCCGACTTCAACAGATTTTAAGATGTTCAAATATTATATTCACTTCAGATATCATCATTTTCACGAGTAGATATCTTGTTCAATATCGAAAAAATATATAAAATATTTTTACAGACTAGAAAACCAGTCATTGTTGTTTTAAACATAAAATTAAACAACTCAGGTATTTAAGTTGGTAAAACATTGAAACTTAAATAAACTTACACAATTCACAAACAAACAAAACAAAACAAACTTTACTGTGTTCGTTTGATATCGAAATTAAAAAAGATTGATTAAAACGTTTTCAACAAAACGTAAATCAATGACGTAATCTGTGTTTGCGAACCAATGAAAATACACGTTATTGTATTCCACCTGATTTGTTTGTTAAATGATGTTCCAATTTTCCTGTTGATTTTAACCAAACAACTGAACTCTAACGTTTGGTTTTAATCTTTAGCCTTTTTCACTGTAGATTAGTTAACCATATTTTATTATTTTTGTCGTTGTATAAATTTTAAATACATTTATTGCATTTCTGCTTCTTAACTAAATAACAAACTCAATAATCGTATATAAGCATTAATTAATACAATACCATACACACTACACTAAATGTATTCTATTTAATATTTTGTTTCGTAGTTATAAGAGGTTTTCTTTAGTTTAAATCCTGACTTGAGTCAATTTTGTAAAAAAGTTTTGTAACTGAAATTCGCTCATGAATAAAGACCTTATTTATTTATTTCTATTTTATCACTAATATATTATATATCTTATTTAAGTCTTACAAGTAATTTAATTCTTATGGACCAAATTGTATTGGCAATCTATAGTAGTGAAATGATTTCATTCCTGTTTATAGATGATTAGGGATTTTGTATGTTTCTGTTTCTGTACCCGTTAGCTGGATATTAATATCCGTAACAGCTGACTTTTCCTCATACTGTGGGGGTTTTACGGCTAATACATTTGACTACATCGATAAAACTTTGTTTAGAATAACGCTTTTTCATTCATATTTTAATATTCAGGAATATTTATTTAATTATTAAAAGGAAATCGTCAGTTTCAAACATTAAATTTATGTTACACCTCGCTCAAACATATTTCATCTTATTCTTTAAAAAGAAATAATGATTTTTCCTATGTCACTGTATGCAGATCTGACCGATTTTAAACCTTGTTATGAATAGACCATTAGCCCTTCCAATTGCAACAAACCTAAGTACTCGTTAAACTAAACAGATAATAGAAGTCCAACCAGGCAAATGAAAATTCCCTTAGTCTGCAGGTTTGCTGCGGCGGGGGTAATTTTAATGTTATATTACATCATTATTCATTAAAATGTCTCTTTACAAATTAAATCTACAAAACACCGTACATTCGTTTTGTAAGGTTATTAACATTAGGGTTTCAGTTCAACCTGCCATGAGAAACTCAATGTTACTGTAGCAAACAAAACGATGCATCAATATCTAAACTTTGTAGACAACTTGAATCATCAGACTAGCAGTTAAACGACCTTTAAACACGCAATGTTAAGTATAACGTTTTACTTACAACGTTTGAGTTGAGAAATACTAACAATAAAAGCTATTTCTCGCGTATATAACTCCAAAGTCATATTTTTAGGCATTATTCGAAACATTTCTTTTAAATCTAAACACAATTACACTATTTATTACTAGTAAGTATTAGTAGTAGTTTATTACTAGTCTCCATACCCTTGTTATTATTACTATTATTGTATGGTTTATGCCGTATAGTAATTATGATAATTATAGTTAATAAAAAAGTATAACGAGTGTGTACGTTGCATTTTTTTACAAAGGACTCGATACGTGTAGGTCTAAAGATAGAAGGTTAAAAAAGCAAGTTAAAGTATCTGGGATCTTTGGGATCTTACGTTAAAGTTGAAGTTTTTAATTAAATCGTAGACCCAGGAGTTAAGTGTTAAAGTGTTTTCAGAGTTGCCTTTGGGAGAATCCTTGTCGAACTTATCTTGATTATACAAGAATTTACCTGTGATACGAAGTTAAGATGGATTTAAAAAAATCTAGACTCAATGTTGTAATCACTGTTTTTGATAGTTATATAAAACTGTTAATCATTATAACTTGTAATTGTCATTCAATATGCCTTCACTATTAGTAAAATTATTCTAAACATTTTGAAATATCTTTAGATGAGTGTAAAATTAATCAACAATATATGGTATTAGCTACCAAAGCTACAATATGTTGGTGTTGGCTGTATGGTTTTAGAGGAACATATTAATAAGGATAAGGAAAATGAGACTTTTCCTCAATCAAGAATCTTATTCAAGATTATCTTGGATTTCTGATAAGATTTTAATCACCTCTATGCATCTATCTACCTTGAGGTTTTTTCTTAAAACCTACCCACAATAAACTTTAAGATTGAAAGTATAATGATTCATGAAACGTCTTTTTTATCTTTAGAATGTAGAACGCTGTCTTTCAGGAAAATGACAACGTAAAAAGAACCTCGGGTAAGTTCATTCAAACTTTTATCTGAATGCCTATGATTCAAACCGAGCTTCTAAGAATGTCTTTCTCACAGAACCGATACCTATTTAGAAGGTGGGAGTTGTGGATGTTACGCAAAACGTATTCACTTTGAAGTGTAAATAAAAGTGTCCATTAATTTTCGACTTTTAAAAGAATATTACTGTATACATTGTAATTGCAAAAGAGACTAGGCCTACCCCTAGAACCAGCCACACATAAATTTATTAACGAAGTGCTCAAGAAAACCGGTAAAATCCAGGGGTCCATACTAAAGAAAGTCTATGGTTTCAAATAATTAATTAATATAATTTAATTGAAGGTTCAGAGCTCTAGAAGCGCTCAGGAAATCCTGTAGACGCTCAGGTGGAGCTATATCATCCTCACCTTCGTAAAAGTGTTTTGTGAATTTTACATAGCTTTTAGCATGACTCTGTAGGTTTGACGAGTATTCTGTCTTGGCCAATTTGATAAAACTATCTGTCCCACACTTGAAACTATTTAGTGAAAGGCTATGATAAAACAATGTACGTGCAATAATTTACTGGTGGGAGGGAGGTTACAAAAGAAAGTTCCTACATAGTCATCGCAGTCCTTATTAGGATGTCTACGAGGAATTTATCATGGTAAGGATAAATTCGTCTGTTGCCCTAAGCCATCTTGGCCGTAGTAGTTTAAACTAACACATAGACCCAGGTATATAGGCTATTTAGGTTATTGTAAATGTAAATGGGTAAGTCATGGGGTTTGTTTACTCATCGTATGTTTTTACCACCCTTGATATCTGTTACCTCACAAATCTCAAGTTTGTCTACAATTATCTAAGCATTAGTCAAATTTTTTTATTTTAAAAGCACACCAGTAATCAAGTCTAATTATTCTCTGACTCATCACTTAAGTCAAAAGATTTTAACGAGTTGAATTTGACCTCTACTACAATTTATTCAATACCTAGATCAATACAAGCTATTCACAAATATAGACTAATACAATGTAAAATCAAATTGCTTTTGACAAACTGAATCTAATATTTACCAAACAACAACCCTCATCTCTGATTCCACGAACATGCTTGCTTTATGCAAAAATGAAATTCATATAGTTGTTTAACTGCTTATTTTACTATTGACGTTCATTTAAAGGGACATGTCTATCACTCTCAATTAAAACCCAATTGCTTTTCCTTTAGTGTATAACCATAAGAAACCTTTCATATAATTTGTAGTATCATAAATATGATGATAACATTAGAATTATAATATGATAATAAAAAAAAAATACTAGAACTGGAGTATAAACACAATGAATGCCACATTACCGGAAACACGTGTTGTTAATCTTTCTAAAAAGAAAACAACAGGAAACTATTTTTTTTTTTTAGGAACTGTCGTAAAATTACAAGAAAGTAAAGCAAAACTTCCTTTTGCTGTAAATAAGTTACAGGAAATGACAAGCCTGGGGTACACTTAAGAATGTAAGAATCCTGGTCTTTGTAGCTTAACGTTGTGACACTGGAGAACTGTAATTTTTAGTTTAAAATGTTCTTTATTACTAAAATCAAAACTAAAAAAGAAACGATTTATGAATTTGTTAAGCTACCATTCTTGTACAAAATACCTACAAATACATCAAAACATCTCTAAAAGAATCTTGTCTCCTGTATTTGATTAGGCCTATGCATAAGACTGAATACATTTATGAAAACCCCACTGATGTTAAATTTTCTAAGAGTTCCACAATATTAAATTTTATACTGTGTAGACTTCTCATCCGCAAGTTTAAAATAAAAATTCGAATTAGTATGAAAAAGTTATTTGCAAGATCACTCTACTCAATGTGTACAATAAATGGATCTTTGTGGAAACTGCAAAGTGTTATTGTCGCTCTTAAACTACCAATGCGAGAAAACATTTATTTCTCGCGTGCTTTACCTAAAGCAGTGAGTCACGGAGAAATCATTTCTCAGTCTTTGTCGATTTATTCTGAATCGGTCTCGAGTTTCTTTATAATCGAAAACATTTCTCTTCAACCAACATCAAATTCAATATTTCCTTTTCCAATTCCCATTTGATTATTATCCAATAACTCACAACCTAGGTTAAGTATGTTTTGACGTGATTGTATTGAAGATATGGGTCAAATGTAAGCATGGTTAAATGTGTAGGTATTTGTTCGTTAAATGTATCAACATTAATTTAACAGTAGCCTAACGTAATAGTCCGTAAGATTAAGTAAGCAAATAATGGGCTACATAAAGTTTAACTAGAAAAAGGATGTTTTTATAATGAATAATAATTAACATTAGGTAAACTTACCAATTAGTAAGTATGCACATATTATTGTACACTTCTTATAGTACGAACCTAATTTGTAATTTACCAAAACGCTGAATTTATATTGAGTGTTAAAGCAGTTTTTTTATGACTTTTGCAAAGAAATATCAAAAACGCAGATCTATTTGTCAACTCAACCATTAATTAAATACTTCATTACTTCACGTATGAACTGATTCATTATGAATCTTATTGTTGAGTTTTTAATGAATTGATACAAAAATGTAAATGTTGTCCAACAAATTCATGACAAATTAATATTTTTACCTTCAAAGGTCATTGTAAAATTTACAGTATTTAATATAAAACTCTGACGGAATTTAAGACATTTTGCAAATACTACTCAACATTGAATTTCTTAAAGTAGATGAATTTTACAGAATGAAAAGACGAATCGGTCTGACGGAATAAACACGTTTGCTCAATTCTCAAGGTACAGTATTAATAATTTTTCCGAGAAAATCATTATGAAAGGAAGTTTGCGGTACCGGAAAGAGACAACTTTAAGCGTTGAAGCCTTCAAGTCTTAAACTTTGATTCTTTGCTTCCTACTTCAACAGATCTTAAGACGCTCAAATAATATATTCACTTCGAAGAGATCATTATTTTCACGAGTATATATCTTGTTAAATATTGAAAACAATATATAAAATATTTGTACAGACTAGAAAAATAGTCAATGTTGATTTAAACATAAAAGTAAACAACTCAGTTATTTAAGTTGGTAAAACATTGGAACTTAAATACACTTACACAATTCACAAACAAACAAAACAAACTTTACTGTGCTCGTTTAATATTGAAATTAAAAAGATTTATTAACACGTTTTCATCGAAACGTAAATCAATGGCGTAATCTGTGTTTGCGAGCCAATGAAAATACGCGTTATTGTTTTCCACCTAAATTGTTTGTTGTTAAATGATGTTCTAATTTCCCTATTGATTTTAACCAAACAACTGAACTCTAACGTTTGGTTTTAATCTTTAGCCTTTTTCACTGTAGATTAGTTAAACATGTTTTATGATTTTTGTCGTTGTATCAATTTGAAATACATTTATTACATTTCTGATTGTTAGATAAATAACTACCTCAATGATCGTGTAAGGAATAATTACTACATAAACATACACACCTCACTAATATGTTAGAATTTTATTAACTCTTGCAAGGAATTTAATCCTTATGGACCTAATTTTATTGGCAATCTATAGTAGTGAAATGATTTATATGCCTGCTTATAGAGGAATATGGATCTTGTAGGTTTCTGTTTTTATTGACGGAAAAACTATTATTTTTCACTTAATGCAAAAAAAAAAAAACTTAAATCTGTTATTCAACTGATTAATAAGTTACTTATTGTCTGCAATTCTAGAAAGGAATGATGAACACCATAAGGTTTTCTTTATCAACTTTCCTAATAATTTAAATACATTTTTGGAACGACTACCACCACCTTACAATACAGTAATTTTGCAATACACATTACGTTATCTAAAAAGCCACAGAAAAAAGTAAATCCCTAAATACACCTTCTAAAACATAATTACAATCTTAACCAAGATAACCAAGTCTTAATGAGAAACTAATTATTGCCCACCCTTTCTCTGTGCTAATGTGATTAGGGTTTATAAAGTAATTTTTGAATTCCAACGTTTACATGTTTCGTTTTTCAACTTGAAATAAATAAGCCAGTGACTACAATAATGTAACCCTATGTGGGGGAAATAAATTAATTCGTTAAATTTAAGTTTCCCTTCAATTTACATTAAACAACGTCGTTCTTTATTGACGATGATTTGTCTATAAAGTTTTTGTTAATATTCGACATATAACGAGTTTACTAAGTATTTATATGTTTCACATTTCTGTCGTGGATATTAGATAATCCATAGATACCTTTTTACTCTTATTACGCTATACACAGCACGATAGTGATTTATGTTGAGTACCGAGTAAATACCTAATAAGTAATTTTAAGCCATAGAAAATGGCCTTCCACTTTGATATTAAGACTCTCTTTAATATCTTAGATTGTATAATCTGATATTACGTTAAGAACATGATATTTAAAGCAATAAAATGCATTGAAATTGCTTCTCCATTTTCTCCAACGAATGCAATCTTAAGAAATCCTTTTTAAGAACATTATTTAAATTTTTTTAATACAAAACTATTAAAATGATTATTTCCGATTAAAAAATTTAGTTATAAAGAAAACATAATACCTGTATGAAATTAGATATTATTTATTGGCAATTTAAATAGTACAACTTTTAATTGATTATTTTTTAAACAGTGCACATAAGCGGTAAAAAAAACTTATTGAAAACTTCAAAGCGATTCTTTTA
This sequence comes from Macrosteles quadrilineatus, assembly GCF_028750875.1. Lineage (NCBI taxonomy): Eukaryota > Metazoa > Arthropoda > Insecta > Hemiptera > Cicadellidae > Macrosteles > Macrosteles quadrilineatus. The sequence continues at coordinate 1,875,808 of NW_026542613.1, forward strand.
CCCTAATAGATTTTAACACGTAAAACTAATCTCTTTAAGAATCCATTAATGAATGTTTTTGTGGCCAGAATTTGTTTTCAGAAGACAAATTTGTTATTAGGGGAAACAATCCATTGCAAGCATGAAAGAATATTTGTTATTTTTGTACACATGTATCTTAAGTCAGTATATACACTTCTTTTATTAAACCTTTTTGTATCGTGTGCTTAAGTTTTTATAATAAAAGCAAATAAAAGTAAATAATATTAACAGTGGGAATTGATTGATCAAATCAAAAAGATGGAAGATTACTTAAAATGTTCAACCTAGATAAAAACCTAATAGTTCATCTCCGAGACCAAAACCTAGTAGGTTATCCTACAAAATAAAAATTTTAAAAATAATTATTCTTTTAACAAAGATCAAAACCTTACAGTTTATTCAAAGAGGGGGGACATTGTATTTGTGTTTGTCAACCTATGTACTTAATATGCACAACCGGAGAAGCTTGACTATAATTTACCTAAAATGGACGGCGTTACATCAAAGCGAAGCTCTGTAATACCGTTGTCTTTGTCGTGCTCTTGCATTTCCATTAGCATTAGGTCAAAGAAAGATGTACTCGGTGTACCTTTAATCTGGAAGCCAGTTAAGATTCAAACGTAATATTATTTCAAAAATTTATAATTATATATCTCTGTGTTAATTAATTAGGATAAGAATCTTTGTTTGGACATTTATTCAATGTGTTTAGTCTATAAAAACTACAGAAGAATGCTTTTATACCAATAAAACATGACTTGTCATCTTGTAGAGGTGCTTGTACAATAATATACCATATCAATAAATCCATACAATGATTTTATTTTTTTTTGCATTTATTGTAAAAATAAAATTTTGGAATTAAATTAGAATTACTGATTTTTTTACAATTGGTGTGATCATACAAATGAAAGGAAAACTGGATACGAATTCTATAAAGCACTAAAAAGAAAAACATGGAATGTGTATGTTTAAATAATATTTTACTTTGTAGTTTCGTTTGTGAATACTAAAAATATATAAGGGATTAAAAAATAACGATGTTGTAAATAAATGCAGCTTCAGATAAGAAACAGTGTTAAAGAAGCTTTAAAAATGAAAAAGTTTATTGTTTATGAAACCTTTGTTTCCTGAAATTATATTCCTCTTTTCATAAAATTCCTCACAATTTTTTTTTTTTTTTTTAAGATAAATTCGAGCTGTTCTTAAGGTATAGCGTTCTGAATCTTTCATTAATACTTTACCGCATAAGAGAGTCCCCTAAACTTAATGACTGCGTTAAGACTCACACACTTCCCTTTAGTATAAGATTTGTTTATAAACAAAAAATAATATAGATATAATTTAAGCCTTTTTTATTTAGAAGGAAACTAAAATTATACGTGGTATTTTATAATATATTTAATTAAAAGTAAATTGTTCAATTTAACCTAATAATTTTATAAAGGTTTGTTAAGTTTTGTAATAAATCTACTATAATAGCCTGAAGATAGACGTTTTTATCAACCAATTTACTTTATTGGTATCCAACAACAGCGAACGACATTAACCCAGGAAATGTTTACAAAGAAAACACACTTAAGTAATTGAATGGAATGGAGCTCAGTTGGTAGAACGAGTAGTTATTTTGTACAAAATACCTTTTAAATTTATAAAAGTATATTTATAAATCAATAAATGACCTTTACGACGATCATAGTTTTTTATGGTTGAAAATTAATGAATTAACACTGAAAGAATCAATTGATTCTAATTGATTGAATGCTTGTGTGAAGTTTCTTAACTTGATAGTGCAACTTTGACTTTGTAGGTGAACTTTTAATGAGTTTAAGTTATTTTGGCAACTATGTGTAGCATCATCTGTTGTATACTTAGTATCAAGTTATAAGTGTTATTAAGTTTTTTGAAAAATACTAACTTAAAATACTGTTACCTTGATTGATTCAATTTTATATGCAGGTGTCTTTAAATTGTATTTCAAATGAGAATAATCCAAATCTTTATTTTCATGCAGTGTATCAGGTTCTATTAAAGAATAATTCAATCTTAAATGTTTTATCTTGAAAATTAGTACTCCTATCAAGAGACCTGAAACCTGAGACCTTAATAACCTGACCAACTTACATAAAAAAAAACTATCTATAAATTTAATTAAAAATATTGTAAAGAAATTGATTTAAAACGTAATATGATTGAGGTTAGATTGAGCTGAAGACGTTGATTAATTATATTGGCCATTTTTAGATTTTTTAGTAAATTACTGATTGTACGCACGTTAGCCCTTTTCTATTTTACTAATTGTAGTAATATTTTGACGATGTGGTCATATTTTCAAGGACGGTACGTGGTGAGACAATTGACGATATAAAACATAGAACTACATCTCTTATAGCCATAAACTACTTTATAGACGGATTATTGTTGTTTTTATAAACCTATTCTCTTGCTACAAACATATGACAACTCAGTAAACGATTGCGCCCCAAAAAATGTTTCTGTGAAAATTGTTTTCTCTATCAGAACATCACTTAGTACTATTGTACTTCTATTGTACCCAAGTGTTATTGTTTACACAAATATATTACTAACCTCGTCTATCGATTTTAGTATTTTCAGTTGAACAAATATGCACTCTATACGCTCAATAGACAGCGTAGTCTGGGAATTTTCCTAGGGAAAATAATGTTTTCCTAGCTTCAGGGAAATTATTCATTTTCTCCGTTGCATGTTGTTACAGTGAATGACTATTGAAAATGCAAAATTGTTCTCTTAGAAATATCATAGTTTTATAATATATTTGTAGCGATTAGGTGAAAACTGGCAATGTTTATATATTTACTAACCAAATATTCCTTAAAAAAATACAAAATTATGCATTTGCAAAAACCTACCAGTATTATTTATTGTGAAATGTACATTAAACCATTTAACGATGAAACACTTGCCAACGACGCTATAACATTAACGGGTTGCATTAAACTGTTACTAGGTAATAGGTACACAGTAGAAGGTGAAGCTATAAATAACACTATTCCATACCCTAATTTATTGTTACAAGCGTGGGCCTGCATCATAAATTGAGTAAAAGTAAGGCTGTTCAAAAGCCACATTGTAAAACATTATGAACAACTAAAGGCTTGTGTTTGGCTTGACTTCATTTGAAGCATGTGTCTAATTATTGTAGCTGATAATCATAATTTCATTAAACCTTTTAAAATAAGTAACGATAAAAATTATTCTATAAATTCTCAAGATAGGAGCAAGGATTTATTGTCAAGCCAACTGTCTTCTCTTCTTATAGAAATGATAAGTAAGTATCTTCTACAAAATACTAAAAGTTTACGAATAAGGCGATTATCCAGGTTGTATTTCATGGTTTGACATTTTAACTAGTAATTTACAAAAAATAGGAGAACGTGTTGAATTTAAGGTGAAGTTTTCAAAAAAGAGAGCGAATCATATGTAACTTTGAGAGGACACGGGACGATTTCTGTTTCAATCAGTGTCTGAAAGCAAATACCCGAACTAAACCTTGCCTTCTCACACTAACACGTCACTCTAAACCTTTTTTTGTTCAAGAAAAAAGTAAAATTGTTACTTTTTTATCTTCTAAATTGCTTCTAATTTAAGCATGTGTATGTTCTAATTTTAACAAGCAAAATAACGTATGTTAAGCCAATTGGAGGAATTACTCGAAACTAATTTCTCGATATATCCTTTGTGACAGACAAATTAAAATAAAATGTGGTAAAAAAGTCTTGGACACAAAATTGTTACTATCACTTCTGTAATTTTGTCCTTGATGCGAACATATTGGTTTATTGATCGTATACAAATTGCTCGTTATATATTTGAGAACGAAGCAGATACCTGTAATATAACGACCGACTTTATTATTGAGTTGACAAGATCCAATAATATGCATAATACTGTGTAAATCATGCGATATAAGTAAAACTAACCAAATTTTCTAGGAGCCACGCAATTGATATTTTTGTGGTACATTACTTTACACCTCGCCACTTTTATGTACTATTCATTGTTGTTTGTATTTGATCCAGTTTGTTTACACACAATATACGTTGCAGGAGACTTTGACACTAATACAATGCGGGAATTTATAGCTTAGTGCTTTTATTAATTGATCACCCCTATGACGTTGTTCTCTAATGTAACCCCGAGTGTAATATCTAATATTATATCCCGGAAATCATTTATAAAAACAAATATGTTAAAAATAATAATATTTAGCAACGAGGAAACTTGGATCCGTTAAAGTTTACCCACTCGAAGCAAAACATTTAGGAAAAGGAAAATTTAAACAGGTATAAAGTAATATCCAATTTAATTTTCCTGGAGGATGCAAAGATAATTTCGTACAAACCATGGCTTACACTTAGAATCTATTAGTTCTGCTTTAGCCTTGATAACCTTAATATGAGTATTGTTGTATTAGTGGGCTTGTATCACCAAGTTCATAGTCGATTGTCAATGAATCTTTTGTAGGGCTTATGTCGGATAAGGGTGGGTTATGTTGTAGGGGCTTATAAGGATCTTTAAACAGTGTAAAAGCATACGAATCCCGTTTCATCGTTACTGTCTTTAGTCCGTTTCTTATGTAAACTGCAACTTGGTTTTACTATTTAACAATGATCAAAAATAAATTAAAATTCAAAAACTACAAGATAATTAAAGACGTCAGGGTTGTGTTGCTAACTTAGTAATCAACTTTGTGTCTCTGACTTCAGTATGGGAGGGACGGGATCAATTCCCGGCAAATCCAAAATCTTTAATAGGTTTGGACCGCTTTCCCTTAAAATCGTTTGTTCTCACGTTCAACTTAATCAAAAATGCCATGTGGTGTAGAGAAAAAAGGGAAAATTGTGTAGGTATAAAATGTTAGCCATCTGTATTTACCTACACTGGTGTTTTGACGATGAATAAATAACAGTTAAAATATATTTATCAACATAAATTTTAATAGAAAGATCCAGCTTTTATTTCAGGGTTTTAAAATTATTACCCACAAAAGTTGGTAGTTAAATATAGCGGTAAGACCGGAAGTACCGACAGCGGGATATTAATATCCGTAACAGCTGACTTTCCCTCATACTGTGGGGGTTTTACGGTTAATACATTTTACTATATCGATAAAACTTTACATTTGACATTCATATTTTAATATTCAGGAATATTTATTTAATTATTAATAGGAAATCGTCAGTTTCAAACATTAAATTTATGTTACACCTCGCTCAAACATATTTCATCTTATTCTTTAAAAAGAAATAATGATTTTTTGTATGTTTTTGTATGCGGATCTGACCGATTTTAAACCTTGTTATGAATAGACCATTAGCCCTTCCAATTGCAGCAAACCTAAGTACTCGTTAAACTAAACAGGGAATAAAAGTCCAACCAAATGCAAATTCGCTTAGTCTCCAGGTTTGCTGTTGCGGGGGTAATTTTTATGTTACATTACGTCATTATTCATTAAAATGTCTCTTTATAATTTAAATCTACAAAACACCGTTCACTCGTTTTGTAAGGTTGTTAACATTAAGGTTTTAGTTCGACCTGCCAATAGAAACTCAATGTTACTGTAGCAAACAAAACAATGCAACAATATCTAAACTTTGTAGACAACTTACATCATCAGACGACCAGTTAAACGACCTTTAAACACGCAATGTTAAGTATAACGTTTTTCTTATAACGTTTGAGTTGAGAAATACTAACCATAAAAGCTATTTCTCACGTATATAACTCCAAAATCAAATTTCTTGCATTATTTGTAAAATTTATTTTAAATCAATACTAGATTAAACTATATATTACTAGTAATAATCTTACTAATATTATAAATGTGAAAGTTTGTGTGTTTGTTTGTTTGTTTGTTTGAAGTTCAATCACGCATTAACGACTGGACGGATTGGGCTGAAATTTCGCATGATGATATCTCACATGCCCGATTAACATATAGGCATATTTTTCTCTGAAAAATCCTTTCGGGCTCCGCCCCAGTGGCTCTGCAGTTTCCCATGTTAACCTTATGAGTATTCATATTTAAAGGGAATTAAAGAATTTTGTCAGCTGTTTTAACTAAAAAAGTTGGTTCTATGATATGAAAAGCATTAAAAAGTTATAAGATTTACCAACAGGGTGCAGCACTATTATTTGTTTTGCATATACCATAACTACAGCAAGCGGCAACAAAAACTGTGATATGCAATGAGAACTGTCAAAGTAGGATTGTTTACAGTTATGTTTATGTTTTTAATTTCATGAATAATTTGTGATATTTTGCAAACTTTTAATAATTTATTCTTCTCTATTGTTTAGGTTGAAGTGGTAGAACATTATGACTATGGTAGATATGTAATACTATGGTATAACGTAAATTTAAATAAGCAAATTTTATCAAACTGTGTCCTCCCCCATTGAAAATGCAAATGCAAAGCTCAAGTATAACTGCAATAAGCGTTTTATACTTATATGCCGACCCCGTACGAAGTTCGGGTACTCTGCTGGTAGTCTATATACCCTAGTATTTATAACTATTAATTTTGATGGTTAATGCTGTATAGTAATGATGATAATTATAGTTCAGTTTAAAAAAAAGTATAACAGGTGTGTATGTTGTATTTTTTTACAAAGGATTCGATACGTGTAGGTCTAAAGATAGAAGGTTAAAAAAGCAAGTTAAAGTATCTGGGATCTTTGGGGTCTTGCGTTAAAGTTGGAGTTTTTAATTAAATCGTAGACCCAGGAGTTAAGTGTTAAAGTGTTTTCAGAGTTGCCTTTGGGAGAATCCTCGTCGAATTTATCTTGATTATACAAGAATTTACCTAAACTAAGAAGTTAAGAATCATTTAAAAATCTAGACTCAATGTTGTAATCGCTCTTCTAGATAGTTATATAAAACTGTTAGAAATTATAATTTGTAATAATTGTCATTCAATATTCCTTCACTATGAGTAAAATTATTCTAAACCTTTTGAAATAGCTTTAATGAGCGTAAAATTAATCAACCATATAATATATAGTTTAGAGGAACAAATTTACGAGGAGAAGAAAAAAAGACTTTTCCTCAATCAAGAATCTTATTCACGATTATCTTGGATTTCTGATTAGATTTAAATCACTTCCATGCATCTATCTACCTTGACGTTTTCTTTAAAACCTACCCACAATAAACTATAATGCTTCGTGAAAAGTGTTTTAATCTTTAGAATGTAGAACGCTGTCTTTCAGGAAAATGGCAACGTAAAAAGAACCTCAGGTAAGTTCATTTAAACTCTTATCAGTCTGCCTAAGATTCAAACGAAGCTTCTAAGAATGTCTTTCTCACAGAACCGATATTTAGAAGGTGGGAGTTGTGAATGTTACGCAAAACGTATTCACTTTGAAGTGTAAATAAAAGTGTCCATTAATTTTCGACTTTTTTAAATATTACTGTATACATTTTAATTGCAAAACGGGCTAGACCTACCCCTATAACCAGCCAAACTTAATTTATTCACCGGAGTGCTCAGGAAGAACCGATAAAATCCAGGGGTCCATACTAAAGCCAGTCTATGGTTTTAACTTATTAATTAATAATAATTTAATTGAAGGTTCAGAGCTCTAGAAGCGCTCAGGAAACCCTGTAGACGCTCAGTTGGAGCTATATCATCCTCACCTTCGTAAAAGTGTTTTCAGAATTTTACATAGCTTTTTTAATGACTCCGTAGGTCTGAGAACTTTACCCTTGCCAAGTGGGGAAACACTACACTTCCTACAGTTCAAATTGTTTAGCTAAAGGCTATGATAAAAGAATGTACGTGCGATCATTTACTGGTGGGAGGAGGGGATATCAAATTGCTACATTTTTCAGGGTCCTGCTTAGGACGTCTAAACGAAGAATTTATCGTGATACGGATAAATTCGTCTATTGGCCTAAGCCATCATGGCCGTAGTCCGACAAAACATAGTGTCTGCATTATGTCGGTGTCTGTGTTAAATATTTGTAAATCAGTGTCGATAGTGTCAAATAGAAATCTGATCTGATAAGTTTGCAATAATAGTATTAGAGCCTAGGCCTAGATTTCGTTGCACACAGTTGAAACTAACACATAGACCCAGGTGTAAGTTATTGTAAATGTAAATGGGTAAGTCATGGTGTTTGTTTACTCTTGGGACGTTTTTACTCCCCTTGATATCAGTTATCTCAGAAATCTTAAGTTTGTCTACAATTATCTAAGCATTAGTAACATTTTCTTTATTTTTAGAGTAGACCAATATTCGTGTTTATTTATTCTCTGACTCATCACTAAAGTTAAAAGATTTCAACAAGTTGAATTTGACCTCTACTACAATTTATTCAATACCTAGATCAATGCAAGCTATTCACAAATATGGACAAATACAATGTAAAATTCAATTGCTTTTGACAAACTGAATCTAATATTTACCAAACAACAACCCTCATCTCTGATTCCACAAACATGCTTGCTTTATGCAAAAATGTAATTCATATAGTTGTTTAACTAAATATTGACATTTATTTAAATATACATACACCTTTCCCTCTCCATTAAAAACAATTGCTTTTCCTTTAGTGCATAACCATAAGATACCTTTCATATAATTTATAATATCATAAATATGATTATATTATATTTTGTATTAGATTTATAATATGATAATTTTCAAAAAAAAAGTTACTAGAGCTCAAGTTTAAACACAATGAATGTAACATTACTGGAAACACGTCGTGTTTTCGTGTTGTTAATCTTCCTGTTAAGAAAACAACAGGAAACTATTTTTCTTTTTAGGGATTGTTCTTTAAATTACAAGAAAGTAAAGCAAAACTTCCTTTTCGCTGTAAAAATGTTACAGGAAATGACAATCTACACTTAGGAAGAATATCCTGGTATTTGTTGCTTAACTTTGTGACACCACAGAACTGTAATTTTTAGTTTAAAATGTTCTTTATTACTAAAATCAAAACGAAAAAAGAAACGATTTAGGAATTTATCAAGCTACCATTCTTGTACAAAATACCTACAAATAAATCAAAACATCTCTAAAAAGAATCTTGTCTCCTGTTTTTAATTATGCATAAGACTGAATATGTATTATGAAAAACCCACTGATGTTAAATTTTCTAAGAGTTCCACAATATTAAATTTTATACTGTGTAGACTTCTCATCCGCAAGTTTAAAATAAAAATTCGAATTAGTATGAAAAAGTTATTTGCAAGATCACTCTACTCAATGTGTACAATAAATGGATCTTTGTGGAAACTGCAAAGTGTTATTGTCGCTCTTAAACTACCAATGCGAGAAATCATTTATTTCTTGCGTGCTTTACCTAAAGCAGTGAGTCACGGAGAAATCATTTCTCAGTCATCCTCGTCGATTTATTCTGAATCGGCCTCAAGTTTCTTTATAATCGAAAACATTTCTCTTCAACCAACATCAAATTCAATATTTCCTTTTCCAATTCCCATTTGATTATTATCCAATAACTCACAACCTAGGTTAAGTACGTTTTTGTGTGTTGTAATGAAGATATGGGTCAATAGAAGTATGCATGTGTTAAATGTGTAGGTATTTGTTCGTTAAATGTATAAAAATGAATTTGAACAGTATATTGCTTTAATTAATAGTCCGTAAGGTTTAGTTAGCAAATAATTGGCTACGTAAACTTTAACTGCAAAAAGGATGTTTTAAATGAATAATAGTTAACATTAGGTAAACTTAATTGGTAAGTATGCATGTATTCATTGTACAATTCTTAGATAGTACGAACCTAATTTGTAATACAGATTTGTATTTTAACAACACGCTGAATTTATATTAAGTCTTAAAGCAGTTTTTTATAACTTTTGCAAAGAAATATCAAAAACGCAGATGTATTTGTCAACCCAACCATTAATTAAATACTTCATTACTTCACGTATGAACTGATTCATTATGAATGTTATTGCTGAGTTTTTAATGAATTATTAAAAAAATTCAATATTGACTAACCAATTCATATCGAATTTGTATTTAATTACCTATAAAGGTCTTGTAAATATGAAACTGTGACGGAATTTAAGACATTTTGCAGGTAGTTTACTATTTAACATTGAATTTCTTAAAGTAGATGATTTTAAAGAATGGACAGAAGAATCGGTCTGATGGAATAAACCCGTTTGCACAACTCTCAAGGTATTGATAATTTTTCTGAGAAAAATTATTATGAAAGGAAGTTTGCGGTACCGGAAAGAGACAACTTTGTGCGTTGAAGACTTCAAGTCTTAAACTTTGATTCTTTGCTTCCTACTTCAACAGATTTTAAGATGCTCAAATATTATATTCACTTCGAAGAGATCATTATTTTCACGAGTAGATATCTTGTTAAATATTGAAAGAAATATATAAAATATTTTTACAGACTAGAAAACCAGTCAATGTTGTTTTAAACATAAAAGTAAACAACTCAGTTATTTAAGTTGGTAAAACAATGGAACTGAAATAAACTTACACAATTCACAAACAAACAAAACAAAACAAACTTTACTTTACTCGTTTGATATCGAAATTAAAAAGATTTATTAACACGTTTTCATCAAAACGTAAATCAATGACGTAATCTGTGTTTGCGAACCAATGAAAATACACGTTATTGTTTTTCACCTGATTTGTTTGTTGTTAAATGATGTTCCAATTTCCCTATTGATTGTAACCAAACAACTGAACTCTAACGTATGGTTTTAATCTTTAGCCTTTTTCACTGTAGATTAGTTAAACATGTTTTATTATTTTTGTCGTTGTACCAATTTTAAATACATTTATTACATTCCTATTTGTTAGATAAATAACAAATACAATAATTGTGTAAGCATTAATTACTATATAAACATACACACCTCACTAATATATTATAATTTCATTAACTCTTGCAAGTAATTTAATTCTTATGGACCTAATTTTATTGGAAATCTATAGTAGTGAAATGATTTCATTCCTGTTTATAGACGATTAGGGATTTTGTATGTTTCTGTTTTTGTCGATGGAAAAACTATAAAATTTTTCACTTAATTATAAACACACAAAAAACTTTTATCAGTACCTAATCCAACTCATTAAACTATCTAACCATCCAACGACTTGAAAAATCCAACTAAACAACCATTAAAATATCTAACCAAGTATCACATCCGTCAATCCTATTTATCCTTTTATATACTTTTAATTAAGTTACTTATTGTCTGCAGTTCTAGAGAGGAATTTTGAACAGTTACGGTTTTCTTTTCAACTTTCCTACTAATGTAAATTAATTTTAGGAACTACTAACACCATCTACAACACAGTAATTTTACAATACACCTAACTCTAAAGTTGACTACAGGAAAAAAGTAAATCTCTAAATAGGCCTACACCTTCTAAAGACAATTTACAATCTGAACCAAGATAACGAAGTCTTAACTAATTATTGCTCACCATTTCTCTTTGATGAATGTGATTAGGTTTTAAAACTAATTTTTTTTTATTTCAAACGTTTACATTATTTGTTTTTCAACTTGGAATAAATAAGCACAAAGGCTATAGTGGCCCTATGTGGGGAAAAATTAATTTAAGTTTTCCTTCAGTTTCAATTATTGTAAACCGTGGTTATTTATTGAAGATCAAGATTTGTCTATAGAGGTTGTTGTTAATATTCTACCTATAATAAATTTACTAAATATTTATATGTTATCACATTTCTGTCATGAATACTAGAGAATACCTAGATACCTTTTAGGGAATTTATATTAGGGAATAAGCTATTACCGTAGGTCTCATGGTAAGTTGTGGACCAAGGACCGATTTACTTTTTCGTTTTGAGGTCCCCAGGAGCAAAAAACACCTTCCATTCAAATTCATATATATATGTGAGTGTGTGTGTCCGTTAGCACGATAACTCAAGCAAAAATAGTCGGATTTTAATGAAATTTGGTAGAAACGTGTAAACTTACATTTATTTGGACGATTTCGCGAACCAGCATGATCCGGCCATGGGAACGGGAGTTTAAAGGGGGTTTTTATAGGGTAAAAATGGGGGTTTCCCATTTTTTGACCCTAAAAATATAAAAATTTGATTTTTCTTTCAAAATATTTTTGTTGAGCTTAAAAAAGAAATAATTTAGTATATTGACGGGCTGTTGTATGTCTAACAACACATGTTACGGAGCAAATGAAAAAGTAGTGTAAATTTAAAATTCCATGTTATTCTTATGGAGAAAATGACAACTGTTGTAGTTTACTTGTTTAAATTTTGGCAAATCATTTATTTCATCCTATGCTATTAAAGTTTGGTCAAAAAACACTTTTTACTTTCCCCATAGCAGCAAACCTAAGCACTCTTTAAATCTAATGTTATTTGAATTCGGTATAAATATGTCTTATTTATGGAAATATTTTGTAAAAATTTAATCAAACAAGTTGAAATTCACTTACTCTGCAGGTTTGCTGCGGTGGGTGTATTTACTCTTATATGCTATACACAATAAGATATTGATTTTTGTAGAATACCGAGTAATACCTAATATTAGGCTTAACCCAACACATCGACACAAATATGACCCCGCTTAAGGGTATAATAGGGTTAGTAATATGTGGGCTGTCGTGATTAGTGTACTTTGTGTTCATATAGGGCGTTTACTGAACATAGTTCACAACTGGTGTGATTAAAATCAGCAAACTATCGGAATACAACCACAACAAGTTCAATAAAAACTTGTCGAAATGGTAAAATTGTGGATAAAAATAATCAGTGATTAAATAACATTAACAACTCTTTCCATGATAACTCTATGACCATTATAGAAACTAATACAACAGGAGGAGACAAAAGGCACCAATCTAGATTTCCTTACCCTTACAGTTAGAGAGAATAACATACAAAAACGAGATTTAAAAAAAATCCATCCTTGCTTGGACAAAATAAGTGCACTTAAGATTATAATCTTTGGAATCCTCATTGAGTTTTAGATGAAATAGTACAGAGTGGTTGGGATAAAACGTCTGTAAACCCCCTATTTCTTATTCCCTCTATTCAATTTGTGATTTTTGAGAAAAATTCTATATTTTTTACTTAAGTTACTTGGACTGTAGATTGTGTCAAGTATTAAAAAACAACCATTAAAACATGTATATCTATACAATAAAATCTTGTGTAATCTATAAAACATAAAAAAATTAAAACTTGTTTGGTTAAAGGGTTTTATTTGTAATATGAATGCAGTGACATATAGAATGTATGAAGTATCTTCTAAAATTTTTCTTAAATCCTTTTATTTTTAGAGATAAACTATTTGACATTATCCATTCTACAACATCGTTATATTTGGTAGTATGACTGCATTTTACTCTAAATATAGCCATCAGCAACGACCCCAAAATATCAACTCAAGATACCTGCAAAAAGAAATTGTGTTGTATTAGAAATCAACACAAAACAAACAAAATGTTGCTATACCCTCCCTCATAAGGAACGTTTTTCATTTCCATTGAAGAAAATAACCTTCACCTTGTTTTTGTAACTTTTAATTACATATACTGTACAAAAAAACATGTACAATGTGCAGTACGAATATCTTAGACGTAGATTAAACACAAGGCATTGTTACCTCAGAAATTATTCACTGTGATGTCAGAATAGATTATGTGTTGATGACTCTTGTTACGATTCTCTCTATTCCACGAAATACACCTTTGTAATATTCAATTCTAATGGAAGTAAAGTATATTGGTCGTTCTTAGAAATCTCGATAATATTGACTTGAAACTTGAATGTAGGCTGTAATTCCTCTTCAATCTTCCTTATTGTTGAGCAAATCGTAAATTAATTGAATGCAGCCTTAATTGCAAAAATATTTTATATGGAATTGCCCATAATGTAAACTTTTTAAATTAACATAATTTGTTTTAAAATTAAACTTCCATTTTTTAATTAATGAAAACACTAGTAAAATGGTCAAATTAGCATATTCGGGTGGCAAGAATAATTTAAATAAGAAAACATCCAACATCATAATTCTACAAATATTTGACAATTCGAGGTAACATATATATTAAAGGATTCGTTAAAATATTTCTGGTTACCAAATCAATTAAAAAGTAAACGAAACAGGAATTTGACGATCTTATTACTCATTTTGGTAACCAACAGCTAAGGGTGAAGTTTATTACTTTTGATAATCACCAACTTCTTGGAGCTAGATCCAGCGATAACAATCTGTAACTTATAGCGAGAACTTTTCAAAGTTTCAGAGAATGGAACACAGAGAGTTGTGGTATCCGTCTAAAAAAAAAAAAAAATAGGTTATAATAATAAAATATGTACTTTTTCAAAGGATTGTAAGAAAAAAAAACAACACCCTGTGTACTACTGAATTTTGTCTTCTTAAATTAGTTTATTTTTATAATTACAGAAATTAAATTACTATTGAGTTTAACTTTATAGAAAATAGACATATTGAAAAACAGTTAGTTATATTTTATACTATTTTATGCTCTCAAATTGGAATATTTTTGTGCGTTTTTCTATAATAATTATTCAATATGGACATTGGGAATATTTCCAATACCTCGCTACGATTTAACTTAATGCCAACCAAAAAAAAAAAATATCAGTAGGGCCTATACGTAAGGCTGTCTATGTGTCAATGAATATTAAAACTATTTTAACGTTGTTTGGAACTATTTAACCTATAATACAAATTATTTTTACAATTTTAAATGTATTATTGCAACATATATAAATAAAAAAATATTTAATACAATTTAATTTTATTCCAATAGTTACATTTCTATTCTATCGGAATTCCTTGTTGTATCCTCACAACATGATAGAATATAATTTTGAATACACGTGCTTAAGTAATATGTCAATAGTTGAGTTTAATGGATTAAATAAATTAAATTGAAACGTTATAAAAGATATTCTCAATATAATGCTCCTCCTTCAATATTTTAATCTTGTAATCTTGCAAAAAATATTTCGGGAATTTTGATCATCAAAGAATACATGTAAAAGCGAGCTCATATTTTGAAGGAGGAAATATTTGATAGCGATCTTTTGAAACTTCTTTAAGAATAAGGAATAAGAGATTCGTCGGGGAATTATCTGCTTAAAACGTGTAATATTGTATTTAAAAACTCTTTAAAACCTCTTGGAGAAGCTCTCAAGTATTTTAGTTTTACTATACATTGTATCATTATAAAATAACTCTTTACTATGCATTCACAATTTATCTACACATTACATTTTAGTCCTTACTTATTTTTTAAATATAGTATTACAAAAAATAATTCTTCATTATGACTTTTATGCTAATGTAATATTTTGTATGTGTGTATTTAAAAATTTCTAAACACAAAATTCGAGTTTTAGAAATAGCACAGCGCTTGTGATTGTGTTGATTCTGAAACTTATACAATCAGTGATATAAGAGTTGTTGTCAGTGAATATTTTATGTAATGTTTCATTTTGATATTAAGGTTGAGTAGGATTTAAGGCAAGACGAGGAATCCGTTATCCTCAAACCCACAATGTATGATCGGATTACCAAAACAGTAAAGTAACCATAAAAAATGTATACTTTATTTTTATGGATCGTCACCTGGCGATTTTTTTCCAGAGGAATGAATATTTTTATATAAACAACATTCGTGGAAAAATTTTACTCTTTTAAAAGTAAGATTGAAGACATCAAATGATACTTAATATTTGGTATGATTAGCAATTAAACTTAAGATTTTTGTTCTATTAAAAAAATATAAGGATCTTAAAAGATTTATTTCGAATAAGAAATCCATTTTATAATTCCGAATAGGATTTGGTAGCAATTAGTAGTCGGGACGTTGAGGGCAAAATAACTAAAAGTGGTTGATTTTCAGTCTGAGTGGTTCTCGGTTGGAATAATATTGTCGTGCCTCATTAAAACAAACCGACTGTTCTGAAAAACCGAGACGAGATTGCGAAGGATTTGACTCATGTCCAAATCGCCCAACATCTCTTGTTAGTTTGAAATGTTTAGTTTTATAGGTTAAGTTGGTTGTTTCGTCGTAATTATGCATGATATATCTACATTATATTACATATTATATTATTAGTGACCTTATATTTCAAAACGACTGCTGGATAATTGCGCTATCATTCAAAGTTCAAAATGTTAATTTTCCGAGTACAAAATCTTGACTCAATAATGCTTGCTTTTATGTAATTTTAAAATGTGTATTTTACAAAGGTCAACATGGTGTAGGTATTACAAATTCGTAATACACTCATATTCAAGTAAAAAATCAATATGTTTGGTATGAGAACGAAATGTTAAAAACCTAAATATTTCATAATATTCAATTGATGATATTCCAGATATGATTATGTATTGCTTTATGCCAGATGACATGGTCTATGATAACTAAATCTTTAAGCATTGTTTAAAATTAATTTTAATTATAAAAAACAACTAAAAGTGCATTGAAAGATCAGTAATAAGTAAAATATAAACAAAATATTACATTACATACAAAATTATTGTCTGGCAAAATCAAATAAAAATAAACGGTATCAGCATTCTGACACATACTTTCTCCCATAAGTTTGTCAACAACCTTTATCATGTGTAAGCGGTGAGAGTAAATATACGGAAATGGGATTTGTACAATTTTGTTCAGAATTTAAAGGACTATAACATACATAAAAAAAAATAAATCTGGTACATGAGTGCCCCTATGGAAGTCTAAAATTGCATTTCGGTTAGTGTTGTTTAATGCTATTATATTCATATAAACAACACTTTAACATACGACAAAATATATATTAAATAAATTAAATAAATAATTTGTGGGTTTAGAGTGACTAGTAAAAAGTATTACAACATTTATAATTATTGACGTAATATTCAAAATTATTTACAGAGAAATAATTACGTCGAACATGTGAAACGGAAATAAGAACCAGTTAAATAGAGCCTAATGAGAATTTCCGGTTGAACAGATTTCAACAGCTCGCCGTGGGGAGGTCAAAATCCTCGTTTTGTTAGAAAATTCATTTCAAACTTGACCAATCATGCGAGTGTGTACACAACCATCGTGTTTTGGGAAATGTTTGTAAATAGAAACTTTGCAACTTTTGATTTGTCACTTTTGTATGGTAGTAAAGCATACACAGAAAAACAATCACAGAAAATAGAAATCTACACAACATTGTACTCAACTGACCATAGTTAATGACTTTAGTTTTTTTATAATTAACGGCTTTATGTGATTGCGTAGTTAACTAGCATAGTTATTGACTACAGCTATACGGGCTGGATACTTATTTATTGAGATCAATAATGGGAAATTGTTATTTTACCAGGTATTCATACAAATTACAGAGGTTGTTCAATAAAGGTGGGGACATTTACGAAGTGATACCTTAGGTCAATCAAAAAGGTTACAACATATCCTATCACTTTTCGTTTAGCGTCTGTCTGCATGTATTTTAAAGAAATTACCTTAACGGTTGGTTGCTTCTTAAGATCGGCTTGAGCTACCATGTGATTGTATAGAAATGTTCATCTTATTAACTATCTTTGTGCAAAGTGAGAAAAAGTATCTTCAACTAATACAAAATGTCGACTTTTTTCAACATTTCATGCCAAATTTCGCGAAACACGTCATTAGTACAATGAAACTGCTAGATACACCAAACTTGTACATTTTATGCTCGTTTCAACGATGTCGTATTAGGGTTAGTTTGGATAAAGAACAACCGAAAGATTGATATCTTTCTCGCTACATAAAGTTCTCTCCACAGTTTCAACATGGTTTACAAATTTACAATGTCTCAAAAAATTATATACAATGTTATAGGCTATTCATATTTCAACTTATTAGAAGCGAGATTTCTTTGGTAAACGGTGAAATGTGAGACACAATTAAGAGGGACGAAATTAACAACTGTTGGCCACTTGAGGTTAACTTTGTTTAGAAGTTGTTTTCTCTAAGCGAAAGAACGTTTCTGTTCTTCAGTTCACAAATACGAGGGAAATCCTATTTCATTACAATTAAATTTGTATCGGAACTATATACAATGTTTCTGCTGGTTCAAATTGAGCCACGAGTAATTGCATCCTACTTGCATAACAACTTGCAAATGTAAACACCAACATGCACGAAAGTAAACAAGGCTGACTTGCATGCATTTTTTACTTGGTATCATTTGTTCTGACAAATATTACTTGTGCAAGTAACAACTTTCGCGTAAGTTCCACTTGCCTGTGTAAACACTTGACTTGCCGACCACTCCTACTTGTAAGTGAAGAGAGTGTTTAGTCGTGTGCCGGTGTGTCTGTACATTTGAGTGTAAGGTTAGTTTGTGTATTTGTTATATTTGTAGTGGTTATTGAGTTGTCATTCTTTCCCAAACTTTGTTTTCTTCTCTTTATTTTAAATAGTAATTCGTTTGCTTCTTCAAAAAGCTCATCCCGTAACACACTTACTGCATCTCTCGCTACAGCCCGAACGTCCTCTATAAAATCCTACATTCCGCATCACATTTAGAACTGCACTGACTGGAATTGAGGCAAGCTCCACACTTACGTAGGTGTGGTGCATGCAAGTACAGCTTTCATGACCATAAAACTTGCACAGTGTAAACCCATCTCAAACGGTTCACGAGAGCGACTTATCTAGCTGACTAGGCTGTGACTAGTCACAGGTAAAGTCACTAGGTAGCGGACCACAGGGTGAAATGGAACCGTTCACTCGAGCGACTTATCTAGCTGACTAGGCTGTGACTAGTCACAGGTAAAGTCGCTAGGTAGCGGACCACAGGGTCAAATGGAACCGTTCACTCGAGCGACTTATCTAGCGGACTAGGCTATGACTAGTCACAGGTAAAGTCACTAGGTAGCGGACCACAGGGTCAAATGGAACCGTTCACTCGAGCGACTTATCTAGCTGACTAGGCTGTGACTAGTCACAGGTAAAGTCACTAGGTAGCGGACCACAGGGTCGAATGGAGCTTTTCACTCGAGCGACTTATCTAGCTGACTAGGCTGTGACTAGTCACAGGTAAAGTCACTAGGTAGCGGACCACAGGGTCGAATGGAACCGTTCACTCGAGCGACTTATCTAGCTGACTAGGCTGTGACTAGTCACAGGTAAAGTCACTAGGTAGCGGACCACAGGGTCGAATGGAGCTGTTCACTCGAGCGACTTATCTAGCTGACTAGGCTGTAACTAGTCACAGGTAAAGTCACTAGGTAGCGGACCACAGGATCAAATGGAGCTGTTCACTCGAGCGACTTATCTAGCTGACTAGGCTGTAACTAGTCACAGGTAAAGTCACTAGGTAGCGGACCACAGGGTCGAATGGAGCTGTTCACTCGAGCGACTTATCTAGCTGACTAGGCTGTAACTAGTCACAGGTAAAGTCACTAGGTAGCGGACCACAGGGTCGAATGGAGCTTTTCACTCGAGCGACTTATCTAGCTGACTAGGCTGTGACTAGTCACAGGTAAAGTCACTAGGTAGCGGACCACAGGGTCGAATGGAGCTGTTCACTCGAGCGACTTATCTAGCTGACTAGGCTGTGACTAGTCACAGGTAAAGTCACTAGGTAGCGGACCACAGGGTCGAATGGAGCTGTTCACTCGAGCGACTTATCTAGCTGACTAGGCTGTAACTAGTCACAGGTAAAGTCACTAGGTAGCAGACCACAGGGTAAAATGGAGCCGTTCACAGGAGCGTACGTGGACGTCGATCGAGCTGCGTTCGAGCTTTGAGTCACGAACAATCGCCAGGATTATAATGTCCAAATATAGCTTGTTGTGTACTATCTAAATGTAACTTTCATCCGATTAATTTGAAAAATTCTTAATCCGGAAAATTTTCTGCAAAAATGCCACTAAATATACCAGACTGTCATGGATAAACCATTTAATGAATCTGCGTTGAATATTTTGATCTTATCTACATTTTCCCTGAACTTTAATTTTTTTTTTTCAAACATATAACCTGTTATTTCAAATCCATTAAAGTATATTCTATTTTCAATGAATATGTGAATATTTCAAAGGTTTTTTTACAATGCCAATTTCAAATCGGAACATTATATTTTCTATAATATAAGCTAATTTGAACCAACTAGCAACAAAAAGTTGTGATATACAATGAGACATTTACGTTTTTTTATTGTTTAGGTGTAGTGGTAGAACATTATGGCTATGGTAAATGTGCTATATTATAGAATACCGTAAATTAAAATAACCAAATTATCTTAAACTGTGTCCTCTCCCATTGCAAACGCAAAGCCAAGTACAGTATAACTGCAATAAGCATTTTATACTTATACGCCAACCCCGTACGAAGGACGGGTACTCTGCTAGTTTTCTATAATACAGTACTATAACACTACTTAACAAAAATATTATTCATAACTATGTTATAGCATATTTTGCATTTTAATATCAACTTTGTTACTTATGTTGTTTTTATTTACACATTCTAGATCTGAATAGTTATCAAAACTATGTATTTAACAATTAAATTCAAAACCATTATGTATTTGGTTTTAGGAAACATACTCCCATAGTATCAAAACTTGAATGGTCCTTAGCGAATATTATCTTTTAATCGTTGAATTTAAATTGATTCCTTCCCCTTAGTTCTTAAGCTAACACTAGCTATATTATGCTTAGTTAACAAGAACGTCTGCTATAATGTGAGAACATGCATTTTATTTGGAACTAATGTTTTGGACGTATTCACATTAATGGCTTTGTTCCAGAACATATATGATGAAACATCAGGATAAGCTTCTTACTTAAGAAGCCGACTTATTAACAAGAATTGATAATGTTGGCACATCTACTGTTTCTCAAAGATATGATTATCTGTGTATTTGAATGGTTAGAATGCCTGGCTTTAAATTTTTAGGTGGCTGATTCAATCCTAGGTAGACTTAAATGCATTTATTGTTTGTCTATCGAAATAAAATATGAACGTTAGAATGCACAAGAACAGAGTTTGAACCATCCCTTAACAAAACCTATTGAATTTTAACGGATTTAAAAACTTTCTAATTGTAATATTTTAATTTTGTAGGAATAGGCCTACCTAATTAATTATACATAAGAAACCGTTTCCCTTTGTGCCTTAAATTTTCAAAATTATAAATTCTTATCTTTACTGAGGAGTGGAACCAAATTTATTTCCTAAACTCATTTAAGAATTGGCTGGAAATAAAAAAAATATTTATATCATATTAGCAGGTGTTATGAAAAATAAAAATAGCTAATTACATCACACATCCTCTTTAGTAACCGAAACATAGCTTTAGGCCTACTTTACTTAACTTTACTTATCACCAGAAAATTACTTTATGTTGAGTTCCACAAGCACGTTTAATTACGATGGGTTGACAATAGATTGACTGAGGTACAAGGTAAGACAACAACTATTAGTCTGAAGTAGATGTTGTCTTGATTAGTTGTTGTTCCGCCTTTCTGAATACCAATCTACAACTCACAGTAAATAGAATTACGTTTCAACTTATAGAACACATGTTAAGTGATTAAGTAAATTTTCTCGTAGATTGGGGTTGTTTTTTACGAAATGAATTAAAATCAGTCACTCTGATTAGTTGAAATTAATTTAAACAATCCCCAAATGTATAAATACACAATCTTTATACTAAAAAAATAATCCCTTGGACTGAAGGTATGTAGGTATAACCTTGATTACACGATTGTCCCCTGACTTGAGGAGCCACATCATGAATAAAATATATTTGTTTATTGGCATTATAATATCATTTTGGTAAGTGTCGCTGGCTGGGGGGGGGGGGGGTTAAATACACACGACCTTTGTCCAGGAGGCTCACTAGTTTAATTCCGACCGATCACTTATGACTTAATACTATTTGGTAATACATCGTAGAAGTTCAGAACCACATCTTAAGCTGTATTAGTATACATACTGTATATAAAAATATAAATATATAGATCTCGAAATTATTAAAACGTTTGCTGTATTTGGAAACACCCATTACTAAAATTTAATCGAATTTTATCGTGTCATTCTGATAAACAGGACATCAATGTCTAACAATAATTTTTCTCAACTAATGCAATGTTAATATAAATAGCTCTACATTGCAATCAGTTTACTGTTGATAAATATAATTGATCCAATGGTCTTTTCCTTTTCAAATCTACTTTTTATTCATGAACACGGTCCAATGAAAGACTGAATCCCTAATTTTACTTAACACCGAAAGCAGTTTAAAAGCAATACAATATTTCTAGTTAGGTTAGTTACACAAAGGCAATTTTATGAGCTGCTCGATATGTTTTATGTTTGACCCTATTCGTTTATACACACGATGCGACACTGCCGCGGGTACCAACCTTTCATACTGAAATTTATGGCTTAACGCTTATATTACTTTCATACTTAAGCTACAACGTATAACGCAGTTATGTGATTTAAAGCATGTGAAGTGGTTTTGTAGTAAATAAGCAGATTTGAGTTTATATCTTGGGGTCGAAGGTATGCGTTTTAAACGTTTGTAGACCAAATTATTCCTCACTGCAATTTAAATTAAATTAATCTAATGTATTACATATTGATATCCAGGTTAGAATTTATTACGTAAAATTTTACAATAATCAGTTATTATAAGTTTACAATAATCAACCTCTGGTTTCCCTTTGCAGTGTGTTTTAAACACATTATGTCACTAAAAACAACTGTCCAATACAACAACAAACCTTCAAGGAATATTAGAAAAATCCACGAAAACATTTAGCCCATGACAAATGAAGGTACAGGAAAGTTAAACCAAAGCAAACTGTTAATGTTATAATTACCGGTGACGGTACTTAACATAACATACTTGGTTAATTTTAAAATTACTTCATATATATTTAATAGTTATGATAGAACAATGCAATATAAGTTACTTATAACTGCATTTATAGAAAATAGAACTATTGTATTAACAAAATTATATTTGTATCCATCAATCTACTTAACCAGGAGTTTTGAGTAACGAATTAAATTCTGTCGAGAATAAAGCTTTGTATCAAAGCTAACCTTACAAGGTTTGATTTGATGTTGGATTTTGTTTCTCTGTAACCTTGATGAGTTTAATATGTGCTTGAGAAGTCAGCCTTATGTGTCACACATATAACACATAATATTAATGTTGAACCTTTATTCCACGTGTCACTTTTGAAACTCAAATTTAAATTGAAAGTGGGGTGAAAACAGAATATGAAATTCTGTTACTACGTTAGGAGTCTGTTAGGAATAATTATTAGAAATATTCCTAATAATAGTGGAATAAGTCAATAAGGTTTTCATAAGGAGTGTATCAGATGTTATTCGTGTGAAATTTTGTATTAGGGCCAAAAGTTAAGATTGACCTCTTCTGATTATGATATAAAAGTCTGAAAATCTTATTATTGGCTTTTGACTTAACACTTTCAATCACGTTCCATAGAATGTTTAACTAAGTATAACTTAAAGCTATTCATGAATTTAAAACATTCATTTAAGTTGTATGGCTTTCAGTTGTAATCTTAGGTATAAAAACACCCTGAGGAGTAAACTTTCTAACTACAAAACGTTTTGCAAATAATCTACCAAATTGTTGCGAAAGATAAAATCTCGAAGTGTGGCATTACTTCAGAAGATATACCTGTACTTAAAGCCTTCCTCAAAATGTGAACATCAAAATTAAAACTAAATTATCACTATTTAAATTTTCAATTCTTACAGATTAGGCTTACAAAAGGTAACTATGAAACCGAAGTGGCTTTCATATAATAAAACACCAGAAAAAGACATTAGTGCATTCATATTAAACAAAACGGTTTCTTATTCTGTTAGGAATGCTAAGTGTTCTTTTGACTTCACATTACGTATTCTAAGAGGATCCGTTTCACATTCTGGTTGAGCTGTTTTAATGAATCGACAAAATTTTTCTTACGTTATGTATCTTATATGGCAATTTTAAATAGCCTAACCCTTTTGTCATTATTATTCTGATATTGCATGATTATAAATGTAGGCTATGTCTGAAAAAATTTAGTGAATGAAAACTGTTTGAAACGTATTACTTACACAGGCCTACTATGTAAATACCTTGACCGTTATGGACAATTTAAGGTACGAATAAAATATGTTGATTTATTAGCTTGACAATGCTTAGTTTGCAAAATACTTCAAAAATAAAACCAGCACTTGGCGCAGTTTACGTACATTATTTATTATTGAATAGCAATTCAGAGCGTCTTTAATGATTAATAGTCAGACCTCGTTCATATAAGCATGCAGACTATCAATGTTAAATGTAATATATCACCTGGTATGGATAGAAATTTAATATGGGAAGTAGTGGGTTTCAAAAGTATAACTACCGACTGACGCACACTCCCCCCCCCTCAGCATCCCCCCCAGTACCCTCCCCCTTAGAACCATCACCTCTAAGTACCCTCACCCCCAAGCCTTTTAGTACCCTCCCCCCTTAGTACCCACGCCCTTCAGTACCCTCACCCCTCAGTACCCACGCCCTTCAGTAATCTCACCCCTCAGTACCCTCACCCCTAAGTACAGACGCCCTTCAGTACCCTCGCCCTTCAGTAATCTCACCCCTCAGTACCCACGCCCTTCAGTACCCTAACCCCTCAGTACCCACGCCCTTCAGTAATCTCACCCCTCAGTACCCACGCCCTTCAGTACTCACGCCCTTCAGTACCCTCACCCCTCAGTACCCACGCCCTTCAGTACTCACGCCCTTCAGTACCCTCACCCCTCAGTACCCACGCCCTTCAGTACCCTCACCCCTCAGTACCCACGCCCTTCAGTACCCTCACCCCTCAGTACCCACGCCCTTCAGTACCCTCACCCCTCAGTACCCACGCCCTTCAGTACCCTCACCCCTCAGTACCCTCACCCCTCAGTACCCACGCCCTTCAGTAATCTCACCCCTCAGTACCCACGCCCTTCAGTACCCTCACCCCTCAGTACCCACACCCCTCAGTACCCACGCCCTTCAGTACCCTCACCCCTCAGTACCCACGCCCTTCAGTAATCTCACCCCTCAGTACCCTCACCCCTAAGTACAGACGCCCTTCAGTACCCTCGCCCTTCAGTAATCTCACCACTCAGTACCCACGCCCTTCAGTACCCTCACCCCTCAGTACCCACGCCCTTCAGTAATCTCACCCCTCAGTACCCACGCCCTTCAGTACTCACGCCCTTCAGTACCCTCACCCCTCAGTACCCACGCCCTTCAGTACTCACGCCCTTCAGTACCCTCACCCCTCAGTACCCACGCCCTTCAGTACCCTCACCCCTCAGTACCCACGCCCTTCAGTACCCTCACCCCTCAGTACCCACGCCCTTCAGTACCCTCACCCCTCAGTACCCTCACCCCTCAGTACCCACGCCCTTCAGTACCCTCACCCCTCAGTACCCTCACCCCTCAGTACCCACGCCCTTCAGTAATCTCACCCCTCAGTACCCACGCCCTTCAGTACCCTCACCCCTCAGTAATCTCACCCCTCAGTACCCACGCCCTTCAGTACCCTCACCCCTCAGTACCCACACCCCTCAGTACCCACGCCCTTCAGTACCCTCACCCCTCAGTACCCTCACCCCTCAGTACCCACGCCCTTCAGTACCCTCACCCCTCAGTACCCACGCCCTTCAGTACCCTCACCCCTCAGTACCCTCACCCCTCAGTACCCACGCCCTTCAGTAATCTCACCCCTCAGTACCCACGCCCTTCAGTACCCTCACCCCTCAGTACCCACGCCCTTCAGTACCCTCACCCCTCAGTACCCACGCCCTTCAGTAATCTCACCCCTCAGTACCCACGCCCTTCAGTACCCTCACCCCTCAGTACCCTCACCCCTCAGTACCCACGCCCTTCAGTAATCTCACCCCTCAGTACCCACGCCCTTCAGTACCCTCACCCCTCAGTACCCACGCCCTTCAGTACCCTCACCCCTCAGTACCCACGCCCTTCAGTAATCTCACCCCTCAGTACCCACGCCCTTCAGTACTCACGCCCTTCAGTACCCTCACCCCTCAGTACCCACGCCCTTCAGTACTCACGCCCTTCAGTACCCTCACCCCTCAGTACCCACGCCCTTCAGTACCCTCACCCCTCAGTACCCACGCCCTTCAGTACCCTCACCCCTCAGTACCCTCACCCCTCAGTACCCTCACCCCTCAGTACCCACGCCCTTCAGTAATCTCACCCCTCAGTACCCACGCCCTTCAGTACCCTCACCCCTCAGTACCCACGCCCTTCAGTACCCTCACCCCTCAGTACCCACGCCCTTCAGTAATCTCACCCCTCAGTACCCACGCCCTTCAGTACTCACGCCCTTCAGTACCCTCACCCCTCAGTACCCACGCCCTTCAGTACCCTCACCCCTCAGTACCCTCACCCCTCAGTACCCTCACCCTTCAGTACCCTCACCCTTCAGTACCCACGCCCTTCAGTACCCTCACCCCTCAGTACCCTCACCCTTCAGTACCCTCACCCTTCAGTACCCACGCCCTTCAGTACCCTCACCCCTCAGTACCCTCACCCCTCAGTACCCACGCCCTTCAGTACCCTCACCCTTCAGTACCCTCACCCTTCAGTACCCTCACCCTTCAGTACCCACGCCCTTCAGTACCCTCACCCCTCAGTACCCTCACCCCTCAGTACCCACGCCCTTCAGTACCCTCACCCCTCAGTACCCTCACCCTTCAGTACCCTCACCCTTCAGTACCCACGCCCTTCAGTACCCTCACCCCTCAGTACCCTCACCCCTCAGTACCCACGCCCTTCAGTACCCTCACCCTTCAGTACCCTCACCCTTCAGTACCCCACGCCCTTCAGTACCCTCACCCCTCAGTACCCTCACCCTTCAGTACCCTCACCCTTCAGTACCCACGCCCTTCAGTACCCTCACCCCTCAGTACCCTCACCCCTCAGTACCCACGCCCTTCAGTACCCTCACCCCTCAGTACCCTCACCCCTCAGTACCCTCACCCTTCAGTACCCTCACCCCTCAGTACCCACGCCCTTCAGTACCCTCACCCCTCAGTACCCTCACCCCTCAGTACCCACGCCCTTCAGTAATCTCACCCCTCGGTACCCTCACCCCTCAGTACCCTCACCCTTCAGTACCCACGCCCTTCAGTACCATCACCCCTCAGTACCCACGCCTTTCAGTAATCTCACCCCTCAGTACCCTCACCCTTTTCAGGGTTGTTGTCTGCCTTTTCCCCCACTTTTGTCTATATTTTATCATATTATTCTACAGATCATCATAGGTTCACGAGATTATTGTTATACATGTTTTCAATCATTGGAAAAATCTTGGATCGTGTAATACAATACAAAATTAAACAAGTGTAGAAGGGCACATTGCCCATTTGAGCAGTGTCCATATTTTTCTAAATTAATAGAAGTTTACAGCAACTGGAAAAAACATTTTACAATAATTATGTAGAAATATGTGCATGATTTAGAAAGGCATTAAGCTGTAAAACTGCAATTTACTACAGACTTTTCAGAGAGGTTACTTCGATGTTGTTAATTCAGCTTAGTGAAAACATAATATAGATAAGTATACAAATAAGAATTTGAACTCTTAGAGAGCCCTTGAATGAATGTTATTAGAATAACGAAATGGGTTGTGCATGTTTACTAACGCTACTCAGCAACAAAAAACAAAAACCATTTAATTTATCTCTAAAAATATATTCTTAAAGTGCACTGAGCAGCAGCCTCGAAAATACTAAGTCACTTACCCATATAGTTACAAAATGATCAAACTCACATTGTGTCATTTATAATTCGGCTTATATTTCTCCAGCAGATTATTTATCTGCAGAAGAAGTTTATTGTGCTCTTATCGTGTGTAATAACACCCAAACACAGAAACCTGGCCTAAAAGGTACCTATCTTGACAAATTATTTGAAGTGGTCTATATTACGGACCGTGGCTCACTGGGTTGTTAACGTGATTTAAAATAACACGACATTTTGGCTGTAAAAAAAGGCACAAAGAGTAAATACTATTTAAGCAGCTACTGCCATGACAGAAAGGTCATATTCTTTTTAAACTAGATCACATCATCCTTTATAAGATACGTTGTTTAACAATACATGTAAACGTCAATATTTACGTAACAGCCAATTTACAGTATTTATTGCTTTTTGGAAATGCCGCATTGTTACGTAATTTGAATTATTTGTTGCCAATGAAGCCGCACAACCATATAAACGAGGAGGTCCCTTTAAACAGTAAAAGCCAACTTCACTTCAAGTATATTCCACTACACCTAACTTTCCGTAGATGAAAAATGAGCGTAAGCCTTGCCAGTGACCGTCGATTTCGACGGGTTTCACCTAGTACATATAAATCAAATTAAAGCATAACACATCCATACCAGCAAACATAAGTAAACTACGACAATCGTAGAACTAAAATTAATACTAATGTGGGACTGAATTACACGTTGCACTCAGTAACTCTTCGTTTAAGTAATTGAGATGGAGACTATTCCTTATATAAGAACACTCTTCTAATTGCTTCCATATTCGTTTAAAAACGTTAAAACTGTTAGTAAAACTAGGGAAAAGCACTTAAGATATTACAGTTGAGGATTTAAATGAACGCACTCACTGATTGTTTAACTTAGCGGAGATTCATTTTTATATAGCTCCTACTTCTCTTTAATCCTATAAACTTTAATCAAGCATTACATAATTTTAAATTTTTATTTTATTGTTAAAAATGCCATCATATTTACTTATTGTTTAATGAAAAACAGATTGTAAATAGAACTATGTAAAAAAAAAAATTGTTTCAAGCAGTATTTTAAACTTTAATGTTTTAACAGTTAAACTCTCGTTTGGTTCAATTCAATTTAATTAGATTAATTTATTTATGGCTTAAACTAATTTATACATTTGAGATCTTTCACAGAAATTAAATTATGCATTAATAAATATAAAATTACATTAAGCTTGAGTTTGCTTATAAAAAAATAAACTCTGATAAGAAATAAGGAGTGATTTTAAATTCTCGTCATCTACTACGGGTTTGTTCCAGCTTGAACTGTGAGAGACTAAGCACACAGAATATAAAATGCACGCAAGAAGCCCCAATGGTAAATACTGGCTAAACAATGACCAAACAAATCCCTTTAGAAATGCTTACGCAGTATGAGATTGAGTTTTCTCTCAGGAATCTATAACTGATTAGTTTTCAAAATCAAAGGTGTTACTTGTTTAAAAACGACTAATTATTGCTTTTTACGTCACGTTAAAACTTCCTCCGACTTGATAGACTCGAGTGACTAAATAATAGGTCGAAAAGAACAGCTTGTGTATGATAGAGAGTTTCAGTGTGTTTGTCACCAGTGCTGTTACTCATTTTATCACTATCAATAATATATTGTGCATTATACGTTTAAATCAAGTTATCAAAATCGTTGGAGCATAACTGATTTGATTGTCAACTTAACCTCCTCTTTCATTGCCCTCCTTGAAATATGGGGGTGAACATAGATGCCCTAATCACTCATAACCCTTTTATCCTATAAAGCACATTGTATACACAAACCAAATACAACCTAGAATTTAAACCATAGGGGTTTATATAATCCGTATATAAGCAATTTTCTGCTGTGCTGACCACACTAGGTTAGGTTAGAATAGCAACATTTTAAATGAAAGTGTATTTTTTTAATGCACAAAATAATAAACTAGTATAACCTGGTGTGGTTGATATAACATAAACACGTGGTCGGAATACCAGAAGATTGCCTAGCTAATTGTTAAAATGATATTAGTATGAACGAAAATCAAAACTCCTAACCTAAACAACATTTGGTATCATTGTAGGATTTCAACCCGAAATATATAAGCTGTTTAATAAAATGATTTTCTAGGGTACTGAGCAATATTATGAGGCTAAACCTAGTAAAATAATTAGTCTTAGATAAGTCACAGCATAACTTAAAAAAATTATAAAATTGTCTTAGATTGCAAAACATTAGACTGTTCGTACACGGTAGGTTGGGTTTCCGTTGAACGACCAGGTTTAGGACCCTAGACCGCATCCATTACAAAACCTGGAGAGATATTTGTCACTGGTAAGCCCAGGTAGTTTAACCTACGGTCTCTTACACCTATGCTTCGAACTATCTTCTTTGTATAAAAGTATAAAAAGATACATAAATTTTTGTTAACGAAAATCCTCTTTAATACGTTTGATATTGGTCAATTACATTTTAAATTTTATTAGCAGTGTCTTCTAATGAGTTTTTGATTGTTGAAGAATTTCCTCAATAATTGTCAACGATGCTTTCAACCCTTATATAAAGGAATTACCAGTCTCTGGGGAATGAGATAACTTACAATTGTGTCTCTTGAGGCAAAATAGTGTATACTTCATCCTTACTTATATTTATAAGACTGAAATTATTTTAATTTTACTTTTAAACACATACATGATTTGTAGTTTCCTAACAAAAATTTACACCAGACCTTACTCAATATTAATTTCTAAACTAATAAGTTTTCTTTACCTATATAGATTGACCTGGTAAAATCAATATTAACAATGACAACACTCTTTGCTTTAAATTGATTGAACTTTTTCTCTTAGCTTTTAAAATGTTGTCAAAGATTTTTTAATCAGTTTAAGTGATACTTTTTAGCAAATTTATATAAACATTATTCATTGCAGGTTAGGTTAAACTATCTGAATCTAAATTACAAAACAAATTATAGGCCTAATACAAAATTTTTTATACATCAAAAATCCATGTTGTATTTGAGATAAGTTAAATTTTCAGTTATCATAAGATATGAAGATTCAAGAATGCTTTCTGAATGCTCTCAACAAGAAGCAGTTAAACATTTTGAGATTCCGTTACGCTTAACAAGGAATTTTAATAAAATCCTCATCAAATACTCGTCTTTCTTTTCGTTAGCTTGGAGGCAGCAACATGTTTGGAAGAACACTCTTTTATATAATTGCAAAAAACTCAATCATAGATATTGTAAACAATACACTATTAACTTTAGTACGCAGCTTAAACGTTTAACTTAGTTTAAAATTAATAAATCCATATGATCAGCAAACTCTTTTAAAATAATTTTCACAACATGTTTAAAAAAATATTATTGTTTGAAAATATTTGACATATTATTTTGAAAACTGCAATCCACTTCGATAAAACTACTTACAAATTAGCGTTTGTGATTATGCTTAGTAAAAATGATTTTAAAACTTAGAATATTAAGAAAAAAAGCTACATAAAAACTACAAACAATTATATTCTTTAACATAAAATACCTAATATTAAACAATAGATCCAACATATCACGAAATTATAACTAATTTAAAACGATTGTTCATGCTATAACCTTTTTAATAAAATTATCAAACAACACAGTCCTTTCAGACTCTGTTTTACCTTTAAAAAAAATATATATATAACAAAATGTTATACAACAGAATTGTTATAGGATCCAATCAAAAGAAAGCCTCCGTAATAGTGACTGCCGAGCTCAGGACAGAATATTGGTATTAATGGCCTAAAGCTGAAGCTACATTTGGTCACGTTTGTATTTTGTTTTGGACTTAGGGTCACCAAAATCGTTAATGTTTTTTACGCCTCAGTCTTCATATATAAATAAATGATTACTTAAGATTTAGAACATATGCGTACATAAAACTGTTAATATACAACAATGTACAATGTTAAACATTAAAAACATTGATACTCTCAAAGGAGTGGAAATGTGTTAAGATTCTTGAGAAAACTTAAATAATCTTATAATAATAATCTGTTATGTTAAGTTGGTAAAATCTTAGTATGTTCGCAATGAAACATTAAAATATTTATTGAGTGAATATAAACGCTTCTACATTTACTTAAGAGAGAAATAATCCTTAATAAGTAGTTTTAAGTCATATAAAATGGTCTTCCACTTTGATATTAAGACTCTCTTTAATATCTTAGATTATATAACATGATATTACGTTAAGAACATGATATCTAAAGCAATAAAAGACATTGAATTAGTTTCTACAACGAATGCAATCTTAATAAATCCTCTTCCACAGCATTATTTTATTTTATTTTGTTGACACAACTTTTAAAATGATTATTTCCTATTAACATATTTTATTATAATGAAACTTAACACCTGTATCAAATTAAATATTTTTTAAAGGCAATTTAAATAATACAACTTTCAATCAACTGTTTATTTAAATAGTGCACACAAGTGTAAAAGTAAACTTATTGAAAACTTGAAAGCGATGCTTTTATCCTAATAGATTTCAACACGCAAAACCAAATCTCTTTTAGAATCCACTAATTAATGTTTTTGTGGACAGAATTCATTTTCAGACCACTTAGATGCTCAGATTAAAATGTCATTGTTAGGGGAAACAATCCATTGCAAGCCTTAAAGAAGATTTATTTTTGTATACATTTTCTTAATTCAGAATATACACTTATTTTATTATATATATATATATATATATATATATATATATATATATATTAGTAAATAAGTACAACTGAGCACCCTGAATATTATATTTTATAAAAAGAAGTGACATGTTTCGGACATTCAGGGTGCTCAGTTGTACTTATTTACTAAAATATTTAATATATCAGCAGTCCTATTAGTGAACACATAAATTAAAATATATATATATATATAGTATCATGTGCTAAAGTAAAAAAAATAAGAATATAAAAACTAAATAATATTTATAATGGGAATCGATTAATCAAATCAAAAAGATGGAAGATTACTTAGAATTTTTAAGCGAGATAAAAACCTAATAGTTCATCTCCAAGACCAAAACCTAGTAGGTTATCCTACAAAATAACAATTTAAAAAACAATTATCCTTTTAACAAAGATCAAAACCATACAGTTTTTTCAAAGAGGGGGGGGTTGTATCTGTGTTTGTCAACCTATGTACTTAATATGCACAACGGGAGAAGCTTGACTATAATTTACCTAAAATGGACGGCGTTACATCAAAGCTAAGCTCTGTAATACCGTTGTCTTTGTCGTGCTCTTGCATTTCCATTAGCATTAGGTCAAAGTAAGATGTACCCGGTGTACCTTTAATCCGGAAGCCAGTTAAGATTTAAACATAATATTATTTCAAATATTTATATATTATATATCTCTGTGTTAATTAGGATAAGAATCTTTGTTTGGACATTTATTCAATGTGTTTAGTCTATAAAAACTACAGAAGAATGCTTTTATACCAATAAAACCTGACTTGTCATATTGTAGAGGTACTTGTACAATAATTCACCATTTCAATAAATCCATACATTTATTTGTATTTAAATTGTTTGCATCCATTATTTAAATTGAATTTGGAATTTAATTAGAGTTACTGATTTGTTTACAACTGGTGTGATTATACTTATGAAAAGAAACCTAGATACAAATTCTATATTGGTAACAATTTCAGTGGGTTTATAACTACATTCTTAACATTCGCTTGGTAACATTTATTGAACTATACAAAATTATGGGAGTGTTTAAATTTAGGTTGTTTTACTATAATTAGAGTCACATTAAAGCTCTAAATTAAAGCAAAACATTGTATGTGTATGTTTAAATAATATTTTACTTCATAGTTTCGTATTCACATACTAAAAATATATAAGGGATTAAAAAATAAAGATGCTGTAAATAAATGCAGCTTCAGATAAGAAACAGTGTTAAAGAAGCCTTAAAAATGAAAAAGATCATTGTTCAAGAAACCTTTGTTTCCTGAAATTATATTCCTCTTTTCATAAAATTCCTGGCTATTTTTTTTTTTTTTTTTTTTGCTGGAAAGATAATTTCGAGCTGTTCTTGAGGTATTGCGTTCTGAATCTTTCATTTATTAGTTCACCGCATAAGAAGAGATCCTTAAACTTAATTAATTACTGCGTCTTTAAGACTCACACACTTCCCTTTAGTAGAGGATTTTTTTTTACCAGATATAGAATTTGATATAGAGCTTTTTTTTAGAAGGACACTGAAATAAGCGGTATTTTATAATAAACATAATTAAAAGTAAATGATTGAATTCTTCTATTTAACTTAATATTTTTGTATATGATGGTGATGTTTTGTAATAAATCTACCATAATAGCCTGAAGATGGACGTTTTTATAAACCAATTTACTTTATTGGTATCCAACAACAGCGAACGACATTAACCCAGGAAATGTTTACAAAGAAAACACACTTAAGTAATTGAATGGAATGGAGCTCAGTTGGTAGAACGAGTAGTTATTTTGTTAAAATGTCCCTTTTAAATCAATAAAACTATATTTGTAAATCAATAAATGACCTTTACGACGATCATAGTTTTTATGGTTGAAAATTAATGAATTTACACTGAAAGAATCAATTGATTCTAATTGATTGAATGCTTGTGTGAAGTTTCTGAACTTGATAGTGCAACTTTAACTTTGTAGGTGAACCTTTAATGAGTTTAAGTTATTTTGGCAACTATGTGTAGCATCATCTGTGCTCCTAGTCTCAAGTTATAATGTGTTATTATGTTTTGTGAAAAATACCTGTTACCTTGATTGATTCAATTTTATATGCAGGTGTCTTTAAATTGTATTTTAAAAGAGAATAATGCAAATCTATATTTCCATGCAGTGTATCAGGTTCTATTAAAGAATAATTCAATCTTAAATGTTTTATCTTGAAAATTAGTACGCCTATCAAAAGCCTGACCTTTATAACCTGACCAAATTACACATAAACTATCTTTATATTTAATTGAAAATATTGTAAAGAAATTTATTTAAAACGTAATATGATCGAGGTTAGATTAGGGTGGAGACGTAGATTAATTATATTGGCAATTTTTAGATTAGTATAGTAAATTACTGATTGTACGCACGTTAACCCTTTTCTATTTTACTACCTGCAGTATTATTTTGACGAAGTGGTCATATTTTCAAGGACGGTACATGGTGAGACTATTTACGTTACAGAACATAGAACTACTAATATTTTTATTCTAATATCTCGACCAAGTCAACTTCTATACTGGGGATTGATATATAATTTTTATATTTCTATAAACCTTTCTTGAACTTCCAATTTGAGACAACAATCACATTAAAATATATTTTTTAAATTTTCTAAAATATAATTGTTCAAAAAGAAATATCCGTGATATTTTTTGAAAACGTCTATTGTAATTTAAACGAATAATTACACAACTCTTGAACAATAAATATATAATTAGTCTCATCTCTGATAGCCACAAAATACTTTAAAGACGGGTTATTGCATATGTATTTATACACCGGCTAACTCAATAAAAACGTATGACTATTCAGTGAACTATTGCGCCCCAAAAAATGTTTCTGTGAAAATTGTTTTCTCTATCAGAACATCACTTAGTCGATTGTACCCAAGTGTTATTGTTTACACAAATGCAATACTAACCTCGTCTATCGATTTTAGTATTTTCAGTTGAACAAATATGCACTCTATACGCTCAATAGACAGCGTAATCTGGGAATTTTCCTAGGCAAAATAATGTTTTCCTAGCTTCAGGGAAATTATTCATTCTCTCCGTTGCATGATGTTTACAGTAAATGACAATAACATGAAAAGTTTTTAATAAACTTGCTCTCTTAGAAAAATCGTACTATTCTAATATATTTGTAGTCGTTAGACGAACACTGTAATGTGTATGTATATAGAAAAACAAAATATTTAAAATCTGGCAAAATCATTCATTTACAATAAAATTACTGGTACAGTATTATTCCTAGTGAAATGTACATTAGACCATTTAACGCTGAAACACTTGCCAACGACGCTATAACATTAACGGGTTGCATTAAACTGTTGTAATAGGTACACAGTAGAAGGTGAAGCTATAAATAACACTATTCCAATACCCTAATTTATTGTTACAAGCGTGGGCCTGCATCATAAATTGAGTAAAAGTAAGGCGGTTCAAAAGCCACACTGTAAATTATTATGAACTTACTAAAGGCTTGTGTTTGGCTTGTATTCATTTGAAGCATATGTCTAACTATTGTAGCTGCTAATTATAATTTCATTAAACCTTTTAAAATAAGTAACGATAAAAATTCTCAAGATTGGAGTAGGTTTTATACATGTCAAGCCAACTGTCTTCTCTTCTTGTAGAAATGATAAATATTAACCACAAAATTACGAAAAGTTTATGAATAAGGAGATTATCTAGGTTGTATTTCATTGTTTGACATTTTAACTAGTAATTTACCTAAAAATGAAGAAAGTGTTGATTTTAAGGTAAAGTTTTCAAAAAAGAGGGCGAATCATATGTAACTTTGAGAGGGCACGGAACGATTTCTGTTTCAATCAGTGTCTGAAAGCAAATACCCGAAGTAAACCTTACCTTCTCACACTAACACGTAGGTTACATCACTCTAAACTTTTTTTTTGTAAAAAAAAATTAAATGGTTACTTTATCTTCTAGATTGCTTCTAATTTAAGCGTGTTTATGTTCTAATTTTAACAAGCAAAATCATCGGACGTTAAGTCGATTAGAGGAATTACTTGAAATTACAAATTTCGTTATAAAGCCTAGGCATATATGACATACAAATTAATTGTCTGGGTAGCCGGGTGTTTATAGTGCTCGCCTTCAAATCTGAAGGTCGCTGGTTCGATTCCGAGCTAGATCGTTTTCCAGAACCAGATTCCCTGTGCTATTGGGAAATGAACTTATGATCCTATTTAGAAAAAATGTCCTGTCGACGTTTGGATAGTAACAAGACCAGGATTTGGACCGTTCCCATTCAAAACGTAAAAATGCCATCGGCATATAACCACACAAAATAAAATTATAAACAAATCTGGTAAAAAAAACTCTTGAACACAGAAATCGTTTTGATTTTTGTGTATTTTTTTTCTCATAACATATTAAGCTTTGATACATCAAATGAATAAAAATGACTTCAACTCCGAACATCCCTCAGTACAAAAACACCTTTACAAAGTAACCTACGTCAAATCATAATTTGCTATTGAGAGCCCAATTAATGACACTATCTAACAGATCAACGATACATAATTAGATAATAGGAAAAAGGCTAGGGCACGGACGGTTACGTATGATATCATAAAATAAGTGTTCTACATGCATTGTCATACAAGCTAAGATTAAACTGGGTATGTTTCTATCTTGCATATAAACAAAATACTTGGATATAATAAAGTATGTAAGGTGTAAAGTATTTTGTTCATATAGTGTTATTGAATAACATTTTCTCTATTGAAGCAACAGGTTTTGTATTGAATTTATTATCTTTTTAATAATTCCACCACTTTAATCATTGTAATGTGTTCGAAAAGTCTATGGATACTAAATAATCATTATAAAATGTCTTAAGTGTACACTGATGTATCTGACTTGATGCGAAGTATTGGTTTATTGATCGTATACAAATTGCTTGTTATACATTTGAGAACGAAGCAGATACCTGTAATATAACGGCCGACTTTGAAAAGATCCAATAATATGCATAATACTGTGGAAATCATGAGATATAAGTAATACCCCCGCCGCAGCAAACCTGCCGTCTAAGCGAATTTCCATTTGGCCGAATTGATTTTCAATTGATCTATTTAAATAACATTAGGTTTAACGAGTACCTAGGTTTGCTGCTACAAGGAAACTAATAAAGTAGTGTGTTTTTAGTAAAATATTGATAGCTTACTATAAAATAAATAAATTTGCCAAGTTTGATCAAAATATATCCATAAACAAGCAAACTACAACATTTTACAATATTCTCCATAAGAATAACATGGTAATTTTAAATTTACCATTTTTTAGTTTTCTCCGTAACCAATAACCGTACAAAAACACTTTGATATACTGAATTGTTTGTTTTTTTAAGCTCTTTAAGAAGGTTTAGAGAAAAATTGGGAAATTTTGTGTTTTGAGGGTAAAAAGTGAGAAAAACCAATTTTTACCCCATAAAACCCCCCATAAAACCTTGTTCCCATGGTCCGATCATGTTGGATCGCGAACTCATTCAAGTTTATCCCACCTTACACCTTCAAACCAAATTTCATCAAAATCGGATAAAAATTACTCAAGTTATCGTGTTCACGGACATATATAAAAATTTGAACGAATGGTGTTTTTGGCCTCTGGGGACATTAAAATGAAAAAGTAAATCGGTACCGGGCCTAAGTCTTACCATGAGACCTACGGTAATAGCTACTTCCCTATAGGGAAATTCGCTAAAATTTACCAATTTTCCTAGTAGTCGAGTAGTTAATATTTTTGTGGTACATTAGCTTACACCTCGCCACTTTTATGCACTACTCATCGTTGTTTCTTTTTTATCCGGTTTGTTTAGTCAGAATATACGTTGCAGGAGACTTTGACACTAATACAATGCGGGAATTTATAGCTTGGTGCTTTTATTATTCGATCACCCCTATGACGTTGTGCTCTAATGTAACCCCAAGTGTAATATAGAACGTTATATCCCGGAAATCATTAATAAAAATAAAAATGTTAAAAATATTAATATTTGGCAACGAGAAAATATATTGTCCAAAACTTGGATCTGTTAAAAGTTTCCCACTCGAAGCAAAACATTTAGGAAAAGAAAAAATCAAACAGCTATACAGTAATATACAATTTCGCTTTCCTAAAAGATGCAAAGATAATTTCGTTCAAACCACGGCTTACACTTAAAATCTATTAGTTCTGCTTTAGCCTTGATAACCTTAATATGAGTATTGTTGTATTAGTGGGCTTGTATCACCAAGTTCATAGTCGATTGTCAATGAATCTTTTGTAGGGCTTATGTCGGATAAGGGTGGGTTATGTTGTAGGGGCTTATAAGGATCTTTAAACAGTGTAAAAGCATACGAATCCCGTTTCATCGTTACTGTCTTTAGTCCGTTTCTTATGTAAACTGCAACTTGGTTTGACTATTTAACAATGATCAAAAATAAATTAAAATTCAAAAACTACAAGATAATTAAAGACGTCAGGGTTGTGTTGCTAACTTAGTAATCAACTTTGTGTCTCTGACTTCAGTATGGGAGGGACGGGTTCAATTCCCGGCGAATCCAACAAACTTTAATAGGTTTGGATCGCTTTCCCTTAAAATCGTTTGTTCTCACGTTGAGTTTAATCAAAAATACCATGTGGTGTAGGAAAAAAGGGAAAAATGTGTCGATATAAAATGTTAGCCAACTGTATTTACCTACACTGGTGTTTTGACGATGAAGAAACAATAGTTAAATTATATTTAGCAGCATGGATGCTAATAAAAAGCTCCATCTTTTATTTCAGGGTTTTAAAATTATTACCCACAAAAGTAGTTAAATATAGCGGTAAGACCGGAAGTACCAACAGCGGGATATTAATATCCGTAACAGCTGACTTTCCCTCATACTGTGGGGGTTTTACGGCAAATACATTTTACTACATCGATAAAACTTTTTTTAGAATATTTGGCATTTATATTTTAATATTCAGGAATATTTATTTAATTATTCAAGGGAAATCGTCAGTTCCAAACATTAAATTTATGTTACACCTCGCTCAAACATATTTCATCTTATTCTTTTAAAAGGAATAATCATTTTTCTATGTCACTGTATGCAGATCTGACCAATTTTAAATCTTATAGACCATTAGCCCTTCCAATTGCAGCAAACCTAAGTACTCGTTAAACTAAACAGGGAATAAAAGTCCAACCAGGCAAATGCAAATTCGCTTAGTCTGCAGGTTTGCTACGGCAGAGGTAATTGTTATGTTACATTACGTTATTATTCATTAAAATACCTCTTTAGAATTTAAATCTACAAAACACCGTACACTCGTTTTGTAAGGTTATTAACATCCAGGTTTTGGTTCGACCTCCCAAAGGGAACTCGATGTTACTGTAACAAACAAAACGATGCATCAATATCTAAACTTTGTAGACAACTTAAATCATCAGGCTAGCAGTTGAACGACCTTTAAACATGCAATGTTAAGTATAACGTTTTCTTATAACATTTGAGTTAAGAAATACTAACCATAAAAGCTATTTCTCGCGAATATAACTCCAAAGTCATATTTTTTGGCATTATTTGAAACAATTCTTTTAAATCAATACTCGATTACACTATATTTCACTAGTAATAATAGTCTCCATACCCTAGTTATTATTACTATTATTGTATGGTTAATGCTGTATAGTAATGATGAAAATTATAGTTAAATAAAAAATATATATATATATATAACGATTGTGTATGTTGAATTTGTTTACAAAGGACTCGATATGTGTAAAGTTAGAAGGTTAAAAAAGCAAGTTAAAGTATCTGGGATCTTTGGGGTCTTGCGTTAAAGTTGGAGTTTTTAATTAAATCGTAGACCCAGGAGTTAAGTGTTAAAGTGTTTTCAGAGTTGCCTTTGGGAGAATCCTTGTCGAACTTATCTTGATTATACAAGAATTTACCTGTGATACGAAGTTAAGAATTAAAAAATCTAGACTCAATGTTGTAATCACTGTTTTTGATAGTTATATAAAACTATTAATCATTATAACTTGTAATAATTGTCATCCAATATTCCTTCACTATGAGTAAAATTATTCTAAACATTTTGAAATAACTTAAATGAGCGT
The DNA here is from genome assembly GCF_028750875.1 of Macrosteles quadrilineatus. Classification (NCBI taxonomy): domain Eukaryota; kingdom Metazoa; phylum Arthropoda; class Insecta; order Hemiptera; family Cicadellidae; genus Macrosteles; species Macrosteles quadrilineatus. The sequence goes on from NW_026542613.1 coordinate 1,916,565, forward strand.
AAAATTAATCAACAATATAATATATGGTTTTAGAGGAACATATTATTAAGGAGAAGGAAAATGAGACTTTTCCTCAATCGTGAATCTTATTCAAGATTATCTTGGATTTCTGATCAGATTTAAATCACCTCCATGCATCTACCTTGAGGTTTTTCTTAAAAACTACCCACAATAAACTTTAAGATTGAAAGTATAATGATTGATGAAACGTGTTTTTTTTTTAATCTTTAAAATGTAGAACGCTGTCTTTCAGGAAATTGTCAACGCAAAATGAGCCCCGGATAAGTTCATTTAAACTTTTATCAGAGTACCTAAGATTCAAACCAAGCTTCTAAGAATGTCTTTCTCACTGAACCGATATTTAGAAGGTGGGAGTTCTGCTTGATACGCAAAACGTATTCACTTTGAAGTGTAAATAAAAGTGTCCATAAATTTACGACTTTTTTTAAATATTACTGTATACATTGTAATTGCAAAACAGACTAGGACTACCCCTAGAACCTTACACCAGCCACACTTAAATTTACTAACGAAGTGCTCAGAAGGAGCCGGTGAAACCCAGGGGTCCATACTAAAGCCAGTCTATGGTTTTGACTAATTAATTAACATAATTTAATTGAAGGTTCAGAGCTCTAGAAGCGCTCAGGAAATCCTGAAGACGCTCAGATGGAGCTATATCATCATCACCTTTTTAAAAGTGTTTTGAGAATTTTACATAGCTTTTATAACGACTCCGTAGGTCTGATAACTTTACCCTGGCCAAGTGGGGAAACACTACATTTTCTACAGTTCAAATTATTTAGTGAAAGACTATGAGAAAAGAATGTACGTGCGATCATTTACTGGGAGGAGGGGATATCAAATTGCTACATTCTTTAGGGTCCTGCTTAGGACGTCCGAACGAAGAATTTACCGTGATACGGATAAATTCGTCTATTGGCCTAAGCCATCATGGCCGTAGTCCGTCAAAACATTAGTGTCGGAATTATGTCGGTGTCAGTGTTTAATATTTGTAAATCTGTGTTGATAGTCCAATATAAATATGATCTGAAAAGTTAGGAATGCTAGAAACAATAAAATATCATGTGAATGTGTGTTTATACCTTATTTTATTTGAGTCTGGGCCTAGGTTTCGTTGCACACAGTTGAAACTAACACATAGACCTCAGGTGTAGGCTATTGTAAATGTAAATGGGCAAGTCATGGTGTTTGTTTACTCTTGGGACGTTTTTACCACCCTTGATATCTGTTATCTCAGAAATCTTAAGTTTGTCTACAATTATCTAAGCACAAGAAACATTTTCTTTTTTTTAGAGTAGACCAGTATTCGTGTCTAATTATTCGCTGACTCATCACTAGTCAAAAGATTTTAACAAGCTGAATTTGACCTCTACTACAATTTATTCAATACCTAGATCAATACAAGCTATTCACAAATATGGACAAATACAATGTAAAATCCAATTGCTTTTGACAAACTGAATCTAATATTTACAAAACAACAACCCTCATCTCTGAATCCACAAACGTGTTTGCTTTGCAAAAATGTCATGCATATAGTTGATTAACTACTTATTTTACTATTGACGTGCATTTAAAGAGACATGTCTATCACTCTCAATTAAAACCCATTTGCTATTCTATTGGCCTATAACCATAAGATACATTTTATACAGTTTATAATAATGTATAATAAATATGACAAATATTTTAAATAATATTATATTATATATTCGATTTATGATATTATACAAATAATGAATGTCACATTACTGGAAACACGTCGTGTTTTCGTGTTGTTAATCTTCCTGTTAAGAAAACAACAGGAAACTATTATTGTTTTTAGGAATTGTCGTAAAATTACAAGAAAGTAAAGCAAAACTTCCTCTTGATGTAAAAATGTTACAGGAAATGACAATCCTGGGATACGCTTAGGAATGTAAGAATCCTGGTCTTTGTTGCTTAACTTTGTGACACCACAGAACTGTAATTTTAGTTTAAAATTCTTTTTATTACTAAAAACAAATTTTCAATTCATACATTTTTAGAAACTGCCAAAAAGTAAAACATAAAACTACTACTCATGTGCAGAATACAAAATGTAACTATAAAATCTGTATCATCTTGTTTCCTGTTTTTCATTTTGCATAAGACTTAATTTATTTTATGGAAATCAAACAGATATTACCTTTTTAAGAGTTTTAAACTATTGAATTGTTAACTTTATGTATTCGCAATGGGTATCAATTATCAATTATTTAAGATGGGGACGCCACTCTGTGCGTATTTTAACCCAAATATGAGTGAAGGATGAGTGTAGGATGAGTGAAGGATGAGTGAAGGATAAGTGGCGCGATCTTGTAGTCTTGTTAGTGACTAAGGCCGACATGTTCCTTAGACACAGCTGTTAATTAATAGCCCATACAGCTAATGGCAAATAAGGGACCTACAGTTTATTGTGGAATCCGAACCATTGTTTTTCCTCGTAATTAACGAATTGGTCTAATTATTAGGATAGTTTTGCGGATAGTCATAGTACTCACTCGTGCGGACGTTAATCCACACCAGGGAGCATCGCATCCACAATGCATCCCTATAAATATCCACAATTCGTGACCTCCTAGTAGCTGGATTACAGGACGACGCCACCCATCCCAGTCTTAAAATCACAAGTCGAATCAGTATCAGAACATCATTTGCAAGATCACTCTACTCAATGTGTACAATAAATGGATCATTGTGGAAACCGCAAAGTGTTATTGTCGCTCTTAAACTACCAATGCGAGAAATCATTTATTTCTCGCGTGCTTTACCTAAAGCAGTGAGTCACGGAAAAATCATTTCTCAGTCTTCTTTGTCGATTTATTCTGAATCGGTCTCGAGTTTCTTTATAATCGAAAACATTTATCTTCAACCAACATCAAATTCTATATTTCCTTTTCCAATTCCCATTTGATTATTATCCAATAACTCACAACCTAGGTTAAGTAGGTTTTGACGTGATTGTATTGAAGATATGGTTCAATGGAAGTATGCATGTGTTAAATGTGTAGGTATTTGTTCGTCAAATGTATAAACATGAATTTGAACAGTAGCCTAACGTAATAGTCCGTAAGATTAAGTAAGCGAATAATGGGCTACATAAAGTTCAACTAGAAAAAGGATGTTTTGTATAATTAATAATAGTCAACATTAGGTAAACTTACCAATTGGTAAGTATGCACATATTATTGTACACTTCCCATAATTTGTAATTTACCAAAATGCTGAATTTATATTGAGTGTTAAAGCAGTTATTTATGACTTTTGCAAAGAAATACCAAAAACGCAGATGTATTCGTCAACCCAACCATTAATTAAATACTTCATTACTTCAAGTATGAACTGACTTGTTATGAATATTATTGTCGAGTTTTTAATGAATTATAAAAAAAATGCAATATTGACTAACCAATTCATATCAAATTTGTATTTAATTACCTATAAAGGTCTTGTAAATATGAAACTGTGACGGAATTTAAGACATTTTGCAGGTAGTTTACTATTTAACATTGAATTTCTTAAAGTAGATGATTTTAAAGAATGGACAGAAGAATCGGTCTGATGGAATAAACCCGTTTGCACAATTCTCAAGGTATTGATAATTTTTCTGAGAAAAATTATTATGAAAGGAAGTTTGCGGTACCGGAAAGAGACAACTTTGTGCGTTGAAGACTTCAAGTCTTAAACTTTGATTCTTTGCTTCCTACTTCAACAGATTTTAAGATGCTCAAATATTATATTCACTTCGAAGAGATCATTATTTTCACGAGTAGATATCTTGTTAAATATTGAAAGAAATATATAAAATATTTTTACAGACTAGAAAACCAGTCAATGTTGTTTTAAACATAAAAGTAAACAACTCAGTTATTTAAGTTGGTAAAACAATGGAACTGAAATAAACTTACACAATTCACAAACAAACAAAACAAAACAAACTTTACTTTACTCGTTTGATATCGAAATTAAAAAGATTTATTAACACGTTTTCATCAAAACGTAAATCAATGACGTAATCTGTGTTTGCGAACCAATGAAAATACACGTTATTGTTTTTCACCTGATTTGTTTGTTGTTAAATGATGTTCCAATTTCCCTATTGATTGTAACCAAACAACTGAACTCTAACGTATGGTTTTAATCTTTAGCCTTTTTCACTGTAGATTAGTTAAACATGTTTTATTATTTTTGTCGTTGTACCAATTTTAAATACATTTATTACATTCCTATTTGTTAGATAAATAACAAATACAATAATTGTGTAAGCATTAATTACTATATAAACATACACACCTCACTAATATATTATAATTTCATTAACTCTTGCAAGTAATTTAATTCTTATGGACCTAATTTTATTGGAAATCTATAGTAGTGAAATGATTTCATTCCTGTTTATAGACGATTAGGGATTTTGTATGTTTCTGTTTTTGTCGATGGAAAAACTATAAAAATTTTCACTTAATTATAAACACACAAAAAACTTTTATCAGTACCTAATCCAACTCATTAAACTATCTAACCATCCAACGACTTGAAAAATCCAACTAAACAACCATTAAAATATCTAACCAAGTATCACATCCGTCAATCCTATTTATTCTTTTTTATACTTTTAATTAAGTTACTTATTGTCTGCAGTTCTAGAGAGGAATTTTGAACAGTTACGGTTTTCTTTTAAACTTTCCTACTAATGTAAATTAATTTTAGGAACTACTAACACCATCTACAACACAGTAATTTTACAATACACCTAACTCTAAAGTTGACTACAGGAAAAAAGTAAATCTCTAAATAGGCCTACACCTTCTAAAGACAATTTACAATCTGAACCAAGATAACGAAGTCTTAACTAATTATTGCTCACCATTTCTCTTTGATGAATGTGATTAGGTTTTAAAACTAATTTTTTTTTAATTCAAACGTTTACATTATTTGTTTTTCAACTTGGAATAAATAAGCACAAAGGCTATAGTGGCCCTATGTGGGGAAAAATTAATTTAAGTTTTCCTTCAGTTTCAATTATTGTAAACCGTGGTTATTTATTGAAGATCAAGATTTGTCTATAGAGGTTGTTGTTAATATTCTACCTATAACTAGGTGTACAATGCAGTTGTCTGCTTGCAATATTGAGCGGAGCCAGCATATTCAATATCAATGATTTTTTTGCATTTTAAATAGAATGCCTATTTGCAGAGGTATCCAAAGTCAATCATAAGTCAGGATTAAGTGAATGAATCGTCTACTTGCAGGAACCGTATTCTATGTTTCATCTGGTTCTCATAAATTAAATGTCTACTTGCAGTATCCAATGCCAATGATATATTTGGTTCGCATAAATGGAATGCCTATTTACAGATTCTAAAGTCAATAGTACGTATGGTTCACGTAGACGGATTGTTTACTTGTAGTATCCAAACCCAATGGTACATGTAAATGAATAGTCTACTTGCAGTATCCTCAATAAATCAATGGTCCATTTATTTTGTTCACATAAATAAAATGCCTAATTGCAGTATCCGAAGTCACTGCACGGTAGGCCTAAGCACGGTAGGCTTAGGCCTACTTCTGCTTCACTTATATGGGATGTCTATGTGCAGTATTCAAAGTCAATGATACGTCGGGTTCAAGTCAACGAATTGTGTTATATTTGGTTCACATTAGTGGAATTCCTATTTGTAGACTGCAAATAGGAATTGAACATGTTCCAATCAGATAGATATTCAAAGTCTACATTAATTGCACGTCTTGCTCACATAAAATGCTGTAAGTTATTTACAGATTCCAAACGCAATATGGTGCATCAGCCTAATTCCGGCAACCCTTATTATTGGTTTAAGTCCTGTGGTCCGAATATTACCATTTCAGATTTATACCTCCCCATATGGTTGGTTACATGACTGTGCCAAATTTCCTGCAGATCGCTTAAGCCTGTCAGGTGGAGCCTGACCTGTATTTGTAAAACAAAGGCAGTGAGTGTAGTATAAGAGCTTCGCTTCACTCCGCTCAATAATTTCGATACTGCAAATGAATCATGGTAGGCCTAAGCAATACCTGTATTATTAAAAGGCAATAACGATTATTATTATATTATTATTAACCATTGTATGTAGAATTTGCTTTTCTTTATTTTTTTTCAATGTCTTCTTTCTTCATTATTAAAAAAAGAATCATTTATTTGTACAGAAGACTTATTTGCATTGAACATTCATAAAACTCACCAATTCAATTACCTCAATAACTGTTTACCAGTATTATTGTTGTGAGGGATTGGGGTTAGCCTCACTTAGTATAGGCCTATAACTTAGGTCTAGTTTTATTTTAGCAGTTAAAAGTAAGAAATTGTCGTCAACCACTTTCAAAATTTCCCTATTGTGCAATAAAATTTATCAATACAACTATTTTATTGTCTAAGTTACACCATTTAGTCTTAAACCTTACCTGTAAACCACGTGGTTGTGATTTTATTTCGTTAAACGATTTTGTATTTTTAGCTACAAGAACATTTTTTACAAAGTTTCTTGCAAATCAAGGGCGGTGTGATTTTTGTTGGTATAATTATGTTGTAGTGTTTTTTTAATGACCTCGTTTTATCTTCTCCTTCTCCAAGCAACATAAACTTAGGCCTAATTAGTTAACTATTCATTGTTGTTAAAAAGAACAGAACCATTTTACAATTAAATATAAACGGCATGGAGTTTAATCACTCAATATAGAACTGATTGTTAATCATTTCGTATTACATACAATATACTATAATATGCTCTTTAGTATTATCCAATTTTTTCTTTTGTACTGTATTTATCATGTGGTAGATTTGTTGACTAATGTTGAGGCTCTTGTTTACTTTTTAGTGTTTACTCGCAAATAATGACATGGCAACCAATTAACCCATAAGGCCCATGTTAAATTTCCAAAAGTTTGCATTCATGTAGGGAAAAGTCCTATGGTCCGATTTGTACCGTTTCAGATTTATACCTTCCCATGGTTGGTTACTATGACTGTGTTAAATTTCATGCAGATCGCTTCAGCCGTTCAGGAGGAGTATTTGTAATAAAAAAGCAGGAGTGTAGTATAAGAGCTTCGCTCGCTTCGCTCGCTCCGCTCAATAAATTTACTAAATATTTATATGTTATCACATTTCTGTCATGAATACTAGAGAATACCTAGATACCTTTTAGGGAATTTATATTAGGGAATAAGCTATTACCGTAGGTCTCATGGTAAGTTGTGGACCAAGGACCGATTTATTTTTTCGTTTTGAGGTCCCCAGGAGCAAAAAACACCTTCCATTCAAATTCATATATATATGTGAGTGTGTGTGTCCGTTAGCACGATAACTCAAGCAAAAATAGTCGGATTTTAATGAAATTTGGTAGAAACGTGTAAACTTACATTTATTTGGACGATTTCGCGAACCAGCATGATCCGGCCATGGGAACGGGAGTTTATAGGGGGTTTTTATAGGGTAAAAAAGGGGGTTTCCCATTTTTTGACCCTAAAAATATAAAAATTTGATTTTTCTTTCAAAATATTTTTGTTGAGCTTAAAAAAAAAAAAAATTAGTATATTGACGGGCTGTTGTATGTCTAACAACACATGTTACGGAGCAAATGAAAAAGTAGTGTACATTTAAAATTCCATGTTATTCTTATGGAGAAAATGACAACTGTTGTAGTTTACTTGTTTAAATTTTGGCAAATCATTTATTTCATCCTATGCTATTAAAGTTTGGTCAAAAAACACTTTTTACTTTCCCCATAGCAGCAAACCTAAGCACTCTTTAAATCTAATGTTATTTGAATTCGGTATAAATATGTCTTATTTATGGAAATATTTTGTAAAAATTTAATCAAACAAGTTGAAATTCACTTACTCTGCAGGTTTGCTGCGGTGGGGGTATTTACTCTTATATGCTATACACAATAAGATATTGATTTTTGTAGAATACCGAGTAATACCTAATATTAGGCTTAACCCAACACATCGACACAAATATGACCCCGCTTAAGGGTATAATAGGGTTAGTAATATGTGGGCTGTCGTGATTAGTGTACTTTGTGTTCATATAGGGCGTTTACTGAACATAGTTCACAACTGGTGTGATTAAAATCAGCAAACTATCGGAATACAACCACAACAAGTTCAATAAAAACTTGTCGAAATGGTAAAATTGTGGATAAAAATAATCAGTGATTAAATAACATTAACAACTCTTTCCATGATAACTCTATGACCATTATAGAAACTAATACAACAGGAGGAGACAAAAGGCACCAAACTAGATTTCCTTACCCTTACAGTTAGAGAGAATAACATACAAAAACGAGATTTAAAAAAATATCCATCCTTGCTTGGACAAAATAAGTGCACTTAAGATTATAATCTTTGGAATCCTCATTGAGTTTTAGATGAAATAGTACAGAGTGGTTGGGATAAAACGTCTGTAAACCCCCTATTTCTTATTCCCTCTATTCAATTTGTGATTTTTGAGAAAAATTCTTTATTTTTTACTTAAGTTACTTGGACTGTAGATTGTGTCAAGTATTAAAAAACAACCATTAAAACATGTATATCTATACAATAAAATCTTGTGTAATCTATAAAACATAAAAAAATTAAAACTTGTTTGGTTAAAGGGTTTTATTTGTAATATGAATGCAGTGACATATAGAATGTATGAAGTATCTTCTAAAATTTTTCTTAAATCCTTTTATTTTTAGAGATAAACTATTTGACATTATCCATTCTACAACATCGTTATATTTGGTAGTATGACTGCATTTTTACTCTAAATATAGCCATCAGCAACGACCCCAAAATATCAACTCAAGATACCTGCAAAAAGAAATTGTGTTGTAGAAATCAACACAAAGCAAACAAAATGCTAATGCTATACCCTCACTCATAATGAACGTTTTTCATTTCCATGGAAGAAAATAACTACCTTCACCTTGTTTTTGTAAATTTAAATTAAATTACTGTACAAAAGTCATGTACATCGTGCAGTACGAATATCTTAGATGTAGATTAAACACAAGGCATTGTTACCTTCAGAAATTATTCACTGTGATGTCAGAATAGATTATGTGTTGATGACTCTTGTTATGAAACGATTCTCTCTATATTCCTCGACATACACCGTTGTAATATTCAATTCAAATGGAAGTAGAGTATATTGGTCGTTCTTAGAAGTCTTGATAATATTGACTTGAAACTTGAATGTAGGCTGTAATTCCTCTTCAATCTTCCTTATTGTTGAGCATATCGTAAATTAATTGAATGGAGCCTTAATTGCAAAAATATTTAATTTGGAATTGCCCATAATGTAAAACTTTTTAAACTAATATAATTTGTTTTAAAATTAAACTAACATTTTTTAATTAATGAAAACACTGGGTAAAATGGTCAAATTAGCATATTCGGGTGGCAAGAATCATTTTAATACATCCAACATCATAATTCTACAAATATTTGACAATTCGAGGGAACATATATATTAAAGGATTCGTTAAAATATTTCTGGTTACCAAATCACTTAAAAAGTAAACGTGACAGGAATTTTACGATATTATTACTCATAAGCCATAGCAATTTTAAACTACGAAATTCGTAAATTGTATATTTAAAATTCTTATATACACAGATAATTTAAATAAATAAATTCGTTTTTAAAATTTTTGTAACCAACAGCCTAAAGTTGAAGTTTATTACTTTTGATAGTCACCAACTTCTTGTAGCTAGATCCAGCGATAACAATCTGTAACTTATAGCGAGAACTTTTCAAAGTTTCATCAATAAAAAGAATGGAACACAGAGAGTTGTGGTATCCATCTAAAAAAAAAAAACAAAAAATAGGTTACAATAATAAAATAAGTACTTTGTCAAAGGATTTTAAAAAAGAACGCCCTTGTGTACTACTGAATTTTGTCTTCCAAAATTAGCATATTTTAATAGCTACAGAATCTATATTATTATTTAATTTAAACCTCTTTGAAAATACAGTATATACATATTCAAACACTCTTAGTTAAAACCATTTATCCTATTTTATGCTCTCAAATTGGCATATTTGAGAGCAATTTTCTATAATAATTATTTAATAAGGACTTTGAGTAATATTTCCAATAACTCCACCGATTTAATTTAAAGCTGACCACAAAGTAAATTATCAGTATACGTAGGGCTGTCTAGTGTAAATGTGTCAATGAACATTATTTGTATAGAAAAATCATTTGAACGTTATTTGGCATTATTTAACCAATAATACAAACTATTTTTAAAATTTTTAATGTATTATTGCAAAAATATTTTATTTAGTGAGAAAGAAATTACACTCTTTTCGGGAAACAATAAATACAAACAAATATTGTTAATACGATTTAATTGAATTCGAACAGTTCCATTTCTATTCTATCGGAATTTCTTGTTGTATCCTCACAACATGATAGAATATAATTTTGAATACACGTGCTTAAGTAATATGTTAATAGTTGAGATTAATGGAATAAATTAAATTGAAACGTTATCAAATACATTCTCAATATAATGTTCCTCCTTTAATATTTTCATCTTGTAATCTTGCAAAAGATATTTTGGGAAGTTTTGATCATCAAAGAATGCATGTAAAAGCGAGTTCATATTTGGAAGAGGAAATATTTAATAGCGATCTTTTGAAACTTCTTTAAGAATAAGGACTAAGAGATTCGTCGGGGAATTATCTGCTTAAAACGTGTAATTTTGCATTAAACAACTCTTTTAAAGATCTTGGAGAAGATCTCAAGTATTTTAGTTTTACTATACATTGTATCACGATAAAATAACTCTTTAATATGCATTCACAATTTATCTACACATTACATTTTAGTCCTTACTTATTTTTTAATATAGTATAAAAAAAATAATTCTTCATTATGACTTTCTATCCTTATGTAATATTTTGTATATGTGTATTTAAAAATTTCTAAACAAAAAACTCGATTTCTAGAAATAACACAGCACATGTAATATTTCTGAAACTTATACAATCAGTGATATGAGAGTTGAATATTTTATATAATGTTTCATTTTTATATTAAGGTTGAGTAGGATTTAAGGCAAGACGAGGAATCCGTTATCCTCAAACCCACAACGTAAGATCGGAATAACAAACCAGTTAAGTAACCATACATCATGTCTAACTTATTTTTATGGATCGTCACCTGGCGATTTTTTCCCCGAGGAATACATATTTTTATATAAACAACATTCGTGGAACAACTATACTCTTTTAAATGTTAAGTTTGAAGAAATCGAATGATACTTAATATTTAGTATGATTAACAATTTAACATACGATTTTTGTTCTATTAAAAAAAATATAAGAATCTTAAAAGGTTTATTTCAAATAAGAAATCTATTTTATAATTCTGAATAGGATTTGGTAGCAATTAGTAGTCGGGACGTTGAGGCCAAAATAACCAAAAGTGGTTGATTTTCAGTCTGAGTGGTTCTCGGTTGGAATAATATTGTCGTGCCTCATTAAAACAAACCGACTGTTCTGAAAAACCGAGACGAGATTGCGAAGGATTTGACTCATGTCCAAATCACCCAACATCTCTTGTTAGTTTGAAATGTTTAGTTTTATATGTTAAGTTGTTTGTTTCGTCGTAATAATGCATGATATATCTACATTATATTACATATTATATTATTTGTGACCTTATATTTCAGAACAACTGCTGGATAATTGCACTATCATTTAAGTTCACAATTTTAATGTTCCGAGTATAAAATCTTGACTCAATAATGCGTGTTTTTATGTAATTTTAAAATTGTATTTTACAAAGGTCAACATGGTGTAGGTATTACAAATTCGTATACACTCATAGTCAAGTAAAAAATCAATATGTTTGGTATGAGAACGAAATGTTTATATAAAAAAACCTAAGTATTTTATAATATTCAATTGATGATATTCCAGATATGATAATGTAATGCTTTATGCCAGATGACATGGTCTATGTTAACTAAACCTTTAAGCATCGTTTTAAATTAATTTTAATGATAAGTAACAGTTAAAAGTGCATTGAAAGATTAGTAATAAGTAAAAAATAAACAAAATATTACATTACAAAATTGTTGTCTGGCAAAATAAAATCAAAATAAACGGTATCAGCATTCTGACACATACTTTCCCCCATAAGTTTGTCAACAACCTTTATCATGTGTAAGCGGTGAGAGTAATATACGGAAATGGGATTTGTACAATTTTGTTGAGAAATTAAAGGACTTTAACATACAACATTTTTAATAAAAAAAATCTGGTACATGAGTGCTCCTATGGAAGTTTAAAATCGCATTTCGGTTAGTGCCGTTTAATGCTATTTTATCCATATAAACAACACTTTAACATACAACAAAATGTATATTAAATAGTTTAAATAAATAACTTGTAGGCTTAGAGTGACTAGTAAAAAGTATTACGACATTTAAAATTTTTGACGTACTATCCAAAATTATTTACAGAGAAATAATTACGGCGAACATGTGAAACGGAAATAAGAACCAGTTAAATAGAGCCTAATGAGAATTTCCGGTTGAACAGATTTCAACAACTCACCGTGGGGAGGTCAAAATCCTCGTTTTGTTAGAAAATTCATTTCAAACTTGACCAATCATGCGAGTGTGTACACAACGTCCGTGTTTTGGGAAATTTTTATTAATAGAAACTTTGCAACTTTTGTTTGTCACTTTTGTACATTAGTAAAACATCCACAGCAAATAGAAATCTGCAAAAAATTACACTCAACTGACCATACTTATTGACCATAGTTTTTGTAAAGTTAATGACTTTAGGTGATTGCGTAGTTAACTAGCAACTAGATACTGACTACAGCTATACGAGTTCAATATGCATTTATTTAGATCAAATTATTATTTTACCAGGTATTCATACAAACTACACAGGTTGTTCAATAAAGGTGGGGACATTTACGAAGTGATACCTTAGGTCAATCAAAAAGGTTACAACATATCCTATCTCTTTTCGTTTATCGTCTGTCTGTCTGCATGTATTTTGTTTAAAGAAATTACCTTAACGGTTGGTTGCTTCTTAAGATCGGCTTGAGCTACAGTGAGATTATATAGAAATGTTTATCTTATCAACAATCTTTGTGCAAAATGAGAAAAAAATCTTCAACCGTTACAAAATGTCAGCTATTTTCAGTATTTCATGCAAAATTTCACGAAACACGTCAATAGTACAATGAAATTGCTAGATACACCAAACTTGTACATTTTATGCCTTTAACGATGTCTTATTAAGGTTTGTTTGGATAAAGAATAACTGAGAAAATGATTTCTTTCTCGCTCTACCTACAGTTTTCTCCATAGTTTTAACATCGTTTACAAATTTAAAATGTCTCAAAAAACTATGTAAAATATTATATGTTAGCTATTCATATTTCAACTTATTAGAAGCGAGATTTCTTTGGTAAAAAGTGAAATTTAAGACACAATTAAGAGGTATGAAAGTAACAACTGTTGGCCACTTGAGGTTAACTTTGTTTAGAAGTTGTTTTCTCTTAGCGAAAGAACGTTTCTGATGTTCATTCCACACGTATGAGGGAAATCCTAATTCATTACAATTAAATTTGTATCGGAACTATATAAATTTTTTAATTGTCTGCTGGTTCAAATTGAGCCATGAGTAATTGGATCCTACTTGCATAACAACTTGCAAATGTAAACACTAACATGCACCAAAGTAAACAATGCTGACTTGCATGCATTACTTGCACCGGTAATATTTGTTCTGACAAATATTACTTGCACAAATACTGTAACAACTTTCGCGTTAGTTCCACTTGCCTGTGTAAACAGGTGACTTGCAGACCACTCCTTCTTGTAAGCAAGTGAAGATAGTGTTTAGTCGTGTGCCGGTGTGTCTGTACATTTGAGTTTAAGGTTAGTTTGTGTATTTGTTATAGTTTTAGTGGTTATTGAGTTGTCATGGCTGATACAATTGACTATACACCTTGTATAGTCAATGCTGATACCCTTCTTGAACCCATTTTCTTTCCCAACATGACCTTGGTTTTCTTCTCTTTATGTTAAATAGTAATTCGTTTGCTTCTTCAAAAAGCTCATCCCGTAATACACTTACTGCATCTCTCGCTACAGCCCGAACGTCCTCTATAAAATCCTACATTCCGCATAACATGTAGAACTGCACTGACTGGTGTTAAAGGGAAGTGCACTTGCTAACGTAGGTGTAGTGCATGCAAGTAGCTTGCATGACCATGCAAGTAAAACTTGCACAAGCGCTACATGCTAGTGTAAACCCATCTTAAACGGTTCACACGAGCCACTTATCTAGCTGACTAGGCTGTGACTAGTCACAGGTAAAGTGACTAGGTAGCGGACCACAGGGTCAAATGGAGCCGTTCACAGGAGGGTACGGGGACGTCGATCGAGCTGCGTTCGAGCTTGGTATCGCAAACCATCGCCAGGATTATACTGTCCAAATATAACTTGTTATGTACTATCTAAATCTAACTTTCATCCGATTAATTTAAAAACATTCTGAAGCTCAATCTGGAAAATTGTCTGCAAAAATGCCACTAAACTTATACCAGACTGTCATGGATAGCCTAATGAATCTGCGTTGAATATTTTGATCTTATCTACATATTTCCTGACGTATTTTAATTTTTTGATCATTTCAAATTTGTTTAAAACATATAACCTGTTATTTCAAATCCATTAAAATATATTCTATTTTCAATGAATAAGTGAATATTTCAAAGGTTTTTTACAATGCCAATTTAAAAACGGAACATTTTGTTTTCTATAACACTACCTAACAAAAAGATTATTCTTAACTATGTTATAGCATATTTTGCATTATTATATTAACATTGATACTTATGTTGTTTTTATTTACACTTTCTAGATCTAAATAGTTATCAAAACTGTGTATTTAACAATTAAACTCATAACCATTATGTATTTGGTTTTAAGAATCATACTTCATGGTGTCGAAACTTGAATGATCCTTAGCGCATATTATCTTTCAATCATCTTATATATTTAAAAAATTTGGTTTTTCTTTTCCGAGTTCGTTTGGCTCTTCTACCCGACCGATTTTCATGATTGAGGTCTCAAATTGAAGGTATGCACGCTCAGATTTGCCATCAAGCATCGGCATATATTTATCTATAATCCTACTCGGCTTATGCGTAAAAGAAATTTGTTCCCCATGTTATTCTTATGGGAGTTAAATTTGGTTTATCTTTGCCGAGTTCGATTGGCTCTTCTACCCGACCGATTTTCATGATTGAGGTCTCAAATTGAAGGTATGCACGCACAGATTTGCCATCAAGCATCGGAATATAGTTATCTATAATCCTACTCGGCTTATACGTAAAAGAAATTTGCTCCCCATGTTATTCTTATGGGTGTTAAATTTGGTTTATCTTTGCCGAGTTCGATTGGCTCTTCTACCCGACCGATTTTCATGATTGAGGTCTCAAATTGAAGGTATGCACGCACAGATTTGCCATCAAGCATCGGCATAAATGTATCTATAATCCCACGCGGATTATACGTAAACGAAATTTGTTCCCCATGTATTTCTTATGGGAGTTAAATTTGGGGTTTCTTTGCCGAGTTCGTTTGGCTCTTCTACCCGACCGATTTTCATGATTGAGGTCTCGAATTGAAGGTATGCACGTACAGATTTGCCATCAAGCATCGGCATAAATGTATCTATAATTCCACGCGATTTCTACGTAAACGAAATTTGCTCCCCATGTATTTCTTATGGGAGTTAAATTTTGTTTCTCTTTGCCGAGTTCGTTTGGCTCATTTACCCGACCGATTTTCATGATTGAGGTCTCGAATTGAAGGTATGCACGCACAGATTTTCCATCAAGCATCGGCAAATATTTATCTATAACCCCACTTGGTTTATACGTAAAAAAAATTTCCTCTCCATGTATTTCTTATAGAAGTTAAATTTTGTTTCTCTTTTCCGAGTTCGTTTGGCTCTTCTAACCGACCGATTTTCAAGATTGAGGTCTCAAATTGAGGGTATGTACGCACAGATGTCCCATCAAGCATTGGAATATATGTAGCTACAGTCCAAACCCGGATCATACGTAAAATAAATTTGCTCTATTGGTAGTTAAATTTAGTTTTTCATTTCCCAGTTCGTTTGGCTCTTCTACTCGACCAATTTTCATGGTTGAATTTTCAAATTGAAGTTATGCATGTCCAGATTTCACAACAAGCATCGGTTTAAGATACAATATACAAAATACAAAAAATGCTCTAATGTGTGTCAACCGGCTACTGAAAGATATAATGGATAACGATGTGCCATTTGGTGGGAAAATCATTATCTTAGGTGGAGATTTCCGGCAAGTGTTGCCGGTTGTGCCTCATTCATCTAGAGCCTCTACTGTTCAGAATTCAATTAAGTTTTCATACCTATGGCCACTATTCAAAATTTTTAAATTAACAAAAAATATGAGGGCTAAAACTAATGAGTTAGATTTTGCTAACTTTTTGCTCGAAATTGGCAATGGGGAATACCCAACAATTGATGACAAATCTGTGGACTTACCCCCACCACTTAACTCTGATTCAGACATAGTTTCAGAAATTTATGGAAAAACCCTACATTAGCACCAAAGAATGAGCATTGTGAGGAAATCAATAAAAGAGTTTTAGACCTCATCCCAGGCTCAAGCAAAACGTATATAAGTGTGAATAAACTAATTACAGATGATGACAGTGAACTATTGCAATTCCCTATTGAATTCTTCAACAGCCTTGAGATGACTGGTTTGCCTTCTCACAAATTAGTCTTAAAGGAAGGTGCCATTGTGATGTTATTAAGAAATTTAAACTATACAGCAGGTCTTCTAAACGGAACAAGACTTATTGTCAAGAAAATGTATGAAAACAGTTTAGACTTAGAAATCATAACTGGCACAAATATTGGACAACGTGCACTATTACCCCGCATTGATCTCTCTCCATCAGATTCTACAGTACCATTTTCTTTCAAACGAAGACAATTCCCCATAAAGGTTGCGTTCTGCATGACCATCAACAAGGCGCAGGGCCAAACGATTGATCGAGTTGGTGCGGACTTGCCTGAACCAGTATTTAGTCACGGTCAGTTGTACGTCGCCTTATCGAGAGGGAAATCTTTCGATACTGTAAAAGTAGAAACTAAATCAAAAAGTGGACGAACAGCAAACATTGTTTGGAAGGAAGTATTATAAAAGTCGTAATATTAATAAAGATTACCAGATGGAGGGAACTACTCCTGAGAATATGCGTACATGCAATTCTACCGATAGAGATGTCTATTTTACAAGAAATATTGTTGTTAATAAAACATTCTTAATAAAGCCTCATTCACGCTGTGTTACATATGAGTTAACAAAAGTACGTGCTTTCTCTGTATGTGCTTTTAGGAAGTGTGTGGATATTGTTCTGGATTAATTGATTTTCAAAACGGAAAAAATACATCGGGACGATTTTCTCTGTGTTATATGGAATGTGTTATACTTTAATTTGGTCATAAGGCGAAATTAATCCAGCAGCCCTATAAGAGTTTAATTAAAGTTGTACCGCCCTTATTAAGTTTAGTATTTTATTTTTTATTATTAATTTAAATGCTGCGGTGCAGCACGGGTCATCTAGTTGTACTTAAATTGATTCCTTCCCCTTAGTTATTGAGCTAACACAATATTTTGCTTAGATAACAAGAACGTCTGCTATAATGTGAGAACATGCATTTTATTTGGAACTAATGTTTTGGACGTATTCACATTAATGGCTTAGTTCCAGAACATATATGACGAAACATCAGGATAATCTTCTTACTTAATAAGCCGACTTATTAACAAGAATTGATAATGTTGGCACATCTACTGTTTCTCAAAGATATGATTCTCTGGGTATTTGAATAGTTATAATGCCATGCTTTAAATTTTTAGGTGGCTGATTCAATTCTAGGTAGACTTAAATGCATTTATCGTTTGTATATTGAAATAAAATATGAACGTTAGAATGCACACGAAGAGAGCTTGAACCATCCCTTAACAAAACCTTTCAAATTTTAACGGATTTAAAAACTTTATATTTACAATATTTTAGTTTTGTAGAAATACCTAATTAATAATACATAAGAAACCGTTTCTCTTTGTGCCTTAAATTTTCAAAATTATAAATTCTTATCTATACTATCTAGTAGTAATCTATTTCCTAGACACATTTAGGAATAAACTGGAAATAAAAAACAATTTCATTCATATCACAATATTAGGTGTTATGAAAAATAAAAATAACTAAAATAAATAACACGTCCTCTTTAGTAACCGAAACATAACTTTGGACCTACTTCACTACTACTTTACTTACTACTAGGAAATTACATGATGTTGAGTTCCACAAGCACGTTTAATTAAGATGGGTTGACAATAGATTGACTGAGGTACAAGGTAAGACAACAGCTGTTAGACTGAAGTAGATGTTGTCTTGATTAGTTGTTGCTCCGCCTTTCTGAATACCAATCTACAACTCACAGTAAATAGAATTACGTTTCAACTTATAGAACACATGTTAAGTGATTAAGTAAATTTTCTCGTAGATTGAGGTTTTTTTTTACGAAATTAATTAAAAACAGTCGCTCTGATTAGTTTAAATTAATTTAAACAAATCCCGAAATATATAAATACACAATCTTTATATTAAAAAAATAATCCCTTGGACTGAAGGTATGTAGGTATAACCTTGATTACACAATTGTCCCGTGACTTGAGGAGCCACATAATGAATAAAATATATTTGTTTATTGGTTATAATATCATTTTGGTAAGTTTTGCTGGCTCGGGGGGGGGGGTCAATACACACGACCTTTGTCCAGAAGGCTCACTAGTTCAACTCCGACCGATCAATTATGGCTTAATACTATTTGGTAATACAACGTAGAAGTTCGGACCACATCTTAGGCTTTATTAGTATACATACTGTATATAAAATATAAATATATAGATCACGAAATTATTGAAACGTTTCCTGTATTTGGAAACACCCATTGCTAAAATTTAATAGAATTTTATCTTATCATTCTGATAAACAGGACATCAACGGCTATTCCTTTTCAAACCAATTTTTTATTGATGAGCACGGTCCAATGAAAGACTGGAACCACAATTTCACTTAACACCGAAACCAGTTAAAAAGCTATAGCCTACAATATTTCTAGTTAGGTTAGCTACACAAAGCCAATTTTATGAGCTGCTCGATATGTTTTATGTTTGACCCTATTCGTTTATACACACGATGCGACACTGCCGCGGGTACCAACCTTTCATACAGAAATTTATGGCTTAACGCTTTTACTACTTTCATACTTAAGCTACAACATATAACGCCGTTGATTTAAAGCACCGTTGAGAAGTGGTTTTGTAGTAAATAAGCAGATTTGAGTTTATATCTTGGGGTCGAAGATATGCGTTAAGGTTTTAAACGTTTGAAGACCAAATTATTTCTCACTGCAATTTATATTAAATTAATCTAATTGACATATTGATATCTAGGCTAGAATTTATTACGTTAAATTTTACAATAATCAGTTATTGCTAGTTTACAACAATCAAACTCTGGTTTCCATTTGCAAAGTAAGTGTTTTAAACACATTGTGTAACTAAAAACAACTGTCCAATACAACAAACCTTCAAGGAATATTAGAAAAATTCACGAAAACATTTAGCCCATAACAAATGAAGGTACAGGAAAGTTAAACCAAAGCAAACTACCGGTGACGGTGCTAAACACAAGAAACCGATCCCTATTAAAATAAAATTACTGTAATTATCACTTATGAAATAGAGGCAAACCTACTTTCAAAAGTACTTCATATTTATTTAACAGTTATGATAGAACAATGCAATATAAGTTACTTATAACTGCATTTATAGAAAATAGAACTATTGTATTAACAAAATTATATTTGTATCCACCAATCTACTTAACCAGGAGTTTTGAGTAACGAATTAAATTCTGTTGAGAATAAAGCTTTGTGTCAAAGCTAACCACACAAGGTTTGATTTGATGTTGGATTTTGTTTCTTTGTAACCTTGATGAGTTAAACATGTGCTTGAGAAGTCAGCACACATGTGTATTACATATAACATATAATATTCATGTTGAACCTTTGTTACACGTGTCACTTTTGAAACTGAAATTTATATTGAAAGTGGGGTGAAAACAGAATATGAAATTCTGTTACTGTGTTAGGAGTATTAGGAATATGAGGAATAATATTCTTAATAATAGTGGAATAAGTCAATAAGGTTATCATAAAGAGTGTATCAGATGATTTTTGTGTGAAATTTTGTATTAAGGCCAAAAGTTTAGACTTATCTCTCCTAATTATGATATAAAAGTCTGAAAATCTTATAATTGGCTTTTGACTTATCACTTTCAATCACGTTTCATAGAATGTATAACTAAGTATCACTTAAAGCTATTCATGGATTTAAAACATTCTTTTAAGTTGTATGATTTTCAGTTGTAATCATAAGTATAAAAAGACCCTGAAACGTTATAAGTACAAACAGTTTGCAAATAATCTATCAAATTGTTGCGAAAGATAAAATTTCGAAGTGTGGCATTACTTCAAAAGACATACCTGTACTTAAACCTTTCAGCAATTTGAACATCCAATTTAAAACTAAATTATCCCTATTTAAATTTTCAACTCTTACAAACTAGGCTTACAAAATGTAGCTAAGATAACCGAAGTGTCTGTCATATAATAAAACACCAGACGAGGACATTGGTGCATTCATACAAAACAAAACGGTTTCTTATTCTGTTAGGAATGGGTTTCAAAAGTATAACTACCAACTGACGCACACTCCCCCCCTCAGCATCCCCCCAGTACCCTCCCCCTCAATACCGTCACCCCTAAGTACCCTCCCCCACGCCTTTCAGTACCCTCCCCCCTCAGTACCCTCACCCCTCAGTACCCACGCCCTTCAGTACCCACGCCCTTCAGTTACCTCACCCCTCAGTGCCCACGCCCTTCAGTAATCTCACCCCTCAGTACCCTCACCCCTCAGTGCCCACGCCCTTCAGTACCATCACCCCTCAGTACCCACGCCCTTCAGTACCCTCACCCCTCAGTACCCATGCCCTTCAGTACCCTCACCCCTCAGTACCCACGCCCTTCAGTACCCTCGCCTTTCAGTAACCTCACCCCTAAGTACCCTCACCCCTCAGTACCCTCACCCCTCAGTACCCACGCCCTTCAGTACCATCACCCCTCAGTACCCACGCCCTTCAGTACCCTCACCCCTCAGTACCCACGCCCTTCAGTACCCTCGCCCTTCAGTACCCACGCCCTTCAGTACCCTCACCCCTCAGTACCCACGCCCTTCAGTACCCTCACCCCTCAGTACCCACGCCCTTCAGTACCCTCGCCCTTTAGTACCCACGCCCTTCAGTACCCTCGCCCTTCAGTACCCACGCCCTTCAGTACCCTCACCCCTCAGTACCCTCGCCCTTCAGTAACCTCACCCCTAAGTACCCTCACCCCTCAGTACCCTCACCCCTCAGTACCCTCACCCCTCAGTACCCACGCCCTTCAGTACCCTCGCCCTTCAGTACCCACGCCCCTCAGTAACCTCACCCCTCAGTACCCTCACCCCTCAGTACCCTCACCCCTCAGTACCCACGCCCTTCAGTACCATCACCCCTCAGTACCCACGCCCTTCAGTACCCTAACCCCTCAGTACCCTCACCCCTCAGTACCCTCGCCCCTCAGTACCCTCACCCCTCAGTAACCTCACCCCTCAGTACCCTCACCCCTCAGTACCCTCACCCCTCAGTACCCTCACCCCTCAGTAACCTCACCCCTCAGTACCCTCACCCCTCAGTACCCTCACCCCTCAGTACCCTCACCCCTCAGTACCCACGCCCTTCAGTACCCTCACCCCTCAGTACCCTCACCCCTCAGTACCCTCACCCCTCAGTACCCACGCCCTTCAGTACCCTCACCCCTCAGTACCCACGCCCTTCAGTACCCTCACCCTTCAGTACCCTCACCCCTCAGTACCCTCACCCCTCAGTACCCACGCCCTTCAGTACCCTCACCCCTCAGTACCCTCGCCCCTCAGTACCCTCACCCCTCAGTAACCTCACCCCTAAGTACCCTCACCCCTCAGTACCCTCACCCCTCAGTACCCTCACCCCTCAGTACCCACGCCCTTCAGTACCCTCGCCCTTCAGTACCCACGCCCCTCAGTAACCTCACCCCTCAGTACCCTCACCCCTCAGTACCCTCACCCCTCAGTACCCACGCCCTTCAGTACCATCACCCCTCAGTACCCACGCCCTTCAGTACCCTAACCCCTCAGTACCCTCACCCCTCAGTACCCTCGCCCCTCAGTACCCTCACCCCTCAGTACCCTCACCCCTCAGTACCCTCACCCCTCAGTACCCTCACCCCCAGTACCCACGCCCTTCAGTACCCTCACCCCTCAGTACCCACGCCCTTCAGTACCCTCACCCCTCAGTACCCACGCCCTTCAGTACCCACGCCCTTCAGTACCCTCACCCCTCAGTACCCACGCCCTTCAGTACCCTCGCCCTTCAGTAACCTCACCCCTAAGTACCCTCACCCCTAAGTACCCTCACCCCTCAGTACCCTCACCCCTCAGTACCCACGCCCTTCAGTACCATCACCCCTCAGTACCCACGCCCTTCAGTACCCTAACCCCTCAGGGTAACTTTTATAAAACCCATTGATTTGTTTGTATATATAATTTTACTTATTTGTATAGTAAAAATAACTTGTCACTTCCGTAACTTACAAAATATAAATGCCGTGCTCTATAATTAAACATATTAAATGTGAAGTATCAAAAAATATTTATTTATTTGACATCTAAAGAATATGAGAATGTCAAGAACCATTCCGAATAGGCTGAGTTAAACAAATGCCTGTTTAACATTTATTAAAGATTTCATCTAGTTTAATATTCTGAACATTTCTGCCATGTGCGTCCTCCCTCAGTGCTTTAGACTTCTCATGTTAACATACAAAGCATCGCCTACCATTGCTTTTACAAATATTACACAAGTAATGTATGTTTTAGCATATTAAGTAAACATTTTACCTGCTTCAAAACGACTTTCGAGCAGTTTACACAACATAGTATTATATTTACTTATATATTATTCTATCTTTGTGACTTTTACACAGTTATTTGGAGAGTGTTGTTTTCGTGGCAAAAGCATTATGGTTTCGTAAAAATTTGATTATAAAATATATTATTACTTACGCCATACTAGTTGGTAAATATTGTACTGTAAACTCTTTTAAACCACTATGATACTATTTTCAACAAAATTAAAAGTCTAATGACGAGTTAAAGTAGTAAATGTTGTTTGTTATAAAACTGAAAAATTCCTAAACTAAACATTGAAAGGAGTCTTACTAAAAAAGGTTTATACTATACAATATATTATTTATTGGATATACAGAATTTATAAAGCTATATAGTAAGAGTAATCGTCGACCAAATAGAAACCAATTGAACATACAAATTCGCTTCAATAACATATCACTGAAGTAATTTAAACAGCTCTTTTTAAAACTTATCCCCATTTAAGCCTTATGTGTATTAAATGCCCAAGTTCTCAAAGCGGGCGGTTGTGGTCTGGGCCTTAACAAGGATTGTGCATTAGAAGGTGTCAGAAAGCTGAAAAGATATCTTTTACAAAGTCTTCTAAGAATGCAATAATACAATTTTCCATAGAAATACCTTGAAAAGTGTCTTATAGTGTTAAGTATTATATTGATCCTAAAATATTTGTATCGTTGTATAGCCTTTAACAACATAATCAGAAACTTATTTTCAACAGTTAATTATTTATGAATATATTTTTTTGGCTCTCGAATTATTACAACTGTTATTGGTTTCAGTAAAATTAATGAACTAAGATTTCCCATCAGACCTGTCAACTAAAACAGAAAGTATAAAGTAAATGTTATAAGTTTTTATAAAATATGTTTCTGTTAGGTTGAATTTCTATTTTTACTAAGACAATTCAATGAACTAACAAGATGCCTTAGTAATTGATTGACAGTACATAAAACATGTTCAAGAAGTGTAACGAAATTTATTTTATCCGTTAAAAACTCTCAAGTTGATTTGGTGATATCTTTAGGTTTCCCCTACTGAAATACAAACAGAAGGCGAATATATTCATAAGGAAACGTGGGGCGTTTTTTATTGGGAGGACTTGAATATTTGAATTTCCTTCGTAACAAAATTTATATTCCTTCTTGGCGTTATATTCTTAAAATATAAAGTCTAAAATAATAAGGCCGAAAATGTTTTTCAAGATGTACTACCCATTTTTATTCTAAACCTCAGAGTATTCAATTTCTAATAGGTTATGTAAAACTTGCATTTTATAATAATACCATAATGAAATGGATAGCACAATTTAGAGATAAAAAGCATGAAGACATAAATATTCTTACAATTTGAATCAAAATAAAATAATTTGGCACTTGTTGTAGAAAACTCATAGGGCAATTTTATTAGATTAAATACAACTGATATAAAAAAATATAGATTGCATGGCTTCAGTAATTTGTTTTTGAGGCAATTAGTTTGAGGTGGAGGTCACAATATATGTACATGTTAAACATTGAGGAAAACTTAAGTAAAATAAATATCTTCAAGTTTATCAACACAAACACAGACGTAATTTCCAAATCCATCACAGCTTTCGCTGCTTAAATCTAATCTAGTTTCATCAACATCAACATTTACAACACATTCTGTGACGTTGTCTCTCAGAAATTAGCTGAAATTATACAGGGTTATTCTAAATGATGTACCCATTTTTAATGCTTTATAATTTTTATACTACTAAACTTACCGCTATAAAATACACATCAAATGAAAAAGCAACTCAAAGAGTTTATGCCTTCCAAAGACACATCATTTAACAGTATCGATCCAACAGAACTGTAGATTTAATTGTACAAAGTTAAAAAGTAATCTCCAACTTTTTTTACCACTAGAAATTTGGAGGTTACTTGACGTTTTTGCAAATCACTTTTAAATGGTGAGGAAATCAACCAATGTGGAAGGTATTATTCCGAAAGAGGGAATAAAATTTCCTACAATCTACTATCATGCATTTTTTGAAAATACTCAAGAAAGGTACCAAAAATTGCCTCAAAATGAAAAGAAAAATAATTGAAAATCCCCGTCTTCAATTGTAGACAATAAACATAGCAAACATTAAATTTCACACTTTTTTATTTTAAGCCAAATTTAGGCTACATTTTTTGAGGATTTTCAAGATATGCGTAATAGTAGATTGTAGGAAATTTTATTCTCTTTCGGAATATTACCTTCCACTTTGGTCGATTTCCTCACCATTTAAAAGTTATTTGCAAAAACGTCAAGTAACCTCCAAATTTCTAGTGGTAAAAAAAGTTGGAGATTACTTTTTAACTTTGTACAATTAAATCTACAGTTCTGTTGGATCGATATTGTTAAATGATGTGTCTTTGGAAGGCATAAACTCTTTGAGTTGCTTTTTCGTTTGATGTGTATTTTATAGCGGTAAGTTTAATAGTATAAAAATTACAAAGCATTAAAAATGGGTCCATCATTTAGAATAACCCTGTATTTCTCAGATATAAGATAATGTGAAGGAAATACATGTAACGATTATTTTTCAGAATTGATCGTACAGTAGTTCTATTTCATTATAATCACTTTGTTTATTTACACTATATTGCATTATATTACATTTGACAGTATATTGTATAATGTGTCAATACATATGTCAGTACATGTTCAAGTCAATGTAGTACATTTGAACATGTCAATGTCTATGTATAATGTGTCAATTATAGTAGTGAGGGGGGGGGAATGGATTAATCAGTTTCATACTACTCAGATAGTATGTGTCATATTTTTGTGTCATTCTTCGCTTTGATTTCATTAAACTATAATTATTTGACGATACCCATTGCAACATTGTCAACGAATACAGTCTTGTAATATTTAAATGAAATAACGGCACTACTTGAACAAATTATTACTGGTTCATGTATTACTTATTCAATATTTTTATTGAGGATCCTTGCGGTAGAACCTTTGGCCATTCACAGAAAATAGTGGAATCCGAACCACATTTTTCCTTGTAATTAACGAATTGGTCTAATTATCAGGATAGTACTGCGGATATTCGTAGTACTTACTAGTGCGGACGTTAATCCACACCAGGGAGCATCGCATCCACAGTGCATGCCTATAAATATCCACCACAATTCGAGACCTCCTAGTAGCTTGATTACAGGACGACGCCACTCGTCCCAGTCGTTAAAATTTTACGTAGTTAAAGGGAGATTACGCTGATGCGAATACTAATTTCCGCCACACATGCAAACTTTTTAACAAAAACAGTTATGGGATGACTGTTGTTAGCTATAATATCTTTGATATAACATCAACTATCTCATTAACAAATATCGGGGTGGAAAGTATAATTTTGGACACTCATTCTGTGACTGACTAAAACAAATATGTTCTTTTTTAATAACACCTGGTCCATTTTAGATGGGATGTCTATCTACTTCATTACGGTATACAAATGTCTATAGTATAAAGTAACAGAACAAGAAACCTCATAACAATATACTAACAACTGTCACAAATAAATATTGAAATCAGACTTAAATTATTGCGATGACAAAGATATCAACGAGGTTTTAGTAAGTAAAATAAACCAGCAAGATTTACCGAACTGTTTGTGGCTACAGTTTTATTTATGATTCAGCAGCCCTTACTAATGTAAGTTTAAACTCGTGACTGGTTGTTTTTGCACGTAAACAACTCAACTGACTTCTTAATTTGTATTGTTTTCGATATATAATGTCTGGAATTATTTTTATGCTGAATTAATCGTGTAAAAGTGATATTTACTGTCGAACTTAACAATTTAAATTTACGTTTGTGTATATATTTTACTTAAATTTGTTCTCAATTTTTGAACATGTAACATTGTAACCTCCACCTCAAACTAATTGTCACCAAAACGAATAACTGACTCCATGCAATCTATATTTTAATATCAGTTATATTTAACTTAAAGAAATAGCCCTATAATGGATTAACGGTATTGTGTTTGTTTTAAGATTAGTTATTGTACTTACTTCAACTTTATACTACTAAACTATAATTATTCAAATGCAACTCATCGCCCTTATTTATCATTACTTTTTAATAGAAAAAAATATTTTATTGTGTCATTTTTCAAGGACTTGCCAATTAACGGGACGTGTTAGGTTTTAGGTATACAATTATCGGAAAATGTTTAATCTTTTAGATGTCATTTCTATTCGCCGAATCTTAAAAGTAATTTATAGTCGACTTTTTCAAAACTGTATTCATCTACGTGACAAAGCCTTTTAAGTATAGCATGTTTTTTAAACAAATACACAACATAACAAGCCGTTAGTCTATAAAACCCTTGATGTTAGGGAAAGGCGCAAGGTTAGAGGGACATTAATTACGTTCAATGAACTCTTCTCATGCGGAATACTATCAAAATTAAATATTCACCGTGTTGCAGCAGAAAAAAATCTCCTTTCGTAACTCTCTTGTGGCTTACAATGTGAGGGGTGTATGGCTTTTAATTAAATCTTTATATAATTCCAACCCTCTGATTTATAAGCAATATAGCTTAAAATTTTGTAAAGTTTTAAGGTATGTAGTATAATGCGGTAAATATAATGTGCTATACACTTAATGGTATGTTACCTATGTTCAAATTGTGGTTTTGTTTTATTTTCACTCTATCGTATATTGGAATGTATTTTATTTTACAATCTCATACGGAGGGTTGGAATGTGGTATGCATGAGGGTTAATCTATTAAAAATTGTAGTAGGTATTCGTATATTTGAGTTTAATCTGCTTATAAAATCGTAACCTGTTGATGTTTTGTAGTATCCAGCGGAATGCTTAAAACAGCACAATATTTTATTTACAATGTACATAATGTGTGATGAATGGTTTTTAATAAATGGGCCACAACTGGTGTAAGTGTTCATCAGATTTGACTCCGATTCCATTTGTTGTACCAATAAACAAATCTCAACACCAGAACATCCCTATTTTACACGGTCAACTCATTAATGTGCAATATCCAGTTTGTATACAGTTTTAAAACTTTTCTTTGAATTTTCTCAACTTAATAACCCAAAAAATCTGAAACATTTACAAAAAATAATGAAATAATTTTAAAACATTATTGCTCTATATGAATTTATAAACAAAATTATAGGAAATTTTGGTCAAATTAATGTGATGTTTTGCGTTAGAGTGACTAAAAATCCCCTTAAGGGGTAAAAGTCTTTTAGGAGCTTGTGCTTAAAATACCCAACCATCATCCAACTAGGTTTTAGAGGGATAACACAACCTTTTTATTGTTTATTTTAAAATTTTTATCGTTTACTCTTGTAATATAAAATAACTAAAACGCAATTCCGAGCAGTTGAAACTTAAAATAGCCATTTATGCAGCAAAACAATATTCATGTCTACATCACGGTTCATTTAAGGCAAGAGTATACTTAAGTATCTGTGATGTTTTCGAAGTTTTTTAATTAAATATTAAGCCTACAGCGTTAACGGGTCAAGTGGATTTAGAATTTTCTTTTGGGAAACTTTCATTTAGGAGTTTTCATTTTCCTCTATGAATTTCAGTCAAAACATGTAAGAGAATATTTCTGGAAAACGTAGTCAAATATTAATATCAAAAGTAGGTTGTTTTTGTTTATTAGGTCATTTAACAACGCGTTTAATTTGCTATGTTAAGGAGAGAGAATAACATACTAGCAATACAGGAAAGCAGCTGAAAATGTTTAATTAGAATAACTCAACAAATATCTGGCTAAAGTGGAGAAGACTTCGAAATATGAGAATCCTGTCTTTGTAGCCAACGACGAGCTTCAGCTTTGTACTTCAACGACGAAATGGCCTGTTGATAAACAAATGTATTAGATAACAAAAAGCTATATAAAATTATAAGAATTACGTGCATGTAATACAATTTTACGTGTTTACTAGGTTACAAATACGTAATGCATTAAGAAGAGAATTGCCATTATTTTAGCCAGTACAGTTGACGAGCTTCGAATGAATTTTATAAATCATGTCCGAAAAGTTACGTTTTACATCCCGATTCTAATGTATAAATAATAACGTCTTTCTTTAGCCAGCGCACATCAGATATATTCTGTTTTACATGTAACATTTATACAATTCAGTACAGGAGCAAGCTCGTAGAATTCTCTACAATATATGTAAAAAAATTTCTATTGTATTTTTACTCAATGTTCTTATTTAATTTCATTTTAAGCCTATTTTAGATTTTCAAACTTTCCTCCACAACTAATATTAGTCTTAAAACCTCTCTGGGCTAGAATTATAAGTGAAATGTTACTTATTTCCTTGTCTGAGGTTATTATTATGGTGGTATAAAACCCAAATGTATACTGGAATGGCCTAACTGAAGTCAATCATCAAATGTATCGATGCCTAGGTTGGGTCATAATTGGGAATAAATCAAAAGGTGGCCGGTTCGATCCTGAGAAAAGTCAGTAGCTTTTGATGGTTTATTGGACCCGGCTGTTCCTGATCATTGGGCTTTAAATAAATCATCCTGACTAATGAAACAGCTGATCTTAGTCAGTAACAAAGCTACACGGATCATCACACACCATTCTACACTCATCCCTCACTCATATTTGGGTTAAAATACGCACCTAGGTGACGTTCACTTACAAACTGTTAATAATATAATATTATTGAAAACAGGTAGCTTATTAATGGTTAATTAAGTGTTCGTCGTGTGGTTTGATCACCAAGCGTACATTCTATATATCTTTATTTATAAATACTACCAACTAGAGCTTTATAATCATATACATTACGTTATTGTTAATCTCTGTTCATACCTGATCAATAACCAGTGGATTTAAAACAATAATATTAAACAATTAGCTAATCGAAAAAAGTGTAATGTTACTTTTTCTCAATTACACTTTTGTAAGAGTTTATTTTTGTAGTTAGTGATCATTGTGTATAAATCGAAAACACGATCAATTTTCTTTAAGTTGTTTTCCTTCTCCGGTTTCTAATTTCCCCCAGGACAGTATAAAGACTTTCAAGGAAACTGGTGCATGTTTTAGGTCTTAGTGATGGAGGTTAGATTACTAATTTGATTTGTATTGTCACTTGAACCTTTATATTTCCCACGGGTACTAAGAGACACAATTACTATGGGGTTGGTGTGCATTGGTAATGATATGGGTTACTATACTCAGTATACCAGAGGGAGGGCCATTCATTGTGATCAGACCTAATGTAGACAAATGACAAGGTCCATTGTTTAGCCTTTAGCCTTACGTTCACTTACACTTAGTTACATTACTTAAACAGTAATGCAAACAATTTATAAATAACTGTTTCGTTCAAGTGTAGTTTTATGAATTACTTTTTTGTAAAGTAATGAAATTATATTTTTTTCTTTTATTTTAGGTGCAAGAAAATATTTCGTCTATCAACAATTTTTCAAGTTTATTTTTCTAATTAAAAAAATTGTACTTGTTTAATTTCAATGAATTATAGAACAGTGAAGCTGTATCTACTCTTTATTCAACCTCCAATTCTCTTTATAACTTTAATTTTCTTCTACAAACATCCAATTAAAATTAAATACGTTTATTTAGCAATTTTAGCTGTCATATTGTGGTACTTATTTATTTTTTTGTACACGGCAATAACCATTTTACATTTGGGTTTTACATTAAGAGAAGCTAAAATCAAATATATTCAAAGAAAGATTAAGTAGAATGCAAAGAACACAAGTTTATATAATTTAAAGCTAGCTACTTATTGATTTAGCAGATGAATTATAGTGTGTTTATTTGTTATTATATATACATGTATTTGTTTAATGGATATGATTTTAAAATTGCTTTTATTGAGGTTTCTGACATTTTATCCCACCGAAAATCTTATTATAATATAGTTTAAGACGACTTTAAAACCGTAAGAAACAAGCAAACTTAACAATTTTATTTGCATCTCGTCTTGCTTGCTATCACATTTGTATTTATAAAAATTTAGTAAAGTTCGTTCAATCCTAAAGCAAAAAACTGGATTTTCATGACGTCATTATGATCAACTTATTCACAGAACAAAAATTCTTCTTCTTTTAGAGTCCTGATTGGGTTTTATGTGGATAAAAATAACAAACATACTTTTTCCGTGTTCTTTTCAGAAGTAAACGAAGATTTGAAAAGTTGTTTGTAGCAGACATTTCGTGTTTAATGAATCTCGCGTGATTATGAGCCGAATCAAAGCAGTCTCAACTCTGCTTTTTGTAGCTTTTCATTGCTTTTACGCTAATAACTCAGTAACTGTACTTTTCTTAGTTTATGGCCTTTAGTTCTATGAAACAATATTTGTATTGTATAGTTCCATTAACCTACTTTCTACTTTCGTTACTAATTGAGTGTATATGGATATGGAATACTGTAAACATATTTACACAATTCAATATCACACAACTCATATACTTTGCAGAACTAGAACCATAGCTTTATTGGAAGCTAAATTATTTGTAAGACGTGTTATCTTTGAATTAATAACTTGTCAAAAAGAATAGTATTAATTTTTCGTTTAAATATTACATTTTTCCAAATAGCCTAATACAAACATATTTAAATGTGTAAAAACAAAATATTGTATACGTAGGGTGAAACAGGTTTTGATTTTCTATAGGCATGAAGGTTTTAAATAAAAATTAAATATGTAAAAATACTTATTTATTACAATTTGCAGTGGTTGAAAAGACATTGTCTCTGCGTCTTAACTTAAAAAAACAAGACAAACCACTATATTTTAGACTTTTACCAACAGTATTTCCTAAAGTGATGAACAAATGGGTGATTCGTATTTGGATAAAACTACATTCATTCAACGTTTACTGAACTTTTTAATAATTAAAATCACAAATGCACACCCAGTAACCCTAGCAGAACGAATCGTTTCTCCCTCTTTATTTTCAGCGTTTAAAAGATAACTATAACGAGAGCATTAAGATATGAATATTTATACACAAAACTGTTTCTTATTCCCTCAGTTATGTGACGCCGTATTAAGTATTCCAAAATGACCCATTTCACGATCTGTTTGATACTTTGTAGCAGCCAGGAGATTAAATGTTTTCTTGAAAACAAATATGCAACTTAGAAAAGTTATATTTACCATTGCAAGTACTTTTGTAGTGTCATAAAAAATAACATATGCGTTTGATTGATTTCGGTCAAAATACACATGAGTATCAATTCATCATATTATTACACTAATTTTCTATTTAATATAGTCCACTTAACTTAAATAATTTTGAAAGAAATATTATTTTTATACCGTTTTATTTTTGGCGCTGTGTTTGTTTTACGATTGTTGAGTTTGAGTACAGAAAATACATTTCTGTTAGGTTTTTTTATTCAAACGGGTTGAGTATGTTCTTTATGCATTTTAATTACTAAATTTCTGTAAACCTAAGCATTTTGATATTAGACAAATAAAAATGCTAGAAGGCAAAATGATAGTCCTGTTTCAAAACTAAACATAACAATGGAAGGGTTACACGAACAAACCTTTTATAAATGAACTTGGGTTACAGCATTTTTTACTTTTATAGACTTAAATGTTCATGTACATATCGTAGGAAAGGCCACACCAACTGATTATAACAGCCTAGCACCTCGTTAATTACATATGTTATACTAATTCTTGGACAACTAATCACAGATGATCTGGACATCTGGTAACTACAGAGTTATACAATTAACTACAAACTTGACTGGTGATCTGAAGTTAGCAAGTTTGTTGGCGACATCTGTACCATACTGAACTTTCAATGAATAATTGTTGACTTCTGCTTGGAACTAACTGCATAATGTAAATCTTGTATGTCTTGTATTAAAATGAAGATAAGTAATTAGCAAATTTAAAATCATTTTTTTCATTTTGAGAGTCGATCAGTGGTGTAAACTTGTTTTGATCAATAAGTATGACTATTTGGTTAAATTATGTTACGTATATAGGATGTGGTTTAAACTTTGAATGATAAATTAAACGATTAAACAATTAAAAGTTTGCATAGCTGTTCGGTAAAAATCCCTAGTAGGACAAAAATGTAAAGTTAAATGTTTTGTAAATTTGTATTATAGGTTTATTATTCTATTAATTACTTTGTTAATATCTTGGACCAAATTTTATACATCCTACTTTCACATTGCATTCCAATCTTTTCTTAGTACATTTAATTATAATTTTGGTGTTTACCAGGGTTATAAAGAGGTCAATAATACAGTCAAGTAGTGCTCTCTGATTTACAGACCTGTTTGTAGCCAAGAGTTAATTTATAGCGTCTGCAGCCCTTAGTAATGGAACTTTAAAATCTTTACTGAGCGTCTTTGCAAATTTACCACCTCAATAAGAAAATCCTTCCTGTAAATGATTTGAACGATGTATAATTATATAATGACTAATCATTATGTCAGTGGTCAAAAATCATTACCAATTTATTTACTTTAATTTCATGAAGAAATTGTTCGAACTAAAGCGATAATGGTTAATAATATTGATGATATTGTATACATGATGATGACATTGGAAAAAAAATGGATTCGTTCCTCTCAAATTCTAAGAAACTCCCTCCCTAAAAAAGTGAAGTTTTATCTGAAAAAAAGAACTGCTCAAGAGCCTCTTGCAACATGTTAGGATCAACGGTAGTAAATCAAATCAACTAAACTTCTTCGACCTGAACAAATTAAGTTTGCTTTTATAAGTGTACAGCTCTTACTTAGTCTTTACTCCCATTAGAACAACTCTATGATATATGGATGATTCCAATTAGTATATACCGGGTGATTCAAAAAGGACTTCACAACTTTGAAAATTCATATAAATTTTATTAAACAAGGTATAGAGCTGGTTTTGGTGTTGTTTTAATGGAAAACACTTCAAGTTTGTTTTTACCTTAAACTAAAGATGTTCTATGTGATTTGTTCTTCCGTGTTTCTTTCTATGTGTTCTTTCGTTGGATTTGGGGAAAATAATTAATTTAGGTATGAAAAAATGGTGAAAACCGTTAAAAATTTGAGAGAAATTTACAAAACTTTGAAAGTAGGGCGTTTTTTTGACGGTGAATGAGTGCGATTTTCGAAAAACGCATATAAGTGTCTTGTAGGAAATTTAATTCCAAACCTTAATTTTTCCTCACATCTTGTCTAGCTCTTACCATTTTCGAGCTATAGCCGTTTGAAAAAAAACGTGTTTTGTCGTTTTCAGAGGTCCGCCATTTTGGATTTTTAGGGGGTTAAAATTAGAAAATTGGACTTTTTGGTATGTTATGGGTGGTTTGGGACCAAAATCTACAAGTGTGCGAAATTTCAACTCCCTAGCACATCTAGAAGTGGGTAAATATTTGTATCCCCAGTCAGTTACACATGTTCGTACCTCCTTTGCCAGCCACTCTACCTGATCTTAGAGCAAGGATTTACGCTGCTGTTGAGCAAGTTACACCTGAAATGCTAGTGCGAGTCTGGGAAGAAATCGACTATCGATGGGATGTCTGTAGGATAACCAACGGAAGTCACATAGAACATCTTTAGTTTAAGGTAAAAAACTTGAAGTGTTTTCCTTTAAAACAACGCCAAAACCAGCTCTGTACCTTTTTTAATAAGATTTATATGAATTTTCAAAGTTGTAAAGTTTTTTTTGAATCACCCGGTATAACCAGAAATTCCAAAAATATGTTTCAACATAAAAATTATTAATTTTAAAATGCCTTTATTGTTTTATTCTGTTTTAACTGTTGACACAATTTAATAATCTAACAAATGCAATCAACTGCAATGCTGCACTCACTTTATGCTTCTTCATTTATAGTTTCTAAGTAATAAACCTTGTAATTGCTTAAAACTACAAAACTTGCTTTATTACTCACTTACTTTGAGCTTTGTGAACTAAATGTAACACAATCTTTGAAACTGTAAATATATTTTGCACAGTGGAGTTTTTATGTGTGTACATGTTGTATGTTTTCATTCGTAACTTTATGTGTGAATTTCATGTTTATTTTAAAATTTATATAATTTAAAACATGTCTTGCTGCTTTGTTTGCGCAGAGTACTGGACCACTAGTTAATGTTACAGCAACCTCTTTATAAAATCCTCATATTTATGAGTTTGTTTTTTTAGATTTTTAAGAAAGAACACGATACATTTTCATAAAGAAGGGACTCACAATTTTACATCACAGTTGATCCATTCCGGATGGAGTACTTAAAAGTATTCTACATTTCAAAAACTATTACAACTTGCAAATATAATTTAGAAAACTATACGACTACAAAGCGACTAATTTAGTCTCATCATCTATGAGAATGGTAGATCACGTCTCGCCAAATGCAATCAGACAATCGTGTGGTATAAATGTATCAAAGCCAAATCAACTACATCGTGATCAATGTTGATGATATTGTTACATTGTTACATTAGTTATGTATGATTCATGCATGATTGATCATGTATGTTGTCAGTGAAATGCATGGATTGGGTTTTGAATGATTACGCAAAGGTCGTTTTAATATGTTGTTAAAATATTTTACTTAAAATTGTTGTGTTTACATTAGTTTAAAGTCAACCATTTACCTAGGAGGCTGAAATTTGGTACACTGATTCTTTAGGCATTAAATAGGAAAACTAAGCTGTTTTTATTCTGATCGGACTCTCGGGCTCCGCCCCAGTGGCTCTGGAGTTTCCCATGTTAACCTTATGAGTACTCATATTTGAATAGAATTAACGAATCTTGACAGCTGTTTCAATTAAACAAGTTGGTTCTGTTTTATGATGTTCAATAGCATTAAAGTTACAAGGATTACCAACAGGGTGCAGCACTATTATTTCTTTTGCATTTATGACAACAGCTAATTTGCAACCAAAAGGTGAGTGAGCGTAGCGAACGAACTTCAACCTGGAGGCGAGTTAGCGCCAACGAGCTCCAACCTAAAAGTGAGTGAGCGTAGCGAACGAACTCCAACCAGGACGTGATTGAGCCATGCGAACGAGCTCACTTATAAAGTGAAACGGGGCAAAGCCCGCGAGTACAGCTTAATACTACAAAACTTAAAACGCTAGTAATTAAATAAATTTTCAAAAATTTAAATCCAAAACCAAATGGGAATCTTGAAAACTTTTTGAATTAAAATCGAATAGGCCTATGATTAATCGCGAGTGGAATAGTCTGTAACCGTAAATTAAATCAAATGTGCCTTCCTGCAGATTCAAAACTGGAGCTTTCTGCTTGTTTCAAATTGTACTGTACATGAGTTTTAGTAACCGAGAAAAGGCCTTGAATCAGTTTTCAGGATCCGGGGACCCGTATAACGGACACATTGTTGGTAATTAAATATAATAAAATAAAATTTCACATATTTAACGTGTTTCATTATTCCACTCACCCTACAAAATGTTCACCTGAATTAGAACTGTTAATCATACAATCAGAATGAATAGATTCAATTAATCACCCACTTCCCCGGGGAATCCGAGCAAACAAAGATGGTACACTTCACCGATGAGTTTAAAAGATTCTTCACAAATCACACCCACATTAGTAACATGGACGAATTGGGTGTTAAATACTGTCGACCAATTTAACACATCGGAATTAATTAGGGAGAAATGTAATTATACTGTTACAACACTGCGTTTTAAATATTCTTGAACATGCGTACCAAAATTAAATTGTAGCGTGGTCTCATTTGGACGAATTATGTAAGTTAATGGAATTGTTGTTAATTTAATTACAGTGGGAGCTTAATTGAATACCTAAAATTACTCGGTTAATTTTGTGATACAACTTCAAATAATATTATATTAAACTAGCAGTTATACCCGTGCCTTACAACGGTGTCAGTATGCAAAAGAGACAATGTTGGCTCTTTGAAAATGCCTTAAAATCAGCATTACATGTTAATGTTTGGTTAAAAGGGTTAATACGTCTACCAGAGTACCTCACGTTTTTTTCACACTTCTTACAGGGTGATAGTTTAAAAATTAAGAACACTATAGTACAGTAATATTGGGGGGTAAACTTCGATATGGTGGACTGTATAAAAAATGAGGGATGTGAGATATATTATGTTAAGATCAGCTTTAGAGACACACTGTGAGCACAAAATAATAAACTTTTAAATAGGAAGAAATGTGATTTGGTACCTTCCTTTTTACTGAAGTGATGTCTAGTAGACCGTTGACGCACTTGATGTTTGCTGGCCAGCTTTCGCGTACGCGACCGGTAGTTGCACCAAGAACAGTTTGAATACAGTTTTTAACTATTCAGTTCACTTTTTTGTTAGGTGTGTCACAAATAAATACATAAGATAAACATACGATAATATAAGTTCAATTTATATGCCACAAATAGAGTAGGGGAATATTATAATACAAAACTAGGGAAAATGGCGAGAACATGATGCCGGGTTGAAGAGTACATGGGGAATGGGGGGAATTGCCAGACATCACGTGACAGGGCAAGGGTCAGAACAAAATATGAATGAAGTCTGGATTCACCTAGGTTGCGTAGATGCTTGAATACGGAACATGCCGCCCGCCTTGAACCATACATGGTTCAACAGATTCATAAATTGATTCATTGACTCATAAATGGGCACAAGTAATACAATGTAGATATATATACACAATAGATAATGATGACACACCTAATTATAAGATATGATAAATATGATAATTATAAATATAAATAAACATGAAATAGGACATTGAATAGAAATATTTTGTGATTAGGGGAGCGGGTACACCTTGGTAGCAGGGCGACAGAAGATTCCTCTCGAAGTCTTGATGGAGACAACTCGAACGATGCCATCTGCTCCAGGTGATGTCTTCACAATGCGACCAAGAGGCCAGAGAAGTGGTGGTGTTTTTGGGTCATGGATAATGACTAAATCGCCTACTTCAAGATTCTTGTTTGGCTTTATCCACTTTTTCCTTTGTTGAAGCTGGTGCAAATACTCTTGGT
The DNA here is from genome assembly GCF_028750875.1 of Macrosteles quadrilineatus. Lineage (NCBI taxonomy): Eukaryota > Metazoa > Arthropoda > Insecta > Hemiptera > Cicadellidae > Macrosteles > Macrosteles quadrilineatus. Next base: position 1,954,834 of record NW_026542613.1, read on the forward strand.
GCCACCTTCTCCAGAAGCGTTGATGTAGAGCCTGAACTGTTTGCCAATGCTTTAGTCGATTGTCAGGAATATCGGATACATTTACTTCAGGTACTGCAACAAGAGATGTCCCGATGAGAAAATGACCTGGGGTGAGTGCTGTGATGTCAGATGGATCTGCTGATAGAGCTGTTAGTGGACGAGAGTTCAATACTGCTTCCACCTGCGTGACAAGGGTTATCAGCTCCATTAGTGTTAGAATTTGATCTCCAATTACTCTCTTGAGATGGTACTTTGAGCTCTTTATGGCACTCTCCCAAAGGCCTCCTTGGTGAGGCGCGGCTGGTGGTTGGAAATGAAAATTAATTGAATGATCGAGGGCGAAGTTAGTGAGAGCATCTTGAGTATTCCTTTCATCAATGAAATTCTGGAAGGTCTTATTCAGTTGCTTGGAGGCACCGACATAGTTCGTTCCACAATCAGAGTATAGGTGAGCACAAAGTCCACGACGAGAAACAAATCTTTTAAGAGCAGCAATGAATGAGTCCACTGAGAGATCAGTTACAACTTCCAAGTGCACCGCTTTTGTGGTAAAGCAAACAAATAGGCAGAGGTATGACTTAAGCTTTTGAGAATTCCTAGTGGTGTGTACTTTCACTTCAAAGTGACCGCTATAATCCATGCCAGTATGATAGAATGGTCTTACAGGCCGTAGTCGAGTTTCGGGTAAGTCTCCCATAAGTGGAGGTTGATTTGTAGGTTTCAACTTAAAACATCTTTGACATTTAAAGATTACAGATCTGATTACACTACGAGCAGATAATATCCATACTTCTTGAGTGAGGATCGATTGCAGCAACTGAGGGCCTGCGTGTAAATATTTGAGATGATAGTGCATGACCAACAGTTTTACAACATTATGAGATTTAGGTAACAGGATTGGGTATTTGGCATCTTGAGTAAGGTTTGAATGTTTCAACCTACCGCCTACTCTTACCAAACCGTTATCGTCAATGTAAGGTGATAACCGAGCCAGTCTTAAGCTGCACTGAGTGCCCTTTTTCAGAGCTGTGATGTCATCCTTGAAAGATGAAATTTGAATGAGTTTGAAGAGATTCATTTTAGCAGAAGAGATCTCTTTATAACTAAGTTGTCCAGCTAGTCGGGCGTTCCCACAAATATTATGGATGAATCGTAGAACATAAGCAGTGACATTTACAAGTTTTCTAAAGCATGAGAATTTTTCAAGTAAATCAAATCTGTAATTTTCTAACTTTTCAACGTTAACTAGGACATTCAAGGGATCTGGTTTGACTTCAACAGTGTCTTGATCAGTGATTAAACTGAATTCGGGCTTTGGCCAAAGATCTGATGACAAGTATAACCATTCAGGTCCCTTCCACCACAATTGGTGGCTTAAGAGTTGAGATGGGGAGAGTCCTCGGGTTGCACAATCTGCTGGGTTGTCTAGGGACTTGACGTAATGCCATGATTCAGGAGAGATTAATTCTTGTAGTTCTGAGACACGGTTGGCCACATAAACTTTTAAGCGATAGGGGTGAGTGCGTATCCATGTAAGAACAATGGTAGAGTCACACCATGCATACATCGAGTCAATCTTAATGTGGGACGAAAGAAGATTTGAACAGTATTGCAGGAGCTTTCCAAGTAGGTGAGCACCGCACAGTTCGAGACGAGGCAGAGATACTCTTTTTAGTGGGGCGACTTTAGATTTGGCCATTATCAGATTAATTTTAACATCATTCGATAAGTTGATCACACGGAGGTAGACTACTGCAGCATATCCTTTCTCCGAAGCATCGCTGAAACCATGAAGTTCTGCAAGCTTATGAGTTGAGGTAAAGATGTAACGTGGGATCCTTAGGTTTTGGATCACGGGTAGTTCTTCTAAAAAGGAAATCCATTTTGTTCTTATCTCATCTTGAATTGGATCATCCCATTTTAGACCTGTGGTCCAAAGATATTGAATGAGTGTTTTAGCCCAAAATATTACAGGTGTGAGAAATCCTGGGAGATCATAGAGTTTAGCGATTGTTGAGAGAATCATTCTCTTGGTTAGCAAGTGGCCTACTTCAACATTCTTTACTTTATATGAGAGCATGTCTGTCTCTGGGGTCCATCTTAAACCCAATACACTGTAGAAGGCCTCACTACCATCAGTCAACTCCACTGGTGATTCTTTGTGTTCGACTGGAATCTGATCCAAGAGTTGGGGTGCATTACTGATCCACTTACGGAGTTCAAAACCGCCTTTAGACAGCAATGTTTTCAGTTCATTTTGAGCTGACATAGCTTTATCAAGATCTTCAGCTCCAGCTATAATATCATCATAGAAGATAGACTTGGTCAAGATATCAGAAGCTTGTGGGTATGGTTGACCTTCGTCCAAAACTAGCTGGTGCAAGGTTTTGATTGCAATAAAAGGGGAACAATTAAGCCCATATGTAACTGTATTGAGTTTGTACGTTTGGAGTGGATCATCTGGACTAGCACGCCAGTATATCATTTGATAACTTTTGTCCTTATCAGAAACCAAGATCTGACGATACATTTGACGTATGTCACAGGTGAATACAATTTTATGACATCTAAAATACAATAAAACATCACTGATATCATTTTGAAGTTTGGGACCAGGCATGAGAATGTCGTTCAATGATATGCCATTAGTAGTTTTAGCGCTGCCGTCAAAAACAACACGTATTTTTGAATTCGGGGGATTCTCCTTGAAGACACCGTGGTGAGGCAAATAATAGTATTCAGAGGTGGGAGGTTCTTTACAAATAGTCATATGACCTGATTCAATGTAGTCATCCATAAATTCAGAATAGAGCCTTTGTAACTCGGGTTGATTAGAGAATTTCCTTTCCATCGAGCTAAGTCTCAATTGTGCTTTGGTACAAGATTCACCAAGAGGGGAATGATTTGGTTTCTTGGGCAGCTCGATTATGTAACGACCTGAGTCATCACGTCTATGGGTGTTTTCAAAATGTTGTAAACAGAGGGTATCTTCCTCAGTCTGAGCCTTGATCCGTATTGGGGGTTCTTCTAGCGTCCAGAATTTTTGAAGTGAATTATGAAGGTCCAAATCATGAGTTGTCAAGAGTGAGATGGGAAATGTGTTTGATGAGTTTCCTGCTACAGAGGCTACAGGAGCGAGGCCCATCACAACAAAACCAAAAATGGTTCCAAGAGCTTGAGGTAAATTTTGTCCTAATCTATGCTGTTCGCCTGTGAGGGTTAGGGCAAATAAGTCTGCACCGATAAGTAAATCTATCTCTCCAGGCTGATCGAAACAGGGATCGGCTAGGATAAAATGTTTCAAAGATTCCTTAACCTGGTGTGAAACTGGTATCTGAGGCAGGGGTGATGTGATACTACTCAAAACCATACAAGGATGGTTTTTAGCCAAAGGATTTCCATTGATCGCAGACATGTTGACATGTACGATACCTCTAGAATTAATAACTGCACCAGAGATTCCTTTTATTTCATCATGGAGTCGAGTACGTGGGGCGTTGATGAGTTGAATAGCTTTCTCTGATATAAGGGTAAGTTGGGCAGCGGAGTCGAGTACAGCACGGAGTACAGTATGTTGACCATGTTGTGAAGAGACATGAACTAAACATGTACCAAGAAGGATTGTGGTTTTAGTTGGATTGAGTTGACTAGACAATCCTACAAAAGCGTTAACGTTTGTAGAAGCAGTAGGATTAATAGTTGTTGTATTCTTTGAAGATGAATTAGGTGTGTAGGTCTTATTTTGAGGAGACAGCTTAGTTTGATAGCTTGACTGTGCCTGAAGTGAACTACGTGTGGGCTCATGCAATAGAGTATGGTGATGTTTGGAACAAATCTGACACACTTTACTTGAGGGGCAGTTGAGTGTGTTATGAAGATAACCGAGGCAGTTTGTACAAATCCTATTCTTGCGAATAAACTCAGATCTTTCACTCACACTTCTAGCTAGGAAAGCTTGACACTTGTATATGTTGTGATCTGCAGCTTGACAAAATCTACAAGAGTTGGTTGTGGCGACAAGAGCAGTTTTTGTATGGTTGGTGAAATGTGGCTTACTTTCACGCGTAAACTTATTAGGCCTAGTTATGTTTGTAGGACACTTTAGGCCAGTGGAATACTTTGAGGTAGATGGTGAACTGAGACAAATACTAGCACCTTCTAAACGTTTGAATTCCATTTCAAGAAAGGTCATTAAATCATTAACAAGAGGGATCTCGTTGTTTAAGGCGCGAGAGTCTTCAAAAGATTTTCTAATATCAGCTGGGATCTTCTTTAAAAGTGTTAAGACTAACAGGGTGTTTTCAGTTGTAATGTCATGATTTAAGTTTTTCAAGGCTTGAGTATTTTCCTTATATACAGTGAGAAATGATTGTAAGCTCTTAAGCGAACCACTAGTAATGGGCGACAAATCCAGAATTTTTGTAACAAGCTGAGTGACAATACGTCTCTTGTTTTCATAGCGATCCTTGAGAAGTCGAAGGGCTACCACATAGTTTTCAGGAGTAATATTAAGACTCTTAACCAAGTCTAAGGGCTCACCACTCAGGGCACTAAGCAAATACTGAAACTTATTCACTGGGGAGACAGAATTATTCGCATTGACAGAGGCTTCAAAAATATTATAGAAACTAACCCACTCTTCATAGTTACCACTAAATTTAGGCAACTCAAATTTAGGCAGGCGCAGAGAAGCTGGAGGTGGAGTAGGTGTTACAACAGGTTCAACTGGCAAAAGAACTTTAATGTCACTTATAAGGGCTACATACAAGTCAGAAAGTTCATCATGCATTGAAAATGATTCCTCCTCATCACAATCAGAAGCAGGGTCATCAGTCACAACTCTATTAAATAAAGTTTTAAAGTCAGTAAATAGATCTCTGACCTCCTCATTATAATTGTGTAAACGCTGTATATTAGCAGGAGTCAATTCTTGACCTTCAGTTCGAGGAAGTTGGTTTGACAAATATTTATTTATTTTCTGAAACCTGTTTTTAACAAGTTTTGCTTTTCTTTGTAGGGTAGTGAATCTCATCATGAACAAACAAATTAAATAACACACAACAAGAATAGATGAGTTTTCATAAAATAGCCCAATATCTTAAATTAATAATGATCTCATAAATCTAGGCCTACTGAAGTGCATAAATCAATTTGCAATTCAACTTCAATAGTAAAGTGAAGTCAATTATCAATTTGTTATTATCACCAATAATCTCTGTTGACAATAATATTTACAATAATGAATAAAGAGAGTATAGCAATAACAATAATTACCAGTTTTCTCCAGTTCAGGACCCTTATCAATTAGTATTTGATTAAATAAATAATGTCTTCATTTTTCAACAACATAAACAAACTTGCAGGTTATGTTGATATGTTTCAATTCAATATCGGGTTATATTTAAACAAACAGCTGATGTAGATGAACAGAGTTTTGATGAGTTGAGTTTTCAGTTTAATAGCAGACAGGTGATTGGTTCGTCCTAAGTTCCACCGTTTCACTAATCTTGCAGGTTATTGGTTGCCATGTAGCGCAGAGCGATCTGTTGACGAAGTTGAGAACTACCAACTACCAAGGTGTATCGCAAAGGACAGAACGTTGTTGCAAAATGGCGGACAATGGGATAGAATATTTCAGGGAAATAACTACTAACTAACTTTGCAGTTTTATTTATAAACCCAAATAATAAGACTGAATTGATTGTGAGACCTTATTATTTAAAAGGATTTTATGGATGAGATGTGAATAAATATTCAATCCTACAAATTTTCTACGCTTGATTTATTTCAAGACAAACTAGGTAGGCCTAACTTGACGTGATTTAGGTGGCAGTGACAAAATTGAACATGAAAATAATTGTCTGGTATGAAACAGGAATGGACATTAAAATTGTTCGTAATAATGTTTCACAAGACAAAATATTACCAGTTAGGGATGTGACACTGATCATAAACATTCATTTGAGAAATAAATTATTGTACTGTAGCAATTATATTTTAATTGGCAAATGTAGTCCGGGTCGACAGGACCAGCGAATGGGGGGTAAACTTCGATATGGTGGACTGTATAAAAAATGAGGGATGTGAGATATATTATGTTAAGATCAGCTTTAGAGACACACTGTGAGCACAAAATAATAAACTTTTAAATAGGAAGAAATGTGATTTGGTACCTTCCTTTTTACTGAAGTGATGTCTAGTAGACCGTTGACGCACTTGATGTTTGCTGGCCAGCTTTCGCGTACGCGACCGGTAGTTGCACCAAGAACAGTTTGAATACAGTTTTTAACTATTCAGTTCACTTTTTTGTTAGGTGTGTCACAAATAAATACATAAGATAAACATACGATAATATAAGTTCAATTTATATGCCACAAATAGAGTAGGGGAATATTATAATACAAAACTAGGGAAAATGGCGAGAACATGATGCCGGGTTGAAGAGTACATGGGGAATGGGGGGAATTGCCAGACATCACGTGACAGGGCAAGGGTCAGAACAAAATATGAATGAAGTCTGGATTCACCTAGGTTGCGTAGATGCTTGAATACGGAACAAATATATTAGAGAAACTTTTGTCGCCATAAGTTACTATCATGCGTCATATGGCAATCACAGGTATAAAGCGATGTGATATAAATCATACGTCACATTTATATGGCTAAATCATATAAATGTTTACTCTATTGTAAAATATTCTAAGTGGACGTATTATTGAGTCGTGTTGACATATTTATGGCATATCTATAAGAACCACACAATAAGAATCACAACAAAGTTAATCAAATCTTCAATGCCACGCAGTTTGAGCTTCATTCAGTTATAAATTTTTTAGTAAAAATTGGAGATGTAGCTGATTATTTCCGATGGAAAGCCTCAATTTACTACCAATGGTAAATAGTAAAATAAATTTCACAGGTGCAATCCCAAACAAACCCAGATTGGAATGCTAGAAATAATAATATATCATGTGAATGTGTGTTTATACCTTATTTTATTTGAGTCTGGGCCTAGATTTCGTTGCACAGAGTTGAAACTAACACATAGACCCATGTATATAGGCTGTTTAGGCTATTGTAAATGTAAATGGGTAAGTCATGGTGTTTGTTTACTCATCGTACGTTTTTTACTCTCCTTGACATTTGTTACCTCACAAATCTCAAGTTTTTCTACAATTATCTAAGCACTAAACGTTTTCTTTGTTTGAGTAGATCAGTAATCGTGTATAATTATCCTCTGACTCATCACTAAAGTCAAAAGATTTTAAAAAGTTGAATTTGACCTCTACTACAATTTATTCAATACCTAGATCAATACAAGCTAATCACAAATATAGACGAATACAATGTAAAATCCAATTGCTTTTGACAAACTGAATCTAATATTTACCAAACAACAACCCTCATCTCTGATTCCACAAACATGCTTGCTTTATGCAAAAATGTCATTCATAATATAGTTGTTTTACAACTCATTTTACTATTGACGTTCATTTAAAGAGACATGTCTATCACTCTCAATTAAAACCCATTTGCTATTCTATTGGCCTATAACCATAAGATACATTTTATACAGTTTATAATAATGTATAATAAATATGACAAATATTTTAAATAATATTATATTATATATTCGATTTATGATATTATACAAATAATGAATGTCACATTACTGGAAACATGTCGTGTTTTCGTGTTGTTAATCTTCCTGTTAAGAAAACAACAGGAAACTATTTTTCTTTTTAGGGATTGTTCTTTAAATTACAAGAAAGTAAAGCAAAACTTCCTTTTCGCTGTAAAAATGTTACAGGAAATGACAAGCCACACACTTAGGAATGTAAGAATCCTGGTCTTTGTTGCTTAACTTTGTGACAAAACAGAACTGTAATTTTTATAAATTTGAAATTAAAACTTCACCAATATTTTCAAAAATTTTTATTTTATGAGGCCTTTTGCCGGCTATGCTGGCATCATCAGACACATCACAAAACTGAGGTTATGTTTATGTTTAAAAATACAATGATAAATTTTAAAGAATGTAACACATGGGTAGTTAAAAATTAAAATTAAAAATGCCTCATAAAATTAAAAATGTTGAAAATATTGGTGAAGTTTTTATTTCAAATTTATATTCATTCCAATATTACCAGTTCTTCTTGAAGAATGTAATTTTTAGTTTAAAATGTTCTTTATTAATAAAAAAAAAAACTAAAAAAGAAACGATATATGAATTGTTTTAAGCTACCTTACAATTCTTGTGCACAATACCTACAAATTAGTAACTAATAAATATCTAAACAGCTCTAAAAGAATCTTGTCTCTTGATTTTGATTATGCATAAGACTGAATATTTATTATGAAAAACCCACTGAAATTAAATTTTGAGTTCCACACTATTAAATTTTATACTGGGCAGACTTTTCATCATCAATGTGTTTAAAATAAAAATTCGAATCAGTATGACAAAATTATTTGCAAGATCACTCTACTCAATGTGTACAACAAATGGATCTTTATAGAAACCGCAAAGTGTTATTGTAGCTCTTAAACTACCAATGCGAGAAATCATTTATTTCTCGCGTGCTTTACCTAAAGCAGTGAGTCACGGAGAAATCATTTCTCAGTCTTCTTTGTCGATTTATTCTGAATCGGTCTCGAGTTTCTTTATAATCGAAAACATTTCTCTTCAACCAACATCAAATTCAATATTTCCTTTTCCAATTCCCATTTGATTATTATCCAATAACTCACAACCTAGGTTAAGTATGTTTTGACGTGATTGTATTGAAGATATGGTTCAATAGAAGTATGCATGTGTTAAACATTTAGTTATTTGTTCATTAAAATGTATAAAAATGTATTTTAACAGTATACTGCTTCTGCTTAATTAATAGTCCGTAAGGTTTAGTTAGCAAATAATGGGCTACGTAGAGTTTAACTACAAAAAGGATGTTTTGTAAATGAATAATAGTTAACATTGGTTAAATTTACCAATTGGTAAGTATGATCATATTATTGTACACTTCTTAGTACAAACCTAAATTGTAATTTACCAAAACGCTGAATTTATATTGAGTGTTAAAGCAGTTATTTATGACTTTTGCAAAGAAATATAAAAAAAAAACTCTGATGTATTTGTCAACCTTACCATTAATTAAATACTTCATTACTTCACGTATGAACTGATTCATTATGAAAGTTATTGCTGAGTTTTTAATGAATTGATACAAAAATGTAAATGTTGTCCAACAAATTCATGACTAATTAATATTTTTACCTTTAAAAGTCATTGTAAATATAAAACTGTGACGGAATTTAAGACATTTTGTAGGTAGTTTACTATTTAACATTGAATTTCCTAAATCAGATGAATTTTACAGAATTAACAGACGAATTGGTCTGACGGAATAAACCCGTTTGCACAATTCTCAAGGTATTAATAATTTTCCCAAGAAAAATCATTATAAAAGGAAGTTTGCGGTACCGGAAAGAGACAACTTTAAGCGTTGAAGCCTTCAAGTCTCAAACTTTGATTCTTTGCTTCCGTCTTCAACAGATTTTATGATGTTCAAATATTATTTTCACTTCGACGAGATCATCATTTTCACGAGTACGCATCTTATTAAACGAAAAAAATATATAAAATATTTTTACAAACTAGAAAGACAATGTTGTTTTCAACATAAAAGTAAACAACTCAGGTATTTAAGTTGGTAAAACATTGGAACTTAAATAAACTTACACAATTCACAAACAAAACAAAACAAACTTTACTGTGCTCGTTTGATATCGAAATTAAAACGATTTATTAACACGTTTTCAACAAAACGTAAATCAATGACGTAATCTGTGTTTGCGAACCAATGAAAATACACGTTATTGTTTTCCACCTGATTTGTTTGTTGTTAAATGATGTTCCAATTTCCCTATTGATTTTAACCAAACAACTGAACTCTAACGTTTGGTTTTAACCCTTAGCGTTTTTCACTGTAGATTAGTTAAACATATTTTTATGATTTTTGTACCAATTTCAAATACATTTATTCCTGCTTGTTAGATAAATGACAACCTCAAATAATCGTGTAAGCAATAATCTTACTAATATTATAAATGTGAAAGTTTGTGTGTTTGTTTGTTTGTGTGTTTGAAGTTCAATCACGCATAAACCACTGGACGGATTTGGCTGAAATTTGGCTGGAATATACAATCACAAGTTCAATAAAAACTTGTCGAAATGGTAAAATTGTGGATCAAAATCATCAATGATTAAATAACATTAAAAATTCTTTCCATGATAACTCTATGACCATTATAGAAACTAATACAACAGGAGGAGTCAAAACTGCACCAATCTAGATTTCCTTACCCTTACTGTTAGAGAGAATAACATACAAAAACGAGATTTAAAAAATTTTCCATCCTTGCTTGGACAAAATGTACATAAGATTTTTTGAATAAATTACAATCTTCGGAATCCTCATTGAATTTGAGATAAAATAGTACAGAGTCGTTGGGATAAAACATGTACGTAAACCCCCTATTTCTTATTCCTTTTATTCAATTTGTGATTTTTTAGAAAAATTCTATATTTTTATACCTAAGTTACTTGGACTGTAGATTGTGTCAAGTATTACAAAACTACCATTAAAACATGTATATCTATACAATAAAATCATGTGTAATCTATAAAACATTAAAAAATCAAAACTTGTTTGGTTAAAGGGTTTTATTTGTGATATAAATGCAGTGACATATAAAATGTACGTAGTATCTTCTAACATTTTTCTTAAATCCTTTCATTTTTTGAGATAAACTATTTGACATTATCCATTCAACATCGTTATATTTGGTAGTATGACTGCATTTTTACTCTAAATATAGCCATCAGCAACGACCCCAAAAAATCAACTCAAGATACCTGCAAAAAGATATTGTGTTGTATTAGAAATCAACACAAAACAAACAAAATGTTAATGCTATACTCTCCCTCGTAAGGAACGTTTTTCATTTCCACGGAAAAAAATAACTACATTCACCTTGTTTTTGTAGCTTTTAATTACATATACTGTACAAATAAACATGTACAATGTACAGTACGAATATCTTGGACGTAGATTGAACACAAGGCATTGTTACCTTCAGATATGATTCACTGTGATGTCAGAATAGATTATGTGTTGATGACTCTTGTTATGAAACAATTCTCTCTATATTCCACGAAATACACCGTTGTAATATTCAACTCAAATGGAAGTAAAGTATATTGGTCGTTCTTAGAAATAACGATAATATTGACTTGAGACATGATTGTAGGCTGTAATTCCTCTTCAATCTTCCTTATTGTTGAGAATATCGTAAATTTATTGAATGTAGCCTTAATTGCAAAAATATTAATATGGTATTAAACATAATGTATACTTTTTAAATGAATATATATTTTTTTATTAAACTTAAATTTTTGAATTAATGAAAACACTAGGTAAAATGGTCAAATTAGCAAAGATTCGGGTGGCAAGAATAATTTTAATACATCCAAAATCATAATTCTACAAATATTTGACAATTTTAGGAAATATATATATTATATATTATTATATATTATATTATATATTATAATTCTACAAATATTTGACAATTTTAGGAAATATATATATTATTATTCGTTAAAATATGTCTGGTTACCAAATCACTTAAAAAGTAAACGTGACCGGAATTTTACGATATTATTACTCATATGCCATAGCAATTTTAAACTACCAAATTCGTAAATCGTATATTTAAAATTGTTATATACACAGATAATAAATTAATTAATTTTTAACATTTTGTTGGTTCAACATAACTCGCTATGGTTCTACTTAATGCTGAACAAAAAGTAAATTATCAGTAAACCTAAGGCTGCCTATGTAAACCTAAGTGTGCCTATATTGCAACATATATGTTATTATTGAGAAAGAAATAACACTTTTCTTTCGGGAAGTTTTAAATAAAAAATATTTAATACTATTTAATTTAATTCGAACAGTTCCATTTCTATCCATCGGAATTTCTTGTTGTATCCTCACAATATGATAGAATATAATATTTAATACAAGTGCTTGAATAATATGTTAATAGTTGAGATTAATGGAATTAATTTAAATTTAATATAATTCAATATAATGTTCCTCTTTTAATATTTTCATCTTGTAATCTTGCAAAAGATATTTTGGGAAGTTTTGATCATCAAAGAATACATGTAAAAGCAGTTCGTATTTGAAGGAGGAAATATTTAATAGCGATCTTTTGAAACATCTTTAAGAATAAGGACTTAGAGATTCGTCGGGGAATTATCTGCTTAAAACGTGTAATTTTGTATTTAAAAACTCTTTTAAAGATCTTGGAGAAGCTCTCAAGTATTTAATTTTTACTATACATTTTATCACGATGGAAGGACGCTTTACCCACAATTCACAATTTATCTACACATTACATTTTAGTCTTTACTAATTTTTTTAATATAGTATAAAAAAAACTAATTCTTCATAATGACTCTTTTAGATGATGTAATATTTTGTATGTGTGTATTACAAAAATGTCAAAACAAAAAAAAGTTTTTTAAAAATAACATAGCACTTGTGATTGTATTGATTCTGAAACTTATACGATCAGTGATATAAGAGTTGAATATTTTATATAATGTTTCATTTTGATATTAAGGTTAAGTAGGATTTAAGGCACGACGGGGAATCTGTTATCCTCAAACCCACAACTTATGATCGGAATACCAAACCAGTAAAGTAACCATACAAAATGTCTAACTTATTTTTATGGATCGTCACCTGGCGATTTTTTCCCGAGGAATACATATTTTTATATAAACAACATTCGTGGAAAAATTAAACTCTTTTAAATGTTAAGTTTGAAGAAATCGAATGATAAATTGATTTAGTATTATTAACGATTAAACTTACGACTTTTGTTCTATTAAAAAAAATTTATAAGGCTCTTTAAAGGTTTATTTCAAATGAGAAATCTATTTTATAATTCCGAATAGGATTTGGTAGCAATTAGTAGTCGGGACGTTGAGGCCAAAATAACCAAAAGTGGTTGATTTTCAGTCTGAGTGGTTCTCGGTTGGAATAATATTGTCGTGCCTCATTAAAACAAACCGACTGTTCTGAAAAACCGAGACGAGATTGCGAAGGATTTGACTCATGTCCAAATCACCCAACATCTTGTTAGTTTGAAATGTTTAGTTTTATAGGTTAAGTTGTTTGTTTTGTCGTAATTATGCATGCTATATTTTACATTATATTACGTTATTAGTGCCCTTACATTTCAGAACTACAGACTGCTGGATTGTTACAATTTACAGTTTAAATGTTACGAGTGTAAAATCTTGAATCCGTAATGCTCCGTAAAAAAATATAGGAGAAAGTGTTGAATTTAAGGTACAGTTTTCCAAAAAGAGAGCGAATCATATGTAACTTTGAGAGGGCACGGAACGATTTCTGTTTCAATCAGTGTCTGAAAGCAAATACCCGAACTAAACCTTACCTTCTCACACTAACACGTAGCTTACGTCACTCTAACCCTTTCCATTTTTGTTTAAGAACAAATCTAAATGGTTAGTTAATCTTATAGATTGCTTGAAATTTAAGCTTGTAATATATTTTATAATTTCAACAAGCAAAATCATCGGACGTTAATGAAATTACTAATTTCGTTATAAAGCTTAGGCATATATTACATACAAAATAATTGTCTGGGTAGCCGAGTGGTTATAGTGCTCGCCTTCAAATCTGAAGGTCGCTAGTTCGATTCCGAGCTAGATCGTTTCCAGACCCAGATTCCCTGTGCTATTGGATATGCACTTATGATCCTATCTAGAAAAATGTCGTGTTGACGTTAGGATAGTAACAAGACCAAAATTTGAAAATTTGGACCGTTCCCTTTCAAAACGTAAAAATGCCATCGGCTATACGCCACACAAAATAAAATTATAAACAAATCTGGTAAAAAAGTCTTGAACACAGAAATTGTTTTAATTTTTGTGTATTTTTTCTCATAACATATTAACCTTTGATACATAAAATAAATAAAAATGTCTTCAACTTCGAGCGTCTCTCAGTACAAAAACACCTTTACAAAGTAACTCACGTCAAATCATAGTTTGCTATTGAGCACTCAATAAAGACGCTAACAGATCAACGATAGATATTAGATAATAGGAACAAGGCTAGGGTTCGGGCGGTTACGTATGAGATCATAAAATAAGTGTTCTACAGGCATATATTAACAATAAGCAAATATTAAACTTGGTATGTTTCTAGTACAGATATAAACAAAATACTTGGATATCATAAGGTATGTAAGGTGTAAAGTATTTTGTTCATATAGTGTTATTGAATAACATTTTCTCTTTAACAATAAATTTTAGCTGAAAATACATGAAGCAACAGGTTTTGTATTGAATTTATCATCTTTTTCATAATTCCACCACTTTAATCATTGTAATGTGTTCGAAAAGTCTATGGATACTACATAATCGTTATAAAATGTCTTAAATGTAAACTGATGTATCTGACTTAATGCGAAGTATTGGTTTATTGATCGTATACAAATTGCTTGTTATATATTTGAGAACGAAGCAGATACCTGTAATATAACGACCGACTTTATTGAGTTGACAAGATCCAATAATATGCATAATACTGTGTAAATCATGCGATATAAGTAAAATTTACCAAATTTTCTAGGCACCATGCAATTGATATTTTTGTGGTACATTACTTTACACCTCGCCACTTTTACGTACTATTCATTGTTGTTTGTATTTTATCCAGTTTGTTTAAACACAATATACGTTGCAGGAGACTTTGACACTAATACAATGCGGGAATTTATAGCTTAGTGCTTTTATTAATTGATCACCCCTATGACGTTGTTCTCTAATGTAACCCCGAGTGTAATATCTAATATTATATCCCGGAAATCATTTATAAAAATAAATATGATAAAAATATTAATATTTAGCGTCGAGGAAACTTGGACCTGTTAAAGGTTTCCCACTTGAAGCAAAACATTTAGGAAAAGAAAAATTTAAACAGCTATAAAGTAATATCCAATTTAATTTTCCTGAAGGATGCAAAGATAATTTCGTACAAACCACGGCTTACACTTAGAATCTATTAGTTCTGCTTTAGCCTTGATAACCTTAATATGAGTATTGTTGTATTAGTGGGCTTGTATCACCAAGTTCATAGTCGAT
This sequence comes from Macrosteles quadrilineatus, assembly GCF_028750875.1. Lineage (NCBI taxonomy): Eukaryota > Metazoa > Arthropoda > Insecta > Hemiptera > Cicadellidae > Macrosteles > Macrosteles quadrilineatus. The sequence goes on from NW_026542613.1 coordinate 1,970,108, forward strand.
TGTCAATGAATCTTTTGTAGGGCTTATGTCGGATAAGGGTGGGTTATGTTGTAGGGGCTTATAAGGATCTTTAAACAGTGTAAAAGCATACGAATCCCGTTTCATCGTTACTGTCTTTAGTCCGTTTCTTATGTAAACTGCAACTTGGTTTGACTATTTAACAATGATCAAAAATAAATTAAAATTCAAAAACTACAAGATAATTAAAGACGTCAGGGTTGTGTTGCTAACTTAGTAATCAACTTTGTGTCTCTGACTTCAGTATGGGAGGGACGGGTTCAATTCCCGGCGAATCCAACAAACTTTAATAGGTTTGGATCGCTTTCCCTTAAAATCGTTTGTTCTCACGTTGAGTTTAATCAAAAATACCATGTGGTGTAGGAAAAAAGGGAAAAATGTGTCGATATAAAATGTTAGCCAACTGTATTTACCTACACCGGCGTTTTGACGATGAAGAAACAATAGTTAAATTATATTTAGCAGTAGGCCTATGGATGCTAATAAAAAGTTCCATCTTTTATTTCAGGGTTAAAATTATTACCACTAAAATAGTTAAATAAAGGGTAGGACCGGAAGTACCAACAGCGGGATATTAATATCCGTAACAGCTGACTTTCCCTCGTGGGGGTTTTACGGCTAATACATTTTACTACATCGATAAAACTTTTTTTAGAATATTTGGCATTTATATTTTAATATTCAGGAATATTTAGTTAATTATTAATAGGAAATCGTCAGTTTCAACAATTAAATTTATGTTACACCTCGCTCAAACATATTTCATCTTATTCTTTAAAAAGGAATAATCATTTTTCTATGTCTTTGTATGCGGATCTGACCGATTTTAAACCTTGTTATGAATAGGCCATTAGCCCTTTCAATTGTAGCAAACCTAAATGCTCGTTAAACTAAACAGGGAATAAAAGTCCAACCAGGCAAATGCAAATTCGCTTAGTCTGCAGGTTTGCTGCGGCGGGGGTAATTTTTATGTTACATTACGTCATTATTCATCAAAATACCTCTTTACAATTTAAATCTACAAAACACCGTACACTCGTTTTGTAAGGTTATTACCATTAAGGTTTTAGTTCGACCTCCCAAGAGAACTCGATGTTACTGTAGCAAACAAAACGATGCATCAATATCTAAACTTTGTAGACAACTCAAATCATCAGACCACCAGTTAAACGACCTTTAAACATGCAATGTTAAGTATAACGTTTTTCTTATAACGTTTGAGTTGAGAAATACTAACCATAAAAGCTATTTCTCGTATATAACTCCAAAATCAAATTTTTGCATTATTTGTAAAATTTATTTTCAATATATACACAATTACACTATATATTATTAGTAATAATAGTCTTTATACCCTAGTATTTATTACTATAAATTTTTATGGTTAATGGTGTATAGTAATGATGATAATTATAGTTAAATTTAAAAAAATATATATATATTGTATATCTTGAAGGACTCGATACGTGCAAAGTTAGAAGGTTAAAAAAGCAAGTTAAAGTATCTGGGATCTTTGGGGTCTTACGTTAAAGTTGAAGTTTTTAATTAAATCGTAGACCCAGGAGTTAAGTGTTAAAGTGTTTTCAGAGTTGCCTTTAGGAGAATCCTTGTCGAACTTATCTTGATTATACAAGAATTTACCTGTGATACGAAGTTAAGAATTTAAAAAAATCTAGACTCAATGTTGTAATCACTGTTTTTGATAGTTATATAAAACTGTTAATCATTATAATTTGTAATAATTGTCATTCAATATCTCTTCACTGTGAGTAAAATTATTCTAAACCTTTTGGAATTCCTTTAATGAGCGTAAAATCCACCAGCAATATAATATATGGTTTTAGAGGAACATGTTAATGAGAAGAAGGAAAATGCGACTTTTCCTTAATCATGAATCTTATTCAAGATTATCTTGGATTTGTGATAAGATTTAAATCACCTCCATGCATCTATATACCTTAAGGTTTTTCTTAAAACCTACCCACAATAAACTTTAAGATTGAAAGTATTATGATTCATGAAACGTCTTTTTTAAATCTTTAGAATGTAGAACGCTGTCTTTCAGGAAATTGTCAACGCAAAATGAGCCCCGGGTAAGTTTATTTAAAGTTTTATCATAGTACCTAAGATTCAAACCAAGCTTCTAAGAATGTTTCTCTTACAGAACTGATATTTAGTAGGTTGTGTATACCTTTACGTTGTGCATGTTAGGCAAAACGTATTGATTTTTAAGTATAAATAAAAGTCTATTAATTTTTCGTTTTTTTAAAAATATTACTGTTTATATAATAATTGCAAAACAGGCTGGGCCTACCCCTAGAACCAGTCACACTTAAACCTACGTTTTTATTCACCCGAATGCTCAGAAGGAACCGATAAAATCCAGGGGTCCATACGAAAGCTTATGCACGTTTTTAACTAATTACGCATTTTAGTTTAATTGAAGGTTCAGAGCTCTAGAAGCGCTCAGGAAACCCTGTAGACGCTCAGGTGGAGCTATATCATCCTCACCTTCGTAAAAGTGTTTTGAGAATTTTACATAGCTTTTATAATAACTCCGTAGGTCTGATAACTTTACCCTGGCCAAGTGGGGAAACACTACACTTCCCACAGATCAAATTGTTTAGCTAAAGGCTATGATAAGGGAATGAACGTGCGATCATTTACTGGTGGGAGGAGGGGTATATGTATATATGAACAATTTTATATCAAATTGCTACATTCTTCAGGTTCCTGCTTAGGACGTCTAAACGAAGAATTTATCGTGATACGGATAAATTCGTATGTTGGCCCAAGCCATCATGGCCGTAGTCCGTCAAAACATTAGTGTCGGAATTATGTCGGTGTCTGTGTTAAACATTTGTAAATCTGTCTTGATAGTCTCAAATAGAAATCTGATCTGAAAAGTTTGGAATGCTAGAAATAATAATATATCATGTGAATGTGTGTTAATTCCTTATTTTATTTGAGTCAAGGCCTAGGTTTCATTGCATAGTTTAACTTAAGAACTGTAAGGTACCTAATTTTAAGAGGGGCAAAACCGTACGATGAGTAAACAAACACCATAGTTACCCATTTACATTTACAAAAGCCTACACCTGGGGTACTAACACATAGACCCCAGGTGTAGGCTATTGTAGTAAATGGGTAAGCCATTGTGTTTGTTTACTCATGGTTTTTGCCCTCTTAAAATTAGGTACCTCAAAGTTCTTAAGTTTGTATACAATTATCTAAGCATTAGTAACATTTCCTTTTTTTAGAGCGGACCAGAAATCGTGTCTAACTATTCTCTGACTCATCACTAAAGTTAAAAGATTTTAACAAGTTGATTTTGACCTCTAACACAATTTATTCAATACCTAGATCAATACAAGCTATTCACAAATATAGACGAATACAATGTAAAATCCAATTGCTTTTGTCAAACTGAATCTAATATTTACCAAACAACAACCCTCATCTGTGATTCCACAAACATGCTTGCTTTGCAAAAATGTCATTCATGTAGTTGTTTTACTACTCATTTTACTATTGACGTTCATTTAAAGAGACACTGCTATAACTCTCAATTAATAACCATTTGCTATTTTATTGCCGTATAACCATATGATACCTTTTATACAATTTATAATAATGTATAATTTATAATAAATATAACAAATATTTTAAATAATATATTTTTTTCAATTTATAATATTATACAAATAATACTAGAACTGGAGTATAAACACAATGTATGTCACAATACCGGAAACACGTTGTGTTGTTAATCTTTCTAAAAAGAAAACAACAGGAAACTATTATTCTTTTTAGGAATTGTCGCAAAATTAGAAGAAAGTAAAGCAAAAATTCCTTTTGCTGTAAAAATGTTACAGGAAATGACAAGCCACACACTTAGGAATGTAAGAATCCTGGTCTTTGTTGCTTAACTTTGTGACACCACAGAACTGTAATTTTTATAAATTTGAAATTAAAACTTCACCAATATTTTCAAAAATTTTTATTTTATGAGGCCTTTTGCCGGCTATGCTGGCATCATCAGACACATCACAAAACTGAGGTTATGTTTATGTTTAAAAATACAATGATAAATTTTAAAGAATGTAACACATGGGTAGTTAAAAATTAAAATTAAAAATGCCTCATAAAATTAAAAATGTTGAAAATATTGGTGAAGTTTTTATTTCAAATTTATATTCATTCCAATATTACCAGTTCTTCTTGAAGAATGTAATTTTTAGTTTAAAATGTTCTTTATTAATAAAAACAAAACTAAAAAAGAAACGATATATGAATTGTTTTAAGCTACCTTACAATTCTTGTGCACAATACCTACAAATTAGTAACTAATAAATATCTAAACAGCTCTAAAAGAATCTTGTCTCTTGATTTTGATTATGCATAAGACTGAATATTTATTATGAAAAACCCACTGAAATTAAATTTTGAGTTCCACACTATTAAATTTTATACTGGGCAGACTTTTCATCATCAATGTGTTTAAAATAAAAATTCGAATCAGTATGACAAAATTATTTGCAAGATCACTCTACTCAATGTGTACAACAAATGGATCTTTATAGAAACCGCAAAGTGTTATTGTCGCTCTTAAACCAATGCGAGAAATCATATTTTTCTCGCGTGCTTTACCTAAAGCAGTGAGTCACGGAGAAATCATTTCTCAGTCATCCTCGTCGATTTATTCTGAATCGGTCTCGAGTTTCTGTATAATCGAAAACATTTCTCTTCAACCAACATCAAATTCAATATTTCCTTTTCCAATTCCCATTTGATTATTATCCAATAACTCACAACCTAGGTTAAGTACGTTTTTGTGTGTTGTAATGAAGATATGGGTCAATAGAAGTATGCATGTGTTAAATGTGTAGGTATTTGTTCGTTAAATGTATAAAAATGAATTTGAACAGTATATTGCTTTAATTAATAGTCCGTAAGGTTTAGTTAGCAAATAATTGGCTACGTAAACTTTAACTGCAAAAAGGATGTTTTAAATGAATAATAGTTAACATTAGGTAAACTTAATTGGTAAGTATGCATGTATTCATTGTACAATTCTTAGATAGTACGAACCTAATTTGTAATACAGATTTGTATTTTAACAACACGCTGAATTTATATTAAGTCTTAATGCAGTTTTTTATAACTTTTGCAAAGAAATATCAAAAACGCAGATGTATTTGTCAACCCAACCATTAATTAAATACTTCATTACTTCACGTATGAACTGATTCATTATGAATGTTATTGCTGAGTTTTTAATGAATTATAAAAAAAATTCAATATTGACTAACCAATTCATATCGAATTTGTATTTAATTACCTATAAAGGTCTTGTAAATATGAAACTGTGACGGAATTTAAGACATTTTGCAGGTAGTTTACTATTTAACATTGACTTTCTTAAAGTAGATGATTTTAAAGAATGGACAGAAGAATCGGTCTGATGGAATAAACCCGTTTGCACAATTCTCAAGGTATTGATAATTTTTCTGAGAAAAATTATTATGAAAGGAAGTTTGCGGTACCGGAAAGAGACAACTTTGTGCGTTGAAGACTTCAAGTCTTAAACTTTGATTCTTTGCTTCCTACTTCAACAGATTTTAAGATGCTCAAATATTATATTCACTTCGAAGAGATCATTATTTTCACGAGTAGATATCTTGTTAAATATTGAAAGAAATATATAAAATATTTTTACAGACTAGAAAACCAGTCAATGTTGTTTTAAACATAAAAGTAAACAACTCAGTTATTTAAGTTGGTAAAACAATGGAACTGAAATAAACTTACACAATTCACAAACAAACAAAACAAAACAAACTTTACTTTACTCGTTTGATATCGAAATTAAAAAGATGTATTAACACGTTTTCATCAAAACGTAAATCAATGACGTAATCTGTGTTTGCGAACCAATGAAAATACACGTTATTGTTTTTCACCTGATTTGTTTGTTGTTAAATGATGTTCCAATTTCCCTATTGATTGTAACCAAACAACTGAACTCTAACGTATGGTTTTAATCTTTAGCCTTTTTCACTGTAGATTAGTTAAACATGTTTTATTATTTTTGTCGTTGTACCAATTTTAAATACATTTATTACATTCCTATTTGTTAGATAAATAACAAATACAATAATTGTGTAAGCATTAATTACTATATAAACATACACACCTCACTAATATATTATAATTTCATTAACTCTTGCAAGTAATTTAATTCTTATGGACCTAATTTTATTGGAAATCTATAGTAGTGAAATGATTTCATTCCTGTTTATAGACGATTAGGGATTTTGTATGTTTCTGTTTTTGTCGATGGAAAAACTATAAAATTTTTCACTTAATTATAAACACACAAAAAACTTTTATCAGTACCTAATCCAACTCATTAAACTATCTAACCATCCAACGACTTGAAAAATCCAACTAAACAACCATTAAAATATCTAACCAAGTATCACATCCGTCAATCCTATTTATCCTTTTTTATACTTTTAATTAAGTTACTTATTGTCTGCAGTTCTAGAGAGGAATTTTGAACAGTTACGGTTTTCTTTTCAACTTTCCTACTAATGTAAATTAATTTTAGGAACTACTAACACCATCTACAACACAGTAATTTTACAATACACCTAACTCTAAAGTTGACTACAGGAAAAAAGTAAATCTCTAAATAGGCCTACACCTTCTAAAGACAATTTACAATCTGAACCAAGATAACGAAGTCTTAACTAATTATTGCTCACCATTTCTCTTTGATGAATGTGATTAGGTTTTAAAACTAATTTTTTTTAATTCAAACGTTTACATTATTTGTTTTTCAACTTGGAATAAATAAGCACAAAGGCTATAGTGGCCCTATGTGGGGAAAAATTAATTTAAGTTTTCCTTCAGTTTCAATTATTGTAAACCGTGGTTATTTATTGAAGATCAAGATTTGTCTATAGAGGTTGTTGTTAATATTCTACCTATAATAAATTTACTAAATATTTATATGTTATCACATTTCTGTCATGAATACTAGAGAATACCTAGATACCTTTTAGGGAATTTATATTAGGGAATAAGCTATTACCGTAGGTCTCATGGTAAGTTGTGGACCAAGGACCGATTTACTTTTTCGTTTTGAGGTCCCCAGGAGCAAAAAACACCTTCCATTCAAATTCATATATATATGTGAGTGTGTGTGTCCGTTAGCACGATAACTCAAGCAAAAATAGTCGGATTTTAATGAAATTTGGTAGAAACGTGTAAACTTACATTTATTTGGACGATTTCGCGAACCAGCATGATCCGGCCATGGGAACGGGAGTTTATAGGGGGTTTTTATAGGGTAAAAATGGGGGTTTCCCATTTTTTGACCCTAAAAATATAAAAATTTGATTTTTCTTTCAAAATATTTTTGTTGAGCTTAAAAAAGAAATAATTTAGTATATTGACGGGCTGTTGTATGTCTAACAACACATGTTACGGAGCAAATGAAAAAGTAGTGTACATTTAAAATTCCATGTTATTCTTATGGAGAAAATGACAACTGTTGTAGTTTACTTGTTTAAATTTTGGCAAATCATTTATTTCATCCTATGCTATTAAAGTTTGGTCAAAAAACACTTTTTACTTTCCCCATAGCAGCAAACCTAAGCACTCTTTAAATCTAATGTTATTTGAATTCGGTATAAATATGTCTTATTTATGGAAATATTTTGTAAAAATTTAATCAAACAAGTTGAAATTCACTTACTCTGCAGGTTTGCTGCGGTGGGGGTATTTACTCTTATATGCTATACACAATAAGATATTGATTTTTGTAGAATACCGAGTAATACCTAATATTAGGCTTAACCCAACACATCGACACAAATATGACCCCGCTTAAGGGTATAATAGGGTTAGTAATATGTGGGCTGTCGTGATTAGTGTACTTTGTGTTCATATAGGGCGTTTACTGAACATAGTTCACAACTGGTGTGATTAAAATCAGCAAACTATCGGAATACAACCACAACAAGTTCAATAAAAACTTGTCGAAATGGTAAAATTGTGGATAAAAATAATCAGTGATTAAATAACATTAACAACTCTTTCCATGATAACTCTATGACCATTATAGAAACTAATACAACAGGAGGAGACAAAAGGCACCAATCTAGATTTCCTTACCCTTACAGTTAGAGAGAATAACATACAAAAACGAGATTTAAAAAAATATCCATCCTTGCTTGGACAAAATAAGTGCACTTAAGATTATAATCTTTGGAATCCTCATTGAGTTTTAGATGAAATAGTACAGAGTGGTTGGGATAAAACGTCTGTAAACCCCCTATTTCTTATTCCCTCTATTCAATTTGTGATTTTTGAGAAAAATTCTATATTTTTTACTTAAGTTACTTGGACTGTAGATTGTGTCAATTATTAAAAAACAACCATTAAAACATGTATATCTATACAATAAAATCTTGTGTAATCTATAAAACATAAAAAAATTAAAACTTGTTTGGTTAAAGGGTTTTATTTGTAATATGAATGCAGTGACATATAGAATGTATGAAGTATCTTCTAAAATTTTTCTTAAATCCTTTTATTTTTAGAGATAAACTATTTGACATTATCCATTCTACAACATCGTTATATTTGGTAGTATGACTGCATTTTTACTCTAAATATAGCCATCAGCAACGACCCCAAAATATCAACTCGAGATACCTGCAAAAAGAAATTGTGTTGTAGAAATCAACACAAAGCAAACAAAATGCTAATGCTATACCCTCACTCATAATGAACGTTTTTCATTTCCATGGAAGAAAATAACTACCTTCACCTTTTTTTTGTAAATTTAAATTAAATTACTGTACAAAAGTCATGTACATTGTGCAGTACGAATATCTTAGATGTAGATTAAACACAAGGCATTGTTACCTTCAGAAATTATTCACTGTGATGTCAGAATAGATTATGTGTTGATGACTCTTGTTATGAAACGATTCTCTCTATATTCCTCGACATACACCGTTGTAATATTCAATTCAAATGGAAGTAGAGTATATTGGTCGTTCTTAGAAGTCTTGATAATATTGACTTGAAACTTGAATGTAGGCTGTAATTCCTCTTCAATCTTCCTTATTGTTGAGCATATCGTAAATTAATTGAATGGAGCCTTAATTGCAAAAATATTTAATTTGGAATTGCCCATAATGTAAAACTTTTTAAACTAATATAATTTGTTTTAAAATTAAACTAACATTTTTTAATTAATGAAAACACTGGGTAAAATGGTCAAATTAGCATATTCGGGTGGCAAGAATCATTTTAATACATCCAACATCATAATTCTACAAATATTTGACAATTCGAGGGAACATATATATTAAAGGATTCGTTAAAATATTTCTGGTTACCAAATCACTTAAAAAGTAAACGTGACAGGAATTTTACGATATTATTACTCATAAGCCATAGCAATTTTAAACTACGAAATTCGTAAATTGTATATTTAAAATTCTTATATACACAGATAATTTAAATAAATAAATTCGTTTTTAAAATTTTGGTAACCAACAGCCTAAAGTTGAAGTTTATTACTTTTGATAGTCACCAACTTCTTGTAGCTAGATCCAGCGATAACAATCTGTAACTTATAGCGAGAACTTTTCAAAGTTTCATCAATAAAAAGAATGGAACACAGAGAGTTGTGGTATCCATCTAAAAAAAAAAAAAACAAAAAATAGGTTACAATAATAAAATAAGTACTTTGTCAAAGGATTTTAAAAAAGAACGCCCTTGTGTACTACTGAATTTTGTCTTCCAAAATTAGCATATTTTAATAGCTACAGAATCTATATTATTATTTAATTTAAACCTCTTTGAAAATACAGTATATACATATTCAAACACTCTTAGTTAAAACCATTTATCCTATTTTATGCTCTCAAATTGGCATATTTGAGAGCAATTTTCTATAATAATTATTTAATAAGGACTTTGAGTAATATTTCCAATAACTCCACCGATTTAATTTAAAGCTGACCACAAAGTAAATTATCAGTATACGTAGGGCTGTCTAGTGTAAATGTGTCAATGAACATTATTTGTATAGAAAAATCATTTGAACGTTATTTGGCATTATTTAACCAATAATAGGCTACAAACTATTTTTAAAATTTTTAATGTATTATTGCAAAAATATTTTATTTAGTGAGAAAGAAATTACACTCTTTTCGGGAAACAATAAATACAAACAAATATTGTTAATACGATTTAATTGAATTAGAACAGTTCCATTTCTATTCTATCGGAATTTCTTGTTGTATCCTCACAACATGATAGAATATAATTTTGAATACACGTGCTTAAGTAATATGTTAATAGTTGAGATTAATGGAATAAATTAAATTGAAACGTTATCAAATACATTCTCAATATAATGTTCCTCCTTTAATATTTTCATCTTGTAATCTTGCAAAAGATATTTTGGGAAGTTTTGATCATCAAAGAATGCATGTAAAAGCGAGTTCATATTTGAAGGAGAAAATATTTAATAGCGATCTTTTGAAACTTCTTTAAGAATAAGGACTAAGAGATTCGTCGGGGAATTATCTGCTTAAAACGTGTAATTTTGTATTAAACAACTCTTTAAAACCTCTTGGAGAAGCTCTCAAGTATTTTATTTTTACTATACATTGTACCACAATAGAATGACGCTTTACCCACAATTCACAATTTAACTACACATTACATCATTACTTATTTTTTAAATATAGTATTACAAAAAATAATTCTTCATTATGACTTTCTATGCTGATGTAATATATTGTATGTGTGTATTTAAAAATTTCTAAACACAAAGTTCGAGTTTTAGAAATAACACAGCACTTGTAAAATTTCTGAAACTTATACAATCAGTGATATAAGAATTGAATATTTGACATAATGTTTCATTTTGATATTAAGGTTGAGTAGGATTTAAGGCATGACGAGGAATCCGCTATCCTCAAACCCACAACGTATGATCAGAATAACAAACCAGTAAAGTAACGATACAAAATGTCTACTTCAATTTTATGGATCGTCACCTAGCGATTTTTTCCCGAGGAATACATATTTTTATATAAACAACATTCGTGGAAAAATTATACTCTTTTAAATGTTAAGTTTGAAGAAATCGAATGATAAATTGATTTAGTATTATTAACGATTAAACTTAAGATTTTTGTTCTATTAAAAAAATATAAGGATCTTAAAAGATTTATTTCGAATAAGAAATCCATTTTATAATTCCAAATAGGATTTGGTAGCAATTAGTAGTCGGGACGTTGAGGCCAAAATAACCAAAAGTGGTTGATTTTCAGTCTGAGTGGTCTCGGTTGGAATAATATTGTCGTGCCTCATTAAAACAAACCGACTGTTCTGAAAAACCGAGACGAGCTTGCGAAGGATTTGACTCATGTCCAAATCGCCCAACGGTATCTCTTGTTAGTTTGAAATGTTTAGTTTTATAGGTTAAGTAGTTTTTTCGTCGTAATTATGCATGATATATTTTACATTATATTACATTTATTAGTGCCCTTAAATTTCAGAACGACAGACTGCTGGATTTTTACACTTCACAGTTTTAATGTTACAAGTGTAAAATCTTGACTCCGTAATGCTTGTTTTTACGTAATTTTAGAATGTGTATTTTACTAATATAAACTTAATTTAGGTATTGAAAATTTGTAATACACTCATATTCAAGTAAAAAATCAATATGTTTTTTAAATGTTTAGATAAAAAGCCCTAAATATTCAACATAACATTCAATTGATGATATTCCAGATATTATAATGTTTTATGCTTTTAAGATAATGATAATGGTTTATAATTGATGACGTGGTCTATGATAAATAAACCTTTAGCACTGAGAATTATTTAAATTTATTTTAATGATAATTAACAGTTAAAAGTGCATTGAAAGATCAGTAATAAGTAAAATATAAACAAAATATTACATTACATACATTATTGTTGTCTGGCTAAATCAAATCAAAATAAACGGTATCAGCATTCTGACACATACTTTCTCCCATAAGTTTGTCAACAACCTTTATCATGTGTAAGCGGTGAGAGTAAATATATGGAAATGGGATTTGTACAATTTTGTTCAGAATTTAAAGGACTATAACATACAACATAAAAAAATAAATCTGGTACATGAGTGCACCTATGGAAGTCTAAAATTTCATTTCGGTTAGTGCTGTTTAATGATATTTTATCCATATAAACAACACTTTACAACGAAATATATATTAAATAGTTTAAATAAACAATTTGTAGGCTAACAGTGACTAGTAAAACGTATTACGACATTTATAATTTTTGACGTAATATCCAAAATTATTTACAGAGAAAAAATTACGTCGAACATGTGAAACGGAAATAAGAACCAGTTAAATAGAGCCTAATGAGAATTTCCGGTTGAACAGATTTCAACAGCTCGCCGTGGGGAGGTCAAAATCCTCGTTTTGTTAGAAAATTCATTTCAAACTTGACCAATCATGCGAGTGTGTATACAACCATCGTGTTTTGGGAAATGTTTATTAATAGAAACTTTGCAACTTTTGATTTGTCACTTTTGTACAGAAGTAAAACATACACAGAAAAACAATCAGAGAAAATAGAAATCTGCACAACATTACACTCAACTAAACATACTTATTGACCATAGTTTTGTAAATTTTATGACTTTAGGTGATTGCGTAGTTAACTAGCATAGTTACTGACTACAGCTATACGGGCTGTATACGCATTTATTTAGATCAATTAATGGGAAATTGTTATTTTACCAGGTATTCATACAAATTACACAGGGTGTTCAATAAAGGTAGGGACATTTACGAAGTGAGCAAAAATGTTACAACATATCCTATCCTATCCTATTTAGTTTCGTTTAACATCTGTCTGTCTGTATTTATTACAGAAATAACCTTAGCAGTTGGTCACTTTTTACGGTTGCTTTGAGCTACATTGTTTATATTATACAAACATGTTTATCTTATCAACTGCTATCTTTGTGCAAAATGAGAAAAAAATCTTCAACTGTTACAAAATGTCGGCTATTTTCAACATTTCATGCAAAATTTCACGAGACACGTCAATAGTACAATGAAACTGCTAGATTCATCAAACTTAGTTCACTTTATGCTCGTTTTAACGATTTCTTATTAGGGTTAGTTTGGTAAAAGAATAGCTGAGAGATTGATTTCTTTCTCACTACCTACAGTTTTCTCCACAGTTTCAACATCGTTTACAAATTAACAATGTCTCAAAAAACTATGTACAATATTATATGTTAACTATTCATAATTCAACTTATTAGAAGGGAGATTTCTTAGGTAAATGGTGAAATGTAAGACACAATTAAGAGGGATGAAAGTAACAACTGTTGGCCACTTGAGGTTAACTTTGTTTAGAAGTTGTTTCTCTTAGCGAAATAACGTTTGTTCTGTTCATTTCACACATACAAGTTACAATACATTTCATTACAATTAAATTTGTATCGGAACTATATACAATGTTTCTGCTGGTTCAAATTGAGCCATGAGTAATTGCATCCTACTTGCATAACAACTTGCAAATGTAAACACTAACATGCACCAAAGTAAACAAGGCTGACTTGCATGCATTATTTACTTGCACCGGTAATATTTGTTCTGACAAATATTACTTGTGCAAGTAACAACTTTCGCGTAAGTTCCACTTGCCTGTGTAAACACCTGACTTGCGGACCACTCCTACTTGTAAGCAAGTGAAGAGAGTGTTTAGTCGTGTGCCGGTGTGTCTGTACATTTGAGTTTAAGGTTAGTTTGAGTATTTGTTATAGTTGTAGTGGTTATTGAGTTTTCATGGCTGATAGCATTCTTGATACCCATTTTCTTTCCCAACCTTTGTTTTCATCTCTTTATTCTAAATCGTAATTCGTTTACTTCTTCATAAAGCTCATCTCGTAACACACTTACTGCATCTCTCGCTACAGGCCGAACGTTCTCTATAAAATCCTACATTCCGCATCACATGTAGAACTGCACTGACTGGAATTGAGGCAAGTGCACTTGCTAACGTAGGTGTAGTGTATACCTAAACTTGCAGGCAAGTACAGCTTGCATGACCATGCAAGTAAAACTTGCACAAGCGCTACATGCTAGTGTAAACCCATCTTAAGGCACGGTCCACACGAGCCACTTATCAAGCTGACTAAGCTGTGACTAGTCACAGGTAAAGCTACTAGGTAAAGTCGCTAGGTAGCGGACCACAGGGTCAAATGGAGCCGATCACAGGAGCGTACGGGGACGTCAATCTAGCTGCGTTTGATCTTGGTGTCGCAAACCATCGCCATGGTTATACTGTCCAAATATAACTTGCTATGTACTATCTAAATGTAACTTTCATCCGATTAGTTTGAAAAAATTCTGAAGCTCAATCGGGAAAATTGTCTGCAAAGATGCCACTAAACTTATACCAGACTGTCATGGATAGCCTAATGAATCTGCGTTGAATATTTTGATCTTATCTACATTTTCCTGGCGTATTTTTATTTTTCATCAGTTCAATTTTTTTTTTCAAAACATGTAACTTGTTATTTCAAATCCATTAAAATATATTCTATTTTCAATGAATATGTGAATATTTCAAAGGTTTTTTACAATGCCAATTTAAAATCGGAACATTGTATTTTCTATAATACAGTACTATAACACTACTTAACAAAAAGATTATTCATAACTATATAGCATATTCTGCATTTTTACATCAACTTTGTTACTTATGTTGTTTTTATTTACACTTTCTAGATCTGAATAGATATCAAATAGCCATTAGGTAATTGGTTTTGGGAAACATACTCCCATAGTGTCGAAACTTGAATGGTCCTTAGCGCATATTACCTTTTAATCATTGTAATTAAATTGATTCCTTCCCCTTAGTTATTGAGCTAACACAATATTTTGCTTAGATAACAAGAACGTCTGCTATAATGTGAGAACATGAATTTTATTTGGAACTAATGCTTTGGACGTATTCACATTAATGGCTTTGTTCCAGAACATATATGATGAAACATCAGGATAATCTTCTTACTTAACAAGCCGACTTATTAACAAGAATTGTTAATGTTGGCACATCTACTGTTTCTCAAAGATATGATTCTCCGTGTGTTTTAATGGTTAGAATGCCATGATTTAAATTTTTAGGTGGCTGATTCAATCCTAGGTAGACTTAAATATTTATAATTTGTCTATCGAAAAACATACGAACGTTAGAATGCACAAGAACAGAGTTTGAACCATCCCTTAACGAAACCTGTCAAATTTTAACGGATTTAAACACTTTCTATTTAAAATATTTTAATTTTGTAGGAATACCTAACTCCTACAACACCTCCATTAATTCCCACAATGTAGGAATACCTTTAATGTACATTAGAACCCGTTGTGTACCTTAAATTTCCAAAATTATAAATTCTTATCTATACTGTCGAGTAGTAATCTATTTCCAAGACACATTTAGGCATAAACTGGAAATAAAAACGACAATTTTATTTATATCATATTAGCATACATAATACGTCCTCTATAATAACCAAAACATAACTTTAGGCCTAATTTACTACTACTTTACTTACTACTAGGAAATTACATTATGTTAAGTTCCACAAGCACGTTTAATTAAGATGGGTTGACAATAGATTGACTGAGGTACAAGGTAAGACAACAGCTGTTAGACTGAAGTAGATGTTGTCTTGATTAGTTGTTGCTCCGCCTTTCTGAATACCAATCTACTTAACTCACAGTAAATAGAATTACGTTTGAACTTATAGAACACATGTTAAGTGATTAAGTAAATTTTCTCGTAGATTGAGGTGTGTTTTTACGAAATTAATTAAAATCAGTCGCTCTGATTAGTTTTAATTAATTAAAAACAAATTCCGAAATGTATAAATATACACTCATTTACTAAAAAAGGAACCGCTTGCACTGAAGGTATTTAGACCTA
Source organism: Macrosteles quadrilineatus (assembly GCF_028750875.1). Lineage (NCBI taxonomy): Eukaryota > Metazoa > Arthropoda > Insecta > Hemiptera > Cicadellidae > Macrosteles > Macrosteles quadrilineatus. Next base: position 1,986,173 of record NW_026542613.1, read on the forward strand.
ACATTGATTACATTAGTGTCATTTGGAGCTACATGATCAATCAAATATATTTGTTTATTGGCATTATAATATCATTTTGGTAAGTCTCACTGGCTCGTGGGGGGAGGGGTTCAATACACACGACCTTTGTCCATAAGGCTCACTAGTTCAATTCAGACCGATCACTTATGGTTTAATACTATTTGGTAATACAACGTACAAGTTCAGACCACATCTTAGGCTTTATTAGTATACATACTGTATATAAAATATAAATATATAGATCACGAAATTATTGAAACGTTTCCTGTATTTGGAAACACCCATTCCTAAAAATCTAATTTTACCTTGCCATTATGATAAACAGGACATCAATGGCTATTCCTTTTCAAACCAATTTTTTATTGATGAACACGGTCCAATGAAAGACTGAATCCACAATTTTACTTAACACTGAAAGCAGTTAAAAAACAATACAATATTTCTAGTTAGGTTAGTTACAAAAAGGCAATTTTATGAGCTGCTCGATATGTTTTATGTTTGACCCTATTCGTTTATACACAATATACTATGCGACACTGCCGCGGGTACCAACCTTTCATACTGAAATTGATGGCTTAACGCTTTTACTACTTTCATACTTAAGCTGCAACGTATAACACCGCTATGTGATTTAAAGCATCGTTGTGAAGTGGTTTTGAAGTAAATCAACAGATTTGAGTTTATATCTTGGGGTCGAAGGTATGCGTTATGGTTTTAAACGTTTGTAGACCAAATTATTTCTCACTGCAATTTACATTAAATTAATATAATGTATTACATGTTGATATCCAGGTTAGAATTTATTACTTAAAATTATACAATAATCAGTTATTATTAGTTTACAATAATCAACGTCTGGGTTTCCCTTTGCAGTTGAAGGATTTTAAAATATTATGTCGCTGAAAACAACCATCCAATACAACAACAAACCTTCAAAGGAATATTAGAAGAATCCACGAAAATAATTAGCCCAAAACAAATAAAGGTACAGTATATTTGAACCAAAGCAAACTGTTAATGTTATAATTACCGGTGATGGTGCTAAACACAAGAAATCGAACCCAATTAAAATAAAATTACTGTAATTATCACTTATGAAATAGAGGCAAACATACTTGGCAAATTTTAAAAGTCCTACTTCATGTTTATTTAACAGTTATGATAGAGCAATGCAATATAAGTTACTTTTATCTGTATTTATGGAAAATAGAACGATTGTATTAATAATATTATATTTGTATCTATCAATATCCTGATATTAGTGAAATAACTCAATAAGGTTTTCATAAAAAGTGTATCAGATGATTTTTGTGTGAAATTTTGTATTAAGGCCAAAAGTTTAGACTTATCTCTCCTAATTATGATATAAAAGTCTGAAAATCTTATAATTGGCTTTTGACTTATCACTTTCAATCACGTTTCATAGAATGTTTAACTAAGTATATCTTACAGCTATTCATGGGGTTAAAACATTCTTTTAAGTTGTATGGTTTTCAGTTGTAATCATAGTTATAAAAACACCCTGAGGAGTAAACTTTCTAACTACAAAACGTTTTGCAAATAATCAAATTGTTGTGAAACTTAAATTGCCGAAGTGTAGCATCACTTGGAAAGACATGCCTGTACTTTAAGCCTTCCTCAAAATGTGAACATCAAATTTAATACTAAATTATCACTATTTAAATTTTCAATTCTTACAAAATAGGCTTACATAAGGTAACTATAAAACCAAAGTGTCTGTCATATAATAAAACACCAGACGAGGACAATAGTGCATTCATACAAAACAAAACGGTTTCTTATTCTGTTAGGAATGCTAAGTGTTCTTTTGACTTCACATTACGTATTCTAAGAGGATCCGTTTCACATTCTGGTTGAGCTGTTTTAATGAATCGACCAAATTTTTCTTACGTTATGTATCTTATATGGCAATTTTAAATAGCCTAACCCTTTTGTCATTATTATTCTGATATTGCATGATTATAAATGTAGGCTATGTCTGAAAAAATTTAGTGGATGAAAACTGTTTGAAACGTATTACTTACACAGGCCTACTATGTAAATACCTTGACCGTTATGGACAATTTAAGGTACGAATAAAATATGTTGATTTATTAGCTTGACAATGCTTAGTTTGCAAAATACTTCAAAAATAAAACCAGCACTTGGCACAGTTTACGTACATTATTTATTATTGAATAGCAATTCAGAGCGTCTTTAATGATTAATAGTCAGACCTCGTTCATATAAGCATGCAGACTATCAATGTGAAATGTAATATATCACTTGGTATGGATAGAAATTTAATATGCGAAGTAGTGGGTTTCAAAAGTATAACTACCGACTAACGCACACTCCCCCCCTCAGCATCCCCCCCAGTACCCTCCCCCTCAGAACCCTCACCCCTAAGTACCCTCACTCCCACGCCCTTCAGTACCCTCCCCCCTTAGTACCCTAACCCCCACGCCCTTCAGTACCATCCCCCCTTAGTCCCCTCACCCCTCAGTACCCACGCCCTTCAGTACCCACACCCTTCAATAGCCTCCCCCCTTAGTACCCTCCCTCTTAGTACCCTTACCCCTCAGTACCCACGCCCTTCAGTACCCACGCCCTTCAGTACCCTCCCCCCTTAGTACCCTCACCCCTCAGTACCCACGCCCTTCAGTACCCTCCCCCCTTAGTACCCTCACCCCTCAGTACCCACGCCCTTCAGTACCCTCCCCCCTTAGTACCCTCACCCCTCAGTACCCACGCCCTTCAGTACCCTCACCCCTCAGTACCCACGCCCTTCAGTAATCTCACCCCTCAGTACCCTCACCCCTCAGTACCCTCACCCCTCAGTACCCACGCCCTTCAGTACCCTCACCCCTCAGTACCCTCAACCCTCAGAGTAACTTTTATAAAACCCATTGATTTGTTTGTATATATAATTTTCCTTATAGTACCCCTATTTGTATAGTAAAAACAACTTGTCACTTCCGTAACTTACAAAATATAAATGCCGTGCTCTATAATTAAACATATTAAGTGTGAAGTATCAAAAAATATTTATTTATTTGGCATTTAAAGAATATGAGGATGTCAAGAACCATTCCGAATAGGCTGAGTTAAACAAATGCCTGTTTAACATTTATTTAGGATTTCATCTAGTTTAATATTCTGAACATTTCTGCCATGTGCGTCCTCCCTCAGTGCTTTAGAGTTCTCATGTTAACATACAAAGCATCGCCTACCATTGCTTTTACAAATATTACACTAGTAATGTATGTTTTAGCATATTAAGTAAACATTTTACCTGCTTCAAAACGACTTTCGAGCAGTTTACACAACATAGTATTATATTTACTTATATATTATTCTATCTTTGTGACTTTTACACAGTTATTTGGACAGTGTTGTTTTCGTGGCAAAAGCATTATGGTTTCGTAAAAATTTGATTATAAAATATATTATTACTTACGCCATACTAGTTGGTAAATATTGTATTGTAAACCCTTTTAAACGACTATGATACTATTTTAAACAAAATTAAAAGTCTAATGACGAGTTAAAGTAGTAAATGTTGTTTGTTATAAAACTAAAAAATTCCTAAACTAAACATTGAAAGGGGTCTTACTAAAAAAGGTTTCTACTATACAATATATTATTTATTGGATATGCAGAATTTATAAAGCTATATAGTAAGAGTAATCGTCTATCAAATAGAACCAATTGAACCTGAAAATTCGCTTCAATAACAAATCACAAATGTAATTAAAACAGCTTTTTTAGACATTTTCCTTTTAATCCTTATTGTGTCATTATATTTCTCCCTAAATGCCCAAAGTTTCAAAGCAGGTGGTTGTGGTCTGGGCCTTAACAAGGATTTCGCATTAGAAGGTGTCAGAAGGCTGAAAAGATATCTTTTACAAAGTCTTATAAGAATGCAATCATACAATTTTCCATTGAAATATCGTAGGAAATGTCTTATAGTCTTTTGTATTATATTAATCCTACAATATTTGTATAGCCTTTAACAATATACCCTTGACACTTATTTTCAACAGTTAATTAGTTTTGAACATGTTTTTTGGCACTAAAATTATTAGAACTGATATTGGTTTTAGCATAAATAATAATCTAATAATAAAGATCAATAGCATAAATAATAAAGATTTCTAATTAGGCTTGCCAAGTCAAGCAGGATTATAAAATAAACACAAACTTTAGACAAACTTAAGTTTTTGTTAAGGTGAGTTTTATTTTTTTGCCAAAAGAATTAAATAAACTAAAAAGATTCCTTAGTAATTTATTGACAGTACATAAAGCATGTTCAAGAAGTGTAACGAAATTTCTTTTTTATTAAAATCCCCTCAAGTAGATTCGGTGATATCTGTAGGTTTTTCCCACCGAAATAAAAACAGAAGGTGAATATATTCATAAGTAAACGTGGGGCGTTTTTTTATTGGGAGGACTTGAATATTTGAATTTCCATCGTGACAAAATTTATATTTCTTCTTGGCGTTTTATTCTTAAAATATAAAGTCTAAATGAATAAGGCCGAAAATGTTTTCAAGGTGTACTACCCATTTTGATTCTAAACCTCAAAGTATTCAATTTCTAATAGGTTATGTAAAACTTTTATTTTAAAATATTACCATAATGAAATGGATAGCACAATTTATAGATAAAAAGCATGAAGACATAAATATTCTTACAATTTGAATCAAAATAAAATAATTTGGCACTTGTTGAAGAAATTTCATAGAGCTATTTCATTACGTTAAATATAGCTGATATTAAAATATAGATTGCATGGATTCAGTCATTTGTTTTTGAGACAATTGAGGTAGAGGTTACATGTTAAACATTGAGGAAAACTATTAAGTAAAATAAATGTCTTAAACTTTATCAACACAAACACAGACGTAATTTCCAAATCCATCACAGCTTTCGCTGCTTAAATCCAATCTAGTTTCATCAACATCAACATTTACAACACATTCTGTGACGTTGTCTCTCAGAAATTAGCTGAAATTATATCTATCTTAGAAATAAGATAATGTGATGGAAATACATGTAACGATTATATTTCAGATTTGATCGTAGTTCTATTTCATCATAATCACTATGTTTATTTATATTATATTGCATTTGACGGTATATTGTATTATGTGTCAATACATATGTCAGTACATGACACGTTCAATGTAGTATCGTTGAACGTGTCAATGTCAATGTATAATGTGTCAATTATAGTAGAGAGGGGGGGATGGATTAATCAGTTTCATACTACTCAGATAGTATATTGTGTCATATTTTTTGTTACATTTCTTGGCTATTATTTCATTAAACTATAATTATTTGACGATACCCATTGCAACATTGTCAACACAGTCTTGTAATATTTAAATGAAATAATGGCACTACTTGAACAAATTATTACTGGTCCATGTATTACTTATTCAATATATTTATTGAGGATCCTAGCGGTAGAACCTTTGGCCATTCACAGAAATAGAAGTTCCATCCCCTTATAATGTTGTCAGTTTTAAAATAAATTTTACGTAGTTAAAGGGAGATTACGCTGATGTGAATACTAATTTCCGCCACACATGCAAACTTTTTAACCAATACAGTTATGGGATGACCTGTTGTTAGCTATAATATCTTTGATATAACATCAACTATCTCATTAACAAATATTGGTGGAAAGTATAATTTTAGACACTAGCTCGTTCTGTGACTGACTAAAACAAACCATTTTAGATGGGATGTCTGTCTACTTCAGTACGGTATACAAATGTATATAGTATAAAATAACAGAACAAGAAACCTCATAACAATATACTAACAACTGTTACAAATAAATATTGAAATTAGATTAAAATTATTGCGATGACAAAGATATTAACTAGGTTTTAGTAAGTAGAATAACAGCAAGACTGATTTACAGAACTGTTTGTGGTTAAAGTTTTATTTATGATTCAGCAGCCCTTACTAATGTCAGTTTAAACTCGTGACTGGTTGTATTCGCACGTAAACAACTCAACTGACTTCTTAATTTGTATTGTTTACGATATCAAATATCTGGAATTATTTCTATGCTGAATTGATCGTCTTAAAGTAATATTTACCGTTGAACTTAGAAATATAAATCTACTTTTTTGTGTATAGAATTTTGCTTAAATTTGTTATCAATTTTTGAACATGTAACATTGTAACCTCCATCTCAAACTAATTGACTCAAAAACGAATTACTGAATCCATGCAATCTATATTTTAATATGAGTTATATTTATCTTAATGAAATGGCCCTATGATAGATGAACGGTTTGTGTTTGTTTTAAGATTCCTCGTTTTACTTGATGAAATTCCTTCAACTTAATACTACTAAACTATATAAAATGCAATTCATCTCCGTAATTTAACATAACTTTTATAGTTAATATTTTATTGTATTATTTTTCAAGGACTTGAAACAGGTATAACATGAACGGAACATGTTTAATCTTTTAGGTATATTTTCTACTAACCGAATATAAAATATAATTAATTTTCGACTCATTCAAAACTGTTATCATCTACATGACAACACCTTTTAAGTATAGCATGTCCTTTAAACAAATACACAACATAACAAGCCGTTAGTACTATATAACCCTTGATGTTAGGGAATGGCGCAAGGTTAGAGGGACATTAATTACGTTCAATGAACTCTTCTCATGCGGGAAACTATCAAAATTAAATATTCATCGTGTTGCAGCAGAAAAAAAAACTCCTTTCGTAACTCTCTTGTGGCTTACAATGTGAGGGATGCATGGCTTTTAATTAGATCTTTATTTCGCTTAATAATTGCAACCCTCTGACATATACAGCTTAATATTTTGTTAAGTTTTATGGTATGTAGTATAATGTGTTATCTATAATGTCCTATACACTTTATGGTGTGTTATGTTCAAAGGTATTGTTTTACTTTCACTCCATTGTCTATTGGAATATATTTTATTTTACAATCTCATACGGAGGGTTGGAATGTAGTATGTATGAGGTATAATCTATTTAAAATTGCAGTAGGTATATTTGAGTTTAATCTGCTTATAAAATTGTAACCTGCTTGCTGATGAACTCTAGTATCAAGCGGGAAGCTAAAAACTGCACAATGTAATATAATGTTTAATGTGTGATCGACGATTTTTGGGAATGGAGCCATAACTGGTTTAAGTGTTTAGATTTAATTCCAATTCCATCTGTTGTACCAATAAAAGAATTTCAGTACCAGAACATCCCAATATTTTTAAATTTTTAACCCTGTTTTAATTTTCTCAACGTAACTACCCAAAAACTTTGAGAAAATCAAATAAATTTTACTTAAGTTAAAATTTACGAAAAAAGAATTAAATAATGTTAAACATTATTCTACTATACGAAGTTTTAAACAAAATAATAGGAAATGTTGATCAAACTAATAAAGTGTTTAACGGTAGAGTAACTAAAAACCCTTAAGTGGTAAAGTCTTTTAGGAGCTTATGCTACAATTATTGTGCTTCTATCAAATACCCAACCATCATCTAACTAAGTTTTTGAGGGATAAAACAGCCTTTTTATTTATTTTAAAACGTTTATCGTTTACCCTTGAAAAATAAAAGGACTGAAACGTAAAACGTAATTCTGAGCAGTTTAAACGTAAAGTACGCATTTATACAACAAAACAATATTAAAGTCTACATCACGGTTCATTTAAGGCAAGAGTATACTTAATTATCTGTGATGTTTTCGAAGTTTTGTAATTAAATCTTAAGCCTACAGCGTTAACGGGTCAAGTGGATTTAGAATTTTCTTTTGGGAAACTTTCATTTAGGAGTTTTCATTTTCCTCTACGAATTTGAGTCGAAAAATGTCAGTGAATATCTCTTCTTTGAGTAGCATAGTCAAATATTAATATCGAGAGTATGTTATTTTGCTTATAAGGTCACTTACAACACGTTTAATTTGATATGTTAAGGAGGGAGAATAACTTACTAGCAAGATAGAAAAGCAGCTGAAAATATTTAATTAGAATAACTCAACAAATATCTGGCTAATGTGGAGAAGACTTCGAAATATGAGAATCCTGTCTTTGTAGCCAACGACGATCTTCAGCTTTGTACTTCAACGACGAAATGGCCTGTTGATAAACAAATGTATTGGATAACAAAAAGCTATATAACATTATAATAATTAAGTTTACGTAATGTAATTTTACGTGTTTACTAGCTTACAAATACGGAATGCATTAAGAGAATTGCCATTATTTAGGCAGTACAGTCGACGAGCTTCGAAGACATTTTATTTAAACATTACCAAAAAGTAACTGAATACATCTCCCCAGTTAAATAAATAAATAAAAATAATAACTTTAATCAACCAGCGTACATCAAATGCAAATTTCTGTTTCACATGAAACCATTTGTCAGAGTACAAGTGGGCATGTGGAAAACTTTTACAATTCAGTTTAACACCAAGCTCATACCACTCTCTACAATATATGTCATACAAGTCATGTTGTATTTTTACTTAATGTTCTTTTAGAAATGCGTTTCTAATCTACGCTTTAGAATAACAACAATTCCTCCATTACTACGTAAAAATATTTCATCTACGTAAAAAGCCCACTTTGCCAGCTAATTAGAAGTTAAATGTGACTTGTTCCCTTGGTTATGTATAATTACGTCTAATTCAAAAGTACCCTGAAAATGCAAAACTTAAGTCGAATTGTAGTTTTGGGTATCACCGCCAAGTGTATCGATGACTATATGTAGTCATAGAAAACATGCAGCTAACAGGGTTCGTATTTAGTTAATTGTCGTCTATAGTTAATATTTTATTAACCAAGCGTGCATTCTGTATCTATTAATATTACTGGCTAGAACTTTATTGATACAAATGTTTACTGTACTTTTGTTTTCTCATTATAACTGATCAATAAACGGTAATAGATTTAAATGTGAATCAATCAGACGAACACAAAAGAGTGTCATGCTATACTTATTCGCGATGTCAGTTTTGTAAGAATTTCCTCGTATCAATATAGGCTATTTATTTTTGTAGTGATCATTGTGTATAAATTGAAAACATGATCAGCTGACAATTTTCTTTAAATTGCTTTCCTTCTCCGGTTTCTAATTTCCCCCAGGACAGTATAAAGACTATCAAGGAAACTGGTGCATGTTTTAGGTCTTAGTGATGGAGGTTAGATTACTAATTTGATTTGTATTGTCACTTGAACCTTTATATTTCCCACGGGTACTAAGAGACACAATTACTATGGGATGTTGGTGTACATTGGTAATGATATGGGTTACTATAATCAGTATACCAGAGAGAGGACCATTCGTTGTGATCAGACCTAATGTAGACAAATGACAAGGTCCATTGTTTAGCCTTTAGCCTTACGTCCCACTTACACTTAGTTACATTACTTAAACAGCAATGCAAAACAATTTATGAATAACTGTTTCGTTCAAGTGTATTTCATTAATTACTTTTAGGTAAAGTAAAGAAATTATTTTTTGTTTATTTTAGGTGCAAGAAAGTATTTTGTCCATCAAAAACTTTTTATGATTATTTTTCTAATTTGCAAAATTGCACTAGTTACTTTCAATGTATGTACATTGAAGCTGTATATACTCTTTATCCTTACTTCTTCTACAAACGTCCAGTTAAAATTAAATAAGTTTATTTAGTAATTTTAACTGTCATAATCTTGCACCTATTTTTAGCAGAAGATATATTGTGTGTTTATTTGTTATTATAAATACAAATGTGATAGCAAGCAAGACAAGACCTGCTAGTAAAAAAGTAAATGTTAAAAAATTGGTTCAATCCTACAGCAAAATACTGGATTCTCATGACGTCATTATGATCAACTTATTCACAGAACGAAAATTCTTCTTCTTTTAGAGTCCTGATAGGATTTTATGTGGATAAAAATTACAAACATACTTTTTCCGTGTTCTTTTCAGAAGTAAACAAAGATTTGAAAAGTTTTCTGTAGCAGACATTTCGTGTTTAATGAATCTCGCGTGATTATGAGCCGAAACAAAGCAGTCTCAACTCTGCTTTTAGTTGCTTTTCATTGCTTTTACGCTAATAACTCAGTAACTGTACTTTCTTAGTTTATGGCCTTTAGTTCTACGAAACAAAATTTGTATTGTATAGTTCCATTGACCTGATTACTACTTTCGTTACTAATTAAGTGTATAGTGGATATGGAATACTATAAATATATTTACATAATTAAACATTACATAGCTCACGTAAGTATTTCCTTGCGATTAGCAGGACCTTAGCTAAAATATTTCGCATAGTAGTGGGGCGTGTTATCTTATAAATAATAACTTGTCAAAAAGAATAGTGTTTATTTTCCGTTTAAATATTACATTTTTTTCCAAATAGCCTAATAAAAATATATTTGAATGTAAAAATCAAAATATTTCATACGTTGGGTAAAACATATTTTTATTTTATATAGGCCTGCATGAAGGTTTTAAGTAAAAAAGATATATATCAACATACTTATTTGTTACAATTTGCAGCGGTTGAAAAGATATTATCTCTGCGTCTTAACTTAAAAAAATGAAGACAAACCATTATATTTTCAACTTTTACCAACAGTATTTCCTAACGTGATGAAAAAATGGGTGATTCGTATTTGGATAAACACTACATTCATTCAACGTTTACTGAACTTTTTAATAATTAAAATCACAAATGCACACCCAGTAACCCTAGCAGAACGAATCGTTTCTCCCTCTTTATTTTCAGCGTTTAAAAGATAACTATAACGAGAGCATTAAGATATGAATATTTATACAGAAAACTGTTTCTTATTCCCTCAGTTATGTGACGCCGTATTAAGTATTCCAAAATGACCCATTTCACGATCTGTTTGATACTTTGTAGCAGCCAGGAGATTAAATGTTTTCTTGAAAACAAATATGCAACTTAGAAAAGTTATATTTTGTAGTGTCATAAAAAATAACATATGCGTTTGATTGATTTCGGTCAAAATACACATGAGTATCAATTCATCATATTATTACACTAATTTTCTATTTAATATAGTCCACTTAACTTAAATAATTTTGAAAGAAATATTATTTTTATACCGTTTTATTTTTGGCGCTGTGTTTGTTTTATGATTGTTGGGTTTGAGAACAGTAAGTACATTTCTGTTAGGTTCTTTGATTCAAATGGGTTGAGTATATTTTTTATGCATTTTAATTACTAAATTTCTATGACCTAAGAATTTTGATATTAGACTAATAAAAATACTAGTAGGCAAAATGACAGTATAACCTGTTTAAACTAAACATATAACAATAGAAAGGGTTACACGAACAAAACTTTTATGAATGAACTTGGGGTACAGCTTTTTAATTTTTATAGACTTAAATGTTCTTGTGAATATCGTAGGAAAGGCCACACCAACGGATTATAACAGCTGTTTCTAGTACCGTGTAGAATACATATGTTATACTAATTCTTGGACAACTAATCACAGATGATCTGGACATCTGGTAACTACAGAGTTGTACAATTAACTACAAACTTGTCTGGTGATCTGAAGTTAGCAAGTTTGTTAGCGACATCTGTACCATACTGAACTTTCAATGAATAATTGTTGACTTCTGCTTGGAACTAACTGTATAATGTAAATCTTGTATGTCTTGTATTAAAATGAAGATAAGTAATTAGCAAATTTAAAATCATTTTTTCTTTTGAGAGTCGATCAGTGGTGTAAACTTGTTTTGATCAATAAGTATGACTATTTGGTCAGTTAATGTTACGTACAGGGATTTGATTTAAACTATGTATGATAAATTGTAAACGATTAAACAATTAAAAACCCTAGACCTCTTAGCAATTTTGTCCATATTTCTTTGTTAGCATAACTGTTCGGTAAAAAGCCCTGGTAGGACAAAAAGATGTAAATATACTGAGATGCTAAAAATAATATTTAAACAACAGGTTCTACATTCATAATAAACATCAAAGTTAATAATGTTAAATGTTTATTTTGTAATTTTTAATATAGGTAATTATTTTGTTGCTTTCTTGAACCAAATGTTATACATCCTACTTTTCACATTGCATTCCAATCTTTTCTTAGTACATTTCATTATAATTTTGGTGTTTACCAGGGTTATAAAGAGGTCAATAATACAGTCAAGTAGTGCTCTGTGATTTAGAGACCTGTTTGTAGCCAAGAGTTAATTTATAGCGTCTGCAGCCCTTAGTATTGGAACTTTAAAATCTTTACTATACGTCTTTGCACACTTACCACCTCAATAAGAATCCTTCCTGTAAATGATTTGAACGATGTATGCTTACATAATGACCAATCATTATGTCAGTGGTCAAAAATCATTACTAATTTATTTACTTTAATTTCATGAAGAAATTGTTCGAACTAAAGTGATAACGATTAATAATATTGATTGTGTATTATATACATGATGATGACATTGGAAAAAGATGGATTCGTTCCTCTTAAATTCTAAGAAACTCCCTCCCTAATAAAGTGAAGTTTTATCTGAAAAAAAAGAACTGCTCAAGAGCCTCTTAAGACATGTTAGGATCAACGGTAGCAAATCAAATCAACTTCTAACTAAACTTCTTCGACCTGAACAAATTAAATTTGCTTTTATAAGTGTACAGCTCTTACTTAGACTTTACTCCCATTAGAACAACTCTGTGATATATAGATGATTCCAATTAGTATATATAACCAGAAATTCCAAAAATAGGTTTCAATCTAAGAATAATCTATTATTTATACTTATTTAATACGCAAGCAGGTTTTTTGTGACAATTACTACTCCGAAACTACTGAACCGTATGACATGATTTTGGTGTCATTGGAAAGAGCGTAATCTGAAGCTGTGCAGGAAAGTTTTTTTTTTGGAAATAATTAGAGAGTGAGGCCCATGGGCTCTTTAAAGTTTCGTATTTCTCCATAAGATAACATGGGAAACAAAAATTGTTATGAAACTCCAGCTGTTGTCAGAAATTAAAAGTGAGCATTTGCTAATTTAACAGTTTGCTACAAACAATTTACTGATTTAGTTGAAATTAAATATTTACTATTTGAATTTGGGTTGGCGTAAATATTACAATGGAAAAAAGCGAGAGAGACTAGATAATTTGATATACTAAAATGAAACCCGAATTAACACTGTGCTGCATTTCTTAGTAATCATTGAAAGAGCCGATTTGCAAACTATGGAAACATAGGAAAGTCATAGAACACCCCCAAGGAGAAGAAAAAGAAATAATGTTTTTTTTTTATATTTATAAACGTTATTATGTACAACCTATTGCGGCTATGAGTAAGGCTATTTGTAGAAAACATTAAAAAACAAGATCAGCTTTTGAAAAATTATAAGTTATTAACACGAAATGTTGATTATATCAATCTGTTATGTACATCTTAAGTGTTTCCATAATCTTTGAGTCGAATCTTTTAAAGTCATCAGAAATTATGACTGTTATTCGTTTAAAAATAACGCCTGTAATACTTAGCAATTGCTCGAATTCGAGCAACAGGGACACTAGTTAATTTTCAAAATGCCTTTATTGTTTTACTCTCTTTTAACTGTTGACACAATTTAATATTCTCTCAAATGCAATCAACTGCACTGCTGCACTCACTTTATGCCTCTTCATTTATAGTTTCTAAGTAATAAACCTTGTAATTGCTTAAAACTACAAAACTTGCTTTATTACTCACTTACTTTGAACTTTGTGAACTAAATGTATACACAATCTTTGAGATTGTAAATGTATTTTGCTAATTGGATATTTTATGTGTGCACATGTTCTATGCTTTTATTTGTAACTGTATGTGTGAATTTCTTATTTATTTTAAAATTTATATACTTTAAAACATGTCTTGCTGCTTTGTTTAAGTATAGTACTGGACCACTACGTTACAGCAACCTTGTTATTAGGGTACTGTTAAAAATTCTCTTTACAAAAATCCTCATTTTTATGAGTTCGTTTTTTTCAATTTTTCATTGAATTAACACAACACATTTTCATGAAGAAAGAACACTTACATTTTTACTCCAAGGTGGAACCATTCCGGATGGAGTATTTACAAGTATCCTACATAAAAAAAAACTATTACAACTTCCAAATTAGAATTTTGAAAACTACACGACTGCAAAGCTAATAATTTAGTATCATCATCTATGAGAATGGTAGATCACGTCTCGCCAAATGCAATCAGACAATCGTGTGGTATAAATGTATCAAAGCCAAATCAACTACATCGTGTTCAATGCTGATGATATTGTTACATTGTTACATTAGTTATGATTCATGCATGATTGATCATATAAGTTGTCAGTGCAATGCATGGATTGGGATTTGAATGATTACGCAACGGTCGTTTTAATATCTTATTAAAATATTTTACTTAAAATTGTTGTGTTTACATCCATATATAAATCCCAAAGTACCCATGAACTTTTGAGAAAACTACAAGTCACACCCCCATAAACCATATACTTAAAATGTTCGTCATGACGAGAAATCTTTCGCAAAACTATCCATTATTTTGTAAATTGCCATTTAAGGTAGTAATTCCTTTCTAAAACTTTCCAACCTAATGTTAAAATTACCTCAGCTGTACCTATTTGTATTATGTTATTATTTCAATTATTTACTTTATTAAAATCAGGTGGGATTATTTGTTTGTATTAGTGTTTTCTGATTAGTTTATTTAAACTTAACTTAACCGATCAATAGTTTTATGAATACTTATGAAGTCAATCGGGATAATACCAGTGGGTAACAGCTAGTTAGTTTAAAGTCAATTGTTTTGAATATGCTGATAAAATTCAATAATTAACAGGTTTATTCAGCTTACACACGAAGGTGTCTCGTAAGTTCAAACTAAAGAGGAAACCCTCGATGCGTATTTTAAATACACTTTCCAAAATGTAAATCCAAAACCAGGTTAGTATCTTAAGACCCTTGCAACCAATTTTTTTTAATTTAATTAATCGCAAATGCAAGAGTTTGTTTCTTTAAATGAAATCCAATGTGCCTTCTAGGCCGTAATATTCTGCTTGTTTCAAATTGTACCGTACATGAGTTTTAATAACCGAGAAAAGGCCACGAATCAGTTTTCAGGATCCGGGGACCCGTATAACAAACACATAGTTGGCAATTAAATATAATAAAATCACATTTCACATATTTAACATGTTTCACTATTCCACCCACCCTACAAAATGTTCACCTGAATTAGAACTGTTAATCATACAACCAGAACGAATAGATTCAATTAATCACCCACTTCCCCGGGGAATTTAAGTAAACAAAGATGGTACATTTCACCGATGAGTTTAAAAGATTCTTCACCAGTCACACCCACATTAGTAACATGGACGAATTAAGTGTTAAATACTGTTGACCAATTTAACACATCGGAATTAATTAGGGAGAAATGTAATTATACTGTTACAACACTGCGTTTGAAATATTCTTGAACATACGTACCTAAATTAAATTGTAGCGTGGTCTCATTTGGACGAATTATGTAAGTTAATGGAATTGTTGTTAATCTAATTACAGTGGGAGCTTAATTGAATACCTAAAATTACTCGGTTTATTATTTAATACAACTCCAAATAATATTATGTTAAACTACCAGCTATACCCGTGCCTTGCAACGGTGTCAGTATGCAAAAAAGACAATGTTGGCTCTTTTAAAATGCCTTCAAATCAGCATTACATGTGAATGTTTGGTTAAAAGGGTTAAAATACGTCTACCAGAGTACCTCACGTTTTTTCACACTTTTTTACAGGGTGATAGTTTACAAATTAAGAAAACTTTACAGTGTACAGTAATATATTAGAGAAACTTTTGTCATCATCAGTTGCGATCAGGCGTTTTATCGGTATTACTGGTATTAAAATCGATATGATATGAAACATAATGTTGTGTAAACGTTTACCCTATTTTAAATTATTACTGTATAAGTGGACATAATATAGAGTAGTATGACATATTTATGGCATATCTATAAGAACCACACAATAAGAATCACAACAAAGTTAATCAAATCTTCCATGCCACGCAATTTGAGCTTTATTCAGTTATACCTTTTTTTGCAAAAAACTGGAGATGTAGCTGATAATTTCCGATGGAAAGCCTACTTTACTACCAATGGTAAATAGTAAAATAAATTTCACAGGTGCAATCTCAAACAAATCCAGACTTGGAGCGATTAATATTACTGCTCTATTACTGCTATAAAACCATTATCACAGAAAGAGATTTATAACCAGTGCACTATAATTACAATTATAAGGGTTTTACTACTAAAGGTCGTGTCCTTTGATGTAAAATATATCTTTACAAGCGGATTATGTACATTTTCGGTAAACGTTTTAAAAAAGATTGAAAAAATAATTGCCGTTTAATAGATCTTATTGTTTAATTGGTTCAAAATATTGTACAAAATTAGATGTACAATGTATGACGTACGAGTGCACGATGTAGGCTTTTACCTATCAGTTATGTTTTCAGATGCACCTGACACCGATGCCATCCGTTGTTCAAACAACTCTCGATTCCGAACACACCTAGTTATCACGAATTGAATCTAAATGTACTCATTAAATGTTCAGTAACACACTAAATGTTCAACCTTTCTGAAGCTCTATTCAAGCTACCCACCCTACACCGATGTGAATTAGCAAACATTATCCCCCAGTTAAGAGCTACAAAGATATAAATATGGAATCCATAAATTTAAATCTAGACATAAAAAAGGGTTAATCTATGGAATAGTAAAAATAACTATGTACATTTGGTTTAAATTGTAATAATGTTAAAGAGGGAACACGTGTCAATGCATCTCTTTGACGTTACTAAAAATAACAGTTTTCGTTGAACTTTTATTCTATTTCAAAATGTGTTTTGTTCTTTTAACACACAAGTCCAAAAACAAAAGTAAAAAAATTTAATAACTAAGGAAAAGGGGAAAAATTACAGTCAAATATCCTATATACAAAATTTAAGTTAAATTAATGATTTTCCTTAACACTAAGAACATTTTTATGAATCATAAGTGTTGACCTAGAGGATTTAAAAAATTAAAATCGCATTATTTCGCATGTGGGTCTCACTTGCTACTCTAATACGATTATACGAACACTGCGATAGTTTGGTGGTAGGTTAGTTGCGACATTTATGACTCTGGGACCATAAATAGGTTATAATGATCCATAAAATTTCCAGAGATCTATTGGTCAAGACGTTTTGTCACAACTAAACTACTGGGTCATGGCCTACAAGTCAAAACGTAGCAACTAACCTACCCCCGCTAGTTTTGGTCCACCCTGGGGGTCCATTCCCAGTACCCGCCATGTCTGACGAGCCTTCCCCTATCCGCCACCTGGGGAGGCGCCCGATAGGAGACTAGCAACTCCACACGGGAAAAATATGGGTTAGAGACGGGCGGAGTCATTTTTACAACCTAAATCAATTGATATTTAAGTAAATGAAATCACAAAGGACAAGTAAACGGGATTGTGATGAAAAAAAAAATAGATTCAATCGCTCTACTGCGAAATTATTTGTTAATTTTTTTATTTACTAATAGGGTAATGGCACCGGTATTTAAAATAGCCAATTTCTCAACAAGTTGCTCGCTGTGTATTTAGACCTTTACCATAGGACTGTTGAAGGACTTTCGAAAATTTCAGATGCACTACATAAATATTATTACTTCTTTGATAATTTAGAATAGAATTTAAATTTACATCCAAAATAGCATATAATAGTTTTACTGCTTCCAAAGGGATTAGTATGGAAGTACTCCTAAAAATGAAATGACTTTAGAAAAATAACCTCCGTATTGTTCAGTAAAATAGGAATAATATGCTATTATTTATTTGTATTAAAAACTTTCCCAAACAATTATCGTTTAACCCAAAGGAAAACCGTAATATGTTAGCCACTACCAACCTGAGATGCAGTACATCTTTTGACTCCGGCCGCCTCTACTACCCTATCCTAACCTAATCCCTATGAAGGTGCAGCTATAGATTTGTTGTATTAAAACTATTAAGTTCTTTCTTGGAAAATATTTACCCTGTAATTAAATATTCCCACAATAGCTAAGGTGAGTACTATCGCTATAGCCACACCTGTATCTACATTTAGACCTGAAGTTTGAATTGAAGGCCCAGTATTTAAACAATGCAGTTATTTGTAATTCTATAAAACTTTAGAAAAACTATAATTTTTAAAAATAAAGTCTTAACATGTACCTAGCCGAAAAGTTATAAACTTTAAGCTATTGTAACTTCGAGTGGAAATCAAATGCATTGAGTTACATAACATAAATCTGAACACATAATTACTGCATATTGGGCCATTCAAATATCAAATCCTAGTAAAATACAGCTATCACAATTACAAGGCCATGCTACCAGCCTATACAAATAATGAGCTAAATATTAAGAACTTGGAACTAAACTATTCGAGTAATAATTCAAACAAAACCTACCAATTTACTAACGATGCATAAGTCACAGTAGGTTCATGGTTCAATATCAACTAAACTTTGCAACTATAAACTCCCTTTCATGTCATAAATCCCGGTTAAGAGGTTAAAAAAGTATGATTAAAATATATCTGCACAACATATATAATTTTTATATTCATTCTACGTCAATTTTAACATATTATCTTAGGCGTTAGGGAAATTTAATCAATAAGCCCAATTCATAGAATATACTGTATGTTGGCAGATATATTTCCTTGTATCCAGGCTAAATTAAAACACATAGATCTAAGATAAACAATTGAGTGCTTCCTACCTTTGGTTGGCTTCAGCTGAAACTTGACCGACATGTTGTGAACAAACGATTTTATATATAATAATTTTGGAAGTTTTTCTTGCTAATAATCAATTTGTACGATTAAGCTTTTAATTTAAGTGATAACTAATCAGAAATAGATTCCCTTGGGGCTTGATGGTGGTTGTTCACAACATATTGTCAATAACATATAAACAATACAATAACATAGAAACACATATTACAACCAAAATATATACAGCACAAAGTAGGATCATAGATAAAAGTACAAAAGTATTGCATATATAACTACATACTGGCAAAAGAGATGTAAAGTTCAACGAATAATATTTCAAATTAAACGGTATGACGTCAGCATTGATTTCCACAACGTTGATATTTAAAACCCACTGACGTTTTGTTGTAAAAGATGCGGAAACGCGTTGTCGATGGTCTTCTGCCACTTAATTATTTGATTAACAGTCAAACAACTTTCCAACATTCCAACGCGTCTACACGGTTGAAATAGTAACTTTCCTTTAGCGAATTAAATTAATTAATCGAAATTTACGTTTGTATAAGGTGATTTAAGTCGACACGACGTTTTCGTATAAACCTACCCGAAGCCTGGATACAAGAAATGTCTAACTAAAACACCATGCACTAAACACTAAAGCATGCATCTTGAGGCGAGAAGATCAATTTCAAGGCGAAGTCTTGATTTTACAAGCCTAACTAATGCTATTACTAACCTAAGTATACTCTTGACTAAATAAGTTATAAAAATAATAAAGTATTAACGTAGGCCTAAAGTAGATAAAAAATTCTGAAACCTAAACTTTATTTCTGTCTAAACGTCAAGTCCTAATCAATAATCAATTGTGAAAAACACCTTTCTCTAGCTAATAATATTAATTTACAAAACCTATCGTCTGTGTTCTTTGAATATCAATTGGGGGAACCTTATGTATTCGGTGTAGGAAGAATCGATAAATTTAATCGATAAAAATACCAAAGTAAAAGTAACATAACAGACAAAATTTCTCATTTCAGTAATGAAGGAACTAAAACCCCTTTTACAGCAGACCTGGAACAGAAGTATGGTAACCAAAAAATCTGTTACTTTTTCCAGATAATTGGAAATTTTAATTGTTCTCGATTAGTTCTGTTGATTACAATTTTTAATTATCAACTAAATTAAATCACCTCGTTATCTTTTCTATGGGAACTTGACAAAATATTTTATGAATCAATTATGTTTCAGAAATTAATAAGTTACCTACGACAAAAACATATGCAGCCCGCCTAGTCTCAGGTATGACGTAACAATCAGCTGTGACAGTCCGGCCGCAACTGTCCCAGCCTTTTGCTTCGTCAGCTGAGATGAGTGAACGAACAAGAGCACGACAAAGTCAGTATTTTATGCTATCTGTGAAATATGAACATGTTAGAATCGTGGTTCCGTTAGAACCATAGCTGATTATTTATTATTTGTCATTTATTTCAATCAAGTAACACATGCAATCGTTGATCAAACTATGACAAAAAATATTTGAAATTTAGCATAAAAGTACGAACGTTTTGCCAGCTAAGCTTACGTGACAAACATAATTGTGCAGATCTGCTGAAAATGGGTTTTAATATTTTTAAATATTGATTTGACTTTTGACGAAACAGTTTCTCTACACCTGACTCTGAATCCTGCTTGATTTATTTCCCTAAATTAACTTCAATTATTTTTTAATACCCTACAAAAAAATTTTATATTTTGTGTCACCTATATGAATCCAGGCTAACAAAATTCTGTAAAATTACAATGTTTATTTATCTTTGAATTAGCGAAATATAAATATGACAACATTTACGAAATAATACTTTTTTCCTATTTGCTGACACCTAAAAATAATTAAAAGTCCTGATTATATACCCTTCTGTTTAGATAGCCTATTGTTTATGCTCTAGTCCCCCTCTTTTCGAAGTCCAACAATGCGAAGGTCCAAATCTACAAGGCATGCACACACAAAGTCTTACCTTTGGTACGACTGCAACCACTAACCTGCAAACAATATTGTTTTTATTATAGATGCACTAGGACAAGAAGCTGGAAGGAGAAGCTGTATAGCTCTACAATAATAAGTTGTTGATTAATAGAATTTAGTATCCAGTGAGGCTCCATACCATTCCATGAATAATAAATTTATTAATAAATTAATGATATTTTTCAACATGTTGGCTGTGTTTTAAACAAAGAGTACTTTTATGTTTTTATTTAATATTGAATAGGCTGATTTACATTTACGAAAGATATTGATCTGAGTTTACGTAAAAGTAGGCGATACGATATTCATTATTCATATTCATTATATTCTTAACGATATACTCAAAAGGTACCTATCTTTGTTTAAGCGACTATGGTGTATTCAAGTACTTGATTGGCCATTAAATAATAATAAATCACAATAGATCTCGTACCTAAAACATTTGATTTATTTTCACCAATAATTCCAAAAACCCTAGACTAAATCCACATTTTATAAATTTGTTTATTTGTGTCTAATATTTGGACTGTATTCACTTCAAAACTCCATAATCTTACGTCTAAAAATGGTTACTTCAAGGTTTTGTAACAATTTAATATTGAACCTAATGTATTGTAAATAGAGAATATGTCTTAGACGTTAACGAAAATATTTGAGGGATAATCCTACCTGACAAAGGCAATTTGCAGGTTAGCTGTAGCGGGGGTAATTTTTCTGTTTTAGAAAACCCAGCCTGATAAAATAATTTTTTTTAGATGGTAGGTTTGCTGCGGCGGGGTAAAAAAACTAAAACTCTAGACGTTGTAAAGAGCGAGCCTTTAAGCTAAATTAATCCTTAATTTGGTAAACTTAAATCAATACCTTAAATTAATCCTTAAACTAAACTGATTTTTGACCAAATACGGAACTGGTTTTTGGTAAGCATAATTAAGGATAAATTAGTATATTATCAAACAGTGGCACTAGAATATTGCACAACCAACTTAGATTTTTACTAAGTTTCTGCAAAAAATAAGCTTTGTGAATAATTGAAATTACTAACCAGAATTAATACTGCAATGAAACGTCAGAAGAAATGTCGTCACAGGTCACTTCAAGGTCACTTGACACTAACACTGAACACTAAACGTACTAAAACACACTCACGAACACTACGCGATGGATATACGTACACTCACTACAAGGACACGACCGAAACTACTCGAAGAAACATGAAAATACAGCGAATGTTTCAACAACAATGGGCCAATGAGAAACTAGCACGTCATGCTAGTAGATCAGCTGATCAGCTGTTCACTAAATTGGTTTTTGGTTAGTGCGTTAATAGCCAGCTTTTAAATACACTACATCATGATGTATACAACTAGTTATTGTATTATAATTAAAATAGTATATTACGTGTTGTAATATTTAATACATAATTTAATATAGATATAGTACATAATACTATATTAATCTATATAATATAAAAACATGTAAATAACGCACCAGAAAACCAATGTATCAATTAATTCAGGAAATAATCTACAGTTTTAAGTAATATTATTTTAACTCATATTTACTATACCCTAAGTAATATTTTAATCATGTTTCCCAATTTTGTGCTTACTATAATTGCATTGTGAGTATTAATGAATTACTTTCCTCGCATGGGCTTAAAGATATTCGAACTTTAATTATGTAATTTTATGTATACGCAAAACTATATCAAAATAAAATTTAATGATTAAACTCAGCACAAAAAGTGGATTGGTTTTTTATTAGAATCTATATTATTTTATTTTTACCTTACCAATCTATACGAAATACGCCCGACCGATTACGTTCGACCTTGTCTATATATACTGATTATACATGTCTGTTTACGTTTAACCTTACCGATCTTTTCCGATCTCCCTCGACTACTTACGTTTGACTTACCGGTCTTTCCCCATCTCCCTCGACTGTTTACGTTTGACCTTACCGATCTTTTCCGATCCCTCTCGACTGTTTACGTTTGACCTTACCGATCTTTTCCTATCTCCCTCGACTGTTTACGTTTGACCTTACCGATCTTTTCCTATCTCCCTGGACTGTTTACGTTTGACCTTACCAATCTTTTCCTATCTCCCTCGACTGTTTACGTTTAACCTTACCGATCTTTTCCTATCTCCCTCGACTGTTTACGTTTGACCTTACCGATCTTTTCCTATCTCCCTCGACTGTTTACGTTTGACCTTACCGATCTTTTCCGATCCCTCTCGACTGTTTACGTTTGACCTTATCGATCTTTTCCTATCTCCCTTGACTGTTTACGTTTGACCTTACCGATCTTTCCTATCTCCCTTGACTGTTTACGTTTGACCTTACCGATCTTTTCCTATCTCCCTCGACTGTTTACGTTAGACCTTACCGATCTTTTCCTATCTCCCTCGACTGTTTACGTTTGACCTTACCGATCTTTTCCGATCTCCCTCGACTGTTCAAGTTTGACATTACCGATCTTTCCTATATCCCTCGACTGTTCAAGTTTGACCTTACCGATCATTTCCTATCTCCCTCGACTGTTCAAGTTTGACCTTACCGATCTTTTCCGATCTCCCTCGACTGTTAAATTTTGACCTTACCGATCTTTTCCCATCTCCATTGACCGTTTACGTTTGACCTTACCGATATTTTCCTATCTCCCTCGAATGTTTACGTTTGACCTATCCGATATTTTCCTATCTCCCTCGACTGTTTACGTTTGACCTTACCGATCTTTTCCTATCTCCCTCGACTGTTTACGTTTGACCTTACCGATCTTTCCTATCTCCCTTGACTGTTTACGTTTGACCTTACCGATCTTTTCCGATCTCCCTCGACTGTTCAAGTTTGATCTTACCGATCATTTCCTATCTCCCTCGACTGTTCAAGTTTGACCTTACCGATCTTTTCCGATCTCCCTCGACTGTTAAATTTTGACCTTACCGATCTTTTCCCATCTCCATTGACCGTTTACGTTTGACCTTACCGATATTTTCCTATCTCCCTCGAATGTTTACGTTTGACCTATCCGATATTTTCCTATCCCTCTCGACTGTTTACGTTTGACCTTATCGATCTTTTCCTATCTCCCTCGAATGTTTACGTTTGACCTTACCGATCTTTCCTATCTCCCTTGACTGTTTACGTTTGACCTTACCGATCTTTTCCGATCTCCCTCGACTGTTTAAGTTTGACCTTACCGATCTTTTCCTATCTCCCTCGACTGTTTACGTTTGACCTTACCGATCTTTTCCTATCTCCCTCGACTGTTTACGTTTGACCTTACCGATCTTTTCCGATCCCTCTCGACTGTTTACGTTTGACCTTATCGATCTTTTCCTATCTCCCTCGACTGTTTCCGTTTGACCTTACCGATCTTTTCCTATCTCCCTCGACTGTTCAAGTTTGACCTTACCGATCTTTTCCTATCTCCCTCGACTGTTTACGTTTGACCTTACCGATCTTTTCCGATCTCCCTCGACTGTTCAAGTTTGACCTTACCGATCTTTCCTATATCCCTCGACTGTTCAAGTTTGACCTTACCGATCATTTCCTATCTCCCTCGACTGTTCAAGTTTGACCTTACCTATCTTTTCCGATCTCCCTCGACTGTTAAAGTTTGACCTTACCGATCTTTTCCTATCTCCATTGACCGTTTACGTTTGACCTTACCGATATTTTCCTATCTCCCTCGAATGTTTACGTTTGACCTATCCGATATTTTCCTATCTCCCTCGACTGTTAAAGTTTAACCTTACCGATCTTTTCCGATTTCCCTTGACCGTTTACGTTTGACCTAGTCGATCTTTTCCTATCGCCCTCGACTGTTTACGTTTGACCTTACCGATCTTTTCCTATCTCCCTCGAATGTTAAAGTTTGACCTAACCAATCTTTTCCGATCTCCCTCGACTGTTTACGTTTGACCTTACCGATCTTTTCCTATCTCCCTCGAGTGTTTACATTTGACCTTACCAATATTTTCCTATCTCCCTCGAATGTTAAAGTTTGACCTAACCGATCATTTCCTATCTCCCTCCCCTGTTAAAGTTTGACCTTACCGATCTTTTCCTATCTTCCTCGAGTGTTTACGTTCGACCTTGCCTATCTCTACCGATCATGCAAGACTGGTTACGTTTGACCTTACTGATCTTTTCCTATCTCCCTCGAATGTTAAAGTTTGACCTTACCGATCTTTTTCGATCTCCCTCGACTGTTTAAGTTTGACCTTACCGATCATTCCTATCTCCCTCGACTGTTCAAGTTTGGCCTTACCGATCTTTCCTATCTCCCTCGACTGTTCAAGTTTGACCTTACCGATCTTTTCCGATCTCCCTTGACTGTTTACGTTTGACCTTACCGATCTTTTCCTATCTCCCTCGACTGTTTACGTTTGACCTTACCGATCTTTCCTATCTCCCTTGACTGTTTACGTTTGACCTTACCGATCTTTTCCGATCTCCCTTGACTTTTTACGTTTGACCTTACCGATCTTTCCTATCTCCCTTGACTGTTTACGTTTGACCCTATCGATCTTTTCCTATCTCCCTCGACTGTTTACTTTTGACCTTACCGATCTTTCCTATCTCCCTTGACTGTTTACGTTTGACCTTACCGATCTTTTCCTATCTCCCTCGACTGTTTACGTTTGACCTTACCGATCTTTTCCTATCTCCCTCGACTGTTTACGTTTGACCTTACCGATCTTTTCCGATCTCCCTCGACTGTTCAAGTTTGACCTTACCGATCTTTCCTATATCCCTCGACTGTTCAAATTTTACCTTACCGATCTTTTCTATCTCCCTCGACTGTTCAAGTTTGACCTTACCGATCTTTTCCTATCTCCCTTGACTGTTTACGTTTGACCTTACCGATCCTTTCCTATCTTTCTCCACTATTTACGTTCGACATTTCCGATGTTTTTCAATCTCTCTCTACTGTTTACGTTTGACTTTGCCAATCTATTCACATTTCTCTACACGGCTTATGTTCAACATTTCCGATTTTTTTCCGATTTTTCTTGACTGTTAACATTTGACATTACTGATATTTTCAGAGAACGTTCGACTTTGCTGATCTCCTCCGATCTCGCTCGAGTAGATTACGCTCAGACCTCTAAAACAAGGACTTCATTTATTTTTTTTACTTTATCACTAGTTTTGTATTACAATTCCCTTGTCTAAAGTCATACTATTCAGGTTTTCAGGAAATATTGTAGCTTAAAATTGCCAATTCTTTATTCTTTTACACACTTTATAAGTTTATACTTCATGTAAAAATCTAAGGGCTCTTTATAAAGGTTTCACTAATCGAAATATTTACATTTTTGCCTCAGATCTCCAAATAATTTAACCCTACTTTAGATACAACAGAAAAATTAATCCATAAGGAAAACTCTGTATCCAGTCAGCCCTTTGACAGTTCTATTGTCAATGGTTCTATGTAGTGTTGAATGAAAGGATTCTGCAGAGTACGTTGCTATTGTTAGTAATACACTCTTATCGCAAGAACTTTACATTCTACCTTTTTTTTAGCGATTTTCCCCCATATGGGACATAATCTATTACAATAGGTCTCGTGGTAAGACCTGGTCCTGGAACTGGTTTACATTTTTGTTTTGGTATCGCAAGAAAGGGAAAAAATCTGTCCAAATGCATATATACACATATTTACATATGTATCCGTTAGCACAATAACTCGAGTTAAAAAGAAATTTGATTTTGTTAGCTGCGGCAGGGTATTTTTTAATAATCGTGCGTTTTAAGATCAAGTGTCGTAATAGTTGTAAGCATATGGTTTCGAACATTTAAGTAGAGTAAGTTGTTCACAATTTTAAACAGTATTTTATTGTACAACTACGTTATTGCATTATGTAATTTGACATAACAATTATTTATTTGCATGATTTTCAAACTATGAGAGAACTTATCCACAAATGAAACAAAACTAAACGCCAATGTTATTACTAGACACCAAAACATGATGAGTCTGGTTTGTATTCTGTGTCAAAGTTATAAACGACATTGTTGTCCACCGTTGGCACCACGATAAACTACAGTCAAATAATTAATTATCTTGTGTGGAATGTGTGGTCTCTTTCAGTTTGTTACATTTTAGTAGACCTGCGGAGTGGAAATAGTTGAAAACTATTGCAAATTACGACAATTTGAATAGTATATGTTTCTCTTTATGCCGATTAGCCTTCTATATATCAATAATAAGCACAATATTAATTTTAAATGGGTTAATGTAGAAAAGGTTAACATAGAAATGGATCACAACTACATAGTATATGATGTGGCCCCATTTTGATAAGATACTATTTGTTAGGTTTAGCCATCATATTTATGGTGAATATCAATTTACAATGCACGGAATCACCACCCAAAATCTTTTTGGGATTGGGAAATATGTGAGCTTATTCTTGACCCACAATACATAAATAGTTTACTTAAGGCCTATAAATCAGTTTTTTTTACCCTTAGGGTTTGGCAATGTATTTATGCTAGTTAACAATAAATGGCCTTAAAATCTGATTTATCCGAGAAAATGTAACTAATTTAAGTAAGTTTTACCAATTTATTATTTTAATTTGATAATAACTGTCAATAGTTACCAATACCTACGAAAATCCTTCTTAACCTTGACAAACCTATTATAATTATCATACTGTTATTATAACTCATCATACTAATATTATAAATGTGAAGGTTTGTGTGTTTGTTTGAAGTTCAACTACTGGTCGGATTGAGCTGAAATTTGGTATGATAATAACTCACATTACCGATTAACATATAGACATATTCTTATCCCAAAAATCCTTTCGGGCTCCGCCCCAGTGTCTCTGGAGTCTCCCCTTATGAGTATTCACATTATAGCATTTTGTCAGCTGTTTCAACTACACAAGCTGGTTCTATGATATGCAAAAGCATTAAATAGTTATAAAGTTTACCATTAGGGTGCAGCACTTTAAATCTTGTTTGCATTTATGACAACTTGAACCAAGCAGCAACAAATAGTATACAATATTTGTATAACTATAATTCAAAAACTGTTAAATATTTGGCTGAGATTTAAACTCCAAAAATGTCTATTCCTGTATTAAATATAATTATAGTTATAGTTTTCTACACAATTTTGTAAACTCACAAACACGATTTCTTCTCTGATTTGTCCAACAATTAATTCCAAGAGTGTTAAAAGTGTAACACATTTAAAGCACAATACCCATCATGCATTGCGGCACAACGGTATTAGCGGATTTAGATACTGTAGTGACAATCGCTGCAATTCATCATTGTCTGTATTGTACTTGTATTGGGACAATGCCAACGGTGTATTGGCAAATACGCAATTATAACCAGCCATCAGTGGGTTCAAAAACAAAATACACGAATGTTTATCAATGGTTTTATCTACACTATTATTATTTTTGTGTGTGAAACAGAAAGCCAAACACGAATTGATCGAGTTAATTTATACGTTTTAATCTATCCCAATCACCTTCATATGTTACCTGGAATTTTGTACACGAAAAGCGGTTTATACATCATGTTAGATACAAAGTCAGATAATTTACTTTATTATATAGCAATCAATTTTTATATGAAAAAACATATTCTTTACTTTTCGATAATTTTTTTTTTATTTAGCTATCGACTTTCGTTAAATCAAAGTATAAGGTTACATGCGTCTGGATTTGTTCACCACACTATGATGTTTGTAGCTGTTTTACATACGTTAATTGGTGACATTAAGTTACGTTTTGCAGGCCATACCAGCTGTCATCGTCATTTGGGGACCGAGTAGGTTTTTACATCCCTAGAGCCACAAAATCAACTGTTCGCTTTTTACTTTAATAATTACTTTAATTTTTACTTTAATAATTAATGTATATTAAATACACATGCTGTAGCCATAGCATTGCAGTAGACTTTTTTGACACCACTGCCTATCAACTGTTTATTATTATTTTTGTTGATTCCTCAAATTATTTCTTCACATAACCTTAAATTTGTAGTCGTGTTGACTATTAGTGTACATTATTATTGTGGTAATAGGGTATAGTGTGGAGAAAAATAGTGTTCGTACCACGGCCCGAAATGGTTTTGCAGCTCTGAAAAAACTACATCGAGCAAGCAAAGCCTTTTTTTGGCCCTAGGTACGAACTATTCTATGAGAAGTATATGTAAGTAATTATTTGCACCATATTTCGCTAACCAGTTTTTCGCTAAGTTGCTAGAGATATTACAAAACCTGAGGCACTAATAAATGGCATGTAGCACTACCTAAAGCAACGTTTAGCTTGCATTTGAACATTTGTCAAAAAAATAATAATTGTATAGTTTTTCATAAAGGGACAGTTACTTCGTCCTACTCTATAGCTAAGAAATCTATCCCCTATTTACTTGAAAGGTTGACTATAAAGCTATTGTGGGCTCCAACGGGAATGGCATAGCTAAATCTATTGGTGATTGGCTGGATTTGAACCTGCACCCCCCAGGAAAGAAGCTAGGGCTCTAACGTTTAGACCAAGATTCTCAACCAGTTGAGGTAAATTACGCTATTTTTGGCAAATTCAATATTCAACGCTCTAAAACTTTTATATCCATTAGTTGCGCTTCAGGGCACTGAACTTCCGATCTCTGTACTGACATTTGCTTTTAGAACTTATAAAATGTGAATATACCTCTTGAAGATTTAGTAAAAAGCTGTTCGATGTTCGTGATAAAGTTTGTAAAAGCCTCGACTACACAACTTATTTTCTGCGAAAAAAAACTAATCCAGATTTGGAAGTTTACTAGATAGATTATAATAATCTCGTGTTTAGAGTGATTATTTATTTTTTTATTTTACTACAGCAGATATGGTAACCAAACTACTATAGAGTTTATTCTTTATCAGTAATGTATAAAATGTATAATTGATTTCAAAATCGTTGAGTGAAGTTTGGTCCTTAATGCTCTTTCATTAGCATTCAGTACAATTATATTAAGTATTCAAATATACAATGTATATTATCAGTAGCTCATTGACGTGGATCCAGCAATAGAATCCCCAAGGTGTCTTTTAACAAGGCTCAAAAATCTTCCCAAATTCAGTTTGTGCCCTTTATTTTTTTTATACTGATAACAGCCAGGCACCTGCCCATGTAGGCCTATCCCATAAGTACAGCAAATTTCAACTTAAAAATATTGTACTGTATTGTTGTATAACTACTCTTTGTTTTAGTTTAAATTTCTTAGGATAAATACACGTTTTTCATTTCATTTCATTTCCCTATTTGGACTAGGTGTCATCAGTTGTTTGAAAAAACAATAGTTGTGTGAGTCACTTATTGCGTTAATGTTTAAAATTCTGTTCCCAACCTAATTTTTTGTTGCTGGTCAAGTTGTCGTTGATGGGTCATGACATTTGATATACGTCATAATAAGCAATTTATTAGTTTGACTTGGTAAAAAAGTGTGTATATTCGATAGAAATTAATAATTTATAATCAACACAATCTGTCGGTGGGTCACATTAACTACGACAATTTCGATATGAAAACTGGCAAATATCTTTAACATGGGGATACAAAGTTTTATTATACTGCAAACAAAATAAATGTTTATAAGACATGGTGTGATTATAATTGTAAATAAAATTAAAGTTCTCCATATTGGTTGACAATCCCGTTTGATTGTTTTTGTTAAAGTAATAACATTCGGTATTCATCAATTAACAAGTCCATCTAAAGTTGTAAATTATTCTCTTTGACTTTCAGTTATACAAGTGTAATTATTACCACAGAGCCATGCAATATCGATTACTTATATTGCAAAATACTAAATTGATGTACAAGATAAAATTAATCATATTATAATGGGAAAAATATGTTTTTAATAAAACATTCTTTATCAAAGTGTTTACTATGCTTTGCAAGCCAAATGTGTACTTTTAAATGTTTTGCTTTGGTTTTTTTCAATAATCAATCTGGTTGACTGAAATAGGTAATATCTATTAAGTTTCACAAAAGTTTAGATAAATTTTAAAAAAAATTTAGTATAACTTGTTAAATAGTTTAATAGCTGTTAAAGTATTGAATCAAACACTAAATAATATATTTTTATTAATAACACTTATATCAGCGTACTGCAATTGGTCAAGAGTACAAGTCATAATGCTGTGAAATGTGTTTGTATGTGAATCTGGTATAAAATAAAGTAAGTATATTAAAATTACTAGCTGGCCCGACAGACGTCGTCCTGTCCTAATGTGGTTTTATGTGAAATGCTCGTTCATTTTCAAGATGAGCTCGTTCGCATGGCTCAATCACGTCCTGGTTGAAATTCGTTTGCTACGCTCACTCACCTTTAGGTTGGAGCCCGTTCGCTGCGCTCACTTGCCTTCAGTTACATTTGAAAACAAATATTCGTAAAAAACAAATGGAATAGAAACCTATTTGATAGCTCTCATTTGTTATGCATAGATTTGTTTTTAAAAATTAGGTTATCATTACAACATTTGTTTCCTTAATTTAATTTAATCAAGAAATGACAAACATGGCATGGTAAACAAAATAAAACATTCTTCCTTAAGATTAACATGTAAACTGCAAAGGACCATAGGACGCTTCCTTTAAGGGTTTTTGAAACGGAAACAGGCTATTATGTTATTCTAGTACCTAAGGAATATCCCTGTAAATTTTCATGCCAATTGGTTCAGTAGTTTTCTAGTTATAAACGCTGTAACTAACACAACTTTCTTTTATATTAAGATTTATAAATGCACATCTCTGGGCAATTGGTCCTTTTGGCTTTGTCTACTTAAATGTATCATTTTAAAGGTGTTTTAAATCACAGAAAACATGTTTAAATGGATTTTGAATTTCTTTCATACCATTTTACGTCTCTATTATAAGAGTTCAAAGCCTTTTTTAATTTCATTTTAAAATTCATTTAAAAGTGTTGAAAATGTATTTAAATGTCTTTTAAAATTATTTTAATGTCTTTTAAACACCTTTATAAATAAATGTCTTTGTCTTAAATGTCTATTTGTTCATTTTTTTCAACTCTTAAACTGTGGTTATGTAGATGTTGATTAGATTCAACGACATTTGTAGGATGTCAAATCAACAACTACAACGCTATCTTGTACATTGATTGAACATGCCTTGATTGAATTCAGAGTTTATCCACTATTCCCAATAGATCCGCGTGATATTTCCGTTTAGTGATTAATCAACTGGGGAAATCGAGTATTTAATGTTCAACCTAACATAAAATAAGGAAATTTTTAACAGATAGCGTATTGCGGTTGTCTTTAAAATTAAATTGGTGAAGATGTTATTATGTAATAAAATATTTGAACTTGTGTCAGATAAAAAGTACGGTAGTACTGTTAGTTACAGCATCAACCAACCACTATGTCTAAAAATATTTTCTATTTTAGTGCAACAATTAACTCAGATCCAGACGGCAGTGAGCAAACAGCTGATCGTTGGAATTTAGTTTCTCTGTCTAACTCTACAGTCATGGACACCTGCAAACTGTACTGTAACTGT
This sequence comes from Macrosteles quadrilineatus, assembly GCF_028750875.1. NCBI lineage: Eukaryota > Metazoa > Arthropoda > Insecta > Hemiptera > Cicadellidae > Macrosteles > Macrosteles quadrilineatus. The sequence goes on from NW_026542613.1 coordinate 2,018,625, forward strand.
TCTTGGGATCTTCAATAATAACAGTGAGCTCTGTAATAATAGTGAGCTACAGTAATAAAGATGTATTTGTTTTAAATGGTTAAGTTTTGACGGTTTTAGCGAATTTCCCATATGGAGAATAAGATCAATATTAGGTCTAACGGAAGTCCTTACTCATAAAAATTTAACTAAAACACACCTAATTCCCTGTCCTGTAGCAGCAAACCTAAGTACTTTTCCGACCAAATGCTATCCGAATAGGGAATTTATCTGGCATATTTAATTAATTATCTTAGTTGAAATCCAATCAGGAAATTAGAAATTCGCTTAGTCTGCAGTTTTACTAGTGGGGCATTCAATTTCATATAATTATTTGAACTACAAATGTACAAATGTGAACCAGAGTTCCGGAACACCAAGTCTCAAGAGTATTTTGTCTATTCAAGCAGTTTGTAGACATGAGCTGGTGTTTAGACTAGTCATCAATATAATTAATTACTTGAATGAGAAGATCTTACCAAGACGGATTACCTGGGATGGATTTATAATCTCTACATAATATTAGTTAATATTCGTAGTTAAACTATATTAAGTAATATTAAATTTACGTTTTAAATTTGAATTTTTACATTTTCTATAGATTGTCTATTCTATTTTCCCCTGTGGAGGAATACTTAAATGCTAGATTGCGTAAAGATGGTGTTTTTAAAAGATTTTTAGAGTGGGTACATTCAAATATCCTAGCGACAGATCGATTGTTTAGTTTAATGCTTAGTTAAGGATAATTCAGATACAAGGAGTTTATTGATATCGCACCTCTGCAGACCAAGCTAAATAAATTGTCACCCATTAAATAGAGCTTATGCAAACATGCTTTACATTTGTGATTTGTTAGGAGACTCAAAACAAATGTGTTACCAATGATTTTTTATTCGTTAAGTATTATGTGTTTAACCCCATAGAAATATTAACCCCATTGGGTCTGATCGTATGTGATGAGGTTGTTAATTTATTCCATTTGTATGAAACTACATTTATTAAACTAAATATTGTGTACTAAAATACAAGAAAGTTCTTTTATTTCAAGTTATTTTATCGTAATTAGTTTCATATAACTCTGAAACGGTCTCAAAATCGATGGTAAAGCAAATATTTTCCCATTTGATGAAAGTGTTTTCGTCAAACGACACTGTGGAACAGATACATTAGTTAATGAGGTTTGATAAAAATTAAATGCTAACGTAAACTTTGGAAAATGCAAATATGCACTAAATGAAGTTCAAATGTGGTGCGATTTTCGCTAATTAATTACAAACCTTTAACATTAGATTTGATTAGATTGATAGCATTTCAGAAACTTATACTCATTAAAAGTGAATAAAATTATGTGTATTTATATAATCGTACCAATGGCAATGATCATTAACTTGGTATTAAAATGCATTGTTAAGCAAACAATATTTAAAAAAAGGGAACAAATAAAATAAATATAGTTAATGTTAAAAACTACTACTGGTATAAAAGTTAAATATATACTTTTCGGGAACGATTTTTTTAGATTAACGGACTTACGAAATACAAAACCCACAATCTAAAATCCATTAGGCCTTTTACAAAAATGTGAAAAACCGTGGAACAGATGTTCCGGATAAAAAGTAATACATTCAATGACTTTGACTTTTAAATTACCAAGTGAGGTTTTACGGGACCCGGCCTCCCTAAATGCTGTGTGAATGAATAAACAATATTATTCCATCTCCGGCGTTTTGCTTGAACAAATAAACGCTTTGTATTTTGCAACAGTACAAAAAATCCATCCTATCTCTGAAAAGATATTTACAAAAAAAATTTAGAAATTCTACAAGAAATACATGTGTTTTTCTACGACGGATTTTTGCCAATATATTTTAAGCTAAAGCTACAGTTACTTCTGGGTAAAGTTTTCAGAAAGCATTTACAATCGTTAAATTTAAACAACTAAAGTTCAAATGTCTTTTGTAACTCACGATTATTAACATGACCAGTGAGAAGTCGGAAAGAAATTAAAATTACTAATACCCGGAAGTAATTACAGTCTAAAATGCTATGTAAACATAAAATACATAATTTATATTTAAATTCCATAAATTAGTTTACAGTTTGCCTTTTTACGTCAGTTATTTTTTATACTAAAGTAGTTATAAAAGAACCTACAAGTTTATTTTGTAAAAATAATTATGGAAAATACTATACCTACGCTTTTCGTTAAGGGTACAAATATACAAAATATATAGCTTATTTCAAATTTATTTGTAAGAAAACTGCATTTATGTATTAAACCCGATTTTATACCACTATAACCTACTTAGAAGCGACTCTGGGTGGGGAGGGGGGATTTAAAGCAATATTTTCTGGGTAGTACCAGTATATCTAGTGCAGGTGGAATAAATGTTTTAATAAACAGTCCAAAGAAGCTAGAAACGCTTGAAATTTTACAACCAAAGAGTTGTGAGATGTTTAAAATGAACCCAAAGTGTATTTTTGTACCCCATCTTCTAACGATAAACTATATTTGGTACATAATTCACTTGAAACGTATATCTTGAAAATATTTTTATAAAAAAATAGTTCAACTATGTAGAATATGATAAAATTCAAACATTCAGAAATCTCCTTGCTATTGCTCCTTGCTATCCTTGTAAATATTTCACGAACTTTTCTACCTAAGTTTTTTATATCAACCTTTTATGTAATTTTCCCACCCCAACACGATTAACAACTGAAGTTATTTCCATTTGAAATTTAAACTTTGTCATTGTTAAATAAGACAAGTTTCTCAAAGTTTGCAAAGTTTTACATGATGAAATGATCATGCAGTTAGACTGCAGTCACATTTTCTTGGTATTTATGTAACCGCAATATATTGCAATAAGTTTGATTTAACCAACTAACTAAACAAACCAAAGAAAGTTGGGTTAAATCTGTTTACTCCAAAAATATTATATTTTGCAATTTTTGAGTTGAAATCAATTTTCTTTATATTCATCTTTGAAACTAAGTTTATAGCTATGTTTTGTTGTGTTAACTTTGTTTCAATAGAGTCAACTGTAGATATTGCAAGAAAAAATTTATATTTAAATTAAATTTTGTCCAGATATCATAGAAATCTCCAAAGAAAATTACCAAAAAATGTGACCATGCAACTCTTTGGTAAAATAACAGTTTTCGTGCAATTTAGCCTAAAATATTTTAAATGGAAGCCATTTTAAAATGGTTTAAGAGTTTGTATTCTCATTTTACACAAATATGGTTATCAATAAGATGTACAAGTATTAGTCGGTCCAAATCTTTGGAGAGAAGTTTATAGACCACATAGTGAATATTTGAATACGATTTCCTTGCCACTAAGAACTAACCTTGCCTGCATGTCTAAGTGTGAAACCCCCTTACTCTGTCCTATGGGAAATTAGAATCCTGAAGCGAAACATTCTATGTATAAAATACTTTTAGGTTCTCCTTTGTGTGTTGAAGGATTTCAAAATCCATTGAATAAACATTTAGAATCTTTGAATATCATGGTCGAAAGGCTTAAATCACTACCCAAACACATTGCCTATTTTTTGTTGAAAAATTGCCTCGGTATACCCAAAATGCTTTACACACTTAGAAGTGTACCAACATTTCTATTTCAACAAGCTTTAAGTACTCTGGACGATACAATCATTTCATCCCTGAAGGATATTTTAAACCTAAATATTACACCCAAGCAAATGGAACAAGCAAGTCTCCCTATAAGCCGTGGTGGCATTGGTATACGAAGTCTCATTGATTTAAGTTTGCCCACTTTTCTTTCATCATGTGCAGGAGTAACACCACTCGTCTCCAACATACTTGATATACCAGTTGACGAATTGGCGTTATCTTTCTGTACTAATGGAATCGAAGAGTTTTTAAAAAATTACAATAAACTGCCTTCAAACCCAATCTTACAGCATAAATGGGACAACATAGTAATGAAGAAGAAAGAAGAAAATTTAAAATTCGAAAACGTTCAAGATTTAGAAAGAATGAATGCCATCAAAGAAAAAGAGTCTGGAGCATGGTTACATGCCTTTCCATCAAAAAACATTGGTATGTTTATGGATGACAAAAGCTTCCAAATCAGTATTGGACTTAGATTAGGTTGTAATCTCTGCCGAGAATTTCAGTGTGTCTGTGGTGAAATCGTAGACAAGAGAGGTTTACACCCGTTATCCTGTATCAACAGTTCTGGAAGATTTTTCCGACACGCTGAAGTTAACAATCTGATTAAAAAAGCTTTGGTGTGTGCTGACATCCCAGCCCAACTGGAACCCACAGGTCTTGACCGAAATGATGGGAAGCGGCCAGATGGAGCCACAATCATCCCCTGGAGCAAGGGCCAATGTCTAATCTGGGATTTCACTTGCTCTGATACTTACGCAGTAAGTTATATAAATCAAACAAAAAAGCAATCCGGAGCAGCAGCTGAAATGGCCACCCAGAGAAAACATACAAAATACTCTAATATTACGTCAAAAGGATACCAATTAATCGTCCTGGGTGTGGAAACTGCTGGGCCATGGTACAAGGAAGGCAAGAACTGGGTAAATCAAATAGGCCGCAAGCTAATAGAAAAACAGGCGACCATAAAGCAAGTAGCCACTTAATACAACGAATTGCCATGGCCATACAGAAAGGAAATGCCGCCAGCATAATTGGTTCCACACCCACAAACGACGACCTTTCTATGTATAACATCAACACCTATGGTTAATTATCTTCACCTTAAGACCTTTCTGATTCTCACAGTAATAGTAAGTGTTTAATACCGATATTGTGTTGTATTGATGTTATTTAATCGTGAGAAATATCAACCGTGTAATTTTACATTTGGGCACTTAGCTTGCTAAAATTATTTAAGTTGAATTTATATAGCAACAAGGTTTGAGAGAGCTAACTGTTGATTGTTATAACAGTACCCAGGCTGTGGAGTAAAGTTCACTTATCTTATAATGCAGTACTCACAAAGAGTAACAGTGCATTGAATGTTGTCGGTGAGAAACTTTTGTAAACGCCAAATCCTCTAGTTATTGGATCAGTAAGGCGTTATTCGTGCCTGTAAACGTATCATAAAATATTATCCTGGCGGGCGATGTTTAATTTGGAATAACATAATTAACTGTGTATTTCCGTATTTCCAATGTAGAAGCGATACATCTACATTAGTCACCAATAAGTTAATATTAACAAGGATAGGCCCTATTTTGTATTCAGATCTATGGCCATTTGTTGCAATCAGTTCTAATACAACAGATTCCAAGGGTTGTTTCATTGACCTTGTCTCCGTTAAGTCATTTGTACTTAGCGCCTAGCAATATTTCCATAAATCTTACTTTAGTTCATTTGTAAACTCTGTAAAACTTTATTAAGTCATTTTATTGTTCTCGTATGCTTTTTGTAAATGTAAGCATAGCTTATGTAAATTAACGATTTAGCATAGGCTGTTTGATGTTTTAAACCGTAAAACCCTCCTGCTAACAAAGTTGGATATCGATGGAATTGCACAATATATATCGTTCAGTAGGATTACTTAGACAAATATAAAATATTGCTTTGTTAACATGAAAGAGGTTGGCTTCCTCCTTTAACCTTGGATATTCATGTACACGTGGATTTCAGTCATGTACATAAAACTGCATTGATATAATTTGATTTGAACAACATTAACTCACCATCACCAACAATGAACTTCAAACAAAGAATTGATTCCACAGATTGTCACTATTTCGATGAGCCACCTAATCTCATATAAAACCTCCTAAAATCTGTTTCTTTTCCTACACATAGTATAGGAGGAAATGTCGTTTTCGTCAACATTTTCAAATTTTATTGGAAATATCCGTTTTGAGTGGCCGTGAACTCCAAAAAATCGTCGAAGTGGATGTGTACATAATTACAGACTACACCTGTAGTCCGATTTTGGTGAAATTTGCTATGTGAGTATCCGTTGTATCTCCCAAGGTGTTTTTATTATCTGTAAAAAATCTTTTAAGGTTGTTTCCCATAAAAACTTAAAAAATATAATTTATAAAAAGCTGCTACAACGGTTTCAATTACAATTTAGTCATTTAGTTAATTGTATATTCCTTTTATCTCTTGACCAAAGTGCACAACTACTATTGATTAAAAGTTACGGTTGAAAGTTATTAGAACTTTTGCGAGTTTTCCCATGAAATATCATAGTTATTCCCACCACTAACCCATGATAAGAGTTCTTGACAAGCTAATTGGAGGAAATATGTTTCAGACTGTTGATATTGCTTCTGAAATTTACCTAAGCAACTTGTAACTAGAACCAAGAGAAAGTAATGAATAGCTCTTTACTTATCACATACATAATGCATTGTATTAACCAATTTCTCATACGTTATAAATCGTTTAATAACGCAAGATATTTGAAAATCACATAACTTGCAAACGGTTATACAGGCAGCCGGAGAGAAATAAATACAGTGTTTATTTGTTTGAGTCTGGCGTAGTGGTTGGAATAATGTTGTTTCTGCATTCACACAAGCGTTAGGAAAGTCAGGCCTAAAAACCACACTGAGCGATTAAAAAGTTTAAATCATTGAATTCACATCTTTAAAACGTCAATTCAGTCGTATTGTCACATTTGGGATATAGAAAGTCAGGATTTGTATAATTTAACCCTCTCGTTGTTTGCAAGTAAAAAAACCACTTTACTTTATATTTTGTCGAAGTACAAATGCAAGTTATCTAAGCTAATTGTTTAGTGAAGAGTACACCAATATGTAGACTTATGGATAAAAATAGACATTCGCACTCCTTTCATAGCTTAGATACTTCAGATTTATTATTTAATTATTATATTCAATTAACTCTTGCCCAACTTTGTTGCCCAACTTGCCCATTTTAATTGTTTGAGGCTATCATATAAATAATGAAAACTGTGCATTAATTTCACTAAATAAGAACGTTAAGTTTAATTGAAGAGTACACCAATATTTAGACATGTGAATCAAAATAACCATTCGTATCCCTTTCAAAGTTTAGATGCTTCGGATTTCATTATTTTATTATTATATTCAATTAAATCTTGCACAAATTTGCATTTTAATTGAGGCATAGAAATAATCAAAACTAGCTGTAGGATAAAATAAATAATGAAAATTGTGCATGAATTTCACTAAATGACAACGTTAATTCTTTAATTGATTATATAATTTAATAAATTGAATTGAAAGGTTGTAGCAAATTGTTTTACTCTATTACAGATTGCAATTACTTAATCCATACATAATTAATTTGCTAGTTTACCCGGCAAAGCTTCGCAACAGCATTATTTTGGTGAAATGAATTCCACAAACGGTGGTTTAATGAGTGGTTTCTAATTGTATGAATCTTTTTTTCTCAACATTTCACAGAACAACGAGGTTTTGAATTTATAAAATTCTAGAGATAAAACGTATTCAATAAATTATTTGTGCACTAATTGATTCGTGGATTTTAAGCTGGCAAATCATCAGCCACTGCTTGTTATTTCGTCTGTTGGTCGTTATTGATCTTTGAAATACAACATCACGATTTATAAAATCACTTACCTGTCTGTTTAAAATCATTTTGATTTGTATATTATGGTAAATACTCATAAAGATAAAATGTTAACACAGGTTTACTATGTTATTTGACTTGCACCAAATGGATTTAAGATAGTATTATTTAGGGTATCAATTTTTAATGTAAAAAATTGATAGGAAAACTCATATCTTTTAAACTATCACAACATAGAGTTTTTTTTACTGAATAAAGTTTTTAAGGAACTATTGGGTTCCAAAAAGCTAGTTTATGAAACAGCTGTTACTGAAGTAAAGTTTTCTTTGCCGCCATTATTTTATTCACTCGAGTGAGTCTATATAAAAATGACGTCAGGTTCCTAACAATCAAGGCATGGCTTTTTGTTGGCTTCCAAATCCTGCCAGAATTTGCCAAAACTTAACTCATGCGGTCCTTGGTCCTTCCAGCCTTCACATATTGCTTTCCTGCATATGGAAACAGCATCTCTAAGGAGGATATGGCAAGAGTTCAGAGAATTCAAAATTCTGCTATAAGGTTCATTTTTTGCCTTAGTCGCTTTGACCACGTGTCCTCCTACCGAGATGCTACTAAGCTCATCCCAATGGATGACATGTGCAGAAAGCTGACCTGCTGTCTGGTCCACAAAGTGCTCACGCTGGGAGAGCCTCATTACCTCAGTGAGAGGCTGAAGTACAGGAGGGAGATCTGTCTACGTAGTAGCCTACTCGCTCTGACCACAGGCTCTGAGGCAAGTGAGGCTTGAGGCTGGAAGAAGGTCTTTTTCTTATTTCGGCCCGCAGTTGTACAGTGGTATCCCTCAAGAGATCAAGTGTTCGAAATCGTATTGTTGTCATTTGTTTGTATATCTATATATATAATTCCGTAAGTCAAATTTTTGTAAAGAAATTGTGAGCGAACGGGAGGTTGTAGAAAGCTGGGAGAGGTCTCATTTTAAAGGTCTTGACGTGAATTTTGAGGGAAAACTATTCATTTTTCTTAATTATGCGCCAAAAGGTTGTTACGGAATAAAGTAATTCACATTTAAATAGCATGGGAATCTAATTTTATGTCTTTTTATTTAGTGTAAACACAGCTGTGATTATATAAATTGAAAAAAATATAACCACACCTGAATGTGCATCATTATGTTATTGTAAAATTGTTAGTGAAGTAGTATTTAAACAACACAAAGTGAAAATTGAATACAATCTTTTGAACAAACAATTTGATACTTTTAAACTTAATACTTTACAATGGATTGTTCTTTTGCAAAGTAATGTATAATTTCGGAAGACTACCACGCAGAGGTATTGTTCCTCGAAATGAGAACAACAGGTACCAGATTTGACACGATAGTAATAGAGAAAAAAATGAGCATCGGATGAACATGAATTTATTCCTGTGTATAGATTACCACTTTTAAATAAGATTGCATTACACAGCGTAGGATTGATAAGTGCATTCATTGTGATGCATTGCGCAATTTGATTTGGTGAAATTGTGGTGCAAGGCCGAACCTTCACAAAAGTTGGCATTTATTTGAAAAACCCAGTGTCAACTTTTTTTCTTTTAGATAGGTAAAGAGGCCAGATGATGTTAAAATAAAGGGTGTCCCAATAAGAACGCCGGATTTGAAATGTTAACAAACCATATATTTTCTCACTAAATTTACAATATGAAACATGAATCTTAAAGCATAGTATCTCCGATTAGTAATTGAGTATTATGTCTTGTAAGTGCCAACCTGCTGAGCTGAATACTGACAAGCTCGACATCTCTTGACAAAGTTTTCCATCACTTTTTCACACACTTCCTGTTGAATTCCATTAATGGCACGAATCATTTCCTCCTTCAAGTCTTGGATTGTTTGAGGATTATTGGCGAAAACAAGCGACTTTAAATATCCCCAAAATAGAACTGAGCCAATTTATTCGAACTAATAAATCAATCTTCGGACAGATGGATCATTTGGTGCATTGTCCCGGCCGTAAATAGTGCGCAGCTTCCGTGCTTGTAGTGCACTTTATCTATGACCACGCGTTGATCCGTCGTGTAACGATTCATGACTACAAAAGGGACCTAATACTGATAACATCGCTGATAATTTGGGAATTCCTATTGAAATACAGATAAGGATAAGACGCTCCTCAAATCCGGCGTTCTTACTGGGACACCCTTTAGTACTAGAACCAAATAAAGACCAAGGGAATCGACCAAAATGGATACTATACAACAAATGTTGTTTCAGAGAGATTTTGTTATAGAATTAGCATTTTACAATTTGGATGATGACATTAGGGGCCTTTCTCTATGTGTTTTTCTAAGTGAATTTGTCTATATTTAAAGAAATCTATATAGATTTAAGATTTAAGTAATAGTCATCAAGATTGTTATTGGAAAATGTTCGTTCCTTAGTTGTATTATGATTAGAAAGTTTATACTATAAACACACCACATGTCCTTTGGAATTTTTATTTTAAACAGAGCAGACATCAAAATGCATTATGCAGGTATGTAATAACTATTATACATACCTTATCATAATAAACAAAAATGTTAAATGATAATTCAAGGTAGGGTAAACCTACGAGACTAATAATTTGTACAAAATAATTACTAGAATATAGGGGCTTTTGCCCCTACAAGCCACTAGTACTTATGTAAATATATTAGGATAGTTTAGATTTAGTGACTTGAGTTAGTTTGACAACCATGTATTATGAAACTCGCTTGTAAATAAAGGCATTTTTATTTATTTATTTATTTATTTGTTCAGTAGGAAACACTTTTGAATCGTAAGATTTTTACCCGAAATCCTAGACCCCGCGAAGTCTAATATCTAAACCTCGTAATTGGTACAATAAAACATTATTTGTCGAATTTGTGTTTTGGTCTCATTGTGCTAGTTTACTCTTTATTATTTACTCTAAAGAGATATTTTGCAAAGAGAATATAAAATCACACTCATATAGTTGTAAGGGATACACTTTATAATTAACGTAATTGAAGACTCGGGATATTCAAAGCCAAGTACAAGGCGCCTGGATTGAAAAGAAACCTCCGAAGTTAGTCAATTATTTTCATCATTTGCAATTTTCAATCCACAAATTACTATCGACATGAACCAATTGTTACGGATTCAATAGGGTTTATATCGGAGACAATTTAAATCCTTTTTCAGGTTTATAAATGGATTGAATCTGAAATTATTTATTATTAAGTACGATTTATGGTAATGATGCGATCTCCGATGGTTCAGAGAGTATACATTCCACAATAAAATCAAATTATACTGAACAAAGAAAGTTATACTGAAAAATATAACATATCTATATATTAATGTGCAAGCATGTTTCTTTAAAACCTTTTTTCTCAGCTCGTGTGCATCGCAGGGAAAATCTATGAATACTTCTGGATATATATTTTCCTGTAGATGCGCAGAATCCCTTCATAAATTATAATAGGCTCAAAAATAAGCAAAAAATGACTTTAAAATCTTAAAAAAAAATTACATGGACCTTGGTACCATGCTATTGACGAAATAACAACTCAATATAAACAGAAAATCCAAACAAAATCAAAATAATGGAAGAAATTCCAATCACATGTTTTATTTACAGCATAGGGTAAAAATAGAAAAGTCTGTAAATTACATATTTTTGGTCGAGTCCTTGACCACTGAACGACTTCTAGTTTATATTAATGGTTGTACCCAATTTCTTACGCATTGGTCATAGAATGATTTGTATTTCCGTATGAACTAAAAATTAAAAACGTACCTTATTTATTTGTTTCCAAGTACTGTAATATTATTTTTTCTTAATCGTGCAAAAATTATTTATCATATACACTCTATAAAGTCACTGGCAAAGATATTGTTAAAAATAAAATAAAATTTGTTAAAAATCAAAGAATTACTAAGTACTCAAAACTGGTTTAAACATAGAAAGGACGTGTATAACTATTTTGAACACGTTAATTATACTAAACTATTACCAACAAAACAAAACAAAATTCACCGTCTACCCACTTTGTAACAAAAAACCACATTCAACGCCAATTAAAACAATTAATATCCGGTTACATCATTCCAATTAAACAGTTTTACACAGTTCGGGTTAAAAACATAGAGTAGGAAATAAGGTTTGTTTATTTACAAAATTATATAGCGGAACGTGACAGTTTTATCTAACAAATTGCAGAGTATCGTCAAATATACAACATTCAGGATTGTAGCTGCTTCACCGTCATCTTGTGTAAGTTAGCAGCAGCATTGCTGATATCAGCTGAGCTGTGACGACACTTACGCTGCTAGCAGCGCCATGCTGCATGGCGGCCGGAGTCTCACCTAGAAAAATATGTTAATTAAACTTATATCAGAAATATATATGGTTTTACACAATACTCATCACTCATCACTAGTGTAATAATTTAAGTATTTATTTGCAAGTGCCTGATTAGCTATAAAAGTTTGCGAATGCAAAAGTTGTAGTTTGTATCAAAAGCCCATACTACCTAAAAAAAGGAAAACACTAAGTCAACTTCAGTATACTATAACATAACTTGACTTCCCAAAAATAAATTATACGATGACAATTTTAATCCAAGTGATATGTTAAAATTCAATAGTTTTTTTTATACGTTACATAATTGAGACATTTGTGTTCTTACTGGTTAAATAATACCATTAATACTGACTATTATTTTTTCACTTCACAAAAAAACTAAAAAAATAAATCCGTTCATTAACAATAATATAAATCCATACAATAAAATTGATTAACAAATATTAACTAAAAGCTACTAGAATAAACATTAACAACAACCATCAGAACAAACGGGCTACATGGAATAAATAAAGCCTACCTTTTATGACGTGTACAAATACCGTGGTAGCACCGACTCCCGCCAAAGCACAAGTATAGTTCCCTGAGTCTTCAACTTTGGCGTTCGCTACGAACAAACTGCTTTTCACTCCATCAGCCATCACTTCCGACTTGACACTGCAAATTAACACAGCTGTCAAAAATATGGTTCAAATGCCGATATAGAGAATACAAATTAATGTAAGGTTGTTGTTTTATATGTATTCTTTTAGTTTAATCTGATAGTTCATTTAAAATTTTACATTCTTCGAGCCAACCACTGTCTGAATATTTTAGTTTACAGCTAAAACTACTTCAAATAAACTGCATGGTTTCACAAAAAAGGAGATATAATAGGAGGGGTCAGATGTTTCTAAAATAATACATTTTTTTTAGCTGTATTGAAATGAAGCGGCACATATTATTAGACTATTAAAACTTAAAATTTAAAGTTAAAGCTTAAAGCTTACTCAAAATAAAATGTTAAAAGTAAAAATTACTTAACACATAAAGCTTAGAGCTTAAAACCTTAACTTGAAACTTAAAATTCAAAATTAGTTAAAAACTAAAGTCTTAAAGATTAAAACTTAAATCATAAAGATTAAAATTTAAATGAACATGAACTCTATAAAGCATAATATTAATGGTAAAAGTACGAACCATACTAGTTTTTTTGTAATTCTATATGAAATCTTTTAAAATTAATCTCAATTAATCAACATTAATCAATGTGTTACTAACCAACCTAAACAGCGGACACATTGGATAGTACATGACCCGTCGTCTAGGGAACCCAGGTACTAATCCCACAGATTACAACAGTTTTTTTTAGCTATTGATGATTTTTTTTAGCCTTGATCCAGTGCTCAGAGTGCATTTTTTAAGTTTAAAAAAACTCTATCGAAATAAAATTTCAGGGAAAACACGTTTTGCATTAGAAAATTGCCCTCATTAAAAACATAGGTTGGTTATAAACTTCAACAGAAATTTTATCATCTTAAAAAATCACTAACACAAATTTAAAGCTTTAATAAAGGAATAATGGCTTATCAGTTTATCAAAACCAAACTACAAGATACATTATTATTCAAAATGTTTCACATTTAAAAACGAGAATTCAAAAGGTTCACACAAATTAAAGAGCAAGGCGACAAACTAATTAATTTAAAAGCTGAACTCGTTCAGTAGTTTTCCTAATTACTTAAACAAAAGACAGAACAACTAAATACTCGGTTCATTCTCAACACAAACAATGGACGTGTGGAAGATCTTGATATTGTTGCCATGGCAACCATTGTTCATTGTTGTCTGCCTTTTGTAGTTGATTATTCTCTGTTGTCTGAGTCTCTGTGCGATTCAGAGTCTTTGTAGCGTGAACGAGTTGGAATGAAAGGCGGGCCTGTTGTTGATAGATAGTTTAGTGGTCTTTGACATAGATGAATCTTGGCTGTGTATGGTTTGATTGTCTGTGTGTGCGTCTGTATGTGCCATCAATTGGTGGAATTATTTCCTGAATGTATGAGGCGATAAAGTAGTGGAGACGTTTGTGACTTTGGGTTCGCAAAAGTAATAATGTTCATTATTTTATGTTATTTATTATTTTTCATGTTCATCTTGATACGGTAAAAACTGTTCCACTGACCACACAACTGGTGAAAAAGGTCAGACTTATTTCCAAAAATATAACTTTAATGAACAGAATGATATAGATACAATTTTTCTATATGATCAATCATTTGATTACTAAAATGTAAATTATTACGAAATTGGTAAATTGTATTTGGACGCGTAGTATACAATTCAATAGTAACAACACAAAAAGTAAAAAAAAATGCAAAAGATGAAGGTTAAAAATCCATATAAAACATGAAGCACAATGTTAGTTCAAATTAGAATCCCTTTGTAAACAGATTTTAGGAGTCAAAAAGTAAAGGGTGACCCAAATAAAGTTAAAATTATAGAAAACATTAAGATTTAAGAACTGTTTAAGGAAATAGTTTTGAACATTCACGAAATAATGTTTCAATAAATATCGAAACCAGGTTAACTAGGATGCTTAGTGCTAAGCAATTTAGTTCAATAGTTATAGTTGGTATTTTGATTGGATAAGGTGTAATATCAAATTATAATAACCGGTATAAGATTTTAGAACAATATTCTAGAATACTCTTTAGTAAATCAACTACTTGATATTTTGATGCTGGAATGGTGGTTATCAAAATTATCAAAACCCAGTGTCAAATTTAATAACTGGCAAGTTTAATAAACAATTGCTTTTGAACAACTTGAATGCAATTTAAGCTATTTAGTTACACAGTAAGCTTAGCTTAGCATCTAAAATGTCACGGATTAATTTAAAATGACAATATCACGTTCTTTTGATATCAAACGCTTTGTCTTATAGCATTTCGGTATCTGGCTAGGATATTACATTTAGTACTTGTATGTGTATTGTACCTTGTTATTACTGTTCTTAATGTTAAACCAGGGTAATCATTTTCATGGTTATAGACGACCATAAGACGTTAGCATTTTAGGTGAACGAAATTAATTCTGTTCTCCATTTTTATGTCATAATATTTTTATAGCACAAGTGATTGTTTTTTATGTGAAATCATAATTATTTTGTACTATTCTTACAACACAGCTGGGTGTATTTTAACCCAAATAAGCAAAACAATGTTTATTGAATCGACTGAGATGTCTTGTGTAGATATGTCACTGACAAGACAAGTGTTTTCCTCAGTTGAATTGATAAACATAACATAACAAATATTATTGTTTTCTATTGAGTCCATAGTTCATAACATATTACATTTCCTTCATTAGAACAAGTGATATATAGATAACAATATTTTACCTCACTACTTTGCTATATTATTAATGGACAGCTTTTATTTTTATTTGTGCTGTTAATTCATAATTCTGTAGAATCACTTTAATTAATTAGCTAGAGGTTATCAAGTGCAGATTTAGCAGTGGTATTTTAAATCGACACAGTGTACAGTATAGACAATCTGTTAACTGGTTTTATCTAATAAACCCACTGTACTCCTTTTGTAGTAAAATTTGCAATAAGAACCCTTGAAATTGCGGGACAGTCTTTTTATACTTTAATACTTTTCAATGAAATGGCAACCTACAAAATAGAAATCTTTAGCCAAGTATGAATGAAGATGAGTGTAGGATGAGTGGCGCGATCATGATTCTTGTTATTGACTAAGGCCGACATGTTCCTTAGACACAGCTGTTAATTAATGGCCCATACAGCCAATGGCAACTAAGGGACCTACAGTTTATAGTGGTATCCAAACCCCATTTTTGCCTTGATATATACGAATTTAATCCTCTTCCCTGTTTAAAAAGGATTAAATTGTGAAGTGTATAAACACTTGAAATGAAAAATTAGCTATTTTAGTGGTAGAGCGCAGTCTTCAATCCCCAAGATCATGAAACAACGATGTGAGGTAAGACATGAAAATACTACATCTCCATAATCAATTCAAAAACCTCAGTTAAAACACCCGCCAATTCTTCTGTTCCCTCCAAATACACCGTCTCACCTGATGCCACCTCGGACGGTGTCAAAGTTGAGCACATGGTCTCCGTGCACCCAGGACACAAAGTGCTGAGGGCGAGGTACCCTAGTGATGCGGCACTTAAGTTCCAAAGTGCTACCGGCGTCGTAGAACTTGCTGAGGATACGCAAGCCTCGCTCATCCAGAATCTCGAGGTTCGGTACTAGCCAGAGAGAAAGAAATTATCAGTGTGCTGTTGGATAGTAAATTCATACATAATCATACATAAACTGCAATGCATTATTCATGTACTCCGACTCTATAAATTTCATGTCAATTCTACTAAACAATTTGCAGCTAATTAAGAACACACTTTTAAGTAAAAAATGTACTAGAGACGAAGGTTTGAAGTACACAAAACCAGTGAGGTTTTTTTCTTGAGGATGTAGCAAGGAGATGGACAGTGTTTAACCTAAGTCCAAGAACATTGTTACAACATCGTCAACCCAATAGGGGAGAGATTAATTGTATATTTCTATGATATGTGATATTACCCTTAGGCCTAATTAGTATATAGACTTGGCATTTCTGCTGTAAATTTGACTTTGTTAATGCTTATGTAGCCTGAAAGACAATAAACATATTCTTCTTCTTCTTATTCTTCTTCTTCTTATCCCCACTCTGCTACTGTAACCCCTTTTATTCCTATTGTATGTTTTCACCTTAAATTTGTGTAGTTGCCCAAATCATCGTTCAATGTATTTTAAACTACTAAAAAAAGTACTGAGACCAAAAAAAATGTTCAAGAAATGAGAAATTCGGAACTGCTACACCATCTCGCTGCGTCTTTACCCAGGGTTTATCTTAAAATGAGAATTTGAGAACAGCAGTCATTGGCTAGGCAAGGTGGAGAAGACGGGGTTTCAAACATTTTAGCATTCAATGATATCAAAACGATAAACGGTTAGTAAACAAATACGACTAGATACATCAAGATATTTGTGATCTTCTGGACTCGTACCTGTGACCTGTAGATATCTGTAGTACGTCACCGGAGGATGTGAAGTGACTTGACACTCGTAAAGACCTCGGTCGTCTTCCACCACTCCAGCGATGGTCAACTGCCACTCATTGTTTTCTGATCTACAAGAACAAGTAGATCAAACAGTGATTAACTTTGTGTCTTAAAGTTGTAGTTTAGATTCGGCTCCATTTCAAATTTACTTGTAAATAGATAAACCTATATAAATAATATTTTAAATTAAACAAAGATAACCATAAACTTTTAGGGGCCCTGTTGGGTGAACTTAGAGGTGATCCAAACGTTTAACATAGTCTCACTTCTATGTCTTGTCATGAAATAATAACTGCAATAATGTCACTCAGATGATTTTATAATTCGTTTCAGTTCAACTCAAGTAACTTCTAACCGTTTTAATTTGCACGAGTCCCTAAATGCTCCTAATAGTTTGATCATTTGTATGTCTAATGCATACACAGGTTTAGTTCTAGGTTCCCAGTAAAGTAATACATTCAAGTCAGTACTATTCAAGCTAAAAACTAATTAAATCTAATTATTTGGAACGTTTCTGACAGTTATTTTTAATTACTTAATTCCTTTTAAAATTATTTTTCTCTTTCATTTAGTCTGATGTTTTACATTGATAAAGTATTATTCCCATAGACCAACAAAAATCTATCCAATTTACCTTAAAGACCAATGGCAGAATTCAAGCTCACTACTCAAAAATGTGCATTCCTGTTCATGATAAATTTATCTTGGATAGCCTTTCAACCAGAAGATGATGTAAACAATAGTAGCGCTATTAAGTGTGGGGGAGCGAGCTAGTCTAGTGGTTAGAGCGCGGGACTCCGGGTCCTGGGGTCCCGGGTTCAAATCCCGCCAAATCACCAATGGATTTTATCTAAGTGATAATGCCGTAACACCTAGGTCTAGCCTGAAGTAATGTGAAAAACAATTCCGGGCTCGTGCCTAGCATCCTAGACAAAAAAAGTATGTGTACAACCAAAAATATGACTCAAAATGTATTGCGTACGTTATTTAATTGATATAGATCAAACTACTTACCTTTGAAACGTATATCTCGGATCCCTTGAGTATATCTCCAGCCCGACAGACAACAGTCGCAGCTGACCGTCATGACGTCTCAGCCAGGAAACCTGAACAAGATTGCCATTGTTTATCAATTAAAACCAATCAAAAATCAATATCTTACTTGGATAAAACATACTCATTCATGCAGACTCTTCATATAAATAGATCAAACGAATTTTAATGTTACCTAGAGGAAGTTTAATTGTTCCACCAAATTGGACACTATTACTAAATTATAAAAAAACAATATTTGCATTAATTTAATACCCCTAATGACTACTAGTGTGACCCTAGGTGTTGGGGAGGGAGTTATGAGGGGAGGGGGGTATTCCTCAAAATTCTAACCCACCATACTAATTGCCACTACTGACCGTGTTCCTCTCAGTAAGGTCGTCGAAGGCGCACTGGAGGATGGCGGTCGCTCCCGCCTGGACCGTCAGGTTCAAGAATGGGGCGGAGTCCTTGGTCGGAGGATCCTCTCCCAGACTGAGGTCCTCGTCGTCCCAGAGCGGGTAGAGGGAGTCATTGTCACTCAGGTCTGGAAAAAATATTTTATTGGTTACAATAACAAAATTAAACTTTTGCGAAAGTTAATTCTTTAGAGGTTATGTGGCTTATTGTATTTTTTAAATGTTTAAAGTTCTCCACCAAGCAGATAAATAAATATACATGAATTATCGATTCAAATTCATCGTAAATTACTTGTGTACATTATATGGGTGTCTGCAGGTGGTTAATTTATATTTAAATGTGTTTATCAATTATCAATGATTCATTATCAGTTATTGAGATGGGGGACGCGACTTATTTCACTTCATCATAAATGTACAGATTAAGTATTTATTTATTGTTGTTCGTGTAATATGTATACGTAAACCCATAAACAAATAAGACACATATTTCCCTCGTCCTACCGTAAACCATAACAACATGGAAGTCAGTAAAATTAGATTAGGCAGTGTGAATTTAAGCTGTCTATACTCTAGTTTAGTTTGGCTAGGCTGGATCGGTTTTCAAGTAGGAGTACTATATTTTAATTATGTTAACGTCAAATATTATTTGTTTAGGTTGACCAAAAACGTATGGTAGAAAATATAAGCAGTCAAAACAGTGTTTTCTCTTTATGTTCCTCGATTATACTTAGTGCTGCATTTAAAATACATTACTTTTAGTGTTACTTCGGGGTTTTAATCCTTATTGCTACACCATCCAAACTTGATTGATACATAACCCATCAAATATTTCTTTGATACTCAACATTTACACGATATTCCATTATCGATATACAAGAAATGAAAATCAATGGTTATCAAGGCAATTCACTGAGGTTTTTAAAATGAATATCTCACGATTGGGAAGTCATTAGTATTTATAAAACCTAGTAGAATAATTGTTGCAATGTTTTATAGATACATTTATAGTTATGTATGAATTTATGAACTAACTAATTATGAATAAGTACCGGTAGTCCCATAGTTTGCAATGAGAGGACAGATGCTATATTGCAGATGTTTTACCCTTTAATGCACTCAACACTGACCTTTGCTAGGATTATACAACTGGTGTAATTTATCACCTGCATGGAAATACTGCATTTGTACTGTTGTAGAAAAGTAACAAAAATAGAAAAAGTCAAACACTCTGTTTTGTCTACTCACTACAAATAGACCAAAACATACATGATATTGGTCGGAAAGAGTTACAAATTTTGTACTTTCACGGTAATTTCCATACTAGTGTTTTGATAATTTTACCATGGATAATCCAATAAATATTTCAGTAAAGTGTTCCTGTCTTGTCGGATTTTAGCGAATTTCCCTATAGGGAAGTAGCTATTACCGTAGGTCTCATGGTAAGACCTAAGCCCGGGACCGATTTACTTTTTCATTTTGATGTCCCCAGAGGCCAAAAACACCATTTGTTCAAATTTTTATATATCTATATATATATATATATATATATGTGTGTGTGTGTGTGTGTGTGTGTGTGTGTGTCCATCCGCACGATAACTTGAGTAATTTTTGTCCGATGTTGATCAAATTTGGTTTGAAGGTGTAAGGCGGGATAAAATTGAATGAGTTCGCAAACCAGCATGATCGGACTATGGGAACGGGGGTTTACGGGGGGTTTTATGGGGTAAAAATAGGTTTTTGCCATTTTTTACCCTAAAACACAAAATTTCACAATTTCTTTTTAAACCATTTTGTATAGCTTAAAAAAACAAATAATTTAGTATATTGAAGCGTTATTATGCGCCTAATTGTTATGGAGAAAATTCAAAAAAATTGTAATTTTAAAATTCCCATGTTATTCTTATGGAGAATAAGTCAACTGTTGTAGTTTGCTTGTTTATGAACATATTTTGATCGATTTTGGAAAATACTTTTATTTCTTACTAAACTATTATCATTAAAAAAAAAATCTTTTTTACCCTCCCTGTTGCAGCAAACCTAAGTACTCGTTAAACTAATTCTATTTAAATAGGAAATAAATGTGCTATTTTTATGGAGGCATTTTAGTGTAAATCCAGTCGGGTTAGTGGAAATTCGCTTAGTCTGCAGGTTTGCTGCGGCGGGGGTATTTTATTTATTTAAGTATTTTCCATCAGCACCTCTCTAGAAGGTGCCAGCCCGTCCATTCAGGTGTCAATTACAGTATTGGATTTAAAGAATGAGAATTAATTCTGTGCAAACAATAAATTTAAAGCTGCAACTGTGATATCAATCATTATGTAAGAATGTAAATTGTACATAAATTTAAAAAGTATAAAACTAGTGTAATATTTTTTAATAGTTGAATAACAACTAAACTATTAGTGTTACTACACTTATTTGAAATAATTATTTGAATTATTCTGCTATCCATAATTTTCCTATCAAATACAGATAAAAAAGGGAAAAATTTTAAAATAAGATTTGATCCCATTAGGATTCAGAGGAAAATTGGCTTAATAACTGGCTGGATAGCTGAGTGGTTAGTGCTCGCCTAGTAATCAAAAGGTCACCGGTTCGATCCCCACACCATTCTACACTCATCCTTCACTCATATTTGGGTTAAAATACGCACCTAGGTGGCGTCCACATCTCAATGATTGATGATTGATAATTGATAATAATTGAAAATGCTAAATGAGAGCATGAATCAAAATATATTAATTCATAAAGGGTTTGCCGAGCTGACGAGATCGGTTACACAAACTGCGCTGAAATAAATTGGTCCAATATAAAATGCTTGACATCCAAAGGTTATTGGGAAAGACTAAAATAGCTAACACAAATTGACATCGATCAATAGTGTAATCTAGATAATCTTTTAGGTTTACTTTTCTTTTGATCAAATAGTTTTGTTAATGGATAAACATAATAACTAAACTACACGAACAAAACGTGTAAGTACTTAAAGATTAGTTATTGTCATTTTTAGTTTTTACAAAAACAAATCTTACCGTTTTGAGCTGAAGGACAGTGTATCCACAAACTGATTAAAACAAGCTCCAAGATCATCTTGAGATCATCTCATAATGGAATCTGAAACAATTATAAAATCCTAGATCAGAAGATGTTTGGCCATAACGTCACAAAACATTTAACGATTTTCATCAACCATTTAGAACAAAATGATATTCTGATTTCTAATTTTGATTTCTTAGGTTCAAATTTTAGTTTACAAGCAAATTATGTCTGTACTTCGTCGATTACCTAATCAATGAACTGACTTACGGGTGCTTACGGTCAACATATTATGACTGTAACTCCATTTTGATCCATGATTTAATAAGCCTATACAGTATACAGTAATAATACTATACTAATAATAAACGAAGTATAAAATACAGATTCATATTTGCTTGCAAACCAAAATTTGATCCTAAGAAAAATCTAAATATGAAATTATTTATTTTTTCAATCGTTAAATGAATCTACATAATTAATCTAAAGTAGTATTGCATGTTTAAAAATATAACTTTAAAATATTCAATGAATACTGAAAGCCTAATTCTACGTTATTAGTGAAAAATGTAACTATTGTAATTAACCGTTACGTTTAAACAATTTTATAGTAAGTTAAAAATGGGGTTCGCAGATATTCAAAAAGGTGTTACGTATGAAATTTCAGCAATTATTTCAAGTTGGTGAAACAAATAATTGTTGTCTTCCACTATAAACATTGTAAGACATACTTATATTTAGCCTCATTGTGGTGCTTGGGCACATGGGTTGGCAAATCACAATATCAATACAACACGTGTATATGCTATGACACTATGCAACTCTAAAGGGGAATGGGGAGATCAACCCATAATAATCTCACCACCCTTAACAGACGTGATCCTGAAACTCTCAAGGGGGTATAAGTCGGGTTATATTGGTTTTGCGTGGATTAGTAATCGAACAGCTGACATTATAACACTTATAGCATATGTATAGGGATTAAGCTATTACCATTGACTATTGGATACAGAAGAAGACATCCCTATATGGATCAGCTGTCGCAAATATTTTACTAAAAAAGAATGTAGTTGAGCCAGTCACAGATTGTGCTAGTGTCTAAAACTCTATTTTGTACCTTATTTTTCGTTCTTGACATAGTTGCTGGGTCACAACAGTTCTATAGCTCATAATAAGTTATTCTATCAGTTTAACTTGGTAAAAACCATCATGTTATCGGCTG
This sequence comes from Macrosteles quadrilineatus, assembly GCF_028750875.1. Lineage (NCBI taxonomy): Eukaryota > Metazoa > Arthropoda > Insecta > Hemiptera > Cicadellidae > Macrosteles > Macrosteles quadrilineatus. The sequence goes on from NW_026542613.1 coordinate 2,041,370, forward strand.
AAATCAGTAATTTAGATCAACGCAATCTGTAGGTGGCTCACATCAACTAAGACAAATTGTATTAAAAACCCCTTAGGTCTCAAGGTAAGACATAGACCAGGACAGATTTCTTTTCGTTTTACATACTTGATTACCTTACCCGTATTAGCAAACCTATGTACTCATTAAACCTAGTGTTCTTTCAAAGAGAAATACATTAATGAATTGTCTTAGTAAAAATCCAATTGAGCAAAGTCTGCAGGTTTGATGCTGTGTGGGTGATTCAATATTGACAACGTTTAGTGGCGTATTTTGCATTAATAAACTTCGTATTTCAGGTTAAACAGGTTTTCGTATGGCAAAATGTTACCATTACTGCCATAGTTTGCCAAATGCAACTTTTTTTCAAATTTGGATGCAAAATGTTGTTGTGTTATACAAATGAATATAGCACAATAAGTTGGAACAGTTTTACTTATGTTGTGAAATAATTTCTCTATCAAAGATAAAGGTTTTCTCGCAATTGAGACCTATGGTTTATATGTCTTTCTACAAGAGATATATTGACCTACAATTTAAAGTACCCTTTAGAATACCAGGTTATGACATAACGAAATAGCCAGTTATTGGTGACTAGGAATTTGATCATAGATTTCCTAAACAGAAGGCGTGCGTTCTAGCTTTGACTACAATAGTCAATGGTTCCAGCCTAGACTACTACCAAGAAAATTTCGCATGAAACATAAATACAGTTTACAACACTGATTTGTTTTTAACGTAAGCTAACAATGGTATAAATCTGCTGTTCTGTAGTTTTTTAGTGAAGCGACTTGTTAGAGTAAAATACAAAACCGTTTTGCACAACGGCACCAGGACATCAATAAATCAGCAACCCATAACGCCATTTCCATCCAAGTTTACTTGCGGATATTGAAAAACATTCCACAGTCATTTATCTCCTTAAAATGTTTCTGTTCAGTCTTCTTGTAAAATCCTTTAGATCTTTTGCAGACCACTTATTGAAAAAGGTATGTTCGATCAACTTTCTGTATCCTTTAAGTTTATTGTATTGCACATATAAAGCTGTAATTTATAGATACAAATTAGACACTTAAATAGATTTGGATGTGAAACTGTATTTAAATTGGTAATTTGTTTGTTTACGATCCTTATTGAGTACACAAGTTAGTAGTTTTTAATGTTCATTGAACTAATAAAATATAGGAAATTCAGTCAACTTACATTTTTACAATTCAATAGGAGATTTAATTTCGAGACCATTTTTTACTAAGTTGCCAAGACACAATGATTTCTAAATCTCTTATATTAATACGTGAGGGCTGTTTTTTGTGAACAAAACTCCTCCGTTATTTCTGGATCGATTTTAACGTTTGAGGTGTCAAAAAATAATTCGTCTCAATTCGTAGTTTTGCATAAAGGTTTTAGAATTTAAAAACTCTAACCCTTAAGGGCACGAGACGCTCTCAAAGGTCGCGGTTTCCCCATAATAATTACATTGAAATTAAATGTTAAAACAAAAACAGATGTATATAAAAAGAAACTCTGGACACTTCATGTTGTCACAGTGGTAAAGTAAACCTACCTAAAGTCAGATCAAATAAATACATGCAAGAAATGTTTACTGGTAATAGCTTTAAGTTGGGAAACATTCGTAGAAAACACTAAAATATAAGGTCGGGTCCAAAAAATTCTAAATTATTTTTACAAGAAGCGTTTATTAATTCAAAGCGCTATTAAATAGCGTGAGTATTTCAATTAGTTACATAAGTATTTAGTGTGGTCTTTTAAACTCATCGAAAATTATGACCGTTATTACTGTAGCTTTAAAATAACTTCTGTATAATACCGGTACTTGAAAATTGCTCGATTTCGAGCAACAGGAACACTAGTTAAAGTGAATATGATTGAAAAGGAATGTATACTTCATAAATATAAAATAAATAATTTTGTTTTGTCAACTATTGTCTGTGAAAAGCACAGCTGTGGCAGCTATTTGTCTGTGTGTTGTTTGTTGTGTATATTTAACAATATATACACAACGACATATTATAAGCAACGATTATTTCTAAGGGTCTAAAAGTGGTTAACTATTATTTTGTTTTCAAATGTTGGACCTTCAAAAAAATGTGTTATTATTTTTCATCTTGACTTTAGAAAGAACCTTTTGAGGCTGTTTCAATTACAACTAACCATCATGTTTGTTTGTTTCAATTTAAAACCGCATCACCTCAAACATTTTAGAGTTTAAATTTACTTACATTGTTTACAAGACAATGATAACTTACAACGTCTGAATAAACAATTCTGGGCGAGGTTTAGAAAAAGATAAGTCAAAGCACGTTCCAAGTAAATTATTACTGCTGGTGAACCCGAGACAAGAGCTTCCTCCTTCTAGCGACAGTTTTTTTGTGGTATATTTTAGGCTACAAAAATAAAAATTGTTAATTCAAGTTATTAAATAGTCTATTTTCATATTCAATAAACTAAACAATACATATTTCGGCTCGTTTTTTAGAATAGTCTGTGGATGGTCTGTATTTAAAAAAGAAATTGACTTGCCTTGAGAAATATCCACAAAAAAGTTATAATGAGTAACCATACAATATTCGTCTATGTTTTTCATATGGGTATACAATTTACGAAATAAAACTATATACAAAGACAATCCTTACCTTTGACTGTCCCAAGTAAATATGCAGCAATTACGTTATTTGATATAATTAACATAGATTTCAAATAATTTATAGACGAAATTATATGACGAAACAATAATTAGTCTACGGTTGTTGTATTATTCTACTACCTAATAAATTATTTGTCTAAAATTATTAGTACTCGAAACAATTCAAGAATAATGTTTAAGATGTTCATTTGGCTATTTAAATCACATTTGACTTATGTGTAATTTCAATATGGATACAGATTAAGGTTGTCAAACTAGTATGTCATTGAAATAGTTAATTACTCGATGATTTGAAATATTCTCAATCATAGATTTACAAAATGCCACGATCACAAAACCTACATTGATGCTTTTTTATAAGACGAATTCTTCATTATTTGATAGTATATATACGTGGAATAGACGTTAAATAGTACATATACGTAAGAAATTTAATTTCAATAATGGCTATACTCATTCAAGATAATATATAAAATAGACAAGCTCACTCAGTTTACCTATTTCAGAAATAAAAACTCATATAGCCATCTAAAATAAGGTTATATAATAACCGAAACTAAAATAAAATCAGATTGATAGTGTTGAAATACTTGCAAAATTTTAATAATTATCTTTAGAATTCCTGTTATTGTACATTTGAGGAAAGCAATTTAGTATTTCCTTAAATGGACATAGCATCATATATTTTAAATTTCTATCAGTAAAAATGTATTTAAATGTCCTGAATTTGTGTTTATTTTTAAGTGCCTATGTATAAAATAAATTGTACATACTCTTTTTTAATAATTTCATACATACTATATAGAATATGCACTACACGAGTGTTGAAAATATTATATTAGTTGAGGAACATAAATGTGCTAAGTAAGAATCTAGAAATCTAAAATAACTCGTCCAATTTTTTACCGGTCATGTTTAAGATACAGAAAATATGTATTAGAAGTTGAAAATTAACAGCCTACAGTAGTAAACTTGAACTCAAAACAAACAGATCAACAACATTAATCTTTTGTGTCACAGAAAGAAGACAAAAACTATAAAACGCCACTGCCAAAGTTGTCGACACCTCGGAAAAGGTTTTTTGTTCGTCTCAACCCAGAGCTGTTCTTCATTCTGTTTGTAGTTGTAAATAAAGGTAAAAAGAAAAGTTTAAGTTTTCAATGTGTATTAAAAAACGTATATATTACTTTAATGATATCTTAGACGCTGTAATCTTTATGGTAACAATTAATTGTTCAGTTAGAATTATATATAAAATCCCGTTTGTGAGTAAATAAAATTTAACAAGTTTGTAACTAGTATTACTAAAATTGTGATACCGAAAATATAGTCGACTGTGAATGAAACCATAGAAAATAAAAACTATTCTCTATTAACATAAAATGGTAAAATGCTAATATTTTTTATGATTGATTTACAATAGGATGTTTTGACAAATCTTCAATAATTTTATGATTTTAACTAGTATTACAACTTAAAAATGCTTCTTAGCTTCATTTTATCATTCTAAAAAGAATTGAAACTTAGAAAGCCGAACGGAGCGTTCATTTCGAACAATTGTTCGGTTTGGTTTCAAATCCCGTTTGTGAATTTATAAAATTTAAATATTTTTTTATTATTATAGTTCAAAATGTGGCCATTAAAATATAGTCGAATTTAAGAAAGAAACAATCCAGTAATTGATAAATATCTTATATTGATATAAAATTGAAGTAGCTATTACCGTAGGTGGCACGGTAAGACCACCAAACACCGATAGACCCGGGACCAATTTACTTTTTAATTTTGATGTGGTAATATGGTATATATGTGGTATATATATATGTGGTAATATGTGGTGTATATGTGTATATACATATATACATTTCAACGAATAGCGTTTTTGGCCTCTGGGTACATTGTATATATATACAATGTACCCAGAGGCCAAAAGGTTTGTATATATATATTTATATAGGTTTGTATATATATATATACAAACCTATATATATAGGTTTGTATAGGGTTATATATGTGTCCATGAACTCGAGAATCGTTGTCTGATTTTGATGAAATTTGATTCAAAGGTTAAGGTGGGATAAACTTGAATGAGTTCGCGAACCAGCATGATCGGACCACGAGAACGAGGATTTCTGGAGAGTTTTATGGGGTAGAAATTGGTTTTTGTCATTTTTAGTCCTCACAACACAATATTTCCCAATTTGTCTCTAGACCTTTTTAAAGACCTTAAAAAATCAAACCATTTAGTATATCAAAGTGTTTTTGTACAATCATTGGTAACGGAGAAAATTTTAAAATAATTGTAAATTAAAAATTCCCGTGTTATTCTTACGGAGAATATTTTAAAATGTTGTAGTTGCTTGTTTATGGATATATTTTCATCAAACTTAGCAAATTTCTTTCTTTATACCAAGCTATTAATATTTTACTAAAAACCACACTATATTAGTTTCCTCGGGGCAGCAAACCTAGGTACTCGTTTAACCTAATGTAATTTAAATAGATTCAATGGAAAATCGATTCACTTAGTGGGTAGGTTTGCTGCGGCGGGAGTATCATGATTTTAAATAATATTTCGACTTTAAATAGCTTCACAGTTTCAATTTCTCTCCAAACAGTCGAAACTTTTGAAAGCCAAACGAAGCGTTCAATTTGAAAGTCTCTTTCGTTTCAAGTTACAGACAATCCATTGTTTGTGCCGCTGCCGGAATGCTAAATATATCGTATTGATTGGATTTACTCGAATTTCAAACTGCTTTCCACATTCAGTGTGTTAATATTAGAGAACGAGTCATTACGTGTTAAATTATTATGATTCTATACCAATAATGTTTAATCGTTTGTATCTCTATGTTGATTTTAAGAATATGAAATGGGTAAACTCTGGAATTGAAAGGTAGTATTTAAGTGATTTAATTATATTCGTTGAATTCTGTTTTAAGACTTTTTTGGATTTTCAATCTACATTAAGAAATTGTAATTTTTTGTATTTTTAAATGTTAAAAAGTCGAACGTACTAGAAGCATATTCTAATAACATGCTGTGTGTACAATGTAGTTGTTAATGTATGAAAAAGTATGAATATAATTATGTACAGTAATTTATACAAATAAATATTCAAGTAAGCCTCAAAATTAAATACGCCGTCACGATATTAGGTAGTGTGCTTAGAAAATGTGTGTGTTAGAATGAGTTAATAATTATATTATAATGATATTTGTTCATAACTTAGCTTAGCTTCAACCGTATTTTAACAACACCAAATAGGAGGGCATTGGTGAGAAATTTGTTTTTATTGTACTAACTAGTATTACAATACACTCTAATAAATTAATTATTAATATATAGCAAGTTTTTATATAGTTTTATAATATCATTAAAGAATTCAATGATCTTTACAATTCAGAAGTAAAATCATTTAATTAATTAGGCAATTTAGTTTATATGCAGACATGAAAAATCCCTGTCATTGGAATTTAAATCAATTTATAAGACGATTTTTAGTAATTTAATACTATTTAGCTACACTTTTGGCTATTGAAAAAGGAATACATTATTTATTATGTTTACCAGTTTTTTCCCTCATCAATCTAAATTAAATACTATGTGGGTGCAATTAAATAATGCAGCTAGTTCCAACAAAAGACATGCAGTAAAATTATATTAATAGATTATTTATGATTTAGCAACCTGGTCCTGTATATTCCTTATGCAAGAATCACTGCACCCAACATCAGCTCCCAACAACAGTCTACGCGCTACTGACGCTCTTACAACTGTGAAACCACACCAAGTTAGTTCGGGTGGTTCCGACACAGTTCGGGAATCATCGGCTTGGTTCGTGAATGTTCGGTTATTACCAATTTATAATTTATAATTTTTATTTATGTTAAAATGTCATGCCTTAAACGTCTCGTTCAAAATAGTAACGAATTATGTGAAAATGTAAAATGTGTTTAAAATCAATAAACAAAATCGACAATAAACGAACATTATAATTTTTGCCGTATTTTCGTACGCAATTCTGCTTACTACAATATCAACTGTCCTACTAAACCGATTTTTACGATTAAGGTGTCATTGTAAAGCTTATGATCTTGCTACCCCTCTAGCGTTTGATTCTTTTAGATTTTGTTTTCTAAGATTTTGTGTTCGCTGACTAAGTTTCTTAAAACGTTTTGAATGTGAATTTTAATGGGAACAGTCAATCTTTTTATTGATCTTTTTAACCAGTCAGATTGTAAACAAGAGACAAAACAGTTTATGAAATTGATTTTACATAGTCTACTTTTTAATCTGTGACCTGATTGAGGATCGAAATAGTATATTACGTTACTAGTCCTGAAAATAAATGTTTACCGGACGAGTGTGGTCGTTTCCGTGCGAGACGAAGTCGAGTACGGGATTACCATACGAGTCCGGTTAACACATTTTAGACGAGTTACGTACGCTAGTTTACGCCATACTACTAAATCTGTACAAATCCTTACATATTACCACCAACTAAAGGACTAAAAATCACTAGTCATAACCTTTAAGAGAGGTTATGTTGTTGTTTATAACCACTCATTGTCATCCAAATACAGTATAATCAGCTGATTGGTGTCCGGTAAAACTCATTACAGTACAGTAGTACGCAATGAAACCCCATTTGATTAAGCTGGCGGCAAACAGCTGTTTTCTGGACTAAATCCTTGCGTGGGAAGTTTGTCAAAATAGTGTAGTGTGGGGTAAACTACTTTTTCATTACACTGTCTCAAAAACAGCTGTCTTACGGATCGTTTTAAGTCCCTACTCCGGATTCGAATCATATGGTCATGTCAAAGCTTATCTCAAAAACAAATCAGCTGTTCTGATCCTTCAAAATGCTTTAACAATATAGAAACAAACTTTTTTTGTTTCTTACATAACCTAATTCATTCGGTGTTACTGTATTTTGGAGTAGTGACAGTGAAAATGGAACCAATAAGTAATCGATTTGTTTGGTAAAGTAAACGTTCCTTTTTAATCAAACGGGTTTGGCTATATTTTGTATTTTCTGCTATAATATATGACAATGTAATGAAAAATATTGTTCGCAACTCATCCTAAAATGCTTTATTGTGACTTAATCAAATTTCCGGACCATCGTCTCAAAAAAGCCTACTTTAGATTGGCCTTTAAAAAAAGTTTAACTCTGATAAAATACGTAATTTGCACACGGATCCACTCATTAAGTTCATGATTCCACACCAAGAAACAAGCTCAATAGTAAACGTTAAAATCATTCTAAACGTAGGAAATAACCTTTCATAAAACTCAATGAATGTACTAGTTACATTTCCTCCAAATTATCAATTAAATTAATTTCCTTTCACTAAATAATGCAATTCTTTATTAGGGGTGATGTTTGAAAAGCTGCACACAATTTAAATCGAATTCATACAAAAATCTGTACATCATACTTTATAACTTTGATATATATATTCACACTATAAAACTATAATCTAACATTGCTTTTCCTCTGTTGTTTTCTACGAAAGAATATATTTGACAATCACACACCACGCCGACTACAGGAAAGGTTTATAAATCACTATTGTCAACAGTTTTCCGTTATCTCAACTCCACAACGCATCAACGAAGCTTGGATTGATATTACAGTTTTCGATGGCTTTTATCCTGTTTATAAATACCGCGTTAAACTGAAATGTGACAACAGTAGGTTGAATGACTGTTTGATAATTAATTGAAGAAATAATTAATGGGATTAAGCTATTACCAATCGTGAAAACAATTACTAGAGCAATTTTGTATTTTTGGTTATTTGCAAGGTAATTTTCCAAATTCAAGTTCACTAACAGGAAATCTCTGAGTTGTAAGTTTAACTATCGACGTTTTTATCATAACTCGTACATAATTAAAAGGAAAATTAACACAAGAAGTGTTTATACTAAATGGATAAGATATGTAGTTAATACCTTCACTTTTGAATAACTTAAACTTTTTATATATATCTTGTCACGGATTTATAAAAACCCACTCTAAAAACTTTGAAATTTTATTATTCACGAGATAAAAGTTAAGTTTTGTCAAGTTGTTATTTACTAAATCTATAAGTATAAAAGAGGATGTTTGTATATATATATGTTTGGCAATGATAAACTCCGACACCGCTTAACCGATTGCCACGAAACTTGGTACATACGTGTAGAATTTCATGGAATAGGTTTATACACCATCAATTTTGTGATCCGTCCAATCGGCTCCGCCCCAGTGGCTCCGGAGTTTCCCATGTTAACCTTATGAGAAATGGAATTAATGAATCTTAACAGCTGTTTCAATTAAACAAGTTGGTTCTGTTCTATGATGTTCAATAGCATTAAAGTTACAAGGATTACCAACAGGGTGCAGCACTATTATTTCTTTTACATTTATGACAACAGCTAATTTGCAACCAAAAGGTGAGTGAGCATAGCGAACGAACTTCAACCTGGAGTCGAGTTAGCGTAGTGAACGAGCTAACCTGAAGGCAAGTGAGCGTAGCGAACGAGCTAACCTGAAGGCAAGTGAGCGCAGCGAACGAGCTGTAACCTAAAGGTGAGTGAGCGTAGCGGACGAGCTCCAACCTAAAGGTGAGTGAGCGTAGCGAACGAACTTCATCTAGGACGTTATTTAGCCATGCGAACAAGATCATCTTGAAAATTAAGAAGTTAAACGGGGCAAAGCCCGCGGGTTACAGCTAGTATGAATGTAATAGCTATTTACCTTACAAGTGTAGTAAGAGCGTTTTTACATCACGCAGGTGAATGTTGTGCAACGAGCGGAAGCGAGTTGCATAATTTACCGAAGTCATGTAAACACGCTCTTGCGTAACGTGTAACGTACAAGATTTTACCTGACCCGACAATATACAGGAGGTTACGAACAATATTTTTCATTATCCATATCCATCTTCTAACAGTAACGTTCATTTACAAACAAAAGCTAGGTTAGGAAAATTCTTCAAAACATAACAATAAAATTCAAGCACACAGCTGATTTCTAGCGTTAAACGTCGTTGGCTCCATAGAGGTATATTTTTTAAGTTAATCACTCAATGTTATTTAAATGGGTTTCATTACATCACCGAGTGAGTTTTTTTAACTTTACATCACTCGAGAAGTAACGAAGTTATATACATCACGCTTGGGATAGGGAAGTTTAACATGGCGGGTTAGGTAAAATAACAAAATACTTGCATAAAGATCACGTAGAAACAGCTGAAATCCTTTTTAATTTGTTTTTGGTTTTTTACTACCTACCTACTTCTAAAGTTTAGAAGTTGAAAACTTCTACTTAGGATTGTAGCATGTATAAAACATACTTTCAAAAGTGGTACCTACTCAAACAAATATAATTTAGCAAGGCATAATTTTACTCTTGATTTATTTAATGAAAATGTCGAGGATATAACCTTTTAGGACTAAACAATAGAACAAACATTATTATTTGTCGCATACAATTTTAGCTTCTCGTCAAAGCAAACTCAATAAAATGAATTAGACTATAATGAGCACAGCAATGCATCCCTAATTGCAGTGTTTCATGATCAAAAGACGCTGCTAAGTAAAGAACAGCAAGAGAGGCCAGTAATTATGTCTGCATTACCCTCTTAATGATGGTTCAGCTCCTATGTTTTGTACTCGTTTCCGTATCTTGTTCTTATATAAAAGCTGTGAGTCAGAGTAAGATGATTTGATTCCTTGTGTTTTAATATTTGATCAATACAAACTATATCGGTATGATTATGTAAAGAGTTTTTAATTTCTTCTATGTGGGCGAGCTCAAAATTTGCAAGAAAAATAAGATTACTTGTAGGAGAACCTTGGGGTACCTTATACGTAACGTATACAGTATATGCTTAACTGGCTTATCTTGAAATAATCGTACTTATATGAGACGAAATGTTAAAATACGTGCATTTATCCAACGACTTAACTTTTAAGATGATTCCAAACTCTCATTTTATTTTTTTTTTATTTTTTTATTTTTTTTATTTATTTTTTTTTATCTACGCCAGTGGCATTTTTCTAATGAAGTCAAACACTTTTAAGGGAAAGCGGTCCAAACCCATTAAAGTTTAGTGGATGTGCCGGGGATTGAACCCGTCCCTCCCGCACCGAAGTCCGAGACGCTAACCACTAGGCTAGCAACACAACCAACGTTGTTATTTATTATTTATTTTATCTTAAGGATTTTAATTCATAATATGCCATGTACAATCACTAAAGTAAAACACGTTTGACCTCCACGTAATAGATTACAATATTCCATACTTAAAATCTGTAATCTCGTTGGTTATATTTATAATTTTACCGAAAACATTCCTAACGAGTAGTCAATCAAATGCTCAAGTAACTTCAAAATAATCTCTTGACTTTGTATTAGGTTGTTGAAGCCTCATTAATTCCTGAAGTAAATTTCTTTTCAAGTGGTGAGTAACTTGTTTGTTTATCAATACAAAACAGAACCTCTTTTTAACCAAACAATTATTTAAAGAGTCATTAACCTTTTCAATCACCAAAAACCAAGGGTTCACAAAGTTTCTACTTAAAACTGTATGTGACATAGATTCCACTTTTGAGGGTTTTAGTTTTTTTTATTATTATTAATTTTGTAGCTTAATAATGTTTTGATTTCCTGGAATTATTGGTAGCCATTTCCATCTATTAGAATGAAAATACCTTAAAAAGGTAGGTAATATCCTAGAATCGGAATTGAACTGGTATAAAAAAGATCAAACACTCACTATTTAGACCTGGTTGGTTGTATTTCACTGGTCACTGCCCCCCCCCCCCTACATTCAACAATACCCTCCCCCACCATTTAAGGTCAAACAAACTGGAGGGAATGTGGCATTTTTAGGTAGAGAAAAGGTTATATTTTTATTTTAAGTTTTATATAAATTGTTACGTAATATTTTACTTGAGCTGGAAATTCTGTTCAACGTTAAGTGTACTAAGCACATAATATATTTGCAAATAAAGTCAGGTGAACTTTGGCTTTGGATTAAAAGGAAATGCAAAGCGTGAATGTTTTCCCAAGGGAAGGAGGCAGGTGAAATAATGCAAGGAGGTCAGAACAATAAAGAGCTGCGGTGCTTGGTTAAGAGCAATGTAAATAAACCGATTGTGAAGCCAATGGAGCTGTTTACAAGGCCCAGAGGCCTATAACTATAAACTTTTGTTTACACCTGGAGTAAATTATAATATAAATAGTTTAAAGTCTGTTTATCTATTAACTAGCAATTCCATATCCTTACTTCTTACTAAACACTTGTGTTAAAATCTATATATTTTATAATTAGCATAAAAGGATACCAATTAAGTATATAGATGAGAACTAGTAAGTTTTAGAGTAAAATGAACGTCCTTTGTAATAGTTCAATTTTTATAGCTTCTTCATTCAATTTTGTTATTATTTCGATTACATTATTTTCTGTTTGGATTCTATTCCGGTTATAAAATTTAAAATAATATGGGGAAATGTTGCTAAAGGGCAGTTATATGTCATATAAATAAGATAACCTGTGGTATGTACCAAAATACCCCCACCGCAGCAAACCTGCAGACTAAGCAAATTTCCATTTGCCTGACTGCATTTACACTAAAATGTCTCCTTAAAAGTATCACATTTATTCCCTATTTAAATAAAATTATTTTAACGAGTACTTAGGTTTGCTGCAACAGGGAGGGTAAAAATGAATTTTTTTTTTTTTGTAAAATGTCATAGTCTAGTATAAAATGAATACATTTTTCAAATTTAATCAAAATATGTTAATAAAGAGTAAACTACAACAGTTTACTTATTCTCCATAAGAATAACATGGGAATTTTAAATTTACATATTTTTTGAATTTTCTCCGTAACCATTAAGCGCATAATAACGCTTCAATATACTAAATTATTTGTTTTTTAAGCTCTACAAAATGGTTTGGAAAGAAATTGCTAAATTTTAAGTTTTAAGGGTCAAAAATGGGAAAACCTATTTTTACCCCATAAAACCCCCCATAAACCCCGGTTCCCATAGTCCGATCATGCTGGTTCGTGAACTCGTTCGAATAAACGTAGGTTTACACGTTTGTACCTCTAGGGACCTCAAAACGAAAAAATAAATCGGTCCCAGGTCCAGGTCTTACCATGAGTAATAGCTTATTCCCTATAGGGGAAATTCGGTAAAAGGTTAACTTTGGAATTTAAAAATACATTTTGGACTATCTTATATCAAAAAAATAACTTTCTGGAAATATCTCAAAGGAGTTATCTCTTATTTTTATAAAAAGAATAATGAAATATTTTTGATGGATAATTCTGTAGTTAATAGAGTTTATTACGGGCAACTTAAATAATAAAAAATATGGGTCTATTTGTTAAATTAGTGAATGTAACAGGCCTACAGTCATTCAATTTGTCATTACTATATCATGCACATTATTAAAGTTCCACATTACAAAACTCCAATACCAATAATATACCAATAAGGTATATTAGGTTTATGATTGCTAAACCTCAAATTGGTAGATAAATTTACGAAAATGAGAAGTGGAACACATTACTAAACACAATTGGACCAATTTAAAAGTATCAAAATCAAAAGCAACCTAATATAAAATATTCTTGTATGTTTTATACACAACAGTTCTTCCTTATACAACTTACAGTCTGCAGTGTTACTTTAACTATGAACATATCTCATACACGATATCACATGGGAGGGTTGTAACTCTTGTTTTGTTTTGAAAACTCGACTTTTACATTATACTAAACTTTGTGTTTCCTGAAATATACTGTTGCAATACACCTTCTCCCAAAAATATGTTTTTGTCTTAGGTCTATTTATTCAATATTTTTAATTTATACACGCAAAACTGATTTGTTGTGGTTAAATTATGTGTATTTAGACAAACAACTACTGTATTTATCAATATTTTCCTTTGTTTTAAGAATATTTTAACACCTTGAATCATTGACTTTGGATACTGTGGTCTTCCACTAAAAATCAACTGAAACCGATTTTTATTCAAATATACAGTTGAATGAGCCACAGTCAAAAATTATATTTTCCGCCTTAGATTGTGTTACTAAATTGATTATCATACTAATATTATAAATGTGAAAGTTTGTGTGTTTGTTTGTTTATTTGTTTGTTTGTTTGTTTGTTTGTTTTAAATGTGAAAGTTTGTGTGTTTGTTTATTTATTTGTTTGTTTGTTTAAAGTTCAATCACGCATTAACTACTGGTCGGATTGTGTTGAAATTTGGTATGATGATAGCTCACATTCCCGATTAACATATAGACATATTCTTACTACAAAAATCCTTTCGGGTTCCGCCCCAGCGGCTCTGGAGTTTCCCATGTTAACCTTATGAGTATTCATATTTAAAAGAAATTATATAATTTTGCCAGCTGTTTCAACTACACAATTTGTTTCTATGATATTCAATAGCATTAAAAGGTTATACGGTTTACCTACAGGGTGCAGCACCATTACTTCATACATTTATGACAACAACTAATTTGAACCAAGCAGCAACAAAAACCTGAATGTGAGAACTCTACTTCTTTCTATTGTTTAGGTGAAGTGGTAGAACATTATGGCCATGGTAGATGTTCTATATACTATATTATACCGTAGATTATAGTCAACCAAACTTTCTCAAAACGTGTCCTCTCTCATTGCAAATGCAAAGCACGAGTATTTAACTACGATAAGCAATGTATTGTAGCAGCAATACATTGCTACGGGGTAGCAGCAATGTATCGTACCAACCCCGTACGAAGGATGGGTACTCAGCTAGTGCGAGATAAAAATAAATAAATTAAATTTATTGAAATTGCAATTATTTACTTAATTTATTGTTCTGACGCAATTGATGAATTAATGTGTGTTGAAGAAATTTACCGTGGTGCTTATTCACCATAATGCTTGTTTATGTAGCAATATACATGTTGTTAAACATGTTTTGGAATTTAACTAGGGATACAGTTTAGTTCAAGGTTACGGTGGACAAAATCAGGAGTTTCAAGGTTAGGTTCGGTGTAAAAATTAGCATATTAGTATTTATTTACAAAACTCAAAAGATCCAATAACATTCTAAACCCGGTTTTTCCTCTTAAGTTCCCCACGCGAAAGTAAATTTAATATCCCGTTCGAAGTAACACATTTTTAAGTTTGAATGGTTGAAAAAAAAAAATAGAACAAACTGTTAGTAAAACATGAAGAGTTCTGCATCAACAGTTTGTCTTGTCAACAAATGATCAACAATCAACAATTAACACTTTGGATCAATCAACATCGACATTCAACTCTGCATTCATCAGCAACTGTCAATTATAACGTAACATCTGTCAGCGACTGTCAACTGTCAACTCTTGTGGAACAATATATTATTTTGGTTGAATAAAGTTTTAACTTCATTCCTACTGGACCTGCTTGATTATAGTGGCATAAGGTTAAAAACACTGTTATTCTAAGGAGGTTTTTATGGGATCAATCGATGAATAAAACATCTACACACACTCGAGAGTGTGTTTTAAAACAGCCGAATGATTCAGTGTGAGTGTAGAGTGAAGTGAGATTACATAAGTTTGTTACTGACTAAAATCAGATGTTTCCTTAGAACCATTATATGTAAAAGCCAATATTATAAATGAGAAAGTTTGGATGTATGGATGTATGGATGTATGGATGTATGTTTGTGACAAGTGAACGCGAAAAATACTGGTCGGATTGGGCTGAAATTTGGCATGATGATATCTCACATTCCCGATTAACATATAGGCATATTCTCATTTCAAAAATCCTTTCGGGCTCCGCCCCAGTGGCTCTGGAGTTTCCCATGTTAACCTTATGAGAAATTGAATTATTGAATCTTAACAGCTGTTTCAATTAAACAAGTTGGTTCTGTTCTATGATGTTCAATAGCATTAAAGTTACAAGGATTACCAACAGGGTGCAGCACTTTGCAGTCATACAATAATAAATTAAAATTTGTTACGTACAAATTCTATTCAATTGGGTATGGTATGATATTTAAATAATTCAAAGAAATTTTGTCTTTGTAACATGTACATTTCATTCTTGAACATTGAATATTTTAATCCTTCAATATTTTTAGAGCTGAAATGTTTCCTTTCACAACATTTATTTTTAAGTCGTCTCATTGGAGCTTAAACAAGAATTTAACTTAAATCAAAATTCCGCTTGGTACATAGTTAATTCTCAAAGAAAAGGGAAGGCTAGGTCCATTTTGGAACCACAAAAAAGCAACGGTGTTTTCTACAAGATAAATCTAATTTTTATAATTTTGACTTAAGGCTAAGGACATTGTTGTAACCTAAGGTTTTAAGTAAAAGTTTTCATGTTTCTTTATATGTATTCATTGGTAAGTCTAAAAGTTCAATAAAGTCCTCCAGATAAAAACAAATCTATTATTTTCTCGGCGCTTAAAATCTAGACAATGGGATTGAGATGTTTAAATATTCGACAACCCAAGGATACAAATGATAGATTGTAAAAGTTGAGAAGTGGAATAACCTCAGGGGACACCTTCGCGTCATCTACCTTTATCAGTATAAATCTTAATGTAAAAGTTTAATATTTAGAATATTTCAATAGTGGAGGTAAGCTAAGTTCGAATTGTTTATTTTAAATAATAACCTAAAATGAATAACAACTACATTCATTATTGTACCAACTAGTTGCTCAATTTTAAACTTAAGAATGTTACTTAACAAATATTTAATACAAAATGTAATGAAACTACTTTTTAATTTATGTTCTTATACGGTTATTGTTTAAGGCGAGGAGAGTAAAATTGATATTTTGTATTAATTGTCTAGCAATATTTCTTTACTTTGTATTTAATTGGAGTAAAAATAAATTAACTAAGAACGTACAAAGGTTTAGCTCATTCTGTTAAGGTATGAAATACAACGTCTGCGTTATCCTTTATTTCATCAAACGATAATGAAATTATCTGAGTCCTATTAAAGAATAAATGGTGTTATGAATTTAACATGAGGCTCTCTGAGATGCTTTTAATTTCAGCTTCTGAGAGAAATATTTTCTTAATTCCTCAATCGGTTGGCTAAAAAACTGTGCAATTTCGAATTTATTTATTGTAATCTGTATTTAGATTCCTAAAAAAAGTATTTTATCCAGGTTATAGTATTATTTTTAATTACATGCAACAAAAATCATTCATCGCATTACTATTTTTTATTTAAAGTATTTTTACTTGTGTCCGTAGTGTTATGAAAACCCATATTTCGTTGCTAAACCTTTTAATAGATACTATCAATATCAATTTAAGATGGATCCATAACTTTAACCAGCTAAATATAGTATTCACAGACCATACGTAAATACTTTGTTATATTTCTAAAATGCTAAGTGTGTCAAATGAATGTAACAATTTAGTAATTTCATCTTTCCAAAATACGAAGGTGTTAATTGAGTTACATAACTCCAATCAAAATTTCAAGTCACGGTGCATTAATTCCTTTAAACAATAAAAATAAATTTTTGTTAAAATTAACCAAACGAAAACTTTCTTCTCTACAGACATAGGCAGTCTCTAATGCTTGTGTTGATTAAGTATTATCAGTGACAACTTTACTGTGCTTCTTTTAAAACTGGCTTTAAAGTTGTGTTGAAAGTTAAAGTACCACCGTTTGACCATGTTGTACAACGCCCCTGTTTTTACCGGAATTTACAACCTAGAAAGCCCAACAACATTTACTTTAAGCTAAAATTGTACGAATTCCAATACTGATTCACTTTAAACATTTTGTTTATATTTACAAATACCTAAATAGCAACTTTGGCAACCGAACGATTTAAATGGTAAAACAATAATTTACTTATAGTAATATAAACATGAAAGGAGCTCATTATATACACTTAGGGATACGGAATTTTTAATTGTTGAGTAAGCTAATAAATAAGTTGTCTGAAGAATGTTTTAACATTATTAAACCTAAAATAGGTGACTCAAAAGAGGAAAACTATCTTTAAGATTACATTGATTCTCAACTTGTGTTATTAAAACATCAATTCATTCTATGACTGTATATTAAAGGCTACTTTTAGTAAAAACATTGCAGAAACCCTAAAGCAATAGTAATTAAGAAAAGCTAGGATGTTAAAATATTTTAAGGATATTATCATATTCTTTCCAAAAACATAAATTGTTAAATTATTGAAGTACTATTTAAATTTGGTCACAACAAAAAGGTGTATGAAACAACGGGATATGAATTTAAGTTTAAAGGGTCTGGAAAACTAGTTGAGAAAATCGATATGTATAGGGTGGAGCGCGGTAATTTGCTTATTTGGGAGTGGAATAAAAAAATTATGAACATGTAGAAACTTAATTTTATATTTCACTTACATTGAACAGTAATGAAATTTACAAATTATTTTGTTTTAAATATTATATCTGGCAAATGTTGACCTTCCCGATCCACACACTGCTGCATACGTTTTCTGAAGTTCTCATGCACTTTTTCAAGCATGTCGACTGGTATTCTGGCAATCTCAGCAGCAATATTGTTCCTTAGGTCTTCCAGGGTTTTGGGACGGTTGCAATACACCTTGGACTTCAGGTAACCCCAAAGGAAAAAATCGCATGGAGCTAAGTCTGGTGAGCGTGCCGGCCAGTTCAGATCACCATTGCGAGAGATGAGCCGTTCAGGAAACATTTGCCTCAAAAGATCAATGGTAACTCTCGCTGTATGTGCAGTGGCACCATCTTGTTGAAACCATGTATCCTCTAATTGCATTGCCTCAAGTGCTGGATGGAAAAAATCCTGCAGCATAGTTAGGTAACGTTCGGCATTCACAGTTGCCGGAAAAAAGTAAGGGCCAATGATGCCTACTCGTGATAAGGCGCACCACACAGTGACGCGGTCCGAATGCAGAGGTCTCTGATGAACTTCTCTGGGGTTTGTGTCACTCCAGTACCGCATGTTTTGCTTGTTTACACACCCACTGAGATGAAAATGTGCCTCATCAGAAAAGAACACAATTGCGTCACGAGGTATGGTTGCAAGCATGTCTTCACAAGATGTTCGTCGTGTCAAATAATCCCGTGCTGACAATTGTTGGACCACACACATTTTATATGGGTGGAAATGCAGTTCACTATGTAGAATCCGGTTGAGAGAACGCCTTGAAATGCCAAGAGCAAGTGCTTGCTTCCGAGCAGAGCGTTTCGGAGATTGCAATACTGCTGCTCTAACTCGTTCGATATTTTGTGGTGTTGTAACACTCCTCGCAGGTCCTCTTCGTACAGATACACATTCCCTGCTGTCCTGAATGCATTCACCCAATTCACAACTGATTGCCGTCCAGGAACACGTCCGCGTGGGGAAACAGCGAAACGCAAACGGAAAGCACGTTGCACTGCAATTATCGAGTAGTTATTTGAAAAATATGCTTCAACACAAAATGAACGCTCCTCACGTGTCCACTCCATGATGGCAACTCAAAATGAGCTGAAGACAA
The DNA here is from genome assembly GCF_028750875.1 of Macrosteles quadrilineatus. Lineage (NCBI taxonomy): Eukaryota > Metazoa > Arthropoda > Insecta > Hemiptera > Cicadellidae > Macrosteles > Macrosteles quadrilineatus. The sequence continues at coordinate 2,060,583 of NW_026542613.1, forward strand.
ACTTCCGGTCAGTCACAACAATCATCGCCCACTTCCGCCTCTTTTTGACTAACAGTGCTGCCAACCACCTGCAACTCAAAATAGCAATTTCCCGCGCTCCACCCTGTATAAATTAAGAAAGTAAAATACTTTTTCCAGGTAGTAACTCCTACTTATTGAGCTGGATAGATACTACCGGCTATTTAAAAATGTTTCATCAACTTTTTGACACAAAACAAAATAAATTTGTGAGCATTAACACAATAAAAACAGCCCAAACTATCTTTTCCAATTATAAATACTGTAGCCTGTAGTACTGTATAAATATAAAGGTGTAAACAGCTCCAAATTTTAAATCTGCATGAATAGATAATCACATAATCTTGCAATAGTAAAATCAATTGAAATCTAAACACAATTGCCATCAAGCTCGTTATAAAGATCAACAACAGCGGATGTCACAATAACAATAACTGTTATGAAAACTCGAGTAATCCAGGGGCTTAGCATTTAGATTAAAACCAGGAAAACACTAAATTATCATTTCAACGTCTCTTGATTGTTATATGAATGTATAATAACTTAAAATGATATACCACCGGTAACAGTTTTACATATACAATTCGTCACTAGCCACTGTTGGTACAAATTATAACCAAATAGTGTACTGAATAGTCAATAATACATCAATCTAAAATAAATCAGTTTACTACTAGAATTAGAAAAGTGATGATGCTAACTGTATAATCAATAACGTGTTATCATAAAGACTATTATTCCATACCACTGTACCACTATTTAGATACTGAAGTGGTAAGACTTTGGACTGGAAGATACTGAAAATGTGCAATAATTAGAAAACTATTATAGAGTACACATTATATATCGTACAATTAACTTACTCCCTACAGTATTAATATGTTAAAAATAAATTTGTGCAATAATCCATGTATAAAGCCGTACCCATGAACTTTTGAGGAAACTACAAGTCACACCCCCATCAACCATATACTTACAATGTTCGTCATGACGAGAAACCTTGCGCAAAACTATCCATTATTTCATTGATTGCCCTATAAAGTCGTAATTCCTTTCTAAAGGGAACTTTCTGTATACCTAATGTTAAAAATACATCAGCTGTACTTATTTGTATGCTATTTTGCAACTTATTACCTTACTAGCTGTAACCCGCGGGCTTTGCCCCGTTTAACTTCTTAATTTTAAAGATTATCTCGTTCGCATGGCTCAATCACGTCCTGGTTGAAGTTTGTTCGCTCCGCTCACTCACCTTTAGGTTGGAGCTCGTTCGCTGCGCTCACTTGCCTTCAGGTTAGCTCGTTCGCTACGCTAACTCGATCACCTCCAGGTTGAAGTTCGTTCGCTCCGCTCACTCACCTTTTGGTTGCAAATTAGCTATGCTATTTTGCAACTTATTACCTTATTAAAATCAGGTGTGATTATTTGTTTGTATTACTGTATTCTGTTTTGTTTATTTCAGCTTAACTTAACAAATTAATACAGACGGGGTGAAGCAAGCCCGTGGGTAACAGCTAGTTAATTCCTACTGTTTTAACGGATTAAATTAAACAACAATCCTGCCCTAGCCTGTAAATGCTGCTTTCCCCTTTTATAACTGTTTTCACCGATTTAGCGTGAAATTATGTGGGGAACGCCGTGACATCTGTGTATATGCAATACCCGCACGACACTGAAGTAGCTAAATTGCATCATTGCGCCGTTGATTGTCTAAATGCTGCATTCCCCCGTTTATTTACCCTTGGCGGGGGAGTGCTGGATGTAAGGGTGGGAGACGGAGAGAGGGTAGTACACAGTAAAATACGACCAACCGCGGACTTAACTGTGAGTGTTTGGTCTTTTATACCAGATCAATTCCGATTCCTGCATAAATTCAACCGTTACTCCGAATAAACTAGTTGAATACGAAATTTCATTTTACTAGGAGGTATAAAAAAGTATTACTATCGTTACCAGCGTTTTGTTGGGTAAAAATGTGTGGCTGAGTAAATATGTTATGTTTGATAATTTAACACAATTAATAAACATCAAATATTTTAAAACGACCACCGTTTGTCTTGCTGGAGCAGTTTTTAATATCAATCATATGTCTGATGGTTACTTATGTAAATTGGTAGTTCTGCTTTGTTAAAATACATCAATGCAAAGGTTTACTAGAAGTTATTAATATTAAGTATTCTGTTGTTACCTTGTCTTGACACTACATGTTTCATAGCGACTGCCACATCTTCAAGTATATCCTCTTCTAAGATTCATTGCGAATAATATTAAATTTTAACAATAATACGGGATAAGCGTTGACGATACAGTATATACATTTACACACAAAATACCATACATTACTGGATCAGCGTCTCGTCTGGTCGGGCGGTGACGACTGCATTGTTGTGTCTAGCTCAAGGTCACGTGACATTTCGATCAGCTGTTACTTGTCTTGTTTTTCTAATTATTGTATCAACCAATGCATTTGATTGGCTATTTAGTTTTACCATTACAACTGTGTTAGTGTAATATTTTACTGGTTTTTTGTTTCAAAAATGTTTACGATTACAAGGAATATTTTGGATTAGGATCTCAAAATACAATTCAACAAATATTCCCAATTATATCCCATTTGAATCAAAAATTAACAACATCCAAAAAGTCTAGTATTTTTGATAGAAGTATTTGATTACACCTTAAGCTAGAGTAAAATTTAAAGATTTTACTTATGGTTAGCTAAAATTTAAGACTCTTTAACAGAATAAGAGAATGAAATCATCAACCTTCTAAACATGGCACCAATGGCACATAACCAACTATACATATTGTTTAGAATGTTGTAGTAGTTAAAACCATCATTGAGAGGGTAATGCAGACATAATTACTAGCCTTTCTTACTGTTGTTCACTTAGGAGCTTCTTTTGATCATGAAAAACTGCAATTAGGGAGGCATTGCAGCGCTAATAATCTTCCACTGCCATTCTAATTATTAAGTTTCCTAATGTGTTTGCTGCAAGGAGCCAGAGAATACAGTTTACTATTTTGCTCAGAAATAAATGTTCATTTTCTTATGCGGAAACCTATATACATTTTCAGTTGCCTATTCAATCGTAAGTAACTTAATGTTTGATTTTACAAAATTAGTTTGAACTATTAATTACGTTAGGTTAAATTGTTCATGTACCTAAATTTGAACGCTTTTGGACGTATTCCGTCGTATCAATAGCATAAATAATGTATAGTAACTTAAATTGTACTTTTGAAATTATTCAGCCAAAACGTAACTACAATTTAATCCTCAAATGTAATGAGCGTTGTAATTTCAGGAGCTATTATAAATGCATAGCGTCATTTGTGTATTTTAATGAGAAAATAATTTTTAAAGCACCGGCACCGGTAAGAAGTAAATCTCTTGATGCCCGCTGTGTTTTAATTACAAAATAAAAACCGCTCCTGCTCATTTTTACTTTCCCCAAATTATTTCATCAAAAATTTCTACTTTGAGTAGTGCATGAAAATATCCATTCTGGTCCCCTTAAATCGCAAAAGGTGGTTTTCACAGTGATGCCTGTATGTGTTGATGTGTACAGAGCTGACTACACTTTTGTGATATGATTTTGATTAAATTTGGTATGTGGGTTGTGGGTACTAACTAATCCATAGTGTCTTCAGGTGTTTCTTCATTTTTCAAAATTTTTATCTTTTAATGGGGATTTCCCTCCATAACAACTCATTTATCATAAAGACAGACGGAAAGATTTTGATTATAATTCAGTATTATGGTACTTTTAACTCTAAACAAAATGGTACGCCATTTCTCTAAATATTACTGTTCAAAAGTGAATGCAGCTTTGTGATTTTCCTTGCTAAATATCATAATTACTCCCACCTTCCACTCATTATAATGGTTATTGACAAGCTAATGGGTTAAAGTATGTCAGATTGTTAATACCGTTTATGTTTTCCTGTGAATCAAAATTCTGTAATTTGAATTATTTTAAATTATTTTTCAGTTACCGGTACATCGTAATAACTGAGACTGATATTTTCCACTGTGAGCTACAACTGTACAACTTTCATACATCATTAATTTACTGTTTCAACACAAATTGTTAATTCTGTTTTCCCCCCAATTTCAGGAATCTCGCGAATAATATATAGTCAGTGTTTATTGTTGGGGGAACTTGCCTATAACTCACAGTATACAGCTCCCAACCCGGGTTGTTGTAAAATGCCCAAACTGGGGTGCTTAAACTGTCAGCATTGCTTTATGTCTTTTTACACACCTAGTTTGGGTAATACGAGAAGAATAATCAATACATTGCGCTGTACTCATAATTTACATAGTTTTTAATTAAATATATTGCAACACTCTGAGGTATTTTAAAATTTGGACTTATTTTTTGTATGTTTTACTTTCAATAATTTTTACATCCACCATTCTGAATAAACTTCATATACGAGACAAAGTTTAAAGATTTTTTTGCTTGACCAATCAAAAATACAGAAGGCTACCGCTACCAAACACACTACAAGACAAAAAAATATATTTTCCAATAATTCATCTAGAAGTTTAAGAACTATTCATAGCTTGTGGTCAAGGAAGATTTCGTTAAGTAAAACTTTTGCTCCCCAAATACTTCGACTTGTAGTCAGGTTATTTTGGATTTTTTTTATTTTTGTCTTAAAATATATACACTACTCCTAATATAATAGAAATCAAAATGTTACCATCCGATAAATAATTATGAGGAATATACGTTTTTTATGAACAAATATCAAAAAAGAAAATACATTTACAGACCGATTGATTTACTTCTAGTACAAACAAGAAATTTTTATGTATGGGCTTTATAACCCAGCTTCATTGACTTCACAATCGTTGTATTTACATTGCTCTTAACCAAGCACCGCAGCTCTTTATTGTTCTGACCTCCTTGCATTATTTTACCTGCCTTGTTCCCTTGGGAAAAACATTCACGCTTTGCATTTCCTGCTACTTGAAATACGAAATACACCTATAACACTTTATAACCGAATATATTATACAGCATAAACACCCAAAGCTATACTCTATGTCGTAGAAATCATTTTTAGCCTAACCTGATAATCAAATTTCTAGAAAAATATGTAACTGCCTGAAGATTAAATTAGTAACTACTAAATGTGTATTGTAACCTAGTATGTCTTAAATTTGATTGTGAAATAATTTACTAACATGAGACGAATTAAATTACTTCATTTAAACGCACTGTGTTTCGTTTAAAAAATTAGAATTTCAAACAAAATATAAAGATTTTCGAACCATGGACAAACATACTATTTTCTGGTGTACACTTTTTTATTTAGTTGGTTGAAAAAAATTCAACAAATTGTTTGAATAACACGAGTGAACACTGCATCAACAGTTTGCCTTGTCACCAAATGTTCACCAATCAACAATTAACAGTTTGGATCAATCAACATCGACATTCAACTCTGCATTCATCAGCAACTGTCAATTATAACGTAACATCTGTCAGGGACTGTCAACTGTCAAGACAAGACATATTAATAACTTTTAGTTATTGACTGGTGTTTTAATTAGTTACATAGAACACATAATCTGATGAAATACAAGGGTGCTATCCTCTACAACAGTTTGTATATAAAATTAAATCAGTCAAAATAATTAGAAGCAACTCATGCATTTTGCATTACTTTTCAAGTTTTCATTAAAGTATAAATGATCGTATGAATAAAACATGAAATTTCAGGCGAAGATTCTTTTAATTCTAGCCGCCAAGATGAACAATTTCCTAATAATCCAACCAGTGTAAGTTGTAAGATTATGCAATAAATAAATTGATTTTCTACCTAAAGTCAAAATGTGAACAGGTTTAAGTTACAAGATTGCTTGATAAATAAGGTAAAATTGGTAATATGAAAATATCCTTAAAATGCTCCTTAATTAGCTTAGCTATTTAACAGTCAAATAATTTATTTCAAAATAAATATCTTGATAGTAAAATTTTTTAAATCAAATTTTGATTTATTCAATGTTTTTCAAACCTTTACTAGGATTTCATGGTTTTAAACTTACAGGTGCCTATCATAAAATAACAAATAGAGATTGTTCCATAATTTCATAGTGAAACAGCAAATGCCAATATGAACTGCATAAAATAACAAATCAAATTCCAAATAACAATTTTACAACCCAGGAGTGTTTAGTGATATCACGATTTATGTAGCAAAGCAAAACCGGAACCTCGACAACAAAACCATTTATCTTGGGTTGAGGGAGAAGATTAATCGTAGACAAAGTTAAAAAAACCGCAAAACTGTTCACATAAAAGGATTGAAGATAATTAAATTCAAACAAATTAATTGTAGTGATATATGTGTTTACTTAATGTTTTGTGAGTACTTAAAGGTTTTAAAATGGAATACATTGTTATATAAATCTTATAATAGCTTTTATAGTTTAATAGTAAACAAAATTTAAAGTTTCATTATGGAATAGAATTAGTTTACTTTAATAGGTAGTTTTATTTGTTAACAATCTACACTTAGTTTTTTATTATGACTAAAAAACCTTTAGGGAATAAAACCAATAATTTTATTTTTTATGTTGATTTGTCAGTTTTATCATAGACAAATAAAATTAAATATAGACCAACATCAGTGCTGCGGTTAGCATAAGTTCTGGCGTCCACCGCTATGAGCGCCTTGTAATTACGTAGCATGTGTGCCTTACGTAAATAGCAACTTTGGCATAACAGAACGATTTAAATGGTAAAACAATAATATACTTATAGTAATTTAAACATGAATGGAGCTCATTATATAGCCTACACTTAGGGATACGGAAATATTAATTGTTGAGTAAGCTAATAAGTAAGTAGTCTGAAGAATGTTTTGATATTATTAAACCTAAAATAGGTGACTCAAAAGAGGAAAACTATCTTTGGGATTTACTTTGTTTCTCAACTTGTGTTATTAAACTTCAATTCATTCTACAACTACTTTTAGAATAAAAATTTCAGAAAACCTAAAGCAATAATAACTAAGAAAAACTAGGATCTCACACAATTTTGAGAATATTATCATATCCTTTATAAAAACATAAATTGTTAAATTATTGAAATACTGTTTGAATTTCGTCACCACAACAAGGGGTGTAAAGCAACGGGATATGAATTTAAGTTTATAGGGTCTGGAAAACTAGTTAAGAAAATCTATATGTTTAAATTAAGAAAGTATAGTACTTTTTCTAGACAGTAACTCCTACTTATTGAGCTGGATAGATACTACCGGCTATTTAAAAATGTTTCATCAACTTTTTGACATGACAATAAATAAAATTCTGAGCATTAACACAGTAAAAACAGCCCAAACTATCTTTTTTCAACTATAAATACTTTAGGCCTACTATATAAAGGTGTAAACCGCTCCAAATTTTAAATCTGCATTAATAGATAATCACATAATCTTGCAATAGTAAAATTAATTGAAATCTAAATACAATTGCCATCAAGCTCGTTATAAAGATCAACAACAGCGGATGTCACAATAACAATAACAGTTATGAAAACTCGAGTAATCCAGGGGCTTAGCATTTAGATTAAAATCAGGAAAACACTAAATTATCATTTCAATGTCTCTTGATTGTTATATGAATGTAGAATAACCTAAAATGATACACTATCGGCAAAAGTTACATAATTTGTCTCTGGTTGCTGTTGTTTTTGAATACATGTAATTACCATAGACTAAGGGAGTATGTTTTATCCATACTATAACGCAATCGTTTATAGTCAATGTTATATAAATCTAAAATTAATTATATGAATATTACATCATTTGAACGTTAATTGATCAAGAACACTTCATACAACTTTTTTTCTACAAATTATTTCATTAAATTGGGGTTAGCTAGTTTAGTAATATTGACCGACACAACCTTCATGTGGTACTACGTTAAAATTAAATATGCCTATCTAAATTTATCCTATAAATTTAATTTAACAGTTTTTCGTTATTAATTGCAAGTCATTTTAAATATTTTCAAATGAAAGAAACTAAGGAGTGAATTAATATGAGACAAATCCTTACTTATTTCATCACTATGCCATTTTAGTTGTTTACTTATTTTGTTGTAATTTAGATTGGTTATTTTTATTAAAAGGCTAGACTAAATATCAATTACTCTAGTATTTTTCTACCAATGCTTATTGTTTATGCCATAATAATGCCCAATTGTATCAGGGAATGAGCCAATCATTCGTTCCTCTATATTGACTCATGCAATAACGAAACTTTATTTAATAAAAAAAAAATACTATCCCACTGTATACCAGAAAACCTAATGAAGAAAAATATGCACTAATTAAAATATTTTCAAAGGTTCACATAGTACGTAGTGCCCCACACGTATAATGTAATTAGACCATACATTTTAGCTATTCTATCTAATTAGTACTGTTAAACGGATTAAATTAAACGACAATCCTGTCCTAGCCTGTAAATGCTGCTTTCCCCATTTATTACTTTTTCACCGATTTAGCGTGGAGTTACGTGGGGAACGCCGTGACATCCGTTTATATGCAATACCCGCACGACAGTGAAGCAGCTAAATTGCATCATTGCGCTGTTCATTGTCTAAATGCTGCATTCCCCCGTTTATTTACCCTTGGCGGGGGTGCAGTGCTGGATGTAGGGGTGGGAGACGAAGAGAGCGTAGTAAACAGTAAAATACGACCAACCGCGGACTTAACTGTGAGTGTTTGGTCTTTTATACCACATCAATTCCGATTCCTGCATAAATTCAACCGTTACTCCGAATAAACTAGTTGAATACGAGATTTTATTTTACTAGGAGATTAAAAGTATTACCAGTGTTTGGTTGGGTAAAAATGTGTTGAAAAATATATATGAAATGTTTGATCATTTAGCCCAATTGGTAAAACATTAACATGTTTTAAAACCAACAAAAAACTATTCGTCTTGCTGGAAATGTGAGTTTAAACAAGTGTGTCTTATGCAAATTTATCTTTAGTAGGACGAGCCCGGAATTGTTTTTCACATTACTTCAGGCTAGACCTAGGGGTTGCAGCATTATCACATGGATAAAATTCATTGGTGATTTATAGGGATATGAACCAGGCACCTCTGGAACCGAAGTCCCGCGCTCTAACCAGTAGACCAGCTCGCTCCCCATCTTCCTCTTTTACTTACTAGGGTTAATTAATATTAAGTATTCGATTACCTTGCAATTATCCTTTTATTCTAGTTACACTGTTTTATGGCGACTGCCACGTCTTAAAGTATATCCTCTTCTAAGATTCATTACGAATACTATTTAACACTAATACGGGATAAGCGTTGACGATACATTATATACATTTACAGACAAAATACCATACATTATTGGACCAGCGTCACGTCAAATCGGGTCGGCGACGACTGCATTATTGTGTCTAGCTCAAAATCACGTGACATTTCGATCAGCTGTTACTTGTCTTGTTTTCCTAATTATTGTATCAACCAATGCATTTGATTGGCTATTTAGTTTTACCATTACAACTATGTTAGTGTCAGATTTTACTGCTTTATGGTTTCAAAATTTGCTACATTTTATTACAAGGAATATTTTGGATTAGGATCTCAAAATACAATTTTAATCTTCCCAATTTTATCCCATTTGAATTAAAAATGAACAACATTCAAACAGCCTCGTATTTTTGATAGGAGTATTTGATTACACCTTAAGCTATAGTTAAATTATTCATGGTTAAATGAGATCTTGCTAAAATTTAAGGCTATTTAACAGAATAAGAGAATGAAATCGTCAACCTTCTAAACATGGCACAAATGGCACATAACCAACGATACACATTGTTTAGAATGTTGTAGTAGTTAAAACCATCATTGAGAGGGTAATGCAGACATAATTACTAGCCTGTCTTACTGTTGTTCACTTAGGAGCTTCTTTTGATCATGAAAAACTGCAATTAGGGAGGCATTGCAGCGCTAATAATCTTCCACTGCCATTCTAATTATTAAGTTTCCTAATGTGTTGCTGCAAACGGAGCAAGAGAATACAGTTTACTACTTTGCTCAGAAATAAATGTTAATTTTCTCATGCGGAAACCTATATACATTTTCAGTTGCCTATTCAATCGTAAGTAACTTAATGTTTGATTTTATAAAATTAGTTTGAACTATTAACTATGTTAGGTTAAATAGTCCACATACATGAATTTGAACGCTTTTGGACGTATTCCGTCGTGCATCTCAATAGTATAAAAAATGTAAAGTAACTTAAATTGGACTTTTGAAATTATTCAGCTAAAACGTAACTACAATTTAATCCCCAAATGTAATGAGCGTTGTAATTTCAGGAGCTATTATAAATGCATAGAGTCATTTGTGTATTTTAATGAGAAAATAATTTTTTAAGCACCGGCACCGGTAAGAAGTAAATCTCTTGATGTTCGCTGTGTTTTAATTACAAAATAAAAACCGCTCCTGCTCATTTTTACTTTCCCAAAATTATTTCATCAAAATGTTTGACTTTGAGAGAAGCATGGAAATATCCGTTCTGGTCCCCTTAAAACGCAAAAGGTGGTTTTCACAGTGATGCCTGTATGTGTTGATGTGTACAGAGCTACAGACTACACTTTTGTGGTATGATTTTGATGAAATTTGGTATGTGGGTTGTGGACCATTTTTTGAAAAAAAAATTTATTGTGATTTCCCTCCATTGACAACTAATTTATCACAAAGATTACCGGAACGATTTTTTTACATTTAGTATATTATAGTACTTTTAACTCTAAACAAAATGGTACGCCATTTCTCTAAATATTACGGTTCAAAAGTCATTGCAGCTAGTGATTTTCCTTGCCAAATATCATAATTACTCCCACCTTCCACCCATTATAATGGTTATTCACAAGCTAATGGGATAAAGTATGTCAGATTGTTAATACCGTTTATGTTTCCCTGTGAATCAAAATTATGTAATTTGAATTATTTTAAATTATTTTTCAGTTACCGGTACATCGTAACTGAGACTACGATATTTCCTCTGTGAGCTACAACTATACAACTTTCATACATCATTAATTAACTGTTTTAACACAAATTGTTTACTCCGTTTTTCCCCCAATTTCAGGAATCTCGCGAATAATATATAGTCAGTGTTTATTGTTGGGGGAACTTGCCTATAACTCACAGTATACAGCTCCCAACTCGGGGTGTTGTAAAATGCCCAAACTGGGGTGCTTAAACTGTCGGCATTGCTTTATGTCTTTTTACACCCCTAGTTTGGGTTATACGAGAAGAATAATCAATGCATTGCGCTGTACTCATAATTTACATAGTTTTTAATTAAATATATTGCAATACTCTGAGGTTTTTTAAAATTTGGACTTATTTTTTTATGTTTTACTTTCAATTTTTTTATTTACATCCACCAAAATCTGAATAAACTTTAAATACGAGACGAAGTTTGAAGATCTTTTGTTTGTTTAACCAATTAAAAATACAGAAGGCTACCGCTACCAAACACACCACAAAACCTTTGCTTTGCAAATACATCAACTTGTAGTCAGGTTATTTTGCAATTTTTTTTCGTTTTGTCTTAAGATATACACAATACACCTAATATAATATAAATCAAAATGTTACCATCCGATAAATAATTATGAGGAATATAGGTTTTTTTATGAACAAATATCAAAAAAGATAATACATTTACAGACGGATTGATTTACTTTTAGAACAAACAAGAAATTTATAGGTATGGGCTTTATAACCCAGCTTCATTGGCTTCACAATCGTTGTATTTACATTGCTCTTAACCAAGCACCGCAGCTCTTTATTGTTCTGACCTCCTTGCATTATTTTACCTGCCTCCTTCCCTTGGGAAAAACATTCACACTTTACATTTCCTGCTACTTGAAATACAAAATACACCTTTAACACTTTATAATAAAATATATTATACTATATAAACACCCGCTATACTATATGTCTAAGAAATCATTTTTAGCCTAACCTCAAAATCAAATTTCTAGAAAAATGTGTAACTGCCTGAAGATTAAATTAGTATCTTCTAAATGTGTATTGTAACCTAGTATGTCTTAAATTTGATTGTGAAATAATTTACTACCATGAGACGAATGAAATCACTTCATTTAAACGCACTGTGTTTCGTTTAAAAAATTAGAATTTCAAACAAAATATAAAGATTTTCGAATTATGGACAAACATACTATTTTCTGGAGTACGCTTTTTTAGATTTAGTTGGTTGAAAAACAAATTGTTTGAATAACACGAGTGAAAACTGCATCAACAGTTTGTCTTGTCACCAAATGTTCAACAATCAACAATTAACAGTTTGGATCAATCAACATCGACATTCAACTCTGCATTCATCAGCAACTGTCAATTATAACGTAACATCTGTCAGCGACTGTCAACTGTCAAGAAAAATTTATAACTTTTAGTTGTTGACTGGTGTTTTAATTAGTTACATACAACATGTAATCTGATGAAATACAAGGGTGCTATCCTCTACAACAGTATGTATAGAAATAAAATTAAATCAGTCAAAATAATTAGAAGCAACTCATGCATTTTGCATTACTTTTCAAGTTTTCATTAAAGTATAAATGATCGTATGAATAAAACATGAAATTTCAGGCGAAGATTCTTTTAATCCTAGCCGCCAAGATGAACAATCTCCTACTAATCCATCCAGTGTAAGTTGTAAGATTATGCAATAAAAAAATTGATTTTCCAGCTTACATCAAAATGTGAACTGTTTTGGTTCACACAATTGCTTGATAAATAAGATGAAATTGATAATGTGAAAATATCCTTCAAATTACCCTAAATTAATGTTAACCTAGCTATTTAACAGTCAAATAATGTATTTCACAATAAATATCTTGATGGTGAACTTTCTGAAATCTAATTTTGATTTATTCAATGTTTTCAAACGTTTACTAAGATTTCATGGTTTTAATCTTACAGGTATCATAAAATAACAAATAAAGATTGATCCATAATTTCATAGCGAAACAGCAAATGCCAATATGAACTGCATAACATAACAAATCAAATTCCAAATAACAATTTTACAACCCTGAAGTGTTTAGTGATATCACGATTTATGTAGCAAAGCAAAACCGGAACCTCGACAACAAAACCATTTGTCTTGGGTTGAGGGAGAAGATAAATCGTAGACAAAGTTTAAAAACAGCAACAAACTGTTCACATAAAAGGATTTAAGATAATTAAATTCAAACAAATTAATTGTACAATAGACGAAGCACATATATATGTGTGTGTGAATATATATGTGTTTAATTATTGTTTTGTGAGTTCTCCTACCTAAAGGTTTTAAAATAAAATACATCGTTATATAAATCTTATTATGGCTTTTATACCTTTATAGTAAAAAAATTTATGATTCATTATAGGACAGAATATAATTAGTTTACTTTAGTAGGTAGTTTTATGTGTTGTAACAATCTAGACTTAGTTTTTTATTATGACTAAAAAAACTTTAGGGAATATAACCAATAATTTTATTTTTTATGTTGATTTGTCAGTTTTATCATAGACAAATAAAACTAAATATAGACCAACATCAGTGCTGCGGTTAGCATATGTTCTGGCGTCCACCGCTGTGAGCGCCGTGTAATTACGTAGCATGTGCGCCTTAACTACACGGCGCTCCCAGCGGTGGGCGCCAGAACTTATGCTAACCGCAGTACTGATGTCGGTCTATATTTAATTCTATTTGTCTATGGTTTTATGGTCACAAGTTTGACTATGTTCACGGAAATAAATAACACATTCAGTAAGCCTAGAACAATCAGTTATTTACATCAACGCAGAAATATTGTACATTTTGGATTTCTGATGTATAAAATATTCAGCGATTCAAGGATGCAAATGATAGATTGTAAAAGTTGAGAAGTAGAATAACCTCAGGGGATACCTTCGCGTCGTCTGTCTTCATCAAAGTATAAATCTTAATATCAAAGTTTAATCCTTTTTAAACAGTTTCTAACGTTAATACTTCAGGTACAATTAACCTTAAAATAATAATAAAACTGCAATAGGTAGTCCTATATATTTTATTTTACACATTAATTATATATTCCGATCACCTTTTTAGGCAAAAACGCCATCAACAAAATATTAATTATATGTGCTAAATTCCAATATTACTATAAAATACTAATTTTAAATTCGAAAAGGGAGGATTAGGTTTAAGTTGACTCGCAGGATTCCCAATTAATTATTTATTTATTGTAAATACATGGTGTTATTAGATATTGTAATTTATGTATGTAACAATTTATTTTCAAAATTAGAAAGCAAAGAATTTTTGTTTCAATATAACTTTATTGTGTTTAATAAAGGATATAAATCTGTCCCATGTCTGTTCCAATTTATCTTTCATTTTTAAAGTCCAGTATAGCTTTTTTAAACAAAAGAATATTGATGTATCTACGCTTACTGCCTAGTTGAAAAAATTATGTAGTTCCTATTGGATGATTAATTCATGCTTCTTTATTGAAATTAGTAAAAAAAAAACACAATATGAATTTACATACAATGTGGTTAATACCAACAGGTATTACTACTCCAAATAGCAAACATACATCCTTTTCTACATTTCAATTCATTTTTAATTTAAAAGACATTCAATTCTCCTAATAAAACAAACATCTTCACTTTTAAATAATTGTTCTTTTACAAAAAAAAACTATAGATTTACAAAATAATCAACAATTTTAAAATTGAGTTTCCATCACTTAAGTGGTTTGGATTAATTAATCGTGGAAATGAAACTACAGCCCTCCCGTGAGCATAAATTGCCTCATTTCCACCCTTCTATTCCCCCAAGTTAAGGGGTGTGTTAAATGTACAGCTAGGAGGCGGTTAACAGTGAAATATAACCAACCAGGACTCAACAGTGACTGTTGGGTCTTTTATATGTTGATTCAGATTCCCGCATGACTCAACTGTTACTGCCAACATAACAGACTCTAAAGAAAACTTTGGATTTAGATTTGGATTTTATGTGATTTAATTTACCAGCATTGCATGTAGTAGGGGGTCAATTTGATGAGTGTTAAGTGGAACAGATTTTTAAATGTGATCATTCAATGACACACCAGGTCTAAAAGATGTTTATCGTTTGCCAGTTTTTTTGTACGGAAGGCATATTGTATAAAACGAGACAGGGAAAATGTGGGCCTAATTAAAACTCATTTGGCCTCGGGAAACCAACCAGCATCCTTATCAAATGTGGTTTTATGTCTGGACTGTTTCCTTATGGATCACAGTAGTTACTGCAAAATACTTATTACTAAAGATCAAAGCAACACCCCCTAAACAGAATCTGCAGTGTTAAGGTCAAACTATTAAAGCAGTCTCGAATGTCGCAAAGCAGTTGTACGTCCTTTAGAACCTAAGTCATAATGCCATTCGGACCTGGAGTATTTTGGCGTATAGTGGACACTGCTGCGGCACCATTGTCCCATCCCAGGCCCCTAAAGGATCCTTTAGGCAGTGCCAGGAATTAACACTTGACCAACAGGGACCTACCCAAGAAACTCCAGTAAGCACCGGTCACCCATTTATTCACCTCTGCGGGAAACTTTCTGAGAACATTTGTTTATTTTAGGAAGGCATCTCTCACATAATTTCTGACAGATGCAAGATTTGAACCCTTAATCTACAGTGCTTCCTTCTGGCTAGGGAGATAGCACTCCAGACCAACTAGCCAATAATCCGACTTAACAATCCACAAAACTATCTTTACTAGTAAACAAAATGCCAAAAGGAAATAGATTTAATATTGTTTTTAAGGTTGTAGTTCATGTGGGCAGTGTTCTCAGCCTGTTTTGTTGAGTTTTTCATGCAAAAATAGTTTAGGCTACATAAAAATGTATCAAGATTTTGTTTATTGAACACAATACAGCCAATATAATTTTTTTTGGGTCCTCTAGGGTTAATGATTTATGAGGGATTCCAACCATCTCACCTTCACTACTTTTAAGTAAGAATATTGTGAATAAAACGAGAACAGAATGCTGCAAGAGTTAAACCATCATTAAGAGGGTAATGCAGGCATAATTACTGGCCTCTCTTACTGTTAAACTACTTAGAAGCTTCTTTTAATCATGAAACAATGCAATTACAAAGACATGCTGCTCTAGAGTTTTGAACCATTAATTTAATTGAGTTTGGTAAATTTAAAAACTAAAAATCTATTTTTTTTCCTAGGACGCTAGGCACGAGCCTGGGATTGTTTTTCACATTACTTCAGGCTAGACCTAGGGGTTGCGACATTATCACTTAGATAAAATCCATTAGTGACTTAGCGGGGATCGAACCCGGGACCTCAGGGACTGAAGTCCCGCGCTCTAACCACTACGCCAGCTCGCTCCCCCGATTACTGCTGATGGGAGTTATAAAATATTCCAAGATCATTGAGATTTTTACATTTAATTAAGAAACAAACTAAAATCAAGGTTTGCAAAATATCATGTGCAGGCCTCCATATATTCTTATTAAATTGATGACAGCAGGTTAACTGATTGAAGTGGAGATTTTTACCCATTTGTTAATACGTTATGTTGATTGTCATAGACAAAAATACTGTAATAACTAAACTAAAAATTAAAATCCAATGTATTCCTTAGGTTAAACAAGCCTCAATTTTAGGAGCGGGTTATAATATTATAGATTCATGACATCATTTACATTTTAATGAAAGAAATTTTAAAAGCACAGGCATAAGCTAATTATCTAAATGCCAGCTATGTTTTTAGATCCAAACAATAAATTATAACAATGGTCAACAATTTAAAAAAAAAGTTTTTATATAAACAATACATTAATTAAGGACTACATTAAATCATTCTGTGTCAAAAACTGTCATTATCTTTGTATCTATTCTTATTGAAATTATTTAATTATTTTAAATTATCTTTCAGAATTTAGAATTGGTGATTCTAATTAGTTTTTATTAGTAAAGGCCATTTCACTCTGATGGCATCGCATTTCGTCGGTGAAGCAACATAATAAACGTCGCCAGTGCAACGTCTACTTTTGTGAGCCGAGCATTTGCACAGTAGACGGTTCAGTGGTTCGTGTCTCTGCCTACTTAAACCGTTTTAATTTAAAACGTTTAATCGTACATATTCGAATCTTTCATCATGTGTCACTATTTGCAGACTGATTCCATCCTTTGATTAATTTAATGACAAACAAAGTGGGTACTTTGTTGCTTCAATGATGATTACTGAAACAAAAGTTAATAGTCACTGTCACTGCTTTCACTGCAGTCCAACCAAGGCATACTTAAGCTTAAGTCTGGCTCATACCAATTAACACTAAACACCATCTCTAGCCCAGTCTACAAAGAACATAAATTGATCAACAAAATACTTGAAACAAACAACCAGTAATGCTCTCGCCCACAACTCAAACTGTGGACAAATTCAAACGAATACAACATTTCGGTGTAAACTGTTTCATAGCTTACGTATTAATACTCTACGTTGCCTGAAGACGTCACTCAAGCAACTCTACGCCAATGTGGAAAGGCATTAACCTTAATTATGTTTGGGAATTAGTTCGCCCAACCGTGGCTGTCTTACATTCCCAGGACGTTCTACATTCTGAGGATATAATCCCAAGAGATATTACAATTGTACAGTATTATATACCATCTATTATTATTGATTCTCTATTTATAAAGCACAAAACACATAATATTAACAAACACAGGAACAAAAACAACAAACACCTTGAATGTAAAACAAGTTTATAACCAAATGTGTACAAAAGAAACTGTACACTTTATATACATGTCATAACAAGTAAAAAAATCTATCACAATCGTTTGATCAAACAAAATAAGACAAAAGGTTCCCAACTCTTTCAGATGATTAAACAATTTACCGTCTGTGAATTTTAACACATTTTTTTTGTAATAACGCAATGCTGCAACTGAACATTACTTAATTTACTCACACAGTCTAGCAATTCTTAAGATGTGACTGCCAGTTAAAATAATTAATTAATAGTTATAGCACCTTCACGGAGCAAACACAAGACTAGCACAGTTGCTGAGAAGCTAAGGATTATTGAAGTGTAATTAGAAATGTCAAACACAGAAGAGTCAGAAATCCGGACTAATTGGCGTTGTACCTTATCTCAATTAAGATTCTAATTGCCTGGATTTACACTAAATATATTATTGATTTACGTAACGTATGAAGGTGATTTTTTATTAAAACAGTACTTGTCAATGTTTGTTTTAGAGCATATACTGTGCTGTTTTATTTGAAAAAAATAATAAATTAAATTGTAATTTTATTTAAAAACATGATTCAGTTGTCGTTAAGTACTAGGCTTAGAATTACAAGAAATTTCGGAATTTTTGCAGCATCAAATTACAAAGTATGGCAACTTAACTTTGCTTAACATTTAAGTTTGTTGTTTTAAACAACTGCTTATACCAATACTGTTTATATTTATTGTAAACCCTGTATATTAGTTCAAACTTTGAATGGGGATGTTTTGTGCTGTCATGGATCTAGAATTAAATCCAGATCAGTACAATGAAATCAATCAACTGAGTTAACATGTAAATGGATGTCAAGGTTTTGAAATATAACGTAAAAAGGATATGATTGTTTTACGTAAATACGGTGAGAATGAAGTGCATTACAAGGTAGAAGTAACATGAAACATGAAACTTCAACATTGATACAACTAGCAATCCCCGATGTAAATTACTGATTCCGGTCAAGTATGCCAATTTTTTAACCAAGTCAATCTAATAGGTTGACTATTAGCTACAACACATTTTCTGCCTCGTAACTATTTTAGTAGAACAGACAAGGTAGAACATAGAATTTTAGACAGCAGCTCATTCTGTGACTGAATCATTCAACTACAGTGTTTTTACTTTTTAGTAAAAAAAATTGGCGACATATCCTCCATGTAGATAGGATGTATAATTCAGTATCGAAACGTCAATGCTTAAAGGCACCTTGAACAAAGACATCTCAATCATGAAAATTGGTTAGGTAGTAATTTAAAGTAGACGTTATACATATATCGTAATAAATAAATATAACAGCTTAGTAAAGTTGGGCACCTTAACTCAGTAAATATCACATTACATCAGTCGTAGACGAGTCTTCCGACGGAGAGCCGGGTGAACTCTTTGTCAGACAGCATGTGCCACGAGTGTCCAAACCTCTGGGACACTTCACGTTCTGTGTCCTCGTATGAGCGTGAAGACATACGCAGCCACTCGTAGAACCTACAACAGTTTAGTGCAAAATATGTAGCCATGTAGTGAAGATTCTGAACTATTCTTTTGATTGCTTGGTTCCTAAGTAAAAGGGCACTTAATACTTTGAAATTATTAGTCTAAGTGTAATGAACAAACCACTGTGATTTAGCTATAAGCTATTCAAATTAATTGTGATTTATTTTGTAAACAAACCTTGTGTATAGTATTTCCGACAATACTTCAGCAGATCAATTCTCGACTAACGATACATTTGAGCTTACCCAGGTGACCACTCAGGGTTGCGTGGCCAATCACAACGCAGTATGACTGCGTTGCGTCTGATATACAGATGACGCAGGTTCTTGCCTACGTCAGCTAACAGCAGTACTGTACTGGTTGATATCCTCTCTCTTACTACCTAAAAAATAATACAAAATCAACATATCTTTAGATGTAGGGCCTTATAATATTTATACTTGTTAGGTTGAAGGTTCAATGGATGCACAATTTGAGCTGGCAAGTAATCCTACTTTCAACCTTTGGAAACCTTTCGATGCTATTGGTCCTTTGAAACGAGACAACTTGATTAGATTACTTACCAGAGTGTGAAGTTTCGGGCAGGCTCGACAAAGCATCAGTAAAAACGGGTCGATGCGGTCATTGAAGCTCTTAGGCTGATGGAATCTAGGTAGGCCAATGTGACCAAAGACACATAACTTCTCTTGGTAAAGGTCTATGGCTCGCGTAACCACGTCAGTCTGCAACTGCAACAAGGAAATATCATTCAAGGAAGTGTGGGATTTCAGTAGACTTCCTCGGGCGCAGTAGATACGTAAGGACTGGATCCTTGCCCAAACTAAAAAGGATAAACCTTCACAAGTTCGTAAGAACATGAAAGGATATGTATTTTAAAACCATGCATTGTAAAATTTTGAAAACAGTACCAATAAAGAATTTGATTGAATTTCAACCTCCATGTTCAATTTAAGTACTAAAACATTTGGTCAATGTACTTGCATTAGTTGCATTTATACAATTCAGTATATATATTTATACTGGATAAATATATTTTCCTATATATTTATACAACTCTTATGAATGCAAAGCAGAGTGTGAAGAATAGAAGAATTTCTACTGCTTCAGCAAACAACTAATCGCATCTTATAAGTAAATACACCTGACAACTCTCAAAGAACCGCAGTTGAAAACTTCTTGAATCCACCACGGGAATTGGGAGTGGAAGTTTTTTATTTTGCTGCGCCGTGCCTCCATTAGGTTGCGAGGTGTGGGCAGATAATAAGGAGCAAAAACAGCAATGGCAAAAACTGGTACATCTAGTATTTTCTTCTGGGTTTTCCCCTTATTCCGCAAATGAAGGAACATAATATTAAACCCACAAGCTCCTTCCAGTTCCATCACGATCAATATAAAACAATGAACTGAGCAAGTGTGGTGGCTAATGAAGTGGTTCGCCACCAATCACGCTTCCAAAGTACCATGGTGGCCTAGTGTGCAGAAGCCCTACAGGAACATATTATGTACATTGTTTCCAAAAGCACAAGTCTTACAGGTTATGACTACAGTAACCCTTTTTAACCACAACCCTATTGCAGAGCCATCCTTATAAAATGCGAGGCTTGGGGCAATAAATAGTTTTACGAGGCCTTGTTTAATAATGTTTCTGGGGGGCCGGGGGGGTATGGAATACCCTCGAGCATATTTAGGCCGGAGCATATTTATACTGACATATT
Source organism: Macrosteles quadrilineatus (assembly GCF_028750875.1). Lineage (NCBI taxonomy): Eukaryota > Metazoa > Arthropoda > Insecta > Hemiptera > Cicadellidae > Macrosteles > Macrosteles quadrilineatus. The sequence continues at coordinate 2,081,658 of NW_026542613.1, forward strand.
TAGGCCAACGAGGCCTTCCCCGGTGCGAGGCCTGGAGCAGACGCTTCACCCTAAGGACAGCACTGCCCTATTGGTTTCGACTTTGCTTATTTTTAAGGGTACGCTCTACTCGTCTGGCATGCGCGAATGGAAAGGGTTTAGTTCTTCCTGATTGTAGCCCCAATTGTGAACCAATTTAAAAGATCTTGGTGTCATATTTTTCGTTAAATACTATTGTAGTTTTGCCGTTTTTTAAATTTTGATAGTTTAAAAAATGTTGGGCTCAAAGGTTGGTAAAAATGTTAAAATACCCATTTTTTATCATAAGTTTTAACGCATACAAATAATTTTTAAAGAAAAATAAAAAACGGGAAAAGTGAAATAGATTCTTAAAAACAAGAACCTGCCGTTAGTTTACTAAAAAGTTGAAGGATAACTATGTAATCAAGCAGACTCGAAAGGCTTGCAAGAGCTCTTCAAGGCGCTGTTCAATGCAATGGTATAGGGACATCGGCGTTCGGCAACTTCATATTGAGAAATCCGAGCTAAGGTAGGTAGAGCACACCCTTAACAGCAATTGCACAATATATTATAAACGTGTCGTTCCACTAAGCTAGGAATGTGACTGAGAGGCTTTTGTACAGTATCAACTATTGTACCTTACACTGAGGACTGGAGTACAACACTGTGTGTACAGGAGCTCCTTCTTGCCACAGCAAATGTCGCTCTCTAGTGCTTTCCACCCTTAGATGTACCTTCAGTCCTGGGTTGCGCTTGGCACAATCCCTGCACAAACAATAAGGGTATCAGCAGACTTACTTACTTTCTCCCATAAGCTTGACATTAATACCCCCGCCGCAGCAAATCGTTCCCATGGCTCAATCATGTCCTGGTTGAAGTTTGTTCGCTACGCTCACTCACCTTTAGGTTGGAGCTTGTTCGCTGCGCTCACTTGCCTTCAGGTGAGCTCGTTCGCTACGCTAACTCGCATCTAGGTTGAAGTTTGTTCGCTACGCTCACTCACCTTTTGGTTGCAAATTAGCTGTTGTCATAAATTTAAAAAGAATAATAGTGCTGCACGCTGTTGGTAAACCTATTAACTTTTTAATGCTATTGAACATCAAAGAATCAAATTGTTTAGTTGGACCCAGCTGTTAAGATTCTTTAATTCAATTTAAATATGAGTACTCAAAAGGTTAACATGGGAAACTCCAGAGCCACTAGGGCGGAGCCCTTTTGGTGGATCTGCACCAAACTTCACACAAACCATCGTTGAATAATGCCTGAAAGTTTCATTACAATCTGTCGAGCGGTTTCAGAATCCATGAAGGACAAACAAACAAACATACATTGGATTTTATATATATAAGAAGATTTAAATAACATTAATTTTAGTGAGTACTTAGGTTTGCAGCTACAGGGAAGATATCGTGGCGTGTTTTATATTGCAATGTTGATAGCTTAGTATGAAATAAAGAAAATTTCCAAATTTGGTTAAAATATATCAATAAACAAGCAAACTACAACAGTTTATTTATTCTCCATAAGAATAACATGGGAATTTTAAATTTAGAATTTTTTAACTATCTCCGTAACCGTTGGGCAAACGATGTTTCAATATACAAAAATTATTTTTTTTTTAAGCTCTACAAAATGGTTTGGAGAGAAATTATGAATGTTTGTGTTTTTAGAGTCAAAAATGGGAAAGATCAATTTTAACCCCATAATACCCCTCATAAACCCGTTCCCATCGTCCGATTATGCTGGTTCGCGAACTCGTTCGAATAAACAATATAGGTTTAGACGTTTGTACTACATTTTTTCAAAATCGGATAATTTTTGCTTGAGTTGTCACGCTAACGAACACAGACAAATACGCACACACAAGCACACACATTTATATATATATATATATATATATATATACTAGCAGAGTACCCGTCCTTCGTACGGGGTTGGAATATAAGTATAAAATGCTTATTGCAGTTATACTCAAGCTTTGCGTTTGCAATAAGGCAGGACACAGTTTGATAAAATTTGCTTTTTTTAATTTACAGTATTCTATAGTACTAGTGGAACCCCGTCGAAATCGACGGTTAATCTTGAGGTTTTATGTAAATTCAGCTAACTGCGATAGATAGAGTGAAGTCATTAAAATCTTAGTTAAATGAAGGGAGGATAAGCATAATAATAAGCCACTTATCATGTCCGCTATCATGTCAAAGCCACTTTCACTATATGGGAGAATGAGTTCATATAATTAGTCTTCCATGTTACGGAAAGAGTCAATATTTATTACTAACAACTAATTCCATCTGCTTTAGAAAAATCATTCAGATTGTATCCAGATTTATAAGTAAATCTTCATCTTTGGTCATAAAAATACAGAATTTTATCAGCATTTAAATAAGTTTCTTTTTTTGTATTTGATAAAAATATCTGATTCTCCAGATCAGTAACATTCTTACTTCGATCTAAGCAATTTTAATTCCTTCTCTTGCCACATCGACCCATGTATTTAATCAGAACAGGATTCTTACTTGATAATTCATTAACTTATGGGGTAGTTTTGCCTGGCCATATCGACCACATAAAGCTGTGCATGTTTTTCGTGGATGGAATGAACCATAATTGTAGGAAATTTGATCACAAATCTTGAACATTTGCGGAACCAAATCCATAACCTAGTCCAGCCTTGGTAACAAATTATGCAAATGCGATGAGATGTGATGACACTGTTGTGTTTCCCAATGTTTTGTATGTAGTGAGGTTTAGATGCGTTGTTCGACCTAGCTACATGTGTCAACGCCTTTAAATGTTATCAATGCAGTTCAAAAAATGAAAAACTCAAAAAGTGATGAATTATGGAATGTCAAATAATTTACTGAAAAATATTATTTATAGTTTACATGTACCTCTTGCTAATTGTATAAACTCATTGTTAGAAGCTGGAGTATTCCCAGACTTGTTGAAGGTCTCACGTGTTTGTCCAGTCTATAAGAAGGGTCCAAGAGATAAACCCCAAAGTTATCGTCCTATCTCAGTAATTCCGGTAATTGGTAAATTAATTGAAATCTTGGTCTTTGAACAGGTTAATGAGTATTTTGAGGAGAACAACTTGTTTAATGTATCCCAATTTGGATTTAGAAAGGGAATGTCCACTATTGATGCTCTTGATAATCTAATTCGTCAGATTCATGGGGCATTTGAAAATAGGTTATTTGCTCAGGGCACTTTTTGTGACCTGAGCAAGGCGTTTGATTGTGTTGATTTTAAAATTCTTATAAACAAATTACAAAATTATGGGTTTCGAGGGCCATCTCTACAATTCTTTTCATCTTACCTAAACAATCGTAAACAAATAGTAAGTATTAATGGCAATACGTCTCAAGAAAAGAATGTAAAATGGGGCGTTCCCCAAGGCTCAGTCCTTGGTCCACTTTTATATTTAATTTATTTTAATGACCTTCCATTGGCAGTAAAGAGTCAAACTATTCTTTATGCTGACGATACAACATTTCTTCATGTAAACCCCAACCTAACAGAACTAAAAAATCTTGTCCTTGAAACAAAGCTAAAAGCATCAAATTGGTTTAATGCGAATGGATTTTTGCTTAATGAAGAAAAAACCCAAAACATGATTTTTACACTAAAACAAATCCCCACTATGAGTGATCTAAATAATAGCACAGCTGTAAAATTTTTGGGCCTTCAAATTGATAATCAACTCACATGGAATGCTCACATAGATTATTTATCTTCAAGATTGTCTCGTGTGGTGCATCTCTTAGATCGTCTGGTAGATCAGGTTCCTAAGAAATATGTAAGGACGGCCTATTTTGCGTACTTCCAGTCAATCATGAGATACGGATTGGTGCTTTGGGGTGGTAGTGGTAGAATAAAAGAAATTTTGATTCTCCAAAAGAGGGCTTTAAGAGCTATGACAGGGACACACCCTGATCATTTCAAACCTCTTTTTATAGATCTGCAAATTCAAACTGCAGTAAATTTGTTCATTTATGATCTGATTGTTTATATATTAAAAACCCCTGAATATCTTCAATTTAATAATCACAGTCACAACACTCGTTTTAAAAATACTGCACTGTTAGAATCCCATCGTCTTAGTAAAACTAGTAATTGCCACATAATTTTATCAATTAAAGTGTATAATTCAGTAAAAAATAATATAAATTTTCATTCAATTAACAAATTTAAGGCTATGTTTTATAATTATCTACTTCAGAACCCTTTTTATAGTCTGGATGATTATTTTAAACTGGGAGAAATTGTCCTTTAGTTTGGTTTTAATTTCAGTTAAGAATGTGAATGGAGTTGAAAGTTAATTGTAATATTTGGCCTGTAAGAGTATTTTGTTGTTTATTTTAAGACTTGGTTTGAAAACTGCAAATAGACTTTGTCAATGATATGTAAATGTATCCTTATGGCAAATAAAGATTGATTGATTGATTGATTGATTGTGTACATCAAAGTAAAAACCCTGTAGGCCTACACATTTTTTTTTTAAATACCTGAATTGACATTAGTTCACCTACTTCACCAAAACCATAGATGAAAAATACTCCGTAGTTAGTCTATTCCAAAACTTGAACACAGCTCTCATCCTCAACGTAAGTTACTCATCTATGACACAATTTTCAACCCGATTATCGAAAACTTTCATACCAATAAATGAATTTCTGGTGTTCTTTCTTGAATTCAAAAATAAATGGTGATTGAAAGTAGGGAAAAAAGGCAAGTGCCAACCTTACAATATATATAAGCTAACCCGATAAGGAATAATTATATGTTCCTTTGAAAATGATATGTCACAGTTATTTCATAATTTAAAATTTTCTAAGAGCAATAAAGCATAGATTTTTGAACAAAACATTTAAAATGTATTATAAATTCATCATTTTGTTGAAACTATAAAAAAACTTGCCATGCAGTGGGGAATCAATAATAAACATTTAATTTTGACAGTTTCCTTTGAATAAAATTTTAATATTAACATCTGGTTCATTAAAAGTAGTGTAAAATTATCCATATGGTCATAATGTAAACAAAATTGCTGAGTGAACTTTAAAGGCCTCTGGGGCAGAGCCCCAAGGAAATTTACTTTGTTTCTCTTTTGAAAGCTCACCTACAGACCAATACCTTTCTTTAGACACCCCTACCAAGTTTCTACACCCAGCCGTTCTCTCAAATTAGCTGTGACAAAAACCCCGTTTTCCTCCATAAGAATAACATGGGATGGGACTTTAAAGGCCACTGGGGCAGAGCCCCGAGGGAATTTACCACGTTTCTCTTTTGATGGCTCATCTACAGACCAAGACCTTTCTTTAGACACCCCTACCGAGTTTCTACGCCCAGCCGTTCTCTCAAAATAGATATGACAAAGAAAAACAGTTTCAAATTAATATATAGAATAGTGTACCTGTTGCTCGAATTCGAGCAATTGTTAAGCATTACAGGCGACTCACGAAGATTATGGAAATACTCACATCTACACAACAGTTAGATATAATCCAAATCTTTTGTAAATATCTTATCTTTTCTCAAAAAGCTGATCTTGTTTTTTAGTGTTTCTACAAATTTTTCCCTCTCATAGCCGCATTAGGTAGTCTACAATAAGGATTATAAATTTTTTAAAAACCATTATTTCTTTTCTTCTACTTGGTTGTGTTCTATGACTTTTTCTATGTTTCCATTGTTTGCAAATCGTTTATTTCAATGATTGCTCAAGAAATGTAGCATATTGTTAATTCAGTTTTATTTTTAGCCTACATCAAATTGTCCAGGATTTCTCGCTTTTATCCATTGTAATAATTTCACCAACCCAAGTTTCGTCTACAGATGCAATACGCCAAAGAATATCACCGACGTACAATCATTATATACAATAACATGGGAAAACAACACAATACAATACAACACAATACAATAGAAGTGGTAAAAAAGGCAGAAACCAAGCCATACAATAGATATAAGTTAACTACATAAGAAATAATTTTAAGAGTTACTGTGATATTAAGATTTTTCATCACTCCTCACCGAAAGTAACTATTTTCGATAACAGCTGTCATCTATGAAAGTTGTTGTTTCCCAAGCTCTAATTTAGGGCGAGGGAAAATCGATCAGCTGATTTTCCCTCGCTCTAAATTTACTTTCCCTCGCTCTCAATTAGTTCTCCATTTATTCACTACGCGCGCTAGTGTTTTGTTACGGTTTTATTTAATGATTTGAATCAGCTGTATGTATTGTTCAAAGTAGTTTTATTCTTTTATTTTGATTTTTGAAGTATTGATAAATATACGAAGGTTTCCTTTAGAATATTTAATTTAATTTTTATATTTAAAAAATTAAACGAAAATATACTAAGGTTTACTTTTAGAAGATTTGTATTTTATTTTTATGTTTAAACAAATTGTTTGATAAATAATTATTGTAATATTACTGAGGTCTGCTTATCTGTGTTTGTGTATTTTTGCGTCGTAATGAAAAGTATCGTTCATAACTCGTACCGAAAGTTATTATCCGGCACTTGCTCCATTATTCCCGTCCTCGGCTTCGCCTCGTACATGAAAATAGCTCTCACGTACTCGGCTTTGCCTCGCACGTGAAATTGGAGTTCCCTGTGTTCGGCTTCGCCTCACACAAAAACTTGAGCGCGCGCCGGAAAATGCCACTTTCGGTCCTAGTAATGAAATATACTATTCCATTGATTTGGTAATAGAACATTATATTGCATAACATGACACGATGCAGAATAAAATCTATTTTAAAATCAGAAAAACCCATTGCAAATACTGTACTTCATTTTGAAAAATTCAATAAATCACAATTTAAATATTAACAGCTATTTCATTAAAAAGTAGTGTAGAATTATGCATATGGTAAACAAATTTGAAGAGGCAACTTTAAAGGCTTCTGGGGCAGAGCCCCAAGGGAATTTACCTCGTTCCTCTTTTGATGGCTCATCTCATCTATAGACCAAGACCTTTCTTTAGAGACCCCTACCAAGTTTCTACGTCCAGCCGCTCTCTCAAATTAGCTGGGACAAAAACCCAGTTTTTCCTCCATAAGAATAACATGAGATGGGAATTCAAAGGCCACTGGGGCAGAGCCCCAAGGGAATTTACCATGTTTCTCTTTTGATGGCTCATCTATAGACCAAGACCTTTCTTTAGACACCTCTACCGAGTTTCTACGCCCAGCCGTTCTCTCAATTTAGCTATGACAAAGAAAAACAGTTTCAAATTAATATATAGATTAGACATCTACCATAGCCATAATGTTCTACCACTTCACCTAAACAATAGAGAAAAATAAATTATCAAGAATTTGCAAAATATCACAAATTATTAATGAAATGAAAAACATAAACATAACTGTAAACCATCCTACTTTGACAGTTCTCATTGTGAATCACAGTTTTTTGTTGCTGCTTAGTTCAAATTAGCTGTGTTCATAAATGCAAAAAATATAGTGCTGCACCCTGTTGGTAAATCCTATAACTTTTTAATGCATTCCATATCATAGAACCAACTTTTTTAGTTGAAACAGCTGACTAAATTCTTTAATTCCCTTTAAATATGAATACTCATAAGGTTAACATGGGGAATTACAGAGCCACTGGGGCGGAGCCCGAAAGGATTTTTGAGATAAGAATATGCCTATATGTTAATCGGGAATGTAAGCTATCATCATGCCAAATTTCAGCCCAATCCATCCAGTGATTTATGCATGATTGAACTTCAAACACACAAACTTTCAGATTTATAATATTAGTAAGATATATATATACAGGTTGTTTTTTTTTTTTAACTTGCATCTTTATTTATGTAAAAACCGCAATAGATAGAAATATGCAGTTGGCGGGAATCAACTATTGACGTAGGGGGCAAAATTATTTTGAATTCTACGTTACATTCACATTCCCCCCCTTTCCCCCAACTTAATTTTTTTAAATAGCAAGGTACCCCTTGTGACATATCAAATAAAAGAGCATGGAAAAAGAAAATGTTTGATGAAAAAAAAATTGAAAATCGGTTCATAAATTTGTGAGATATTCCCCCCTCCCCTCCCCCCGGAACTTAATTTTTTTAATAGCAAGGTACCCCTTGTGACATATCAAACGAAAGAGCATGAAAAAAGAAAATTTTTGGTGAAAAAATTTTAAAATCGGCTAAAGGCAGGGACACACTTGTCATACACCCTTCCGATCCGACTCAGATCATACTGTGGTACGACTGTCGGAGAAGGGAATGGTAGATAACTTTGAACACGGTTGTTTACACCTCTCCGACACGCGTCACGTCATACTCCGATCCTACTCCGATTTTGACTCCGATCACGCACCGACACTGCAGTCTATTCGTTTGTCGGATGCAGGATGGGTTGTTTCTTAAAAATCACCTTTATTCTTAAGATTTAAGAATAATGGTTTAAGATAAATATATGCCGATGCTTGATGTGAAATCTGTGCGTGCATACCTTCAATTTGAGACCTCGATCATGAAAATCGGACGGGTAGAAGAGCCAAACGAGTCTGACTTTCTTCCTCTTCATCTAGACAAACCTCCATCATGGCTGAATCCCGAAGTCCAAAGTTTTTGAACATGTTTACCACCTTCTGCTGCACGTAGTTTACAAATCAGACTGGCAGACTGGCAAGTGTTGATCGACCGGTGGAGGAAATCGGGCATGGGTCGGAAGCGTGTATGACATGTGTGTTCACCCCCTCCGATCCCGCACCGATCCTTCTGGAATCCCGCAAATCGGATAGTAGTAGGATCGGAAGAGTGTATGACAAGTGTGTCCCCGCCTTAACTTGTTTTTTAATAGCAAGGTACCCGCCCTTGTGACATATCAAATGAAAAATAAATTTCACCAAACATTTTCTTTTTTCATGCTCTTTCATTTGATATGTCACAAGGGGTACCTTGCTATTAAAAGTTCCGGGGAGGGGGAGGGGGAAATATCTCGCAAATTTATGAACCGATTTTCAATTTTTTTTCATCAAACATTTTCTTTTTTCATGCTCTTTCATTTGATATGTCACAAGGGGTACCTTGCTATTTAAAAAAAATAAGTTGGTGGCAGGGGGGGAGTTGGGGGGGAATGTGAATGTAACGTAGAATTCAAAACAATTGGGCCCCCTACGTCAATAGATGATTGTAGTATATTCACAAAAGAATAAAACAAACTAGTAAAAGAAAGAACATTTTTATCTTATTGCCATCTCAACACTGAAACAAACATCATAACAAAAACATAAACCATATGCTTTTAACAAGACAATATAGAATAGAATATTAGACATATGATCCAATATCACACTTCTCCCCCTTCAGATAAAGCTCCGCTTCTCTTACGTAGCTGGTCTGCGTGTTTTCGCTTCAGAAGTCCACCAACCCTGACTTGGTATGATAGCTCACCAGTTCTTGATGCAATCACTCCTGGATTCCAACCGGCACCTATTTCTCTCTGCACCCAGACTTCTTCCCCCTCAGAAAATTCCCTACGTCTACTTTTGCCATCGTTATACTCCTTTTGTTTAAAAACTGATTCTGCTATCACGTCTTTCACCGTAGGCTTCAAATTGTCCAATGGAGATCGAAGTCTTTTGCCGAAGAACAGTTCAGATGGAGGTTTGCTCGTAGATTTTTGTGGTGTGTTTCTGTAGGCAAACAATAGCTTCGCCAACCTTTGTGTTTGATCTTGCCTGTCACCTTTGCTGGACAAATATCTTGACTTGAATGTTTTGATGAACCGTTCAACTTGGCCATTCGTCTTCGGATGATATGGTGTACTGCAGACATGTTTTATCGCGTTATCCTTGCAAAACTTCTCAAATAGCTCTGACGTAAACTGTGTCCCATTGTCAGTGACTATCATTCTAGGAACTCCATAGCGAGAAAACCATTCCCGTAACTTGTTCACTGTACTGGCAGCCGTAATAGATCTAACCATTGATATCTCTGGCCATTTAGAAAATGCATCTACACCAACTAACCAATACCACCCATCAAATGGTCCAGCATAATCCAAGTGTAACCGTTCCCATGGACCATCTGGTACATTCCACGAGTACAGAGGTACCTCCGGTTCCCTTGGACGGTTCATCTGACACCCATTACAAGTCTTCACATACGTTTCTATGTCTTCGTCAATCTTGCTCCACCACACATAGAACCGTGACAAACTCCGCATAGCTTCAATTCCAGGATGTCCTTGATGTAAAACACGTAGTGTTTTCTTTTGAAGGGTCTGTGGAACCACTATTCTATTTCCCCACATCAGAATTCCTTTCACAGAAGAGAGTTCTTCCCGTCTGTGAAAAAATGGAGACAAATATGAAAGATCCTTAGGCAACTTTTGTGGCCATTGTGATTCCATAAACATCATTACCCGCTTGCAAGTCTCGTCTTTTCTAGTTTCCTCTTGCAGTTCCTTTGATGTCAGAGCCATATCGTCTATCTTTTCCTGAACCAGTAGTTTTGCAGACAACTCTTCTCTTGATGGGAGGTCACTCTCACTGGGCAGTCTAGAGAGTGCATCCGCCAACACGTTGTTCCTACCTTCTATATACTTTATATCAAAGTCGTAGTTGTTTAAGAAAATAGCCCATCGAACCAACCTGTTATTCATCGTCTTGGTCAAATCCCGATGTTTACCAAATATTCTCTCTAAAGGTTTGTGGTCACTAGTTAAGGTAAAATGTCTGCCATAAAGATACTGGTGGAATTTGACCACTCCAAACACGCAAGCAAGTGCTTCCCTGTCAATTGATGAATATCGCTTTTCTGATTCCTGCAAAGTACGCGAAGCAAATGCAACTGGTCTTTCTACACCATCGTGATCAGTTTGTAGAATAATTGCTGCTACACCAACCTCCGAGGCATCACAGGATACTGTTATGGGCAACTCATCTCGGTAAGGAACAACCGTTGCATCTTCTGCAATCAGATTGCGTGCTCTGTCAAACTCCTCTTGTTCTTGGTGATTCCACACCCAAGAAGTCTTGGAACTTGTTAATCGGTGTAATCTTGAACAAAGACCATGAAGATGAGGAATGAACTTCTCATAATAGTTGATGGCTCCCAAAAACGCTCGAAGCTCTTTCTTGTTTGTTGGAGTCTTGGCTTCCTTTAATGCCTTTACTTTATCTTCCCTAGGATGTATTCCATCTTGATCAATTTTATGCCCCAAATAGTAGACACTGTTTTGACCTAACTGACATTTTTCTTTCTTCACCTTTATCCCCGCAGCTTCGAGACGTTTCAACACTGTTCTGACATTGCCCAGGTGCTCTTCTTTGGTTCTTCCACTGACTATGATATCATCTATGTTCACCCCAACCAAAGGGATATCACTGAGGAGATTTTCCATGAAACGCTGAAATTTGGCTGGAGCATCAGTTAAGCCAAATGCAAGGCGTTTGTAGCGGAAATACCCCATATGAGTAGCTATTATTAAGTAGTTTCGATCTTCCTCTGCAACCTCTAACTGTAAGTATGCATCTTTCAAATCAATTACAGTAAATGATCGACCTCCAGCAATTTTGTTTGTCAAATCAGCAAAAGTAGGCATCTGATAAACTTCAGGCACAATTGCCTTGTTCACGGTAACCCTGAAGTCTCCACAAATCCTAACCCTACCTCCTCCTTTGTTGACATTTACAGTAGGCGTTGACCAGACTATTGCTGTTTCACTTGGATCAACCTTCTCTAAGACTCCGCACTCAACTAGTCGGTTCAGCTCATTCTCTGCGGAATTTTTCAAAGGAAAGGGTACTCTTCTGGCTTTCAGCGCAATTGGTGGAAAATCCTTCTTTACATGTATTCTAGCCTTTACTCCTTCAATTTTACCCAATCCATCAGAGAAAACACTATCAAATTCCTTCACCAATGATTGGGCTTCCTCTTCCGTAATATTCACATCATCATTTGTTACATTGTTTGATTTTACACTAACTTCAGGTGGAAGTTTCATTCCAAATGATACCATCCACGGAAGTCCAAACAATGGAATGTCATCTTTTTCCATTACTGCAACTGGCAATTTCCTAGTTTCCCCATTCAAACACACTGACACATAGCATTTGCCTAAACATGCTAACGGTGTTTGACCATAGCCTGTCAACCCGGAGAGAGGTTTAACCTGGGGCTTACCGAGTTTCTTCCATAATGTCTGCCCAATTGTAGAAATTCTAGCACCAGAATCAAATTCCATAAGGCAGGGCAGTCCATTCACATTCACTCTTATTGAGGCACGTGGAGTTCTGTTTGAAATCTTCTTAAGAGCATGAAGATCAGATTCCACCCCATCTGAACTGTGCTCACCATCGGAATACTTCGTGTCAATTTTACTGACAAACTTCCTTTGGCACACCCTAGCAAAATGTCCTATCTTCCGGCATTTGAGACACTCCTGGCCTTTTGCTGGACATTTCTCCTTGACACATTTATATCTGCCACAGTTCTCACATCCATTTACTTGACCAGTTGTTTGCCGCTTCTTGACAAAACATACGTTCGATGTAGTACTGGCATTCACCTCGTTTCTGGCACGCTCCATCGACCTGGCCAGCTGGAACACTCTCTCTGCCGTGACAACACTGCCACCGGTCTCTACACCATCCGGCCAACGATGCCTTACTTCCACTTCAAATTGTTCATTGAACACCCCTGCGATGAAACGATCCCGGATCCGTTCATCCAAGCCTTGGCCATACCGACAGTGTTTGCTTAATTTCTTTAACCGGGTGAAATATTCTGTGAAGGACTCACTTTCATTCCTCACAGCTCTTTCAAACTCAAAACGGGCAGCGAAAATCGTTTGGTTTGGACCATACAGTGTGAAAAATGCAGTCTTAATTTCGTCATATGAACAAGAATCAAGGTTCTTCGGGATGAAATAATTTTGCATCTTCTGGAGTGGTTCACTTCCCACATAAGCCAGTAGTAAGTCTTTTCTCGCCTCCTTACTACGCTCATCTGAACCCCCCAACCCTTTCACCCGACAAACACGTTGAAAATGTTCAATGTACTCTTCTGCTGTTTCTTCACATTTGTATTTCTCAAAGACAAACTTCTCCATTTTCCTCTCCAACTCACTGTGAGACTCTTCATCAACTTCCCTATCACTCTTCTGCTTCTTTCTAGACATCCTCGTCGCCAGTGTAGTATATTCACAAAAGAATAAAACAAACTAGTAAAAGAAAGAACATTTTTATCTTATTGCCATCTCAACACTGAAACAAACATCATAACAAAAACATAAACCATATGCTTTTAACAAGACAATATAGAATAGAATATTAGACATATGATCCAATATCACAATGATTCCCGCAAACTGCATATTTCTATCTATTGCGGTTTTTACATAAATAAAGATGCAAGTTTTTAAAAAAACACCCTGTATACAGGGTGTTTTTAAAAGAATGCCGAGATTTTTAATGGTAATTGCTGGGGTAATTACTATTCAAGGTAACTAAACGTTTTATACGTCAAATTGAAGCTAAAATAACTAAGTTTTGTTCCCGTGTAGCACGGGGGGAAACTTTGACCTTGACGTGAGTAAAACAGGTGCAGAGTGGTAAGCCGCTATTGTGACTCATATGCCTGAATCCAGTCGCCAGTACGACGTTTATGGCGCAACAGAAGACACAGATTGTAATCTGTAGTTCGCAGAGTTTATATTCATTGCTAAATTAAACTAAATTTAAATCTACTTGATAATAAAGGAACTTGAAGCTGGTTTAATGAGTTTCATGGCACCAAAGTGTTTTGACAGGACATTCACCTGGCCGGCTAAAAACAAGCGATGACACAGTGTGCGACGATGTCTTCAGTTTAACAAACCTAAATTGGCCAATTTATGATGTTATCTATAAAAGAAACAGAAAAGATTCAGTTAAGACATCAGATAAACCCGCCGATCGCCCTAAGCGTACAGACTTTGCCAGTTTTATGCTCATATAAGATTGATAAAAATCTGAATTTTATTAAATCATTCCGAATTGTATGAAAGAATGAGAAAAAAAATGTATTCTTTTCCCTTCAATTTGACGTTTAAATCGTTTTAACTATCTTGAATAGTCCCCGAACAACGACCGTATGAAATCCCGGCATTCTTTTAAAAACAGCCTGGATATATGGATTTATATGTATTAATTTATATATAGACATATATATGAACTAGCAGAGTACCCGTCCTTCGTACGGGGTTGGAATATAAGTATAAAATGCTTATTGCAGTTATACTCAAGCTTTGCGTTTGAAATAAGGGAGGACACAGTTTGATAAAATTTGCTTTTTTAAATTTACAGTATTCTATAGTATTACACATCTACCATAGCCATAATGTTCTACCACTTCACCTAAACAATAGAGAAAAATAAATTATCAACAATTCGCAAAATATCACAAATTATTCATGAAATGAAAAACATAAACATAGCTAACTGTAAACAATCCTACTTTGACAGTTCTCATTGTGAATCACAGTTTTTTGTTGCTGCTTAGTTCAAATTAGCTTTTTTCATAAATTCAAATAAAATATAGTGCTGCACCTTGTTGGTAAATCTTATAACTTTTTAATGCTTTTCCATATCATAGAACCAACTTTTTTAGTTGAAACAGCTGACTAAATTCTTTCATTCCCTTTAAATATGAATACTCATAGGTTAACATGGGGAATTACAGAGCCACTGGGGTGGAGCCCGAAAGGATTTTTGAGATAAGAATATGCCTATATGTTAATCGGGAATGTAAGCTATCATCATGCCAAATTTCAGTCCAATCCATCCAGTGGTTTATGCGTGATTGAACTTCAAACACACAAACAAACAAACAAACAAACAAACAAACACACAAACTTTCACATCTATAATATTAGTAAGATATATATACGTAAGATATATATAGTTGGATATATATAGTTGGATATATATACGAATGGTGTTTTTTCCCTCTGAGGACCTCAAAACGAAAAAGTAAATCAGTCCCAGGTCTAGGTCTTACCATGAGACCTACGGTAATAGCTTATTCCCTACATTTTAAATTCGCTGAAAGCATAAGAAACATCATGTTGTTGAAAACTGATCACAATTCTCTTTGGCACTGTGTCAATGCCAATCAAACCAAAAATTGGCATGGTACTTGCTTGTTAAAGTTTAACAACAAGCTTTCTATTCTCTTTGGTTTTGTGCAACTGATAATTTTCATTGGTTATTTAATGGCATGTGTCTTCCTTATTAAGAAATGATGAACTGAGTATTGACTGATCCAAAGTCCCACGGAGGAGTCTACATATCGTTACGTTGTCGTGTTCATCACTATCAGCCTGGGCTTGTGATTTGCATCTTAAATAGCCTGTTTATGCTTAGAAAAATTCCATTGTACATAGCTTAGAATCTTGGCACGGCTCTCTCTAAACATTTTGATCTCATAGAACCAGGAATCTGTCAATCGAAACCAAGTAGTTTGTTTTGCCAGTCCATAAGAACTCCAAGGGTTATTCACATTAGTAGAATTTGAAATATTTTGAGGTAAGAATGGAATCAATCTAGTACTCTTTTTTTAGAGCAATTATTGAGTTGGAAAAAAATTTAGATTTTAATATTAGATCTTAAGTAAGTAAACAGTATCAGCGATATGTATACTTTCTCCCACTAGCTTGTCAACAATCGTTACCATGGACATGGATAAGTGGTTAGAGAGGAAATTTAATAAATTATTTTAAAAATCAATAGAGTTGCAACTATTTTTAAATCGTAATTTTTACAGCAATAGGGGTTGTACCATTTCGTTTAGAGTTAAAAACATTAAACTAATACAACATATACACAATTTGAATTAAAGTTGGTCAAGTCGTTTCATGAAAATCCGATTTTCCGTGACATTAATAAGTTTTTATAGGGAAAATGACAAAAGTTGCAATAACATTTCAACCGTAATTTTTACAGCAATAGGGGTTATACCATCTTGTTCAGAATCAAAATTAAGTATAACATCGTCAATTTTGAGAAATTTTTTTTTTTTGTAGGGTTTAACGGGAAAATCACCATTACAAATTTAAATTTAAAAAATATTATAAATATTTCTTTGAATATGTTGCAACTTTGCATGGAGAGTTTATATTAAGTTTTTTTTCAGGTTACCAATATGGAACAATCCCCAGACTTCAAAAACCTCCCTTTTATCTTCAAAGTCATCTTTTCTTTGGACATAAAAAAACGTAGCCTCAACAAGTATATAGTTTCGTTGAGATTTTTCTTCTACATCCTCTTCTTTTACACCACGTTATCTTGCATAACCAACAATGAAAATGAAGGAAATGATTTCTCTAAATATCACGATTTAATTGTTATATTTGTAGTGATTTCTATTGAACTATTCGTAATTATAAACAAGTCGCAGTTGTGTTCTTTGGTAGAGATTCTGCTAGAACCAATCGTTGAAATAGAGAGGAACACTGTTCAATGGAAATTGGTTGAGGATTTCAACAGACAAATTACATTGTATGGGAAAGTTAGTTTGGTTTTATACGTTTCTTTCGTCCCTTTATTCTGTTTGCTTCCACTGCTTCTGTCGTTGCAAACAGAAATGGGAATCAACGATGAAATTTGTGCAGATCTTACCATGGGGTGGATATGGAAGTCTGAATCGTCTTTGCTCCTACTCTTGTATCCCATATCAGGTTTTCTGATGATGTTACAAATTGCGGGGATGTATCTGCTCTCTCTGGTTTTGATTTACATGGTCGCAAAGACCAAGTTTACCACAAAACTGCTTCTCGTTGACTTGAACGATGTGAACAAAATAATGGATAAAACGAATGAACAATCATATTACTATTACTTGTCTACCTTGAGGGCAAAAGATGAGGAGAGTGTGGGTGGTAATGTTCAAAGAAAAGATTTTCCCCAACAAAACTGTACAGAACAAAAAATAATCAATGCAGTCAATTTCAGCAGCTTAAAACTACTGAAACCTCTTAACAAAACTTTCCATGAGAAAGGAATACAAATCTATTTGGAAAAACTTGTGAAACGTCACATCAATATCATAAAGTAAGTAGGTATGATATTTACTTGTGTTTTCCTTCAGCAATCCTATTTAATATTTTAGTTAGTTTGTAAAGTAGAAATAAATAAATAAAAATCAAAATTATATTACTAATAGCTAGTTAGATAATTGATGTTGATATCAGCCAAATTGCTTTTAATTAGGACCATACTATCTCTTATCAGTCTTATCTATTAATTAAATTCAATGTCTTTTAAATTATTACAGTACAGGTTAAGATAAATGGCAACATGTAGGAAGTGTTGTCTAACTTTCATAAAATAGATTAAATACGTTGAAGGCTAATCAATTGATCTTAAGTAAGATGTTATCTTAGCAAATTTCCCTATTAGTACAATAAAAATATGTTTTGACCCAAAAAAATTAGCACAACCAGGGAATTTGGTACAGATGTTGGGTGTACCTTCCTTTTGAACATACTAAAAGTCCCCTAAAATTGAAGCTGTGCTACGGCCGCCATGTTGGAAAATGGCGGCATATTTCTGTATTTTTCGCTATGGTGACTTTATTATTAGAGATACAGGAAAAAGCTAAGTATACAAAATGTATGTCATCGAAAGATACACATTTTTTGTATTTACCATCTTTCTCTAAACCCAACGGTTTTTGAGTTATTTGTTATTAAGTATATTTAGTTTTTTTCTATTTATCAAAAATAGGTGAAATACATGGAAATTGACCGTTACTTTCAAGGATTATGATAATTTATCCCATTTAGTTAAATAGTGTGATACTATAAAATCTTAAAATTTAAGCTTATTTTATGAGTAAAACAACTCCGCCACAGCAAACCTGCAGACTCAGCAAATTTCCATTTGATTGGATGTTTTATTAAATGTATATAAATAAAATTAGGTTCAACAGGTGCCTAGGTTTGCTGTTACAGGTAGGTTATTATAGTGTGTGTTTTTTTTAAGTAAAATATCAATAGCTTAGAATAAAATAACTAATTTTCCAAGTTTGATCATAATATATCTGTTGTATTAAGTCTGTTATTTTTATCATATGATTTACTTGTGTTTGAATATGTTCTGTTGTCAGATGATTTTTGTTAACATGTTTTGGTAAACATTGGTTGAGTTTTGAAATAGAGTTTGTTGAAGCAAGATGTTTGATTAGTATTCTTGAATTAGAAATAGAACATGGTGGCAGCTTAGTGGATTTTTTATTGAACAAAGTCTAAAAACAGCCATACTGTCAAGTAAGGGCAGAAAAAAACTAAATACTCGTAGGCAAAGGTATGAGGACAACGGGGAGGACGACGCTCAAAGTGAATTCAACTACATGTCAGAAAGGTATTCTAGAAAGACTGAAGAAGAGTCATTAGGTTTTGCATTGGGACAGACAAACCGAGAAAATAATGCAGTTTTGTGTACTCCTACTCCGATGATAAATCTAACGTTACCAACTCCAGAAACCTTCTCTTTTACTCCGAATGAAAATCGGAATTTTCCTGGAGGAATCGCTTTCAAAGGTACAGACAGGGTTGCGGTCTGGATAGCACTTCCGACGCTCGGAAAATCGATATACTTTTGTTTACAATGGGTAGTAGGAGTGAAAATATTTTCGATTCGTTTTCACCAAAATATGACGAGGCTCTTCGGGCCTTTGATGAATACTTTGTGCCAAGACGAAATATAATTTATGAGAGAACAAAATTTCTGAGACACAAGCAAGGGAGTGATCCATCTGAAAAATTCATAACAGATTTGCATGGCCTTGCAAAAACGTGTGCATGGGGTGAACTGAACGATGAGATGATGCTTCTGGTCCTCATTATTGGTATGAAAGATGACGCTCTAAGTGATGGACTCCAGCTGGACTCTCAATTGACTCTGGGGAAAGCAATTAATACCTTGCGCCAACACGAGGAGCTAGAACGCTAAAAACATGAACTCGCCAATACTAATGTTTTTATGGTGAATAAAACGTCAGTACAAGTCGGTAAAACAAATTTGTCTGAAGGAGCTGGTGAACAGAAATTCATCGAGGATGCTACAAGAAAAAAGTGCAGGAAATGTGGTTATAACTGGCACGGATCACTGGCCGAATGCCCTGCTAGGAAAGCAATATGTGACAAATGTTCCGAAATTGGACATTTTTTGCGATGCTGTCCCTCCCGCAAAAAGTGGATGAGAAGAAACAAAAACGTTGTTAAGAAAATCGAACAGCAAGATTCAGACAGTGGATATCAAAAGGTTCCTGAGATTTTCATAGGAAATATAGACAACAGTGACAAAGCCTGGGTTCAGGAGGTAAAAGCAAGCTGTGGAAACCAAGATTTAGGTCTTATAAAATTTAAACTTGACACAGCAGCTGATGTAACCATGATTCCAGTAAGAGTTGTCGGTGATTTTATTAAGACTCTGCCTCTAGGAAAGTGCAAATCCCCTGTGTTTAGCGCAAAGAAGAAAGAACAAATCAATATTTTGGGAACTTTAAGGCTAAGGCTTGAGCATAAGGGTGTATCGGTTTATGATCTTGCATATATTTCTGAGGAGATCACTGTTCCACTTCTTAGAAGACGTTCCTGTGCAGAACTGAACCTGGTGAGGAGGATTTTTTCTGTAGATTCACCTGATATTGACTGGGCTACTAAGTATTCTAATTTATTTCAAGGGTTGGGAAATATGAAAGGAGAGTACAAGATTGAAATGAAGGAGAATGCAGTTCCTTACGCTATATCCACCCCCAGGGTTGTACCAATACCTTTAAAAACCAAGGTGAAAGAGCAGTTAGACGATATGCTTGAGAAAGGAGTGATTGTCCCAGTTGAACACGCGACTGATTGGTGTGCACCAATGGTAGTTTGCACAAAAAAGGGAGGTGGGGTTAGGATCTGCGTAGACCTATCCAAACTCAACAACAGTGTGAAACGAAGGTTTTATCCTATTCCAAAGATTGAACTTTCATTGGCCGAGATTGCGGAAGCCGAATACTTCAGCAAGATCGATGCGAATTCCGGGTTCTGGCAACTGAACCTTGCAGAGGAGTAACAAGATTATACAACATTTATCACCCCTTTTGGGAGGTATAAATTCCACAAGTTACCTTAGGAATTACGTCCCCTCCTGAAGAGTTTCAGCGCCGCATGTCAAAAACTTTAGAAGGGGTAAAGAACTGTTTAGTGCACATTGACGACTGTCTGATATGGGGAAGAACGAAAGAAGAACACGACGAGTGTCTTATAGCCGTTCTAGAGAGAGTGCAAACTAATGGAATCACCTTACAATTTTTTTAAATTTAATTGCAACTATTTTCAATAAACTTTCTTTGTAAGAATGTTCGAGTAAATGGTGCAACATTTTGCAGGTACGTTCAACTAACTGACCAATGCTATCGATTTCAACTGATGGCGTTTATTCAAATCGGAACATTATGTGTGGCAATGTCAGCTCCAAAGCTTAGTTTGGTGAGTTTAGAGAAAACAATTTGTTTTTTGAAAACCGTAATCATAAATCAATAGTCTATCTGAAATAG
This sequence comes from Macrosteles quadrilineatus, assembly GCF_028750875.1. Classification (NCBI taxonomy): domain Eukaryota; kingdom Metazoa; phylum Arthropoda; class Insecta; order Hemiptera; family Cicadellidae; genus Macrosteles; species Macrosteles quadrilineatus. The sequence continues at coordinate 2,102,219 of NW_026542613.1, forward strand.
TGTATTTGACTTTGGATGGTGAAGAATGAGGGGAAAGCCACAATATAATACAAAAGTACACTCTTTTTTGGACATCTCAAGTTCAACTACATTTACTTCACTGAATACATTGTTTATTTGAATGCAGTATAAATTGCTAGCGTTTACCAAGATAGTGTTAAGTTTTCACTAATTTATATAGTTTAGTCAAATTTGTTATTAGGGTAAAGAACTGCTAAAGCCTGAATACATCATTAGCATAGAGGAGGTGACTGGATACCTGATAATAATCGGCGTACTCAATCATATAGGACAAACCCTTCTTGACAAGGTAAAAGTGTGTTTTTCTTTTAAAATATTTCTTTATTCAAGATGGTTATACCATTGGCTTTTGATACTATTAGAATTCTCATCATATTGTTTAATCAGTTGTTAAAAATAAAATTAATTGGTTTAATGATGAACTTAAAAAGGCTAAGGATTTAATGTTATGCCTAACACTACTAATATTATTGCTGTTGTTTTACAATGCTTACAGGAACATGAAAAGGGACAAATCGGGCCAGAGTGAGGCAGCACATAGCTCTTATTTGTTTTTTAAAAGACAGTACAAAGCTAAGATAAAGAAAGCAAAAAGACAAGCATAATCTTATTTTATTGAAAATTCAAAGAACAAATGTAAGGCTGCTTGGGAGGTAATATCTAAAGAAACTCTACCCACCACATCTACAAGAAAAATTACACTCAATCCAAATCAGTTAAATCACTTTTTTGTTGAGTCAGTCTCTGAAATAAAAAAGAACATACCTGATACTGACACCTTGGCACAAAATCTGGTTAAGTCATCACGACACAATGCACTGTGTTTCATTGGGCAGCAACAACAGCGGAGGACGTCATTGAAACTGTTTCTACAATTTTTAATTCCAGGAGTACTGATTTTTATTGGATTTCTAATTACTTGCTCAAAGCATCGTTAATCATATTTACGAACCATTGACATTTGTCTTAAATCAATGTTTAGTTCATGGGTATTTTCCTGATTTATTGAAAACTAGCTGTACCCACGGGCTTTGCCCCGCTTAACTTCATAAGTATTCGCATGGCTCAATCACGTCCTGGTTGAAGTTCGTTCGCTACGCTCACTCACCTTCAGGTTGGAAATCGTTCGCTGCGCTCACTTGTTTTCAGGTTAGCTCGTTCGCTACGCTTACTCGCCTCCAGGTTGATGTTCGTTCGCTACGCTCACTCACCTTTTGTTTGCAAATTAGCTGTTGTCATAAATTTTAAAAAATCATCCCTTTTATTGTTTATAATACAGTACTTTTATAAAGGTTTTTATGTTTTAATATTTAACATTGGAGAATTTAAACGTTGTTAAGTGCACAGGTGTGCTGCGATTGGGGTTTAATACATTTGGACTTATTCAAAAGTAAAAATAGTTTTCTGTGCTGCACTCTGTAGAAACACTGTGGCACTATTTCAAATCATGGCTAATGCTAATACAGAATGTTGTAATTATTCAAACCTACAAAACAGTTGGTAAAAGTAAACATCTGCTTTTAAATTATATTTATTTGTAAACATTGTAGATCAAAAAGTCTGACATTGGCCCACTTAAAACCCTCTGGGGCAGAGCCCTTTTGATAGATCTGCACCAAACTTCACTCGAACCATCCTTGAAAGATGCTTAATAATGCCTGAAAGTTTCATTACAATCTGTCGAGCGGTTTCGGAGTCCATAACGTATATACATACACACACACACACATGCATAGTTCCTCTTTTATAGATATAGATATCAAAAGTAGTGCACAAAAAACCTGTGCACAAAAAAAGTGACAGATCTCTACCTCAGAATTATTGTCCAGTATCCATTGTATCGATATTTTTTTCGAAAGTCTTTGAATCCCTTATGCATTCTCAACTTGTCAAACGTTTTGAATTTAATGGTCTTCTATGTGATTGTCAACATGGTTTTAGGGCAAAAAAAATCTACAACGTCTGCTGTTTCTAGTCTGGTTAATAAAGTACTAGTGTCTTTTGAAAATAGAGAAACAGTCTCTCTTAAGCTTTGTGATTTAAGCAAGGCTTTTGATTGCTTCCATCATAAAAACATTTTTAACAAACTTCGATACTATAATATCGCAGAGAGCTCTCTTCAGTTGCTGCAATCTTAAATCTTATCTTTCAAATCGAACCCAATATGTTTCAGCGAATGGATGTCAGTCTTCAATACTAACCAACAATACCGGTGTTCCGCAAGGTTCTGTTCTTGGGCCATTTTTATTCACTGTTTTCATTAATGACTTTCCATCTAACGTTGCTTCTAAGGTATATATGCAGATGACACAACCTTACTATCTTCACACAGGAACTTAATGTGTCTTGAGGAACAAATAATAAGTAGTGTCTTCAACACAGCACAAAATTGGTTCTCTTAACAGGGAGAAAACTCAAAGCATGTTGCTTGGTTTGGCTCATGTTGAAGATTATCAAACTGTTAAATTACTGGGATTTTTTATTGACAACAAATTGAATTGGAAGTCTCATGTTGAGTATGTGTGGAGAACAATTTCAAGAGTTTCTTATCTCATGTGGAAGCTTCGGGATTTTGTGAGTTTTGAATATCTAAGGGTGGCTTACTATGATTTTTGTCAGTCCCATGTTTCGTATGGCATTACTCTTTGGGTTTTTTTGTGTAGGACATACTTACAATACAGAAAAACATCATTAGAACAATTTTTAGGACAAGTGACACTGAACATTGCAAACCACTTTTTATAAAACTCAAAGTAATGACTGTTATTAATCTTTACATTCACCACATTCTCATTTATACCAAACTACATATTACAGATTTCAATAATAGAAAAAATTCCATAGTCACAACACAAGAAGAAAAAACAAAATTGACCTTCCCCAGCACCGATTAGCAAAAACAGGAAACTGCTTCAAAATTAACTACGTGAGATTTTTCAATAAACTGCCTGACACTGCCCGATTTGTGACTATGAAACAATTTAAAATTAAATTATCTGAGTGGCTTATTGCCAATCCTTTTTATAAAATAGAAGAATTTTTATCATATCCTGTTATTATTAACTTTAAGATTTAATTAATGATATTGACTGTTATTGTTATTATTGTTCACCTGTATGTATCGTTACTGTTAAATTAGCATTTGTAAGTATGAGTAATTATTGCTGGAATGTAATGTATTTATTTAATTTATTGACTATGCCAATGTCTGTAAGTATGGATCAAAGGCAATAAAGATTCTTGATTCTTTAAGTTTTAAAAGGTTCTGCTTGAGTAAGCTCATGTCGACTTAGCTTCCTCTGAATTGTTTCAGATAAGAATTTAACATTTTAGTTAACAGCCCCGCACACACACATAAACAACATAAAAATGGGATCTGATTTCTCAATAAAAAATTAAATGTACTTCCAATATACAAAGTCATTGACAATTTTTCACAAAAGATGATCAATTCAAAATGTTTCTTTACCAACTATGATTTCTTATTCAAGCTAGTTAGAGCTTCTACACGATTTGAATCTGCCTGAACCCTTTTAAGACACAAAGAGTGTAACGAGTTTAAAAGTTGAAGATGCAAGTAGGTGTAGGTGTTAAGTTTAAATAACCAAACATGTTCATACTACGTTTTGAAATAAATGTAGCATATATTAACAAACGTTTCATGGAGCAGGCTAAACTTATAATTTCATTTTTCCAGTCTGAGTTGCTCCGGCAAGCACTGTTCAACTGCGACTGGACAGATAAGCCTCACAGTTTGAGGCGAGGACTTCTCATCATGCAGATCATGGCTTCTAGACCTCTCAAACTGACCATTGGTGGCATCTACAACCTCGGTATGGAGACATACGGCAATGTGAGTTAATTTGTAGTCTTCTTGAAAATAAAACAGTTGTTTTGAAAATAGTCGCCCGAGACTATACTAGGATTGACAATATAAGTGTAAGGTATATAAACCTATTTTATATTGTGATCAATTAATCCTGGAGGCAATGCTGGATAAACAAATATCTGGTAACTAAATAGTTGCCAATTGTTTACAGTTATGTTCATGTTATTAATTTAATAAATTATTTGTGATAGCCTATAGTACGAATGTTTGATAATTTACTTTTTTCATATTGTTTAGGTGCAGTGGTAGAGCATTATGACAATGGTAGATGTGTTATATACTATAGAACTAGAATACCGTAAATTTAAAGAACCAAATTTTCTCAAACCGTGTCCTCCCCCATTGCAAACGCAGAGCACGAGTAACTGAAATAAGAATTTTATAGACCTATTGTATGAAGGACAGGTAGGTACCTACTCTGCTAATAATCTTAAAGATTTAAAAATACCCCCGCCGCAGCAAACCTGCCGACTAAGCGAATTTCCATTTCTCTGAATGATTTTCAATTAAATCTATTTAAATAACATTGGGTTTAACGAGTACCTAGGTTTGCTGCCACAAGGAAACTAAAACTAATTTTTATAAAATAGTTACTTGTTTTGACTTTTTATAGTAACAAAACATTCCTCACACTGCTTACACTTAACAAAACTTCTCAAATGTTATTAAAGTAATATTATTAAAATAATTAAAGTAATATTTACATTTAAAGAATTAATTAAATAAGAACGCCTTCGCAAAGAAAACGCAACTACAACACGCTTCTGTATTGCGGGTTTTGCATTGACTTTCTGCAGGCGTTTTAATTTTTTTTTTTTTTAATTCTCGTCTCCATAAAAATCCCGGCCAAAAAGAAATCTCGTCTCGTGTAACGAGATTTAAAATTTCCCGAAAATTTCCCAAAGTTTCGAGACTTGACCATCCCTACTAATAAAGTGTGTTTTAGTAAAATATTAATAGCTTAGTATAAAATAAATAAATTTGCCAAGTTTGATCAAAATATATCCATAAACAAACAAACTACAACATTTTCAATATTCTCCATAAGAATAACATGGGAATTTTTCATTTACAATTTTTTGAATTTTCTCCGTTACCAATAACCGTACAAAAACACTTTGATATACTAAATTATTTGTTTTTTTAAGCTCTTTAATATGGTCTAGAGATAAATTGGGAAATTTTGTGTTTTAGGAGTCAAAAATGAGAAAACCCAATTTTTAAACCCATAAAACCCCCCGTAAAACCCCGTTCCCATGGTCCGATCATGCTGGTTCGTGAACTCATTCAAGTTTATCCCGCCTTACACCTTTAAACCAAATTTCATCCAAATCGGACAAAAATTACTCATGTTATCGTGCGGATGGAGACACATATATATAGATATATATATACAAATTTGAACGAATGGTGTTTTTGGCCTCTGGGGACATCAAAATGAAAAAGTTAATTTGGTCCCGGGCCTAGGTCTTACCATGAGACCTACGGTAATAGCTACTTCCCTATAGGGAAATTCGCTAAAATTCAAGCACAGATTTCACATCAAGCATCGGCATATATTTATCTACAGTCCCACTCGACTTAAACGTAAACAAAAAATGCTCCCCATGCATTTCTTATGGGAGTTAAATTTGGTTTTTCTTTTCCGAGTTCCTTTATGGCTCTTCTACCCGACCTATTTTTATGATTGAGGTCTCAAATTGAAGGTATGCACGCACAGATTTGCCATCAAGCATCGGCATAAAATTATCTATAGTCTGACTCGGTTTATACGTAAACAAAATTTGCTCTCCATGTATTTCTTATGGGAGTTAAATTTGGTTTCTCTTTTCCGAGTTCGTTTGGCTCTTCTATTTCACCAGTATTTCACTGTATTTCACCAGTTATAATTATATAGGCTAATCCTATATATTTTGGTCTAAGACACTTCAGTGAAATCCCGGCTTACATTTGAGCTATTAGTGATTCAAATCGGACGAGTTTCAAGCAAATGCAAGGTGAACAACCAACATATAAATTATTATTCATAAGGTATTTCTATGATTAAAAATCAATAGCTCCAGTATTATTTACTTTTCATTATACGTTTTAGATTCAAAATAATCAGGAAATTATAGGCTTTAATTAGAATTATTGATCGTTTGCTCAATAGCTTGATAGCTCAAGATACTGTATTCAGTGGCAGATCTAGAACAGTCACAAGGGGGGGGGGGCGAACCAGGGGGTCTGGGGGGTTCGGGGGTACCCTCCCAAAAAAATTGGTGTAAACTATAAGTCTCCAAAATGGCAGTTTTATACAATTTCTTTGTCCAAAGTTAGCATGACAAATTATTATTTGCCATGTGTATGCACTACTGTATTACATGAAGTAAAAAATATATGCATATGTATGCCCGAGGGGGGGGGACGGTCGCCCCCTTTGCCCCCACCCCTCTGGATCCGCCACTGACTGTATTACTCAATCAAATATTTGATTATTTCTCGGATATGATATTTATTTCAACGCTGAGGAGCAGCATGGGTCCTCTATATTTTAATATACTAAACATATGTATTTTTTCAGGTTATTTCAGCCCTATATTCATACATCAGTTTGATGCAATCTCTTCACTAATTATATCAACATCTACTTCATTTTGAGAACGAAGATGATTGCTGCTTGGTTTAATAAATAAATATATAAAATATTTTATCTCATATTGCACTTTAGATTGTTGAAAATAAACAAATGTTTGCTTGCTGTACTAAGGAAATCTTGAAGTTTTCCTCTATATTGTGGTTGACCCTACTCTGTGTCTGAAATACCCCTTCCACAACAAACCTGCAGACCAAGTGAATTTCAATTTGTCTGATTGGGTTGTTAATAAAACATTTCCGATTTCCATAATCAAGACATCTTTGCTCCTCATTGAAATAACATTAGATTAAACTATTACAAGATCTGCTGCCAAAAACGTTTTTCCACCAAATTTTAATACTGTAGTATAGAATGAAATAAAAATTTGCCAAATTTGATCAACATCTATAAACAAGCGAACTATAGCAGCAGTGGCAGTTCCGGGGGGGGGGGGGAAGAACACAGGAGCTAAAGCCCCCCCCCCCCCATTGGACCCTACAAGAATTAATTTAAACATACATTTCGTCCTTATAACACGCAATATTATAAAACAGACAGCAATGTAGTTTTTACCAAATTAAATAAGCAATAGTAGGATTAGTATAAAGCCCCACACAGATAAGCTTTGTGGGACAATAGCACGACAAATAAAACAATATTAGGCCTACGCTATGCAAAGTTGTAGTTTATATAGTCAATGGTTGTACGCATCATCCGATTTTTCCAGCAGTCAGCGTGACAGCGAGGACGGGTAAACAGCTGATTTTATGTTCCAAGTTGTCTGCTAGCTACTATAACTAACACAGTCATCAGCGGTAGCGCCAGTAGCCTATAATTTGACACTATATCGTGGGTTGTCTACTGTGACTAGTTTATAGCTGCTATTGACTAGTTTAAAAACATTTCATGTAGTAAGGAAACTGTGACAGATCTATGCAATGGAGAGAAATATAAGGTACTTGCTTGAATGACATATAACAGGTGAAATGGGACATAAAACCCCTCGATAAACCCAGTTCCCATGGTCCGATCATGCTGGTTTGCAAACTCATTCAAGTTTCACCTTCAAACCACATTTTATCAAAATCGGGCAAAAATTACCTAAGTTATTGTCTGATGTATGGATAGATATATATAGTATATGTATACCTATATATAAATTTGAACAAATGGTGTTTTTGGCCTCTGGGGACATCAAAATTAAAAAGAAATTGTGAAAATCTGATTATTATGGGTGAAATTAAAAATAAAATTTCAAAACTCATTAAAGAACCATGGATTAGTACCTTTTTTGTTCTTTTCTGCGCCATTGGTATTTTTTATTTTTTAGAGGTGATGAAAGAGAGAGCAATATTCAAAAGCATTAAGGGAAAGCGGTCCAAACCCAAATGCTTTGTGGGCGTGCCAAGAATGAAGCCCGTCCCTCCCACACCTAACCAGAGTGCAACCAGAGTGCAAGCGGAATCAGATCAAGATTTTCGGCGCTTGGATAATCTGAGTCAGATGTTTTGTTGGTGGCCACAGTGGAAGCAGGAAACACGCCGCCAGTACTGACTCGGTTAGCAAGGAAACAAGTCAGTCGTTGTTATGGAATCGTCGAATGAGGAATCAACGTGTAAAATTATAGCGTCTGAAACTGTTGTGAAGTTACAGCCAGTGAAGTTACAGCAAATCCCCCCCCCCCTCTGAATTGGTATTCTTGTACCAAATTTAATCTAAATCGAACCACAACTGTAGTCTGTTGCTACAAATACACACAACATAACACACAAACATAACTTTGAAAACCACTTTTTTAGTTCAAGGTCTTTTTTTAACCAAACAGTCTCAGAGTATTACCTCCAACACTTGCTCCCCACAGCTGTCACGTCCAGCGGAGTGTAACGGTTTTGCAGGATGTGAAGATGCCTCAGTCGAATCTCTCCTAGCAAGTAGATCACTTCTGCTCCCAAGTTCTGCGGACTAATCTCTAGCACCTGTAAGAAATAAATAATGTCTATAACAGGATGATATACCCCATAACATTTTGTCACTTTTAAAAATGTCACATCTTTCACTCTCAAAAAGGCTATGCTTTAATTTTATCATATGGTAGGAAAACTGCTACACTTTACGATAATTACTTGTTTTTAGAAAACTAGTAAATTTAAGTGTTTGTCAGATCAGTGGTTGAGCAGTTGAAAAGACGTTCCGCTAAAGCATGGTATTGCATTTGGAATGTCGGATTGTATCTTGAGAATAAAATTATACAGTCTAACCTTGATATAACGAACCTAGATACAACGAATTCCTTGATATAACGAATTTTTTTAAATCCCCTAGAACTCTCCATAAGACACAATGTATATTTTACCTCTACATAACGAACAAACAATAACAACGACCTTGATTTAACAAATTTTTCATGATTTCTGCTAAAATAAGACACCTCAATATAGCAAATTTATCATTGTCAGAACCTCTACATTGCGAATTTAACCTCTGCATAACGAATTGTCTACGTCTTTCCCTCGATATAACAAATCCCCCACCCCATTATTGTTTTTGAAAAATCTGTTTCTTTATCAAATGAAATCGAAAGGCGACGTCATCGCTTGCGCTAACATTCGTCTGCTCCGTTTTACACAGCTTTGTCTGCTGTCGCTGTGTGCGCTATGTTGCAACTGAGAACTGATTTCATTCACTGAGGACTGAGATGACGACGTAATGTTTAGTAAGCTTTGATTGGGCGATAAGTAACTATGGTGAATCGTACAATTTTTGGATAAAGAGAAACCTAAGAAAGGATATAAAAACAAAACCAAAGAGAAAGAATAGCAACATTGTTATTTTAACATTCCTTTTTCGAGTGTTTTTATTATCTTTAAGTTGGCTATGATTATACACTTTTATAATTACTTATCTAATAATTTATTGTTTTCAATACGATTTGTTTCAACTAGCAACACCAATGCTATATATAGTTAATGATTATTATTGACATTCCTCTGTTGTGATAAATCAGTACCTTACTGTAAGTAGCTTACCGACCTATCACGAGCAGTAGCTTACAAAACTTTCTACTACTGTTTTGTTTTGTTCTTTACATGGTTTGTGACTACGCAATAGTGTTTGGCTAGGTTTTAGGAGGGTTAGAACAAGCTGTGATTTTAAACTTACAGTTTTTTAACCTGTACCAAGGTCAATGCCATTGTCATGATTGCGCAATATTCAAGATCCCTCCCCTTTATTATGCAGGATAATTTAGGTTCTACTGTACACTGTAAACACTGTACTGTAAAGTATTGTAGCCTATGCTACTTTAATTGTGTTTTAATGATGTCTAATCCCGACCTATATTAACCGACGCTGGTTCTGAACCTCAACTTAGCGAAATTCCTGCAAACATAACCTCTATATAACGAACCTCGTTTTAACGAAATCCTTGATATAACGAATATTCAGTTCGGTCCCTTCAGATTCGTTATACTGAGGTTGGACTGTAATTGTATTTCACCATCCAAAAATATGTTGGTCTAAAATAGGGTAAATCATACAGTGAAAAACACAGAAATGTATTACCTTTAAGCATTTGGCGAACGCCCTACCATCGAACCAACTCTGCTGCTCCTTCAAACTCAACATTTTACGTTTCTCATTTTTCAAGTGCTACCGTTTTTTATGAATTTGACAACCAACAATTAAATTGTGTTTGCACTAGGAATAGTGCCAATGCGCAGAATAAAAAACCACTGGTAAATATCCCCTTGCATAGCAGCTACTAAATTGTTGTTTTAAACATTCTATGAGAACTAAAATCGTATGACTGATCGATGACAAAAAGGCCAGACGTGTATGCCTATTACCTACACAGCCGAAGTATACATAATTGAAACTGCTCAGTCAGTTTTCCCTTCTCTGTGTTCAGCATAGATGTAGAGTTGAAGATATCGGATATCCTACTAACTCACTTGTAATATTTTTCAAAAGGACTGTAATCCATCCTCTTGACTTTGACATGCTACCCTCGCTGACGTACTGTGTGCGTGTAAAGCGCCGCTACCATCGGGGACAGATTTTTGAGTCAGTCATGTGCCACACAAGACCTGATTATTGGTGTGAGACATAACATGTATTTTAACAGGCTATGTGCGCTGATGCTAATCCCCAAGCGAAGAAGCTATTAAACCGTTTACAAAGCACATTTTCAGTGCTAAAGGAGCAAATGGTTGTTTCGTTCTGAGATATTTTCAAAATGTTAGTGGTTATTGGAATAATGGGGGCAATGGGTTGTTGGATCACTTTGTATTGCATTAATATCTCTCTTTTGTATTCCAGCATGGATCAACCCTATTTAAACATCGACGCCATCGAATATTGAATTTATCCTTAGGCAATTAACATAAATCTCTTCTGATGAACTTTCGCACTCAACTACACTCCAATACATTATGTTTCAAACATGCAAAAGACATTGTATTCAATTCTGAACAACACGACACATTTCATAAGACACTGTGTACGAGACACCAGCGTGTAGCCTGCTTACACCTCACAAATCCATAATAAGTTTAACGTGTTTGACTGACCTGTAGGTTCAAGAACACCCCCACATGCAGCAGTTGACAAGCAGTCTTGGTAGGGTTGATCAGTTTCAGTCTTTTGAGAGTCTCAGTCTGGTTGCAACACACTTGGTCCAGCAGATACAACGCCTCGTGGTGGTCCAACATCAGGTCGATCAGTTCTAGGTTACGCAGCGACGACAGATTTCCCATCAGCCGCTTCAAAGCCTCTAGTAGTTTGCCTAAAAAAAAACCAATGAAACTATTAGTTAGGCCTATAGAAGAATTTTTTTGTATCCAACCCAGAAAGAGAAAAACACTGTTAAAGGAAAGTAGTACACAAGTAAGCCATTATACTCCATGTTCACCGTGCAGTACATATGGGAGATAGCTGGGACATTTTACTCTCTTTTGTACCATACCTATTGTAGATACGTATTTAAACTCAGTTAAGACAAAGTTAGTATGGTATGGTAAATAATAGTAATGAAAAATTTAAATGTAGCATAGAATTTTTTGGTGTTTTAAAACTAGGTTTGCTGATAGGCCTACTTCCATTTTAAATAAAAGGTGAACCTTTATATTACTGCATGACGAACAGAGAATTGAAGCTAGCAACACATCAAAACTAGTGAGACAAAAAGCAGTTTTTTGACACAAACCATAGTAAACAGCTCACCATTCTAAAATTCCGTCCTGTCTATATTAGCCTATACCGTACTTACTATCAGTAGCAAAAAAAGGACACAATTTTTTTCCCCCAAGAAATCTGGGCAATATTCTGGACAAACCTCACATACACTTGTTGATTTCAATTTGGGCCCTAGAACTATTACAAAAAAAACTTGTTAGCATAATGTTAACTTTACTATTTCACTGAAGTTTTTAAGACCATCATTTCTAGCTTCATGAGAATTTTAAAATTTTAATGGAGACGTCTAAGGCTTTATCTTGGCTTAGGGCTACAATAGTCTACATCTTAGGTTTGATTAGGCCTATTTAGCTACACTTTTTTTACTAGCTCATCAAATAAGGTTTAAGAGATAACAAAATTGGCCATCTTACCTCCATCTGTAGTCTAAAATATCCATCAAGAAGGAAGGATATGACCAAGTTTAGTTTCGATACAAGGACAACATTTTTAATGTGTGCAACAGGACAAATCATCAGAATAAATACCATGACATGTTTTATGCCATGTTTGAACATAACAGAAAACAAAGACATAACAAAAAACCAACAACAATAGCTATCATAATTTATCGGTCCCGGCAACAGCACTATTTATTTATTTCGATGTTTTGTCTTGCTGCTCAGTTGACAAAATTGTGCAATGAAACTGTTCAGTGTCGTGATGACAATTTTGGACCAAGAAAGAAGGTGGGATAACATTTTGTGTCACAAAAGGAGTCCAAAGGCTATGGATTTTTAAAAGGAAAAAAGTAAACTGTGTGCAGTGATGTAGTGGAAGTGAACGCAAGGAAAAACTGTAGGCCTACCCACTTTTGCTTTTTCCACAAATCCTATCTTTTTAGACAATGGTGATCATTACTACATTAGAAAATTCACCACTACACTACTTACCATGTAAAATACTATTACACAAACACTCTGTTCATGGCTATTAATAATGAAAAACTCACCTCCGGTCCCGTAAAGTCTTCTGTTTCTCTGGTGATCTTCCTCTCTTGGGTTCATGTTGCAGGGAAAAGTGTACTTCAGAGTATGGATCAGGGACCCTACGCCCTAGAAACAATAAAAAAAATTATGTAAATCAAAATAGTGGAGTAAAATTACAGTGAGTGGTTCGAATTAATTGCATTTTTGACCCACAATGGAATACATGCCCTTGTCAATTTCTTTAAATGTGACTTGGTCTAGTTAGGATACTGATATAGATTTGCTTGGCTTTTTGCTATTGAAACCAATAAACTTTGGAGCACTAAAGAGAAAATAACACTGTTAACTAAGTCAATAAAACTGTCTGTTGCTTGCAAGAAAAATTAGACCTCATCACCTATCTGCACTATAACCACAGCATGCAAAAAAAAATGTAGGCCTAGGCTTTGTTTTAGTAATAAGTTTTTTCCCAATGCCTGGGAATATCTCTTGCGATCACACTCTTCTTTATACACAATAACCTTAAAAGAAAACCAACAAAACGGTGTTATTAAATGGAAGCTAGGCCATAGTTGGAATTAGTTTTTTTTTCAAATTTCCCGCTTCTCTACAAAGTTTATGTTAAATCTACAGTCTTCTCTCAGTCATCGAAAAATCACGTACAATTTTCAGTTTTCTCGGTTCTTCTGACTTTAATCTTATTTAGAACAAATAGCTTTTTTAAAATTTAAATACTTATTAATTTTTTTTCCACAACAGATGGTCTGGTTTAGGTAGAACTCAGGTGTGGTTGGATTAAGGCAGTCAGCGTCCGTCACTAGTGTGTGAGCACGTGGTTTGCCGAAAGTTTAAAAACTTAAGGGTGGGGTAGGTTGGCAGCAATGACAGTATTGCTGTTCTGCAGAGTTGCCAAAGCGATAGTGATTACCTTTGATTCAAAAATTGAAAAATTCTCATGTCAGTCTTGGGAATACAAAAGTCCTCTTATTCCTACAAAATAGTACGGTTGTATTATTCTGAGGATTTAAACAACAATGTAATTATGCTCGCCCTGTTAGTTTTTTCCCTATTACAACTCTTTACTTGTACCCTTCAATCCATTACAATGATAATGTATTTACAGAGCGTAGGGTAGGTTGGCAGCGCTACATTCAGTCAGACAGAAAATGCCGTTGCATAAAGGGTTCCATTAGATCCTAAGTAAAAAAAAAAACTCCCCGACAGAAAGTTTGTGCTGGTAATTCAGAAAAATCCCTGGACTGTGCCTCACTCAACTCTTAAGAATTACTTAACTTCACCTCTGTATTCTTGAATTTGGCTGGAGGCTCGCGCGCTTGCTTCCTCTGACATTTGCGGCTGAACTAAAGCATGACTCACCTGAGCGGCGAGCGGCGTTTTTGCGAAAATCTATTTTCACTTGGAACCATGACTTGTGACGACAATCATACTGTGGCCACCCTCAACAAATCTACACGCAACCAATTGAGACAAGATAGAGCGGCCGCTCACTGCTCGTATCGTACTCGGGGCCTATAACCGCCATACCTTGACAGTACGACGATCCCTCCCCTGATGTTCTGCGTAGTACGACAACATGTTCATGAACTCATACAGGTTGTAGAAGTTGATCATCGGAGAGAAGACCAACACTCGTATGTGCATTCCGATGCTGCTGAGACACTGTTGGGTCCGTATGTGATCCAAGATGTACTGAAACATGTCACAAAGTTAACTGGGGCTATTGTATTGTTCTCAAAATCCTTACTTTACACAATTCTATACTAGATGAGTTTTGTACAACGCCTTCACACCCGGGAGCGTTATGTAACCCTTCAATTTCGGGCCTTTCTCGTCACACGTAAAGAGACATTGCTACGGTTTGACGAGACTTGTCACTACACAGGTAGGATGTGGCTGGCATCTGACAACAAATCAATGAATAATGTTGTACTGTACCTGTATTGACCTTATTTTTACTGTAGCTGTAGCACAGATCACAGCTGTTCCCAATCGTAGTGAGGTTAACAAAGAATATTTGTTTTCAAATATGAAAACGAAAACCATATAAGTTGATAGTACTATGTTTAAGGTTGTAAATATGGACATAAAGGTCCAGTTGGTAGTTCACGAGGTATTTTAAAATTCTATATTAAAAATGAATTCATGAATTTACTTGTGACTAGCATCAACACTTATGTCGAACAGTAAATAGCAAAGAGGGATGGTTTGGCTGCGTTTGGAAGAAAACTACCATAGCAGGGTTCAGGGAAAGTTTAAATACCCCCGCCGCAGCAAACCTGCCGTCTAAGCGAATTTCCATTTGGCCGAATTGATTTTCAATTGATCTATTTAAATAACATTAGGTTTAACGAGTACCTAGGTTTGCTGCTACAAGGAAACTAATAAAGTAGTGTGTTTTTAGTAAAATATTGATAGCTTACTATAAAATAAATAAATTTGCCAAGTTTGATCAAAATATATCCATAAACAAGCAAACTACAACATTTTACAATATTCTCCATAAGAATAACATGGGAATTTTAAATTTACAATTTTTTTAGTTTTATCCGTAACCAATAACCGTACAAAAACACTTTGATATACTGAATTGTTTGTTTTTTTAAGCTCTTTAAGAAGGTTTAGAGAAAAATTGGGAAATTTTGTGTTTTGAGGGTAAAAAGTGAGAAAAACCAATTTTTACCCCATAAAACCCTGTTCCCATGGTCGGATCATGCTGGATCGCGAACTCATTCAAGTTTATCCCGCCTTACACCTTCAAACCAAATTTCATCAAAATCGGATAAAAATTACTCAAGTTATCGTGTTCACGGACACATATATATATATATAAATCTATATATATATATATACCTATATATATATATATATATACATATATATATATATATATACATATATATATATATATACATATATAAAAATTTGAACGAATGGTTTTTTGGGCTTCTGGGGACATTAAAATGAAAAAGTAAATCGGTCCCGGGCCTAAGTCTTACCATGAGACCTACGGTAATAGCTACTTCCCTATAGGGAAATTCGCTAAAACCTCAATTGGAAGGGCAAAATGATGAATAAGTCCAGCACAAAAAAATCGTTTAGATAGTAGAGGGAAATATGAAATATTTAATCTAGAATACATCTGGAAAGAATGTGGAAAAATAATGAGAATGGATAAAAACGTAACACAAAATAACTATTTAAACAAGTAAATTCTGTAGCTTCTCAGTCAAGGGCTGCCAACAGCTGTTTGGTTCGTGTCTGAACCGTGTGCATAACCCAAACAATGAACAAGTTGTCTGATTGTCAGACAAAAATGTCACCAGAAGCTGAGCTATTTCAGCCTTTAATCCAACAGACAATGGTTTCCTCATTTAAAAATTGGTTCGATGCCAATTCTCACAGTTAAAATACTATCTGATCCTTTGGGTATTGCTAAAATTACTGCAAGAGCTCAGTTTTCCTTAAATGACTAGAATATGAAACTGAAAGGCCAAAGGTAAACTATGTGTGTTTAAATTTTAGTAAAAAAATAAAAAGGTAGGTATACCTTTAAGGTAGGGCTACTGGTAAACCTTAGAATAGCCTACCTTTTTTTGAGTTAAAATTGGTCTCTGATCTAATTTTTCATACATTTTTATAGATTTAAAATAAATTTTGCATAATTTGTGACTAACCTGCCAGCCTGAGTAATAATTGAACTTGCGACGAGTAAGGGTTGTGTCTCGGAACACAAATGTGGCCCATGCTTGTGACAGGTAGAACCCCCTGTTCCACGAGGAGCATGTCAGCGAAGCGTAATACTTCTGTTCAGCGTTGAGATACGAGAATATCCTTTCCAACACCAGGTCGGGCAACTCACACCAACGATCTTCCTCGATCCGAGGGAACTTTGGTTTCTCTGTAACATTAAACTGCCTCTGTTATTTTGTGTCTTTCGTCATACTACCAGCAACATTATTTGAGAAGTAAGTGACACAACCCATACACTCGTACGTGGCCTGAATGAAAATAGGCTAACTTAAGTTTACCAGAGTGTATGTTATAGGCTAAGTCGAAGATGAGCGACTGTTGGATGAATTACACAAGATGGCAGCCTGATTCTTTGGCTAGGAATATTCTGATTTGACTGAAATAAGTTACAATTTTATTTTATTAAGTATCAATTTATATTCATACAGAGGTGTCCGTAGTAAGCTAATAGGCCGATATAAGTTATAGCTGGGTACCTGAGTGGTTGGCTAGTGCTCGCCTAACTTATCCGTCTGAAGGTCAGTGGTTCGATACTGAGATGCAGCTTTTAAACCGTTTGAAACTAAACATAGGCCTAGCCATGGCAACTTGGGCTTCTAATAACTTATATAGTCCTAACAAATGAAACAGCTGCTCTTAAGTCAGGAATAATGCTACTCAAGGCATCTAACTATTCCAAACTCATCTTTATTCATAGCTAATTTTTTTATGTTTTCATTTTTGGTCAGCTTTATCGGATAGATTGTGTCAATTTAATTACTAGGCCAATAGATAGGCCTATATAATTTTTACAAAACTAAGTAATATTTAAACAGACACTACCTTACAGAAACTTTGTGGTATGGCGGTTTGGATTATTTAAGACTAGTTTTGAATATCATCAGGATGGAAAGACTGGCTCTTCAAGCTCGGCCAACGAGTACAACGGCCTTCAGTGCTTTAAGGAGGGTCTTTTCTGAAAGGCTTAATCTTCAAATCTCTTACAGTTTTGGGAAGCAAGTTAAAAATCTTAATAGCATACCGTGGGTATTATTTCAGGGATCTGCTTAGACGACATCAGGGCATATCAAAGTCTACTACGTTTTGTGCCTCATAAGTAGGCTATATTGGTCTCTCCTGGCAAAGTCAGTTTCCTTTTCCTTCAGGAGACCAAGGATGTTGTACACATACTGGCTGAACACAGTTTTAGTAGGTACTTGAAGTTCTTCAAAAATCGGGCGACAGTGGACATATCCCGCAAATGTAATCACCTGAAGTGCCATCTTTTGCAGTCGTAGAACCTGATGCGCAGCTGAACAGTGACCCCACAGTACCAAGCCGTATGTTATATGAAACTGTGGAAGAGGGCGTGGTAAACAGTCATCAGATAAGGCGAACGATTTCTGATGCGCCATATAGTTGCATCTCCGTTCTCATAGTAATGGTAGTACGTAATACAAAGCCACATATCCTAACCTAAGAACTACCATTTGTTACTTGTCATCTATCATCTAGGCCTAGTCCTAAAGGTGGATTGTACTTACAAATGAAATAATTGTAGACCTAGTATCAATGTTATTTGAGGGCAGTTTTCCATCCAAAAACACTACTGTTCTACTACATCTAACCGAAACGTTATTCGTAACACGTACTGGATGCCTAATGAAAAAGTTTAACGGAGGTTTTCAATAAGGCAGAGGATACGCGTCCGGTAACCGGACGTGGATTAGACGTCCGGCAATTACTGTCATAACCTAACCTAACCAACCAAACTTGCTGATAGTGAAAAAATCGAATTAAGGTGAAATTCTTTCTCTATAAAAAAAATTATAAATGCCAAAAATTCTAATAAAAGATGTACAGTTAAGAATAAATGGTATTGAATGCAAACTCTTCGACAAAAAGTTAAAGTCATCAATGGGATTCGAACCCTGGACCTATTGCATATCAGCCGAGCATCTTATCCACTACACCACGAACACCGATGGCTGGTCATTGTATTGTTGTGGTAAAGGCGTTCCAGGCTCCCGCAACCCCATGACGTCATTGCCGTACGCCTTATCCACGTCCGGTTACCGGACGCGTATCCTCTATGTTTCATAATTGACATTACCTTAATACCTTTCACTCTCATCGTTGTATTAATTACTTGATTGTTATGTATTAATCAATCTAGGCTATATAAATAATATTTAACTAAAAACTATTCTTCAATGCACTCGATGCAACAATATTGTTCATGTTTACAACTTTTGTTTACGTTTTTTGTTATGATTTGAAACGAAGTTTCGATTCCGATAATCCAAATCCACTAATCCACGTTCCGACAGACCATGGCTTGGACTTGGAATTATTTTTTTCTCAGATGGTATAGACGAGAGAAAATGGCAAAACTGAAAGCAGTCAATGATTATGGATGCTTAACATTGACTTTAGATTCTGCTATTTGGCTTATTGTCCGATTGAAGAAATTGATTTTGATATATGAATGATTTCCAGTGATTTTAAACCGTTTGAAACTAAACATAGGCCTAGCCATGGCAACTATTGGGCTTCAAATAGATGGTCCTAACTAATGAAACAGCTAATCTTAAATCACGAACAATGCTACGTGCGTTGAAGGATAAATTCGATCTTTCTCTAATTAGGAGGTAAATTTTGCAACGTGTGTATGACATTTTATTACAATCGTTGTTACCTATTTTGGTTAAGATAAACTTGGTGAAATTGCAAGAGATACATAATACTGGTTGACGCGATAGTATTGGACTGGACGGAAACATACCATCAAATTTTCTTTAGCTGATCCATGCAAATAAAGTACCTATGACAAAGTAAGTGAATATTTAAATTTTGTAAAAAATGCGTAAAGTACCATGCAATAACTAATAGTGGTTGGCCAATTGCAGAATTTCTGTTACTGTACTTTTTGAAAACTCTTTTTTAAAGGTATCCCCAATAAGGTATATAATACGGTGTGGTATATCCTAACAACTACGGATTGCTAATACAATACAACATTATGTCAACATTGTCAACAGTCAAAAAGTGTACAGTATTTGCATGCAACATTGGAGTGCATTTCAAAAAACATGTTTACTCATTTGTATTATTGATTTTTGTCAACTGAAGAGCTAAAACTATTTCTTCTGCTTTACAGTATCCATGAACTAAAATACTAAAATTTAAGACTATTACAAAAAACTCAAAGGTTATGCAACAAAATGTTTAATAAAAATTGTAAATGTCCCTTTTGCAAACAATGATACAAACTTAGAGTTAAGAAGTACTTTTATTCTATAAATGCCTAAGATAAATAATAATACGATTAAATACAATTACTGAATTTGCGCACTGGCGTCTTCTTCTGTGTATCCATCGCTGAGGCACAGCACCAACTGATTCCCCGATCTGCGGCCGGGCCATGCTGCAATTTGGAACTCTGCCCAATTACTTAAACTACGAGTGCAGCTATAAGAATGCACTTTTAATTAGATTAAACCACTTAAATAGTTTACACTATGTCCATTTTAAGTACTCCCAACTCTAGTGTTTGTAAAGCAGTGATCTCGTGACAAATTTTGGAGCCACCCCAGCGGTTCGTCGGTTTTAGCTTTCCAGGAAGTGGTTTACCTGGCCTCTGTTTTAATTACGCACACGTGTCTCATGAGTATTAGTATAAGATGTTGGGAGTGTCGTACCGTAATTCTCTTGCTTGATCAGTACTGCCAACCTAGATGCTGAGTTGGCTTCATTTCAGGTCTTAAATACCTCATCTTGGCCAACACCCACTACGCTTTAAGGTCACGTGAATATCTGTAATCAACAATTACGATTTCAAGACTTCGGATCACTTCAACTCTCTATACTGATGAAAATAGATTTAGAGTCTGGGACCAGTTGCTTTTTAGGCTATAAAACTAAAAATAAGATAATACGAATTTTGTTCTTGTGTTTGAGTAGGTACATGCGGTTAGTGGTGTCCTAATTGGTGAAGGAATAGCTGATTATCCATTTTGTTAACATAACTGTTAATTTTAACAGTTTATCTTTTTAGTCACAGCATTGTCGAAGGGCTATCAATATTTAAGTGGACAGGTCACAAATAAGTGACCCAGCTTGAATTTGTGAATTTCAAACTAATACTTTGATTAAGTAACCGTTATACTAATTATATTTAAATAGGGAATAATAATGTGATATTTTTAAGGAAACATTTTAGTGTAAATCCAACCAAGCAAACGAAAATCTGGTTAGTCTGCAGGTTTGCTGTGGCGGAGGTACCTATTATTAATACTTATGAAATCTAACGGGGTGAAACCCGTGGGTAACGGCTAGTGTTTCATAAACGCTGTATGAAGCTACTATTTATTTATTTATTTGACAGTTCATTTAACACAAATACATGTGAATGTGGTATAGCGTGGGCTTCGGTTCTGGGAACCCGGGTTTAAATCTCAACTATCACCAATGGATTATAGCAATGTATTGCTTCGGCCCTTTATAGACAGTCTAGACCTAGTCTGAAAATGGGTTAAACGGTTTCAGAATAGATCCTAGCGTTCTAAGATGTAGATAGGACAAAAAATATACATAACGAAACCCCTTCGACCTCTTCTGCTAATCTTCAGCGATGAATAGCGTAGAAAAACTTACCCAACTGCTCAGAAATATATGAAGAACAGCTGATTTATACAGTTTTGCTACAACAATGGCATTTGTGTACATGACTGGTCCATATGTGTTATATTTGGACCAGACAACATCGGTGCCCGGCAAGGTTTAAAATTAGCAGACCAAAAGAGATTTCTAGCTATTCTTATCGTATTTCCCACTGACTTGTTGATATTTTGTAGCTTATTGTTCTTATGATTAATTGTTGACGTTGGTTAGCACTGCGTCTTTCTAAAGATAAAATAAGCAACAGCTGTTTCTAGGATCAAAAAGTGCCGCACACGTGTGCGCTTTTAGAAAACACTGGGCATAAAAATGTCTTGATAAAAAATACCTCAATAGTTCAACACTTAAAATGTTTGCGTGGGCTATTTTTTTTAATCTAAAACGAATCTCAAACTATTGTTAACAACAAATAAAAAATGGTTTAACCAAGGCAATTTGGTTCAATAATGAATTAATTGTTCAAACTTTAGATAGAATCTTCAGCATCCAATAGTCAATGATAGAATATGCTTATACAGAAACTATACTTATTGACTGAAGTACACGATTTCATAAGTTATTGTTGTGTTTATTATTATTTTTACTATAATATAAATTAATTTAAAAAATAGTTCAAATTAAGTAGCCTAAGTGTTAGCATTCTTGGATTTAGAGAATCATGGATTTTCAAATGAAAAATAATAGCTATACAAATTTGATTTGAGATTAACTGATATATTTTCGGTAGTTTTGTTTATGAGGAAGCTAGTATTCATAAAGTGAAACTAACTCATTAAAACTGTCGCCTTTTACAGAACTTGAAGTTCAATTTTTAACAATAACAAAATCACACACCAGATTAATTTGATTTAGTTTTTAAATATGTTTACTCTTGACATGGTTTGTTTATAATTCAAAGAACCAACGATGGACAAGTAGTTATTGACTTCGGCGAAGATTCATTTTCCCGCCAGATACTGTATTTGTAGAGACATCAGCTGTTTGGAGTCACGTGACATGCTAAGAACACATGTCACCAATAACAGCTGGACATTTCAAGAGTGAGTTAAGAGGGTTTCCGAGCGTATCATTGGATAATTGATTCCCTCTTGAAAATTCACCTGTCAAGGATGTTAATTTTTTAAACCAAGTTTTGTAAATTGAGGGATGTCAAAGTATGGTGGAATATTATTTACCTTCGCAAAATCTGTTATGTACGAATCTTATTTGTTTTTAATATAAGATTACCTAAAATATAAGATCCTATTTTTGTTGAGCATGAATTATGTCATAATAATAAATGTAATTCAAATTAGGTACCTAATTGTAAATATAAAAATGAAAGATAAACGATAAATTCTTGATCAAGAATGCAACATTAAAGAATTCTTTTTTACTCGACATCTGATAATTTTTATGCAAGTGTTAATAAAGTTATCATTTAGAAAAAATTTTACAAATTTAAGGTGGACCTATGTTTCTTCTCTGCGTAGAGGGTGTTCAATTTGTTATATTATGTTTTTTTTTCATGTTATTAACTGAGTACAAACAATTATTACGAACTAATATAGGGGACTAGCTGGTCTAGTGGTAGAACGCGGGACTTCGGTCCCTGAGGTGCGGGGCTCGAATCCCGCCAATCACCAATGGACGTATCTAAATGATAATTCCACAAACCATAGGTCTAACCTAAATTAATTTGACTAACGATCCTGGGCTGGACCCTAACGTTCTAGGACAACAAATTACAAAATAATAGAGGCATGTTTACCAATAAATTTAGCGCACTGTTAAATTTAGGCTACACCGCAACAGAGAAGAAAGATGCATTTTACATCAGTACAATAAATACTAACGAAATATAAAACGCACACCATAACAAGATTATTTATATTCCATGTTGGATGAGATTTATGCTTGTAAATTTCAAAGTGTTTACGTGTTTTAAACGGCCAACGATATTTAGGTGGAGTCTTAGGTATTGCCTGGTGTGACTGGTGTGAGAGACATATTAAACTCATTGAGTAAGAAGGTATGCTGCGACAGGGGTATCGTTGAAGCAGATCCGCCTCAGACGATGTTGTTAACTACGCCAATATGACACGTCTGCGGCGAAGCAGAAAACTTTCTCTTGACTTTCAAAAATAAACTTCAGATCTGTTTTCTTGGTTCTTTAACAACTTCCAAATCTTTTCTGTAAAACCGTATTGATTGATGATTTTGAGTAGTTTTAACGCTTTATAACTTTTAAACTATTAAACTTGCCGCTATAAAATACACATCAAACGAAAAAGCAACTCAAAGAGTTTACGCCTTTCAAAGACACATCATTTGACAAAATCGATCCAACAGAACTGAAGATTTAATTGTACAAAGTTAAAAAGTAATCTCCAACTTTTTTTACCACTAGAAATTTGGAGGTTACTTGACGTTTTTGCAAATAACTTTTAAATGGTGATGAAATCGACCAAAGTGGAAGGTATTATTCCGAAAGAGAATAAAATTTCCTAAAATCTAATATTAGGCATTTTTTGAAAATACTCAAGAAAGGTACAAAAAATTGCCTCAAAATGAAAAAAATGGAAAATCCCCGTCTTCAATGTAGATAATAAACATAGCAAACATTAAATTTCACACTTTTTTATTTTAAGCCAAATTTAGGCTACATTTATTGAGTATTTTCAAGATATGCGTAATAGTAGATTGTAGGAAATTTTATTCTCTTTCGGAATATTTACCTTCCACTTTGGTCGATTTCCTCACCATTTAAAAGTTATTTGCAAAAACGTCAAGTAACCTCCAAATTTCTAGTGGTAAAAAAGTTGGAGATTACTTTTTAACATTGTACAATTAAATCTACAGTTCTGTTAGATCGAATTTGTTAAATGATGTGTCTTTGGAAGGCATAAACTCTTTGAGTTGCTTTTTCGTTTGATGTGTACGCGTATTTTATAGCGGTAAGTTTAATAGTAGAAAAATTATAAAGCATTAAAAATGGGTCCATCATTTAGAATAACCCTGTATTTAGAGATTAATTTAGTTCATTATTGTACTTAACTAAAATCGCTTAAAACAATTAAGTTGGTCTTTTACTCACTGACTAAAGAAGTTTAACAGCGTTTTATCACGTTTGTTTTTCATATTTCGTATATATTTGTGCTCTTTGTAAGAATAACTAATGACGATACCAGTTTATTTGGATTAAAGAAGGACGCCATTGAAACCTATAAATCATGTTTTTTTAACTTTGCTAATAAATTATTAGACATTTCCTCTACGTCTGGAATTAGTTTCTAATTCTGTGTACATCCAAGTAGGCAACCAACAGTAAACGCACATACATTTACTTTAAACATAATAGCAAAATGTACACTGATAAATTGTACCCCATACACTACTTGAAAATGTATTTTTATAAAGTAACATCGTTTTGTTTATTTGAACCCCTCGCTTTTTCCCTTAAGATACCTAGACAACTCTTGAAAGAGCGCTAGTTTGAATCCTGTGGCGCTCACATAAAATTAAAGATAATGGATATAAATGTGCTTTCGGAAAGCGTCTATTCTTTCGTACTTAGTTCTGGAGACAAAGGTGAGATTTCCTCTAGATCAGACATGATAAAATATCCCCAAAGTAAGAACTATTCCTCAGTAACTCTCAGTGACCCTAAGTATAACATATGGCCCGTATGGGTTGGTCGCGACTACTATGTTTACAAGCCAGTGTTTACTTTGAGGGCGTTTGGTTTTCGTCAGAAAATCTAAACAATCACAAGCGTCCTTCTTTGAAATTTCTGATACGCCTTTAGTCCATTACATCCTTTGTAATACTATGTTGGAGGTTTGTTTCAAATCCAGCTCTAAATCTGGCACATCATATAATAAAAGTTCTACAAGTATTTCATAATCAGGGATTGATTCGAATTTGCTTGCTTTGCTTTTCGTGAACTATGATCGTGATTCTTGATTGATACAAAAAGGAAAACGAAGGGTAAAAAGTTTGTCGAAAAGGACTTGCAATCTTTCAAGAAACTGTTTTCGAGGACTTGTTGAAAGATTTACGAACTTCCCAACTTCAACTAGTTCATTATTTTCACTTGTTAAAACTGAACTCAGGGGGTTAAAGTGTATATCTACATATTGTAAACGTTACTGTGTTGGTAAGGTTGTTCCGTTCTTGTTTCTCTTGTCAAGAATATATAGGATGTAAATAAAAAGACACACATTTACATTATGATTGCTCATGTGTGGTTAGTAAACCTGGTTAATATTACACATATAACGGATAACAACTCTATCAGTAAGAAGCAATTTTAATTAAAATCATTTCTATTTGTTAACCTAATGACATTCACTACAAATTCCCGTATATGTACGCTATTACAAGTCTAAAAATAAGTCTTTTATATACCAATCAGTCGAAATATTTTGTTTATTTACTACGTATGGTTAAGATTTAGTTTTGTGCAAATTTAATTCTTAGGATGTTAATTTTATATCTTACGTTTTAAAAATATTGACTTTTTCGTTAAGACAAAATCTACTTCAATAATGGGCTGTCCAGTCAATTTAATTTAAAACCGCATGTGTAAGTACAAAGCCTCAAGGCAAAAGAATTTGACAAACATTTTCAGACTTCAAAATGTACGCAATAGAATAAAACAAATCTACTTGCTTAACTGAAATCTCTTAAAACAAGTTTTTATATTTTACTCACTAACTAGACATGTTAAAAAAATGCAAATAATTTCTAATAATCATTCAATTACCCTAAATGTAATTTCCCCCCTAGATTAGTGCTATGAATCTAGTTATTCTAGTTATTGTGCATTAGGATTTGAACATATATTTTTTTATTGAAGCTATGTATAAAATCAATCAATGTCAATCAATCAATCAATCAATCAATCAATCAATCAATCAATCAATGTCACATTGTTACCTTCATTGAACCCTGAGTTGCATGTGCGAAACATTTGCAGCAGAGCAAACAAAATGCTCGGATTTGTCTTCCGCTTTTCAAAAGGCTTAAGCGACACGGCCTTAAAGACTTTGTACTGCACTTTGGTACGCCAAATCCTTGAATATGGCTCTCCAGTATGGAACCCCCACCAGAAGTTTCTCATAGAGGAACTAGAGTCTATCCAAAGAAGATTTCTCCGAATGGTGGGTGTCAGGAACGGTCTTCCCTATCGTCAGGTTCCCATCGAGGAAGTATCTCGTGATCTGGGACTCCAATCTCTTGCTGATCGCAGATTCACGGCTGACGTTGTACTGCTGTCAAAGATCCTTAACGGCATGATCGACTGTCCCGATATGCTGAGCCAGATCCTGTTCAGGACCCCTTCAGCCACTCGTTCCAGAGACCTGTTCGCTAGGCAGCAACATCGTACCAACTATGCAGCAAACGACACGATGTACCGACTTCAGAGATCTGGTAATAGCGTCGCCGACGTCGTTGACTTTTTCTCGGACAGTATACCAGTGCTCAAGAGGAGGATCGCCAGTCTGCATGAGTTGTCTGTCTAGGAGATGCTACAGCGGAGGGAAGACATCTCACTCTGCATAACTTCTTAACTGTAAAGTCAATTGTTAATATTACTATGTTATACATCTCTATGTCAATATCAATCAAACTGCATGTAACCCATAGGGACCATTGTAATCCCCTATCTGTCCTTCAATAAATATTGCTACATATATATATATATAAAAAAAAAAGGCAGAAGGCAGAAGGGGACCCCCACAATCACACATTGCTTACTTTATATTTAGCCATATTTAGGCATTTTTAGTTTGGTTAAACATTTATATGCATGTTCGTCAGTATCTTGAGTTCTTTCTTTCTTATTGTTCAAATGTGAAAAAATGGAGTTTTCCGTTGAAATGTAAAAAAAAAAAAAAAAAAAATCGTTCATATAAAATAACAACTGTTCGGTTTTAACTTTCGTTTTGCTTGTTTTTTACGTACCTACAAGGGTTATCACTGTACATATTATTATCCTGCATTTAGGTTTATTAAATCTTTTTTGTAGAAATTTCACACTAAATGAACGGAATATGTTATTCCCACGAGAGAAGGTCTTTACACTCCACAAACAATCTCTTAACCCTAACAACAAGAGTGATAAGAGACCAAATTTACAGCCCCATGAAAGTCAAATGTACAGTATTGAATGAACATGAGGGTTTACCTGACGGATAGCCGGGCTGGACAGTGATATAAATTATTGTTTGCTAATTCGTTAAAAGTATTCTATTAAAATCGTCAATTTCAAAAAAATTGTAATACCATTAAATCTGGCACAGTATTTTTCAATAACAAAATTCGAGGAAACGGAATTTTAACCGTAGACGGTGTCTCATTCAACCGTGTTCTTTTTAATAAAATATAGAAAGTGTTGCAATCCAGTTCACATTCAGAGTTAAGTAGAATTAAGTAGAGTTAAGAGTGGGAATGAACTGGTTAACATTTCCTTGGCGTCATTTTAGCCCACCTCCACTACATGCCACAATGTAAATATATTGAAAGTTTAACAATATGATTATAGTAGTTTACGCAAGGATTGCGTAAAGATAGTGTTAACGACACGAGCAGAAAATTTAAGGTACGAGCCTTGGCGAGTGCCTTAAAAACTTCTACGAGTGTCTTTAACACTATTTATGCGAGTTGCGTACACTACTTTACCTACGACACTGTTTTAATTACTAAAAATCACTATTCATAATTTCTAAAATAGGTTATGTTTTCGTTTATAACCTCTCATTGCCACTGACAGTGATGCAACGAAACACACTAATTGCACCAATCAACAATTAAATTGGCCTGAACAGCTGATTAGTTGAATTTTGAATCATTACAATTTTACTTCTCCTCTCTCAATCCTTGAACCTCATTGGTCAGTTACCCGTGTTGTTATGAGTAAAACTATGTTGTTATGAAAGTAAACAATGCTGTTATGAGATACTTTTAAATTCTAAGAACTGTACTGAAACGGCTACTTTAAAAAATGGTCGTAGGTAAAGAAGTTTATTGGCAATACCAAACAGTAACAAAATTTAATTTGTAGTTATAAACTGCATATTGAAATATTTAATCGTTCTTTTGTTCATAGAACACTTAAAATTTGTTATGAAAATGTGCAAATTGAATTTGAAATGAAAGATAAGTAATTTTGCAATGTTTATAGTCACAAGAAAAATTATTTGTGTTACTAAAGAATTTTTTTTACTTTAAGACTGTTTTCGGATTTAATAATATTAAGTCATGCATCACAATTTTATGAATCATACTTTAATTTTGAATACGTTATGTATTGGTTTTGAACGTCAATTCAACGTATGCTGAAGTATGTCAAAGATCAACATAAAGTCGTCTCTTCACAAAAATGAATACACAATTCAAATTTTAATGTGATAAAAATATTCCAAGTGTTTTTGAATAATCTGTATGTGATAACTTGAAGGAAACGACATTATTACAAGTATTGTTACAAAAACTAATATGAAATTCAACCCGTTGAATTCCAGCAAAATGTTGACGTGAGAAGTTTGTTTGGCATTTTTAATATCCAGATTCTGTTTAATTTTTCTGTTGTTTTATCAAATTGTGCCTTAATTTTTCAACGAGAAATTCAAAAATCAAAACAGCATGGATCTCAGTTGTATGACACGATTATTAAAAATTGTTATATTATTTGATCCCAGTATTTGCATGTCTCAACTTATGTAGTATGTAAGACTTGACTGAATATATTTTATTGAAACTATTTAATTAAATATTTTTTATCTAGTAACTTGACCATGCTAATTATTATACAGGCTAAACTGGCCAAGTTAGGTACCTAATATAATTGTTTAGTGCTAATTGTTTACAATGATAAAACTAAAATTTAAAACTGATTAATTTTTAGTTTCACTTATCTGTGTTATAGTTTATAGAACTTCCCTACGCTATCCTAACATTCTTATTAAGGTAATGCTCGGTATCTGACTATAATATTAGTAAGGGTTGATAGTGGTTGCTATTGAAACATATAATCATATTATTATGGATGTTGAAACGAAATATCTACCACTATAAAATGTCTGGCTTTTTAACAAATTTTGTTTTGTTGTTTTCAGCCGCCCATTAAACCTTTACTTGAAACAAAAGGGAGCTTATTGTATTCATGTTTGACTAATTAGTTCATTAGCTACTTAATTAATTGTCAACTATTATCGTCAATTGTTGAAAGCCGAAACGTATATTTTCGTTACATTATATATTTTTTGAATTCCTTAATTATATTAGTGTATATTGTTATGCCTTTAAATCATCGTATAGTTATTACATTAAAAAATTTAACTGCAATAATATATTTGTTAAAGTATATTTCTTCCTCGGTTACATAGTTTTGTAAAACTATTTGCAGCAGTTCTATTATTTTACTTTTCAAGCTAAAAACGAATACAACATAATATTTCATAAACTAATTTAGACTTAAATGAAAGGGTTGGTGGTAAATAATACCACTCTCAACCCAATTCTTAGCAGAAATATTCAAACCCATCCATTTCACAGTATCCATGACGCACAGTAATATTTTTTTGACTCTCCACTACTTGAAACCCCCAAAACTAAATCTGACCTAAATTACACTCGTGGCTTCCAGACAAAAAACGAGATCACAACAGGTTAAAGAAATACACTCGGTACACAGAACATTTGTTTATTTATGCCAATGTAACAGGCAACATTGTACACGATGATTGTACCTAGCTTCTCGATCTATAAAATGTACAACATGGCGCTTACATAGACACAGACACAGTTTTATACGCCTTTGACCGTGCATGGCTGTAGCTCGGTCATGGCTAGGCACCAACACATCGTCGCCCGGTCCTAGTAAAGTAGTCTCGACTCATTCTATACTTGGGTTTCAAAAGATGTGTTTCACGCAAATATTTTAAAATAAGGCAATAATATCTCGGAATTTTTTGATAGTACATATCGACAATACACACATGAAGAAGTGTGACCTTTATGATTTAATTCGTACAAAAGTCCATTCTCTAAACACATATTTCTTTTTCTGAACAGTATCTTGCAAATATGTTTCAATAAAAATTTTTTTGAAAGTTTTAATGCATTGTAAATTATACGGGTTTGTCTTTCCTTGTTGGATGTTATTTTCTGTATACATTTTATGTTTCATACCTTATTATGGTTGGATAGATTTTTTTTTAATTTGCTTACAAAGATATATATTTCTCATGTCATGGTTTTCTTAAGTTATCTCAAATGTATATACAATTCAACATTGTGCAGTGGAGTTTGCGTTATCCAATTAGAAGTAATAATTATTATAGGCATTCGATTAATCACGAATACTAGAAAAGACCCACGGTATGGATTATAAACATAAACAAATGACGTTTATGGCCCGAAAGTGAACAAAACCATATGTTAATTAATGATATTAGTATAGGGGATTTGTTTATGATCCATACCATTATAATAATTAGGAATTTGCAAATTTTAAAATCGAATTTACAAATATCATTAAATTAACCACTATAATTGTTAATATTCACACGTTTTTCTCTCAACGAAAAACAATTTCTTGTACCGTTTTTATTGTTTAAAACCCCAATTTTGTATTGAATACTAATGAGGAGGTGGTTTATTGTCTAAATTACTCTAAATTACTCTTCATATGCACACATAACGCTTGTAACTTTACAATATTCCATATTTGGTAAACATTTATGTCGACGATTTTCGAACAGAAATCCAAGCACCGAATAAAGCCAAAAGACTAAATCTCATACCGAAGTCATCAGATATAGGGTCGGGCGACTTAGACATTTGTACAGAGACAGTTAGGCTCTACCTATATAGTATTATGTACAATATATAGTACTATCCTCTACGCAATATCACCATAAAACAGTGTTGATGAGACGGGTAGAATAGTATATACATAGCTGGGAAAACATTGATATATTGTCATATGCATTGGTAAGATATAAGTACAAAAGGGCAGTTCTTAATATTACGCCTTGATTATTCTTGTGGAGAAGCATCAAGGGCTTCATTGTAAACTGGCCCTTTGGAAACACTTAGAAATAACTGTTGATGTGCGTAGCTCCTTTAAAAATAAACGTTTTAAGTTCAAAGATTAGCAATTTTACAAACGCGCACTTATGTTGTATTATAAAACTACCCTGTGAAGCAAAATATAAGATGGATTAAACAAATGTGTTAAAAAAACTAAACTAAAGTAAAAATATATTGTATGTTTGTTAAAATGTCTGTTAGTATAGTTTTAGTGAGACCCACATACAAATTAGAAATATTCTTAATATTATTAGGTCTAACGCGATATATAAAAATAATGCAAATTAATTAACCATCGTAATAAATAAAATGCATTTTTTAAATCATCCTAATCAGTAATCGCCACATTATTCATTTTCAATTACTTCCAGGAAAATAGCTTGATATTTCTTACGGATTAATATCTGTTGAACATTGTTAAATAACTTTTACTTAATTTAAAACCTTTTAAAAAGTAAAAAAAAATCGATAAGCACAATATGAGTACACTCAGAACACGTTACCTGTTTCACCAAATAAATTTCTTATATTTATGATATAATATCGGAATTTTACCGTACAACACCTATATATTAACTAGGCAAGACTTATTGGGGTGGACTTCCGTATATGTTGGCACAAACAACCGAATGAAAATATCGATCGATATATCGAATGAAACAATCGAATGATCGATATTTTTATTCGGTTGTTTGTGCCAACAGATACGGAAGTCTACCCACTTATTGTTGCCTCAAAGAAGATAGAAATTTGAAACACCAAACAGCTGTTGAGGTAATTTTAAATCGAGAAAGTGTATATAAAATGACGACATCCAACGTAACATAAATTTAACATGTCTGGTATGTTACACATTATTGCTGATCTACACTACGTGGCAATAACAAAATGGCGTACTTAGTTGGCAGTAGTTTTGGAGCATTAAAACAGTGTTTGTAAATTGAAAAGCATCTATGTTTTGGCATAGACAAAAAATATCAACCGTAAGCTCAGCTGCGGTTACCATAGGTTCTGGCGCACACCGCTGGGAGCGCCAAGTAGTTCCGGCATATGCGCTAAGTAACATGACCCTTCCAGCGGTTTACGCCAGAACCTATGGTAACCATGGTAACCACAGCACGGCTGACAGTCTATATTTTAATTCTTTTTGTCTATGGGTTTGGTTAGGTTTGAAACTGGTTTCACGAAAAACCTTCTCTTAATTTGTGTGTTTGGTTTTGATTCAACAGAACATCGTGATGCTTACAAGATGCTATAAATCAGACTGGCTTACAATGAAAACTTGTGTTAAGTCTGACTTAAAATGTGTGAACTGAGAAAGGTTAGCCCAAATTATTATTCTGCAGCGTTTAAGTCTACTAAATAATTCTGTTGGTGTTATATTGTGTATGCGAAATACCTTTACACCGACCACATAACCCCTGTATCCTAACGGCTATAATATACTTCTGACATACAACATTTAAGTACGGGTACCAAGTTGTATTAACGTTATTGTCTGGAAATACAAGAGCAGTTAGATAGACACGTGAACATCATAAACTCCAAACGATATAAAAATTACTTCTGAAAAAAAACTAAGTATAAACAATTACAAAATTGATATCAAAATATTTCATTCGCGATAAAACATTATAACTACAAATATTAACACATCCTTATTGTCAATCGGCAACCGTAACACGCACACAGGAAATTTGTAAAAATGTCTACAAAATACACCTAACTATACATCCAGTACGAACAAAATATAGTCTAAATACGTATATAAATATCCTTTACCTAACCTATAACTATCATTTACAGCCACCGATAACGACATCGACTTACACTTACATATATACTAAAATATACAACTGCACCACGGGTTATATACATATAGTATATATATATATATATATATATATATATATATAAATGCACAAATACGTCATTTTGGAACCAAATATGTATACACCCCGCATTGTGAAGCCCTGCCGTCTTGGCTGTTGACGCCAGAACACTGCTGCCTTCTATACGAATCAAGCAACTATCGTACATATAAAAAACATAGAACGGTATTTATAGTTAAAGCCTCCACCAAGGTATGGGTTCTGTACACTGGTTAGACCAACCACTCCAGTCAAACGTGGGTGCCGGTGCCATAGGAGGTATTTATGGCGGTGGTCTCTGACAACTCCTCTGGTTTCATTATTATTGACAATCTCTGCAACATAAAATTGATCAAAGTCAGAGATAAGGCGTACAACAAATTAGATAACCTAGGTGTAAAAGGGTAATCTAACAGGTTAAGCTTCCACAAAAATATAAAAAAATCGGGATAACCTAGTTGACTGGTGATTAAAAGAATTTTATTGAGCTATTTTTACATTATGTGAATGAAAATTTAAACCACAGAAGTGTTGACAAAATGAAATACTCCTTATATTACTTTCAAAGCACATTACCTTCAAACAAGAGCCGGGAGTAATGAGGAACTTGTAGATGATGTAGATAGGAATACACGAGATCGAGGAGGCAGTGAGCAACCATCCCATGGTGATGCTCCACTGTGGGTACACGTAGTCACCAGCTAGCATATCCTCGTAGCTGAGCAGTGAGAACACGAAGATGACCTGGTAGAAAACAGCACAACTTGTAAACTATATAGGAATACATGAGATGGAGGGAGGCAGTGAGCAACCATCCCATGGTGATGCTCCACTGTGGGTACACGTAGTCACCAGCGAGCATATCCTCGTAGCTGAGCAGTGAGAACACGAAAATGACCTGGTAGAAAACAACAAAATTTGTAAACTATATAGGAATACATGAGATGGAGGAGGCAGTGAGCAACCATCCCATGGTGATGCTCCACTGTGTGTACACGTAGTCACCAGCGAGCATATCCTCGTAGCTGAGCAGTGAGAACACGAAGATGACCTGGTAGAAAACAACAAAATTTGTAAACTATATAGGAATACATGAGATGGAGGGAGGCAGTGAGCAACCATCCCATGGTGATGCTCCACTGTGGGTACACGTAGTCACCAGCGAGCATATCCTCGTAGCTGAGCAGTGAGAACACGAAGATGACCTGGTAGAAAACAACAAAATTTGTAAACTATATAGGAATACATGAGATGGAGGGAGGCAGTGAGCAACCATCCCATGGTGATGCTCCACTGTGTGTACACGTAGTCACCAGCGAGCATATCCTCGTAGCTGAGCAGTGAGAACACGAAGATGACCTGGTAGAAAACAGCACAACTTGTAAACTATATAGGAATACATGAGATGGAGGAGGCAGTGAGCACTGAGCAACCATCCCATATTGATGCTCCACTGTGGGTACACGTAGTCACCAGCGAGCATATCCTCATAGCTGAGCAGTGAGAACACGAAGATGACCTGGTAGAAAACAACACAACTTGTAAACTATATAGGAATACATGATCTGGATGAGGCAGTGAGCAACCATCCCATGGTGATGCTCCACTGTGGGTACACGTAGTCACCAGCGAGCATATCCTCGTAGCTGAGCAGTGAGAACACGAAGATGACCTAGTAGAAAACAACACAGCTTGTAAACTATATAGGAATACATGAGATGGAGGAGGCAGTGAGCACTGAGCAACCATCCCATATTGATGCTTCACTGTGGGTACACGTAGTCACCAGCGAGCATATCCTCGTAGCTGAGCAGTGAGAACACGAAGATGACCTGGTAGAAAACAACACAACTTGTAAACTATATAGGAATACATGAGATGGAGAAGGCAGTGAGCAACCATCCCATGGTGATGCTCCACTGTGGGTAGACGTAGTCACCAGCGAGCATATCCTCGTAGCTGAGCAGTGAGAACACGAAGATGACCTGGTAGAAAACAACACAACTTGTAAACTATATAGGAATACAAGAGATGGATGAGGCAGTGAGCAACCATCCCATGGTGATGCTCCACTGTGGGTACACGTAGTCACCAGCGAGCATATCCTCGTAGCTGAGCAGTGAGAACACGAAGATGACCTGGTAGGAAACAACACAACTTGTAAACTATATAGGAATACATGAGATGGATGAGGCAGTGAGCAACCATCCCATGGTGATGCTCCACTGTGGGTAGACGTAGTCACCAGCGAGCATATCCTCGTAGCTGAGCAGTGAGAACACGAAGATGACCTGGTAGAAAACAACACAACTTGTAAACTATATAGGAATACATGAGATGGAGGAGGCAGTGAGCAACCATCCCATGTTGATGCTCCACTGTGGGTACACGTAGTCACCAGCAAGCATATCCTCGTAGCTGAGCAGTGAGAACACGAAGATGACCTGGTAGAAAACAACACAACTTGTAAACTATATAGGAATACATGAGATGGAGGAGGCAGTGAGCAACCATCCCATGTTGATGCTCCACTGTGGGTACACGTAGTCACCAGCAAGCATATCCTCGTAGCTGAGCAGTGAGAACACGAAGATGACCTGGTAGAAAACAACACAACTTGTAAACTATATAGGAATACATGAGATGGAGGAGGCTGTGAGCAACCATCCCATGTTGATGCTCCACTGTGGGTACACGTAGTCACCAGCAAGCATATCCTCGTAGCTGAGCA
Source organism: Macrosteles quadrilineatus (assembly GCF_028750875.1). Taxonomy (NCBI): domain Eukaryota; kingdom Metazoa; phylum Arthropoda; class Insecta; order Hemiptera; family Cicadellidae; genus Macrosteles; species Macrosteles quadrilineatus. The sequence goes on from NW_026542613.1 coordinate 2,138,019, forward strand.
GTGAGAACACGAAGATGACCTGGTAGAAAACAACACAACTTGTAAACTATATAGGAATACATGAGATGGAGGAGGCAGTGAGCAACCATCCCATGTTGATGCTCCACTGTGGGTACACGTAGTCACCAGCGAGCATATCCTCATAGCTGAGCAGTGAGAACACGAAGATGACCTGGTAGGAAAATACACAAAATGTTGATGAAAGGTAAACATGTTGAAAGACCAGACAAAATCCCTAAACTTTTTTTTTTTTACATCAACCAAGAAAATATACCTAAAATGTTTATACAAAATGATTTTTTTTTTGGGATGAGGTAAAAGTGCATTTACGAACCCTGAGATGCTCAATGGCATCTCAGTAGTCTCAATGTCTCCGAACTGCCGACTAAAAACCCTCATCTCCTATGACACTAGCCTGGAACAGCATAGCACATTACTTCGGGCTATGCCTTTTAAACTGCCACTAGGGCTTACCATCTTATTTCCTCCGAAAACTAAGGCCAATCAATATTGACCTTATCTCGAAATAATATAAATTGAAAGCCTAAAAGGAAATTTATACTTGAGGAGGAAACTCAATTATTTGCGACAAATTCTATTTAGTTTTCCCACATTAAATATGATTTATCAGTAAATATTACTCACCAGGAGGAAGACAGGACTAATGTAGCCCCAGCAGAGTCTCCAGAAAAGTCCTGGACGATGTCCCAGCATGCACTCGATGTCCGAGGAAAACTGTTCCACACCGTACACCCAGCAGACTCCAGCCGCCTCCACGAACACGACGAACAGGATGGCGAGGCCGGGCCCGTACACGTTCAACAGATTGACCAGGTACACTCCGCCCTGCGAAAAATGGAGAAGTTATTACAGAAACAAGGTGAAAACACGTCTTAAAGTTTTTAGGAAACCCACTCAAGACCCTACGAGAACAAAGATTTGTTGGTGTAGTCGATGTCCCACTTAACATTGGTCCAGTTAAATATTAAGTTGATTGGTTATAGATATCGCTGTGGTGGTGTAAGTCTAAGTCCGCTTGAGGGGAAATTAATTTTTAGCAGTACAGAGTATTCAATTAATTGAATTATGACGAATTTTCTTTAAAATTCCACCAAAACAATTGTCAATAAATATTCTAGTTTTAAACATTGTAATGAAAGGAAATAAATTGCTATACTAAGTTTTAAAAAGCAGTTAAAAATTCGAGGAAAAATAAAACGGCAGAAAGTAAATAATCCATTTTTTTTAAACAAAACCAACAAACTGCAACATTAAGTATTCACTCAGGAATATCTTACACAAAATCGCTTAAATTCATTTAACTTTTAATTAAATTAAGTAGGTAAATCTTTAAATCACCATCATAAGTAAATTATTTAAACCGAACCTTAAACGTATTACATTTAAAACGCTTTTCACAACGAAAAAGAAAAAAGGCAAGACCACTAAAGGGACGAAATGAAAGAGCCAACCGCTTAATTCATCTTCAAGAGGAAGTATTACATCCAAGACAATCTCTTAGCTCTGACAAACCGGAGCAGATAACGCGTAAAGTTTACAACCGTTGAATTGTAGATTCGACCTCTGAGGGAACGAGTCTTCAGTGAACGACTCCGAATGCATGAACATGAGTCTACCTGGTGATAAAGTGGAAGATCCATCTTGTCCAAACGAACCGCACTCATCTGATACCACTGTTGGAAATTAACTGTTCTTTTCTAAAGGATTTCATTCGTGCTTAGTTCTTCTTTACCGCTGTATTTAGGCGTGGTATGTATTGTATCGGTCAGAAAATATTTTAATTGAGTATGTTTTTTTGTAAAAACTATAAAAGTATAGTTTTTGCTAACTATAACTGCAGAACCTAAAAGGCTAGTGCATATTTGTAGTTCAATTTACCATGTTTTATTTTTTAGAAGTAGTACCATTGATTAAAGAGTAAAAAATGTATCTAATCATTACTAGAAATTTATACCCTCTGTAATATGTGGTAGTAGCTATCAACATAAAGGTTTAGTGAAGAAATCTATGTATGAGGTAATTTAAAGCATCCTTATTCTCAATTTTTGTTGTCAGTTAGTTCATACATTTACCAGATCATAGAACCTACTGCTTATAACCTCAATAAGGAACTCATTATGATTGCCAAAACATATTTTTTACAATTCCTATATATATTTAGTAGGTTGAAGTGGACTATACTTATAAAAAATAACCTTTTTTAAAGGAGTAAAACAAAAGAAAAGCTTGCATAAGCAAATAGTTTACAATGCTTTCCTTAAAAATGTTTCATAGAAAGAGTTTCAGGTGATAATAATTGAATGATCTTCTTTTTCACTCATCTCATTATATACCTAAAAAAATAAATGAGTAGAAATATATTCATTGTACGTATATGAAATCGTACTTTTCGTAGTTTTAGAGTCATTTCACACTATAAATACAGTTAGGTAAAAATAAAACATTGCAAGCTTACATATGTCGTGGTAGGCAGCGCACAAATGTACACTCCGGTCAACAGGACAGCCACGAACACTTCCCTGTTTCGCCCCAACATCCTGGGGTACTCGTCACACAGGGCGGTGATCATGGCTTCCAGGCCACCAAACGTGCTGTCCAGGCCTGCCAACATGTGAGATGTAATAAACAACAGGTATGCCAACATTACAAACAAATATTGTCATCAATGAAGTTTTGTAGTACAGTAAAAAAAAAAATAGTCTTCCAGCCCTTTTTCGATACACCTTGAAACATACTGTTAACATTAGTGACAAGGTAAATATGAAATATGTTTCGTCTGGATTTGGGCTTGATGACTGGTGTAGCTTTTCAGAATCGATATTGTGCATCTCACACTCAAACTCATCTTTATGTATTTTTACCATCCTTTAACTGTTCAAAGAAATATTAAAGCAACCTCGACCAATGTTTAAAGTATTTTATTATGTTTATATATAGACCTAACGCGTAAATGTTAATCAGTGAAATATTTGGTGCATTATCAAGAAACCCCAATAATAGAGAACCCTGGTTGCTCATTAATGGTCATTAATTTATCTGATCGTACTAGAACACTCGTAACTGTATAAATCTGTGTTCGCGTGAAGTACAGGAGCCAGGAGCAAGCATCGTATATGAAGGAAAAGGGTAAGTGTAAACACATTTTCATAGACAACATTTATTTACTTGAAGATTTTCACGTACATCTATCAAATGTCTGTTTCATACTAAAAACTATTTTGGAAAAACATTACCTAATGTGATGAGCATGAGGAAGAAAATTATGGACCAGAATACGGAGCCGGTCATCGTTGCAATGGCTTCTGGGTAGACGATGAACACTAGTCCTGGACCTGAGAAAAAAATGTATTGTTATACATCTGTTGATCTTTGTATTCAAACTGATAATTTTCAATAATAAGTATCAAATGTAATATTTAACAACTTGCCCATCACAAAACCTAATTGAATGAAGGAAATATAATATTATGACCAAGTAAAGTCTATTTAATATACTTTTGACTTGATTGTATTTAAGACTGATTCGTCAGTGATTTATTTAATTGTATCTTTAATTTACATTCTTATTTATTCCTGTGATGAGAAGTGCATTTAGTAAACAGGCAGAAAAAAATTCTTCAATGAGATTTGTGATTATATTTCCGTATTTTATTAATCTTTTGCGGTTTTTATTTTAGTAAGTCAACACAATAAATCGCGTATCCAATATTATCAATTAATTAATTATTCTATTTTACGTTTGTCTTAATCTTCAGAAAGAATAAATTACGATTTAATCCCAAATTTGAATATAACACTTTTTTGTGTAATTCCATAATTTTGTTCCCTACGTAGCTTCAAAATACACAAAAGTATTAAGTATTTACTGTAAATCCAATCCTATATATAATACGAGTAAAGTTTGAATACTTGTCCACTCGATCTGGGAATCGGCCCTAACAAAATCGTTTATATTTACGGAATAACTAAGTTCTGTGCCAAAAATAAGTTCTAGACCAGTGGTATAGCCAGGAAAAATCTATTTTCGCCATAATATGAGTGCAAACTTTTGAAAATTTAACATGGGCCTTATGAGAAAACATTCCGCCATTGTTGTCATTTTGTTTACATTTTAAGACATAACGTGACGTTCTGTACCCACGGGCACCTCAGCTTGCGCATGCTATTTGTAGCATATGTTTACACAGACCAAAAGGAAATAACAATGTGTGTATACAGAGCAAAGGAAATTAACATTCAGATTATACCATTGAGCATATTATACTATAACTGAAAAACCAATTTCTGTCAATGTCGAGTGCGGTAGTTAAATTAATGAGAGGATGGAATAATCTTTAATTAGCTTTAACTTATACACCTCCTTTTATATTTATTGGGTAGTAGATTTCTGCTAAATTTATTTCAACTTAACTATTATTTCACGTGCAATGTTACTACATTCCCTATTGTAATGAATCTTCTAATATAAGTCATGCAGTAAATGATCACAACACTCATGAAGGCTTACCGTATTATTGCCCATAAGCTGAATACTGAAGCTACTGAAGGTAATTCTTTCTCATAGTATCAATAACAATATCATACAATTACTTTTGATCAACTGATTCTATGGCTTAAATTTCAATTCTAACATTGGAAGCGCACTAGACTTAGGCTTCACATAAGTTCTAAAATATGAGAAACTAACCCATACTAATTATGTACAGAATTGAAAATGCTAACTTATTATTAAATTAAATATTTAGCATTTGTTACTGTGACTCATTAGTAGATTACTTGACCATAAACTTTATTAACATTGTGAAACGTTTATATTTTTTAATGTCATTTATGATAATTGTAAAATTAGAGTGTATAAATGTTCAAATTTTATTAAATATAAGTGTGAAGCAAAATAAAAATAAAAATATGCAATGAATATTATAACAAATTAAAATAAGAGAAAGCATTAGACTAAAATAAATTATACTACATGTTTTAATACTTATGATTTTGTAAAAAGTGAACTCAAAATAATTATTTATTTCAGGCCGAAACTTCCAATTTTGGGTGGAAAACTATGGTATGGATGACATTCAGAATTTTCAAGACGAGGGAAATGAAGAAACCCACAATGTCAGCGAATTAGAAGCCATTGGTCGCAGACAATATAGCAATTTGAATAACGAACAAAAAGACTTGGTTGATGCTGTTATGGAAGCAATAGAAGACCCGATGAGTTGCATCCCCAAGTGTTTTTTCCTCGATGGACCAGGAGGTACAGGGAAGACATACGTGTACAATACCCTCTACCATCTAATTCTTGGAAAAAAATCTTAATGTAAAATGCATGGCATATACCGGCATTGCATCAATCTTGCTACCTGAAGGACGTACTACCCATAGGACTTTTGGTCTAAAAGTTCCATTGACTAGCGATTCTAAATCATCAATTCAGCCAGGCACTCAGAAGGCCCAAGAACTGGCAGAAGTAGACGTATTTATGATGGACGAAGCACCAATGCTACCAAAATATGGCCTAAGTTGTATTGACGGACTCCTGCGAAGCTTAGGAAACAGAAACTTGCCTTTTGGAGGAAAAACTATGATCCTAGGAGGAGACTTCCGCCAATGCCTTCCAGTCCAGCCTAGAGCAAATCGATCTGAGCTGATCGACCTTTCTGTAAAACGTTGCAGTATTTGGAAGTTTTTCAAGCTCTTCTCTCTTCATCAAAACATGAGAGTCAATCTCGATGAAAGTGCATTTGCTGGATATCTCCTTCAACTTGGAAATGGAGATTTGCCCACCAACAATGACTGTGAAATAAATATTCCCGATGACATTATTTCAAATGAAAATATTGTTGAACAAATATATGGCGATTGCCTAGCCAACAGAGATTACAATGCTATGAGAGATAGAGCCATCCTTGCACCTTTAAATAGAGATGTTGATAATATCAATAACGAGATCATCCAAATTATCCCTGGACAAGAAACAATTTATAAAAGTTTTGATTCAGTAAAAGATGAACCTGATGGAGCTCTCAAATTCCCAACTGAGTTTTTAAACTCAATTGAAATATCAGATTTACCACCTCATGAACTCCGACTAAAAAACAACGTCGTTATAATGTTACTCAGAAACCTAGACGTGACGGAGGGTTTATGCAATGGCACAAGACTGATTGTCACGGAGTTGTGTCCGAACATTATTAAGGCTAAAATAATTACTGGCAGTCATTCTGGTCGAGATGTACACATTCCAAGAGTCACTCTTGATTCGAGCAAGTGTCAACTCGGATGTTCGCTGCAAAGACATCAGTTTCCAGTTCGACCAGCTTTTGCTATGACCATCCATAAGTCTCAAGGCCAAACCTTTCAGTCTGTTGGTGTTGTGTTAAACAACCCCGTATTCATGCATGGGATGCTCTATGTAGCTTCCTCCAGAGTACGAACAAGAAACTCTTTAAAAGTTGTTTTGCCATCTAGAGACAGAAAATTAACTAAAAACGTTGTTTGGATGGAAATATTCAGATGAACAATATTGAAAATGTTAGTTCATTTTGGTCTATGTAATTAATATTTAAATTTGTACCATAATAACTAGCTTACCTTACTTGAAATTATTTAGTTTGGATTAAATAGTTTGTTGACTTAATTGTCGATAATCTGAAGAATATAGTCAAATTAGAATCTAGAGCAGAGGTAAAATATGTAATTGTATTATATCATATTTTACCACAGTTGAATGCTTATCACCATTACATTTTTATAGTTTAAAATTGGTTTAAAACTGACTAATTTGAATTCTTATGTGTTTGTTATGTTATTTGTTTTAGTCTATAAAAAACAATCGTATAAACAATTTGTAGTTTTCATGTTTTTACAATAAATGCAGCCTCAGTCTGTGATATTAATTGTAACTACTGTGATATTTTTCTTTGTTTGTTTAAGAAAACTATTTGGAAAAGTGAATTGAGATGCTTACAGTTCTTGTGTGGAAATCCTTAGAACTTAAATTGCAATATTATAGCATGCCATGTTGTCTATACTCAACTACAATGTAGCCAAATTAGGATGTTTTTATTTTTTTGAAAAATAAATCACAATATTTTATTGTTTAAAGATAGAATAAATTACTATATTAATTTACATGAGAATCATCAATTTTGCTTAAAAAACAAAGTCAACTACAATATTACTATTATAACAGACTGATAAACAATTATGTTTTTGATAGATGACATTGAACAAATATTTCTCTCAGAGTAAATACTAATGATTTCCCGAGCAAAGCTCGGTCCCCAGGTACTACTCATATAACAGAGCAAAACAAGTTAATCGCGTAAGATTAATACAACTTTTGAACAAAACTTCTGTTTAGTTTTGGACAGCATTAATAAAGCGATGCCGAATTGCGTCCAGAGTCTTAGGCCTGAAATGTCAGTGACAAATTCGCGAAACAAATAGTCCGGGGAAGACGAATCATTGACTTGAGAGATAATTGAGTTACTGAAGTTAGTCAGCAACAAACAGGACTCAGCGAGATCATTTGATTATACAAACAAACTCGAACAATTAGTCATCTAAGACGGTTCGTTTTGTCATATAGCTGTAAGTGTTATTAATCTAAGACGAAACAAATAGAGGTCTTTTCCCCATTAAACAGGTTTAATTTGATAGTAATTAAAAACCAAAAGTGTATCTTTAAAATCTTTGATGTGAAACTACTTAATTAGTTGGTACAAATAAAGGAAATGGTATATAATTTTAATTACGAATGTATGTTAAGTTAAGATAATTTTCATATTGTAGTCGTAGATGTTAATTTTTTGCTACCACAACTAATCCTACTTTATATTTCGGAAGTTCTAATCTACTTTTCAGAACATAGTGGCATCCAAAATTTAAACCTCTATATATTTTAAGAGAGCGACCTTTTTGATTGGAGTTCATTTTTGTTTATTGCAAGTTCGTATTGTTTCAAGTTATTGTGGACAATTTTCTTTACTGGTTTGTAAAATGTCTTGCATCGTTTTGCGGTTTGGAATCTGGCCCCCATCTTCAGGTGAGAATGCTATGAAAGATTTAATACAGTTGAACTTTATTAAATCCTGTGTCTAAGGAACAGTAACAAGACTACAAGATAGCGTCACTCATCCTACACTCTTCTCAGTTCATACTTTGCTTAAAATACCTACATTAGTACGGTTGCCATTTCAAAGAAAAGTATTAAGAGTATTAAAGAACCTAGAGCAAAGATTAATATTAGAATTTGTATGGGATGGAACATAGGATGCGCATCATAATCAGATAAGTGCAAAAACTTTCGGAAACATAATAGCTAAAGGCAACACAATTTTGAAGTAAAAAAACTTATCAAGCAAAAAAGAGTGTAAGAATAGTTTTCCTGTGTAAACTTGTATTTTGCTTATAAAAAGCAACAACGTTTCCCAAAACCCCCTAAACAAAAATAACTTTTATGATAACTTGCGGAAGATTAACAACACTGAATGATTGGAAGGAAGGCCATATCTACAACAAATTATTGAAACTAAATTAAAACATCTCTAGTCTTGAGATGGTAATCCGAAAAACGGATAATGAGTTTTATCTTTGAGACTTTCCAACTTGTACATCGCAAAGCAAGGGTCAAAACTGTGAACAACCACAATGCGCTTCATATCACACGGTCGAGAAGATACAAACTTGCAATATTCCCCATTGTTCCCCAACTTTTGCAATTGTCTTCAAACAAGAGGCAAAGATACGGTTGGGAAACAATCTCATTGTGACCAATCGAAAATAGGCAAACTTTATAAAGTTTTAAATAGATAATGTGTTGGAGTTGTAAAGTTTGTGTAAATTTGTTCCCTTTCAAAACTAGATTAAAGTTCACATTTCATATCAAGACTATAACAACTGTCTCTTCGAAACTCGTCTTCAATAATATCATTTCAGTAAATAAACAAATAAATAAAAATGCCTTTATTTAGGGGTACGAGCGAGTTTCATGATACACGATTTTCAAACTAACTCAAGTCACTAAATCTAAACTATCCTAATATATTAACATAGGTATATAAAAAATTTCAACAGAATGATTTACAACATAAAATTCACACTTGTTTTTTTGTTTTCATTGATTTTGTTTTAATTGCGGCCCTGAATGAGTTGTAAGATTTCGAACCCTTAATCACTTGAGGTAGGCCATTGTACAACTGCGGGCCAAAATAAGAAAAAGACCTTCTTCCAGTCTCAAGCCTCACTTTAGGAAAGTGAAGCCTGAGGTCAGAGCGAGTACTATGTAGACAGATCTCCCTCCTATACTTCTAAGAAATTAAACATTAATAAGTTCTTATTTTTTTAATTACATATTTTGTAAAATAACGCAGTTTGAATTAGAAAATAAAGCTGCAAGGAGTTTAGCTTTTCCATATCGTCTTAATAAAAAGCACAAGGAGTCAAAGTACTATCTAAAACTGTAAATGATTATACCGAACTTTGAAATTTACAAAAATCATCTCTCTTGCTTGACATGTCAAAACTCTTTTACATTAATTTATGCTAAAAAAACTATAGACTAACCAACATAATGCTGTATGCTTTATGCATAAACCTGTATGCTTTATCTATGCTAAAACTGAGAAAATATCAGAGCTCAAGGTACCCTAAAGACAACAGACTAACTAAATATAAATGAAAACAGATTTGAACATTGGTTCATCAAAATAAAAGAAGAATGTCCCACCAATTTATATTTTTTATGATTTTATTATTTCACTTTAGTTTGACTACAAGAAATGTACATTGAGTACCTAAATTTGGTATCAAAAACAAAGTATACAATGTTTGTTAAGTTCTTATAGCCATTAACGAGGAAATAATAGATGAAACTAATTATTATGTGTTTTTATAGTTTGTTTGTATATTATTATAACTACAAAGGTTACGGTATTGCATGTAAATCAATGGGCTCCCTTCGTAAATTTTTGTGTAAGTTTAGAATGAATCGATAACAGTCCTCATGTAATATGGTAATATTGAAGTTCTCATCTAAATACAAACCAAATTATACATTTTCACAGTCTTTGAGCAGATTGTAAATTAAATAAAGTAAAAAAAAAACTAAAAGCTTTCTTATAATACTACTTAAGGCAAAGTTATTCGTGAAAAGATTTTTGGAAAGAATTTGGTAAATCACATTTTCTAGTCTCCCAAAATATTGGTTTTATTGTTTGAAGTTTTTGTCCGGGCAGGAAGATTTAGCACCCCCTTGATAGAACGTTATGAAAATTTGCACTGATTTAAAGCTTTTGTTGTAATCTGTTCTTTTGTTTTTTTTTACACAGCGTTAATAGCTGTTCTCATTTTCTCAGGAATAGTATAATATATTAACAATTAACACAAACTATTATCTATCCGACGAAAGACTTTTTAAAAATAAATAAATTATGAATTAATTAAAATGTATTTATTAGCCAGCGTCCCTTAGTAAGTTTAGTGTAGATCACTTAAAACATTAAAAAAATAATCGTTCAAACCCAAATTGATTTTGTAATTTATTTATGATTATAATATCAATTTATAATTGATTTTTTTAAATGCCAACCTTTAGAAATTACTACTCAAAGACTGTGTAATTATTTATCAAACATTATCTATGAGATATAAAACGTTACTTGAAACCCTTTTGATCTACTGTATGTTGTATAACCTTCTTTAGTAAAATACAAATTAATACATTCTACAACAAAAAATTAAGTGAAAAAGTGAGCATATAAAACATTTTTGTAATATTTTCTTTTCGTATACATGTAAGCTAATTATTTATTGTCATTTTTAGATTATTCAAAAATAATTATTCATTATCCACTTACCTTCAAGCCCGACCTGGTCAACACTCTTGTTCTGCACATGCGCCATGTAGCCTAGCACAGAGAAGATGACGAAGCCTGCCAAGAAACTTGTCAAACAGTTGATGCTACTCGTGACTATAGCGTCCCTGGAACACCAAAATATACTGTAAATTATACATATACAAAAACACGAAATAATAGTTGATAATTTCACAACAGCCAAAGATTCATTCCATGTTTTCAGTTAGTTAAAGTGATAACAATTTAAGCATATATAACGGATTAAAGTCGTTTATGCCAATCAATATTTTATGTACATGCAACCGATAACATGTATGTACCTGAATTGTTGTGCAAACTGAAAGTAGGTTGTTGAAAAGAGCAAAGTTTAAAGCTTAGTTTAAAATAATTGTTCATGAAAAGTATGGCAAAAGGTTAGCACGAACAATTTGATGGTTTGATGGCACGACCACGGTTAAACATTTTAAACCGCAATTTAAAAATTTTAAATAAAATCTTTTTGTAAATATTCGTTTACGTATTATAGATTTTAGCGAATTTCCCATATAGGGAATAAGCTATTACCGTAGTACTCACGGTAAGACCTGGACCCGGGACCGATTTTTTTTTCGTTTTGAGGTCCCTAGAGGTCAAAAACACCATCCGTTCAAATTCATATATATATATATATTTATATATATATATATATATGTGTCCGTTAGCGCGATAACTCGAGCAAAAATGATCCGATTTTGATGAAATTTGGTACAAACATGTAAACCTACGTTTATTCGAACGAGTTCGCGAACCAGCATGATCGGACCATGGGAACGGGGGTTTATGGGGGCTTTTATGGGGAAAAAACGGGTTTTTCCCATTTTTGACCCAAAAAACATAAAATTTTGCAATTTCTTTCGAAACTATTTTGTAGAGCTTAAAAAAACAAATAATTTAGTATATTGAAGCATTATAATGCGCCTAATGGTTACGGAGAAAATTCCAAAAAATTGTAAATTTAAAATTCCCATGTTATTCTTATGGAGAATAAGTAAACTGTTGTAGTTTGCTTGTTTATAAACATATTTTGCCCAAATTTGGAAAATGTTTTTATTTCTTACTAACTATTAACATTTTACATAAAAAACACTTTTACCCTCCCTGTTGCAGCAAACCTAAGTATGTTTTAAACTGATTCTATTTAAATCTATATAAATAAAATTAGAGTTTTGTCTGTACATTGCTTAGAATAATGAACTTTTTGGTTATTTTTACATTTCATAGGTCAGAGAAACCGAATCAAACCTTATCTCAATTTCTGTCTGTCTGTCTGTCTGTCTGTCTGTCTGTCTATCTGTCATTCTCTTGGTAACGCTAAAATACGCACTTTATTACAACTACTCCTCAATAACTATAGCACTGTCCCGCCTGAAACTTATTTTCCAAATACTATACATATATGAGATGGTTTTAGACGTATTTCATCGAATATGAGACAGTTAGATATTTAACAGTAAACCCTTGAAAATCAAGTTTTTGTCGATTTTTGACGTGGAATTTCTGGAAGCCCATGTTAACCTTATGAGAAATGAAATTATTGAATCTTAACAGCTGTTTCAATTAAACAAGTTGGTTCTGTTCTGTGATGTTCAATAGCATTAAAGTTACAAGGATTACCAACAGGGTGCAGCACTAGCACTATTATTTCTTTTACATTTATGACAACAGCTAATTTGCAACCTGGAGGCGAGTGAGCGTAGCGAACGAGCTAACCTGAAGGCAAGTGAGCGTAGCGAACGAGCTAACCTGAAGGAAAGTGAGCGCAGCGAACGAGCTCCAACATACAGGTGAGTGAGCGTAGCGAACGAACTTCAACCAGGACGTGATTGAGCCATGCAAACGAGATCAGATAGTAAAAATAAAAGTAAGCCTACCGTTATAGGATCGACCGGCAGACACAGAGGTAATTTAACCTTTTATTGATTGTCATACCGATCCGGAACAACAAAAAACAACATAAAATGAAGCTATGTATAATAGTTTGGCCAGCATATCTTAAAATATGCAAACCAACTGCTGTTCTTTATATAAGAAGGTTTCAACTGAATATTATAAGATCCCCGTGCGTAGAACGGGTACACAGCTAGTAGGGAATAAATGTGATAATTTTAAGGAGACATTTTAGTGTAAATCCATTCAGGGAAATGGAAATTCGCTTAGTCTGCAGGTTTGCTGCGGCGGGGGTATTTTTTAATCATTGAGCTTTTCTCACAAAAGCATTGTGGAAAATCCATCATCCCATGTAGGAATTAAAATTTATTAGTATTATTATTGAGCATAATGAATCATTAAAAGTTGCTATACTGTTATGATGACAAATATTATCAAGCTATTTGTGTGTAAAAGATACTACTATTATTTTTCAAATTCCTTCACCTAGGGGTAGGCAGAAGCATTATTGCCACTGTGCTTATAATATAGATTACCTGTAACAATTGTTGTTGAATTTATTATAACTTGAAAGCGCCAACAAGGTTCCGAACCCGGGGCCAAGCGAGAAGAATATCTGGGAGGCAGCGTCTATCCAGACCTAGGGAAGGAAGGAAGATTACTTTGTAAAAAATATTTCATTTGTATTCCACAGTAGTAAAACAAAATTCTTTAGCCCTCGCTTATCTCCGTTGTAAGATCAAGGACATCTAGTATGTAGGTTAGGTTGATGTAGTAACACTTCGGCCCAGTAACATTTCGGCCAAACTCAAATTTCTTAGAAAAACAGTATCACTTCGTCCCACTCGCTTTTACAGATGATTAAATAAGCTAATGGAGTAACATTTCGGCCCGACGAAAAATTGACAAGGGTTGAGGAACGCAGTTCAGGTATTTCAGGGGGGTTCAGGGTTTTTTTAGACGTACATGACCTGTATACTTTGCAACCACCCTTTGGTTGAATGTCGCCCAACCGTCACCCCTTGCATCCTCTGACCTCACATGACGGAGAATCGGTGGAATATTACCTAACCTAACCTAACCTAACCTGTCAAATATTTTGTTGGGACGAAGTGTTACTAGTGGGCAGGTAGAGAGTTGGACCGTAGGCCACATCTGAGGGTTTCGGACCGAAATGTTACTGGGCCGAAGTGTTACTTGGGCCGAAGTGTTACGACACGTGTAGGATAACACCCTTTCATTAATATGAAAAATAGTATCCAATAAAGGCTCTAGGATTTAGAAGGAAGTGTACATTGGACCACAAAACAATTCACGATGTTATTCGGATTAACGCAATATCTTGATCTACACTAACGACTAACGAATCATATTTTTTTTAGAAAATAATTAAAATTTACACGTGCCTCATCAACACCGTTGTGTTTGTGAATTTGTTCATACTCGTTGCATTCTCTAGATGAGAATTGAACTTGTAACCTGGTGAATTTTCATAATAATAATATTTCCAAATGTATTAACCCCGGTTTAGATAATTCCTAAAAGCCTTTTCTCAGCTACACAACCAGATTTGGAAATTTAAAACTCATATTTAAATGGATCAAACAGATATAAGCGAGGCTTAAAAATTAAGAAAAGGGGCAATTTTATTTGGCTTTTGTAACTCTACGCCCACTTAACAATTCGAGGTTACAAGTAACTATACTTTAAAATATCTACTTTGAAAACCATTCCATTGTAGATATACAAATAATATACAAAACCTTCACCTCGTCTTGATAAAAATATTTTAAATCACGATCAACAAACGTTTCATCATTCTCCATCTGAAGGCAAGTTGAAAGCGTTTCGTGTTTTAGCTGTCCATAAAATTGTCACGTAGGTCAGTTGTTTATTATTTAATTTATACACATGTAATTGTTATATTGTTTCTCGGGGTAGACTTTCGTATCTGTTTAAAAAAAACAACCGAATGAAAAAGTATGAGATATATCGAATGAAACAATCGATGTATTGAACAATCGATATATTGATCGATATATTCATTCGGTTGTTTTTGCCAACAGATTTGGAAGTCTATCCGTTTCATTTACGGGTTGAATGATCCAATAATTCCCAGTACAACTCGCTAAGACCGTGAGAAACATAATCAAATGACTTAGTAAACTCAAATTTATTACTTACAATTACTTGGAATTACCTTTGAGTTTTTGAGCTTGTGCCACTGAGGGGTAAGGTAGTATCTGATTCCTTCGGCCGCCCCTGGCAATGAGACTCCGCGGACTAGAAGGATGATGAGCACGAAATACGGGGCTAGTGCGGTGATCCATACAGCCTGCGAGAAACAGGAATCAATCAAATTCCAAGTTTAGACAAAAATTTTATTTCAGAAATATTCTGAACAATATTTTTCCCTTATGTCCCACCTTTACATTCTAGAACGATAGAGTCTAACAGTTCTACATTAGGCAATGCCTGGTCAGTCCACAGGTTTAAAGATTGTCATTAGACAGGTAGATCCGTAAACGTCCACAGTTTCGAGAGGGAGTTATTATTCAATTGATTGGCATCCATTTTTTAAGAGGTTGGCGGCCTCTTTTAACCTTGCATTTGCCCGCCCACATAGACTACAGATCTGTGCGTGTAACCACAGATAATAGGGGTTATATTATCTGTGGTGTAACGTATGCAGCAGGGCAAGGGGTGAGCCGGTACAGTACGAAGTTGAACTGTACTCATAAAATGTTTGTGACAGTGACCAGGATCCGAACCATGTGATCGTTGATCCGAACCGACGACATCGCTGCCTTGGGCCCGAAATCCGTGACGCTACCAACTGAGCCACCGACTCACCAATCATCAGCAGAAAAAGGAAAACCACAATTATCGTGTAATTTAAATTTTGAATAAATAATAGAATGTAATAATTTAAACAAATGTGACGATGTTTGATTCAATTCAATGTAGAATTAACTACACAGAAATTGATGAAACTAACAGGTTCGATAGATTTTTGTTTCCACCCTTATTTAAAGAAGATAAGGGTGGAACCCTTATTTTGTTATGATTTAAAGAAGAAGAAGAAGAAGAAGAAGAAAGAATAAAGTTGTTTTCTTCTTCATCATCACCCGGAAATAAACGGTTTAATCTTAAGTTTATTTTAATTTTAGTATAGACTGTTACTGACCGAATGCATTCACCATAAAAATATATTTGTAAAGAAAATGGTTAACGCGAGAGATTTCACTTTTTTATAATATAAATAACAGATAATTTGATTTCTGTTTGGTCAAAGAGACTGATCATAATTGCTCAAACAAACGTACACAAATGCTAGAATGAAAGATTATTTGACTCAACAAATAAAATAGTTCATTAAAAATACAGAATGAAAAACACGAGTTATTTGTGTGAGTGATTGGAGTTTGTGCTCAGATCATTATGGGAGGTGATTTCTGCAAGTGAAATCAAAGTGAGCCGCTGTGGAAAAGTTAAAGAGGTCTTCTAAGAGTCAATTGGATGATAATACCACCAAGAGTCACTCTATCCCAACTTAACACTTGAAAAGGAAAACAACGGAGACGCTTCAAGGACCACTCTCGATCTAGAATTTCAAAGGATTCCGATTCCAAAGTACTTTCATTTGGGAACGTATCTACTGAAAAACACGCTGATAGAAAAATAATGGCAGTAAAAATTCATCTCAAATTGCAAAAATTTCATCAAGAGGTCAAGAAGTGTATGGTGAAATTTGTATATTTTTATAGTACCCACCAAAAAAATACTGGTGGATGAAAACATCAGTTTATTAGGTAAAATAATCATTATACACCAAAAGCGTTTTCGAGGAATGAAAAAAACAACTTGTGAAAAACGCGTTCGAACTAAATACTTCGGAAAACCAAATTTTACACAATAACCCCATTCTCATAGTTTAAACATGCTTGTTCACAAACTCGTCCGAATAAACGTAAGTTTACACCTCTGGGTTCCTCAAAACAAAAAGTAAACCGATCTCAAGTCAAGGTCTAACCATGAGACCTACAGTATATGGGAAACTAGCAGAGTACCCGTCCTTCGTACGGGGTTGGCAAATAAGTATAAAGTGCTTATTGCAGTTATGCTCAAGCTTTGCTTTTGTAATGGGGAAGGACACGATTTGGTAAAATTAAATTTGTTTCTTTAAATTTACGCTATGCTATAGTGCTGTATAAAACATCTACCATAGCCATAATGATCTACCACTGCACCTAAATAATAGGAAAAAAATAATTATCAAATCACACAATATCACAAATTATTCATTAAATTAAAAAATGGACATAACTGTATTCATTAAATAAATTAAAACATAAACATGACTGTAAACAATCCTACTTTGAAGGTTCACATGGAGTAGCACAGCATTTTGTTGCTGCTTAGTTCAAATTAGCTGTTGTCATAAATGCAAAAAAAATTATAGTGCTGCACCCTGTTGGTAAATCTTATAACTTTTAATGCTTTTGCATATCATAGAAACATTTTTTAGTTGAAACAGCTGACTAAAATCTTTTAATTCCTTTTAAATATGAATATAAGGTTAACATGAGGGAACAACAGAGCCACTGGGGCGGAGCCCGAAAGGAATTTTGAGATAAGAATAGGCCTATATGTTAATCGGGAATGTAAGCTATCATCATGCCAAATTTCAGCCCAATCCGTCCAGTGGTTATTGCGTGATTGAACTTCAAACAAACAAACAAACAAACAAACAAACAAACAAACACACAAACTTTCACATTT
Source organism: Macrosteles quadrilineatus (assembly GCF_028750875.1). NCBI lineage: Eukaryota > Metazoa > Arthropoda > Insecta > Hemiptera > Cicadellidae > Macrosteles > Macrosteles quadrilineatus. The sequence goes on from NW_026542613.1 coordinate 2,155,610, forward strand.
ATTATATTATATATAGTATGATTTGTTAAAACCCTAGAAAACTGGATACAGACGAATATTAATTTTTAATACATTCCTCTACACAAATCAACAGATCAATATTGACATGTAGGAAGTGATAGATAGGTCCATATATGAACTAAGCGTCCATTCTGTTACATCAAGCTGTGCGGTTGTGGTGGACCCATAATTAACTAGGGGTTTGTTTGTGTCTAGTTTAGTCACCAAAATGCGGGGAAGCACCATTGTGGCCTTTTAGTTGAGCTTTGATTTGTAATTGTATAGAGTTGACGTTTTTTATTTGTTCCTAATTTACCGCGTTTGGAAATACAGAGTTTCGGCACAAGTACAAAGGGTTGTTTTTTAATTTAATTTTTAGATAAATTATTTTAAAGTTCAAATGTATTAAATTGCTTAAAAAGGTTCATAGTAGGGATTAAAAATGTACGTTCCAACATAGTTTGCTTCGAAATGTCCAATACAAACATAATTTTGCACGGGTCAAAAAATAACTGTCATTTTAGGTGGTTTTACTGTACTAATAAGCCCATCTCTTCCCAGCAACTAACGTTAATTTTAGAAAATTTTGTTGAATGATTAACATGTAATTAACATTATCTCTAATTTATTAAACCTATTAAATGCACTTTGCATTGTCTCGACTTAATATTTGCAGTAACTTGTGTATATACAGTACTACCACAGAGATAGGGTACTTTATTACTTATCTGTGATACAACGAGATGTTTTCCAATCTTATTTATTTTTTAAACACAATTTTCAAATGTTTCTGCCTTAGTTTTGCTCGTTTCTAACCTTACAAAGTTTAAAATCCATTCACCACCTATTTGTATATCGAACTCAATGTTTAGATCCACAGTTAGTGCTGGTGTATGATAACAAATTAAATACACGATTTCTAAACCAGGACACTCATTTGACAGTTTGTAAGTAAAATGCACACACACACACACACTACGACACGTTTTATCACACAATTAACAATGTTAACAATGTCACATAATTAAATCAATTCTGGAATTTTCATGTAAACGTATTTGTTACGAACAATCTAAATAAAATATAACTATTGACTCATAATAGTAGAATACTTTGGTGAAAATTGGGTGGAAAAGAATGAAAAGCCAGGCTAATAACTGGTCTTAGCAAGTCTAGCGACTGAAGTACAAACAGACAAAGTTCTCTGTTGATAAAGTGATTCGTTTACACAGATGACGATTGCTCTGTTGTATACGGTCATTGAAAACGTTTTCGTTTTCATTTCTTTGATAATGCCTTCAGGATGAATGGTTTTTTTGGCTGTATTAGAGATTCCGTTAGTAAATAACTGTTTTGGTTTGTTATCTTTTTTCGCTGATAACAGATAATTGTGTAACCTAACGTCGAACTAAAAACTTTAAAAGGATTATGAGTATTTTCGAGTTGGTGCAACAACAAAAATTTAGCCTATGCAACCCAACCTGCACTGAGCTAGGCTAACCTAGCTTAACTTAGACTAATTTTGATTGGACAATTTTCAATAGGAGCGACCCTCTTTTGTGTTTAAATGTGTTGAAACTTTTTATTGGGCGTTTTCAAAGGGCAGCACCACTATTAAATGTTGCCCCGTTCAAACGAAGGTAATGTAAACTTACCTAAAATTACCAATACATAGGGCAACCTATTAACCTAATACGTACATCGGGAAAATTTTGATAGTTGCATCCCTCTTCTTGAGAATAACCTATTAATATCTCATTGGGACGGTAAATTCTATGTAAATATTTTATTTCTCTTCTTTAATCTGATCGCTATGATCCTAATGGGTGACAATACTGTACTGCTTGTAGCACCTATTACTATACTACATCCACAAAGTTTAGGTTTTAGGGGTAGTAATCTATCCCCTCTACTATACCCCAAATCGTAAAAATAGCTCGAAAAAATAGCTCAAAAGCCGAGGTTTGTCAAAACATCGATCAGAAATAACATATTAAGCCAAAAAAGTAGTAGGGGAACTTCCCCTTCAAACCGCCTAGATTTTTTGAACAGACTTTAGTACAAAGAGGTATCCTTTATCCATTTATCCCCTCTACTATCCCCCCTTCAAAAAACCTCAACAGCTGAGGTCTGTCAAAACGTCAAGCAGTTGTAAAGCGAAAAAAGTAGTATGGCAACATCCCTTCAAACCGCCTAGATTTTTT